>NC_091989.1:46693971-47293971 GCF_044704955.1 Pristiophorus japonicus
GAGATCGGGCTGAGGGGGGCCTGGCGATCGGGGCGTGGGGGGCAGGAGATTGGGGGGGGAGGGAAGGAGATTGGGGTGGGGGGGAGAAAGGGGAAAGGGAGGGGGAGGCTGGCTGAACGGATCGGGCCCGAGACTTCGGGCAGGGCCCGTCCCCAGCACCAGATTTACAGGTAGGTGGCGTTGGGTCGGGTCGGGGGGGTGGTGGAAGGGAGGTCGGTTCGGTTCGGGTCGGGGGGAGGGAGAGGGAGGTCAGGTCGGATCCAGTCCGGGGGCGGGTGCGGGAGTCGGGGGGGGGGGGGGGGTGTCCAGTTGTGGGGGGGGGGGGGGGGGGGAAGAGCGGGAGTCGGGTCCGGGGGGGGGGGGGTCGAGTCTGGTCGGGAGGAAGCAGGAGCTGGCCGTGGGAGGAGCCTTATTCACGCAGCCCCAGTGAGGCCATTGGGCCAGGGCTAGGGGCTGCGTGCTTCGGGCCCCTCCCACACAGTTTCGGGCACCTGGAGCTACTGCACTTGCGCGCCCACTGTAGGGCGCATGTGCAGAGGTCCCGGCACTATTTTCAGCGCAGGGACCTGGCTCCGCCCCCTGCAGCTCCTGCTGCGCCGAGCCGAGGGCCAGAGGACCTGCAGGGAGGTGGAGAATCTGGAGGTTTTTTTTAGGCGCACTTTGTGGCGCGAAAAACGGGCGTCCAGGTCGTGACTGCACCATTCTAGGCGCGGCTCGAAACTTGGGCCCAATGACCCACCCGCAACACGCTCCTCTCTCTCTCTCTCTCTTTCCCCGGCCCCCCCCCCTCCCCCACCCTCCAAATTATGTCCCTTGTCTGTTGTCACACCATTTATCATTCCTGACATTTATCATGGCTTTAATTTTGAGCCTTACTCCAACAAACGCCAGATCCTCCCAACCTGTATCAATGTAAGTGGAAATGATGTTTGTGAAAAGCTTTCGTTTGTGTGAACATAGACACACGCACACAAGATATACTGACATAAATAAAAATATTTCCATATGTGCACACAATATACACACATGCATATAAACACACCCAATATTCATAAATGCAAATAAATTGTACATGTAAAATAGAATATCCAATGCAAAATATTTATGCAGCCCCCACCACTGAAAACATCCACATTTACGGACAGTTGCTTATATCAGCCATTTACATCAACGCTAATTTCAAAGTTTCCAGTTATGCTCCACCTATTTCAGGCAGAAACAGTTGTGTTTACTCACTAGTTTGCATTTCATTAAGGTTTCTCTTTCATTACATCCACCTCCATATCCAGTCCTTTCTTCTAGTTTGGCATATTTTGGGTGTTGCACTCTGATCATCTTGCCCAATTCACGCTCCCACAGGTTTTACACTGCCAGTTATTGGCATTGAATAGGCCACGGCTTTTTTCTGCAGGAGCCAGTCCCAATTTCTGTTCTGCAAGCCTTCATTAGCTTTACTGCAATGCGGAAAGAATTATATTGTACAAATGGAGGCTCGATACAATATAATGGCCGGGTACAACACCTTAAAGTTTATTTTCTCTCTGTCCCTGTAATGAGCCGCCTACTCTCAGCTCCCCAATTCCCAGCCTCTTCAATGGAAGCGGCAAAGCTGCCTGGAAATAACCGGATTTTAAAAATGTGGAAATGGCAACTTTGCAAAAAGAACAAACTGCAACAGATGTGTGAAGAACATGTGAAGCAAAGGGAACCTGTTAAAAGTTTGTTGTTCTTGCAAAGTTGACATGTCCACATTTTCTATCCGGACATATCCAGTCGCCATCACACACGCAAAAGCTTTTCACAAACAGAATTTCCACTTCCACTGAAGAGGTTCGAAATCGGGGAGCTGTGGGCAGTTTGTTGGGGGGAGGGTGGAAAGAGAGAGAAAAAAAACTTTCTTTACCCATCATCGCAGATAGCGGGCAAATTGTGTTTGCACAATTGCACCAGCTATAAGTGGAAGGGATGATACCAAATACAATAGAAGTCAAAAAGTTATTTTTAACTTCACATTTGTCTTTGTAATGTGACTGACCGAATCATAATCCACTCCAATATAATGGGCATCCAAACAATGCCTTAAGTACATTTTGTTAAGTAAAGATCACAGCTACATGATAGTACAAAATAGTGAATCAATATAAATCACTCAGTGAGGATTACAAATGTTATTTCCACTAGTTCAATTTAAGTTTTATCAGATCAAAATCCTTCTTCTAAAAAAAAGTTTCCACGATTGCTGATGACATCGGGAGAAATTACTAAGCAGAACCAAACACAGTTGCAGGTTAATAGCCATTTCAATTGCTGCTAATTAAAACCCCTTACCATAAGCTCATTAACTCATACCAGCTACTTCTGCCAATGGATGCCATTATCACTGACTGAAGAAAATTCTTCAAAAATCAACAAAAGATGGAAATGCTTCCGCTGATCATAATTATTTATATTTTTTTTAAAAAAGGAGTACTAGTGATATTTAATTATGTGACAACCAGTTATTGGTCAGGTTCACAGATACAAAAATAGTGGCGCTCAGTGCGATCCCCCCCCCCACCCCCAATCCCCGCCCCGTCCCCACACATCAAACCTTTTGATTCACTGGCTCTTCAATATTGCGAAGATATACATAACTGGAGAATGAAACGTGGATTGCAGCTGTGTACAAAAAGTGAACAACTAACTTTTCAAAGACTCTCAAAATATTAAGTGACTTTTTTTTGCACTGAACCCTCCAAAGTCTTAATACTTCATCTGACTTCACGTCACTCATCCAAATTATATTTGGCCTGTCACAGATGTAAACACACTTACACAACAGACTAATTTTCTTGAATACCATATTTGGGCTGGCCATCATAAACAGTCAAGAGCCAGTAAAAAAAAGTATACCAACAATTAGCCACAAATTTAGTCAATCCATGATATTGCACATGGCAAGTTAGAGAATGCTGTCTCTCAACCATGTGTTATCTTCATGTTGCTATCCCTCCCCATCCCTCCTCCTGACTGGCTTTCTGTTCCTCGCTTTCTTACTTTTCATGCATCAGTCTCATTCACACGGCTTAATACCCTTCAGTCATTCTTCCCATCCTCACTTCCCCTCTGATATTTTTCATGCTCAATGTATCTTATTTCCTCTTCCCTTCTCTCGTTCATTCAGTTCTTCGCCCCTCGTTAAATTCCTCTCCTTTTCATTACTTTCGTTCAAGTGGTGATCAAGGACCAGGGCCTCGCAGGTGGCACATTCTTTTCAGACTAACTAATTCTTGTCGGAGGTGGTTGCTCGAAGTCACATTTTCAAGAGCCAATGCAGAATACCAGAGTTGGTGATTTTTTTTTGGGGGGGTGGGGGGGGGGGAAGGGATTCAGCCAGAGCCATAAGCCGGTGGGGTTTTTGGGACAGGAGAGGGGTAGGGTTTGGACGCAGAGGCAACATGTGAGTGACAGATTCCAGGCACTGGTTGGGACAAGGGATGTGAAGAGTGCAGTAATTGCACCCAAGGAAGAAAAGTTATGCAAAGGCAATGATACCATCTGCTTCGGATACACAAATCTCAGGAAGAGAGGACTAGAAGTTATGCACAATCTGAAGTCCATGGGAATTTTAAACATCAGCAGCTTAAACTGAATATCCAGGCTCATAGGAAATAGCATTATGTGAACTTCCTATACACATAGGAAGTGCTCACTGTAAATAACATTTTCAAAATTTATAGATAAACACCACTTTGTGGTGCCAAGACTGGGGCCTTTCAGGCCTGATGGTATGTCAGTGGGGCAGTTATGAGAGTGAATACAAGATGGGATTATACATGTAACTCTGGCCTTTTGTGCATCCCCCATTCTTTTTGCCCCATCAGTGGTGGCCATGTCTTTAACTGCTAAGCTACAGAATGCCCTCCGTAAGCCTCTCCCTATTTCTTTCCTCTTTTAGGATGCTCCTTAAAACCAAACTCTTTAACCAAGTTTTCAGTTGCCCATCCTAATATCTCCTACTGATTAAGAAATGTCTGAAGGCATGCAAAGGCGCTATTTAAATGCACATCGTTGTAAGAAAGCAAGTGCTTCCATTTTTATAATGCCCCATTACACACACTCCCAGGATATCTTAAAGCATTTTACAATTAAACACACTGGGCTGGATCTTACTGGAAAAGTTCAGGGGATTAAGAGATACAGGTTGGACGAACGGTTCCGGAATCCGGACACCGGGACAATCTGTGGCAGGGTTGTCCAGAATCCGTAAAATATTCCGGAATACAGACACCCTGCCAAACTGCTTACTGCCGCCAACCAGGCCCAGGGGAAATCCAAAAATCAAACTCAGAACACTCACAGAAATGTAAAAACAAAAACTTCAACCCTATCTCTTCTTCCCAGTCTTCACAGGCACCGCTGCTCTTGGGTCCGCATGCAGGTCTCCTTCCCTTGGCCAGAACACAGGCGCGCCTAAAATGCAGACCGCGGCAACCCCAGCCTTGCAAACCATCAGTCCGCCTAAAACCACCGGCGCAAAGACCCTGACGAAACTCTGCAAACAGCAGTTCTGAAACGGGCCATCCGAAAACCAGACATGCACACTGCAGTTCCCCAAACCAGCCGGCCCCTGTCTGCCCCCAAATAAAACCGCGCAAATCGGGAGCTGCGATCGGATCACAACACCCCATGATCCCGAACGGAGTCAACCTGACCTCACCCGACCTGACCTCACTTGACTGCGATTTTAAGTTTTCATGACTTCCAGAAGGACATTGCGAAGGACTACAAAACTACGTCCCAAAATCCGGAAATATCTGAACCTGGGCCCAGGCATTTCCGGAGTCGGGACATCAGATTTTCGACGCTCAACCTGTATGCCATGAGCTGCAAATCTCCAGAACTTGCTCCGCACAAACGGAATCTTACCCTTAGCCTCCCCATTATTTTTAAGAACGGCTGGAATTGTATATTAAATGCTCATTAAACTCGCCACAGTCTGGTAATTTATAGTGCAAGTACCTTTTTAAACCATGTTAGAATTGTTACTGCAGAGTAACTGCCAATCAACCTCTGTGGCCCAGAAATGGAACAAATTAAACGGTATAGTTTCATTCCTTTAGGTGGTAAAATTGTTCTTGGAGATTTTAAGAATATCAAATTTAACATTTTTTTTCTTACTTTTCCTGTGTCTCTTTTTTTCCTCTCTTTCTTGCTCCAATCTTTCTCTCTATTTCTCTTTCTGTATCGGATTTGAATCTAATTCACCCTCCTTCTCAGTCGTTCCTCTATTTCTTTCTCAATCCTTAAATCTCATTGGTTATGATACGCTGTTGGTCCCGCCATGCACCTAGTTCCCAGATGCCCCATTGCCCTCACGACATTGTTAGCAGCTTGCACTTCCAAGCAAGTTATGGCACAAAAAAAATTGAACCGAAAGGTGCAGAGAAAAAGTCTACCTGACGGGCATGCAACAAGAAACCCCACTCCAGCAAGATCTGGGCCAATTACTTTTTGAAGTGAAGTTACTTGAAGAAGAATAAGTGTCACAACTTGAACAATTTAATCCTTCATCCAAATAATTCAGATGTCAAACATTACACTCCTAACCTGAAATAAATGAACTATGACAAGAATTTGACTGCTTTTCAAGCGGTCAGGCTGAACTGATCAGGTGGACTAATTGATTAAGAACTTACTGCATCACTGATTTTGCAGCCAGCCAATGTTAAACTCTCACTACAAAAAATAACCAACCGCAGGGTGTAAATAATGATTAAATTGTACTGTTATAATGAAGACCATGCCAAGTTACAAAAATCAGAACAACACAGTTCCACCTCACTGCATAAACATACATTCAACTCATTGGCTCAATTTTCCCCAAAGCTTTTTTTTTGGCGTACTTGAAGAGTTACGCCCGTTTTTTTGGGGCCCAAATATGCCCCAAAAAATGTTCGAAGTTTTCCCATTGGATTTCTTCATTTTGGCGCAGCGTCACTTGGCCTTTAGTTTTGGGGGTGGAGCCTTGATCTGCACCAAAAAGATTGGGTTACCATGGTAACCAGGGACACAATGCTCAAAGTGAAACATACAACCAGCTCGCAACACATTAAAATACATTGCAGTAACCTACCTCCAATTATTAAAGTCGCCACCCCGTCCCCGATGCCGGGGCTGATCTCCGCCCCTATCCCAGGCCGAAGGGCTTGCCGGTATACTTCCCTAGTCTACCCCGAGCGGCTTGCTGGTCCCGAACCCCCGCCCACCCCTAGCCCCAAGTGGCTTGGCGTTCCCGCTCCCCTGACCCTCGCTCCGAGTGCCTTGCCATTCCTGCTCCCCCACCCCTAGCCGAAGGGCTTGCCGCTCCGCTCCCCCGCCTGACCTTGGCAACGCGTGGCCTCCCAAATTGCTCCCCCACCAGACCCTGGCCCCAAGTGGCCTCCTGGTCCACTCCCCCGCACCTAACCCAGGCCAAGTGGCCTCCTCCCCCCACCCAACTATACCGAAAGGCTCACCCCCCCACCCCCCACCTGCTATCCGGGCATCTGCGGCACTTACCTGCATCGATTTCCTTACCTGCGCCGATTTTCTTAAGTCTCCAGAAGGTTTTTCTGCAGAGATCATATACGCTGGCCTGAGAAGAACTAGAGTAACTCGCAGCTGGCAAAACTTGCCTAACTGGCCAGAATTGGCGCGGGTGGCAGGTTACGCCCCCTTTGGCTGATAAAAAAACGTACCTAAAAAAATCGTAACTGACAGTTACACTGGGGCAAATTGATCGGGGAAACTTTTTTTTTAAAAACTTAGGCCAAAAAAAGCAGCCTGCTCCAAACAAACGACACAAATCACTGGGGAAAATTGAGCCCATTGTCTGTATTTTAACGTATAATGTAATAATTCCAACCTGCCAGTCAAGATTTTTACCTACCGAAGTTACACTGCGAAGAATGAGTACATTTAGAGAATGAGTCTTCAGACAACCATGTTAGCCAATAATATTGAAATATATTAAGTGTATATCAAGCTACAAATTTTATTGGCTTGTATTTGTATTATTTTTTTCTTCATTTTTCCAAGGTGATGGGCGGTGGTGGGAAGGGAAGCCATTTTTAAGAGATGCTCTGGTTGCAATCAAACCACTAACAGTGAAGCCAAATGACAGCAGGGGACATCAGAGGAAATGTGGTCAACCGTATCAAATGCTGTCAGAAGGCCCAGGAGCAATAATGCATCACCATCCTGGAATGTCATATCTGATTACGGTTAGGGTCATTTTAGTGTGGTGGATGGAATGGAAACCCAGTTACAGAAATTCAAACAAAAACGTACAACTCAGCCCTTGATTTCCCAGTACTGTATTTTCAAAATCTTCCAAGAAATAATTTATAGATATTGTGCCAAACATTAGTTGCTGTCCAACAAATATATTCACTGAATTGCGATGGTACCCAAAGCTAATTGGGGCATAGCAATGGAAGGAAGCAATTATACCCATCTGATTACTTCATTCCATATTAACAGATATTGCACGGTTTCCTTAGAATCAAGTAAACAAATGATCAAAAATTAGTCATTTGGTAGCATCTTCTTTGCATAAATAGGATAATGTTTACAATGAATACAATGACTTGACAAAAACAAGATTGTTCAAGTTAAGTCATCCATGAAATATTTTATTATCTCATATTTAGTGACTATCGTTATAAACAGATCACCATCATTGAAATTTAAAATCTGTCATTATCTTTTGCCCTCAAGTTAAATTGTTATTCTGCTACAGCTAAATCATGTTGCATGCTTGGATTAATGTGAAAAGTGAACCCCATCATGTTGCTTGAAGTCTAAAATGCAAGTGGTGTGGGCTCTACTGGGAAAGTAAGAATACTTTCTTTCACCTGGTGTTTAATTCATGACAATTGTCTGAACTTCTAATTTATGAATAACTGTGGAGACAGAATCAGAGCACAGCTGATGGTTGGCATTTAGGTGCAGCTGGAGCAACAAATCTAAGTTAGCTGCTTTTATACCACATATTTCTTCTGTCGGTAGAACGCCTGCCATTATTCACTATCTGCTTTGTACTCGTCATTTGATTGCCGATTTAAAATGCAGTTGTTTTATCAGTGGAAATGTGTAAGAACAGTTTTCCACAGTTACTTTCTTGTAACTGGCTTCTTTAATCAATGGCACATTTGTAGACCCACATTTTTGTGCATCTAATTTAATATTGGCTCCCAAAGCATAGGGATGTTTATAATATGGTGTGCAGCCAAAGAGAGACCCCCGTTTCTCCTTTTGGCTTCACTCCCGCAACAAAAGGGACTTAATGATTCCTTACTAACGTTCTGCAAATTCCATTTCTGCACAAATTTTTTTTTTAATTATATGAAAACTTTGTCAAATGTAATAGCTGGAGAATTATGCATCTTTTCGCCATATTAAATGCCTTCTAATGATCACAGCATTTCATCAATGATAAAGGAAAAAACCAGAAAATTGTTGGTCTGTTACTCTGAATTGTGGATACATTTCTAGAATGCATAATACAAAAACACTTAGAAAAGCATGTGCTAATCAGCATGGATTTGTTAAGGGGTCATGGTTGAGCATTTTAATATAATTGAGGAATTAAGTTGACAGATTAAGGGAATGTGGTGAATGCCATACACAAGGATCTTTAGAAAACATCTGATGAAAGTGCTACATGAAAATTTTTGCAACAAACCTAAGACATATTATTAAAGGGAATGGGCCAGAGAGGGTGCAGTCTGGGCAACGACATGCAGAGGGGCAGAAATCCACAGCCCCCTCCAGAGTGATGGGATGTGGTTCATGTTGTGCCCCAAGAATTTATGCTGTGATTTCTTTTACTTTTTTATTTGGAGATAGGCACAAAATGATCTCAAAGTTCACCCATACCAAATGAAGGAGTGCAGCAAACTAAAGAATGCAGAAGGACATGGACAGTTTAGCATGTAGATGGCTAATGCAGAGAAATATAAGGTAATGTTGAAAAAAAACAAGTGAAATCGGCGCAGGTAAGTGCAGCAGATGCCCGACAGCAGCAGCAGGAAAGGTAAGAGAGAGCGGAGGAGGGGCGGGGGGGGAAAGAGAGGTGGTGGGGGGGAGAAGGGCTTTCGGGTGTAGTTAGGTGCAAGCACTCGGAGGGAGGAGGCCACTCGGCCTGGGCTAGGGGCAGGTGAGCGGACCGGGAGGCCACTCGGTCTGGGCTCAGGGCGGGGGAGCCCACCGGGAGGCAGCTCGGCCTGGGCTAGGGGCCGGTGAGCGGACCGGGAGGCCACTCGGCCTGGGCTTGGGGCGGGTGAGCGGACCGGCAAGCCCTTCGGCCTGGGCTAGGGGGACCAGCTTTAATAATTGGAGGTAAGTTGCTGCAATATATTTTAATGTGTTTTTAAGTTGATGCAATGTGTTTTAATGTGTTGGGAGCTGGCTGCATGTTTCACTTTGCAGCCTCAACTCATTGTGTCCCTGGTTACCATGGCAACACAATCTTTTGGCGCGGATCAAGGCTCCACCCCCAAAACTAAAGGACAGGTTAGGCCACGCCAAAATGAAGAAATCCAACGGGGAAACTTGGAACATTTTTTTTGGCGTACTTGAGCCCCAAAAAAACGGGCGTAACTCTTCAAGTACATCAAAAAAAAGCTTTGGGAAAAATTGAGCCCAATAACTTGGACAAGCCTGGAAGCAGATAGTCTGCCTACCCTCTCAGCAAAAGTAGCATCATTAATGGGTATCCCAGGGAGACAGAGTAAAACTAAGTTTTAAAAATATACAAGGATAAAGAGGATCTAAGTATGAAGTACGCTTCAAAGACCAACAATAATGCAGAAATAAGTTAAAGTACATGTCACAGCTGGCCACAAGATATCTTCCATTCATTCTGCAGCTTATTTTCCAGAATTGCAGGTTTCTTACTTCAACAGAAATGAACAGCCAGTAGGATTCCCACCTTCTAGAACTTGATCTGGTTCATCACAATATATGAAAACTTTTTTTTCCCTTCTCGCTCAAAATTCTTTGAGGACTGGAAAGTCTCATCGCCGAGAGCATGCAGAAATCAAGCGCAGGCAGCAGAAAGAGCGTGCGGCAAACCAGTCCCACCCACCCTTTCTCTCAACGACTATTTGTCTCACCTGTGACAGGGACTGTGGTTCTCGTTTTGGACTGTTCAGCCACCTAAGGACTCATTTTTAGAGTGGAAGCAAGTCTTCCTCGATTCCGAGGGAGACTATGATTGATTGACAAGCAAGCTCTAATGTGAGGCACTACCAACCTGCACAACTACTTTGCATTTCGTAAATCTGCTGGCCAGCTTTGCAAGGCCATGCACTAAACCCAAAGCCTTGCTTCACAGAAGCTGAATAAACACACAATATTCCTGCATCTTTCTTACTGGAAGAATCCAGTTTCAATATCTCTTGCGTTGCCATGTTCACTTGTAAAGTCGGTTACATAGTTTGCCACTATAAGAAGTCGGCGAAAACATCGACAGCAAAAGCATAAACATTTGGACATTGATTTTAACTTGGCTGTTATTGCAGAAGGGCAGACACAGCATGACGTGGGACAGGTCCAGACATGTCCCACAGGAATACACATCAGGTGAGCAGGAATAGAACAATGGATGAAATGGCAGGAAGATGGTTGTTTGTCAGGTAATGGGAACCCATCAGTGAGAGATCAAGAAGATTGGTTGGTGCTCAAGACACATAGAAACATAGAAAATAGGTGGAGAAAGGAAGCTTTTTGGCCACCCAGACTTGTTGGAGCCAGGACAGTTGACAAAGACATCGTCCCGAAGTGGTGTTCTTTTTGCTCTTTCAGTTGGACTGCCTCAGGCGAAGGACTAACTTTTGGCGCCAGTTGAAGCATTTCTGCAGGTATGAGAGAGGCAGTTTTGGCTGCCATCTCTCACTCCTCTTCTACGCTTGCTTGCTTCGTTCAACGCACTAAAAGACCGAACATACCATCTGGGACAGAGAGGAGAAACCACCATCCACGAGCAAAGAGAGCCTTGCTGCTTCAACTGGGAAGCTGACCTCGAGACTGGACTTGAATACCACAGATTGGGACAGAACCAGAAGATACGTTCATCGGGAAAAACAGCGAGTAAGCCAGAGGGGTAATTGCTGAGTATTTATCCCAGCCCACAAATCTTTAAGACCACTGCATAGCGTGAAGGGGTGCCGTGTGTCCCAACCAAGCCTTAGGAGTTTAGTGGGGAGGTTTTCTGCACGGATCATAGGCGCACGCACCCTCATTTGGACAGATTCGGTGGTGCACTATCGAGCCAAGCAGGGGTGTTTTAGTCATGGGTACTTCACATTAGGGGCCTGTTCAGACGGGACAGGGTTGTGTTGTACTGTATTTGTTTGTTTGACACCACCAGGGTGTGTTTTACCGGGTGCAGGTGTGTGCTTTAACTTGAATAAAAGCATTGGGATGGTTGAGACCGAAAGATCGGACATTAACTGTGTATTTCTGTTCACTACTATAATTCCGATGTCTAGAACTGTTGTCTAGAACTGGGGGGGGGGGGGGGGGGGGGGGCGTTATTTGAAACCACCAAGGGCAAAACCACTTACACCAGAGTTCCAAAATGACCAACTGCATAACCAGTTTATGATAAAGGTGCAATTTACATAAATTGTGACCCAAAATTTAACTCTTAATTAGTGCAGCGTAATTGCCAAAATTCAACATTTCTTTTCTCAACAGTTTTCAACTCTGTATAAAGCCCAAGCTTTTTAAAGAATTCAATGCAGCTCCCATATTTGGAGAGGAAATTGCAGCAGCCTTCGCAAAAAGCTTGTCTCACCAAATTCTCATACCCCACATCACAACTTGTCTAATTTTAATCTATATTACTGTCATTCCTCTTCTGAACTTTCCTTTCTTACTCCGCCAGTTGTACAGTCCGCCCAATTTTCATCTGTTGGTATAAGTGGAATGAGAATCAGATATTTTCTGTGGCCATCTGTATGATCAATGGCACCAGTTTTGCACCAGGACACAAGTTGAAAATCTACCTCAATGTGTGATGGCTTCAGGTTCAATTGAATGCATCTGAGCGAGTCAAGAAGAGGTCAAGAGTAGAATTGTTCTAGCTCCAACCTTGGGGAAGCCTCTAGTTTAACTATACTCCACTTCCTCTTACATAAAAATAGCACTCATAGGAATGTAGTATAAATTAAGCGCTTGTAACTCAATTTACCAGAACATATACACACTGGTGAGATCAGAGTTGTTGTTCTCTGGAAAATGTCACTTGTGTGAGAAGAGCAGGGGAGTTCACACCATGTCCTGGCCAATACTTATCCCTCAAACATCACTAAAAATAGATCAACTGTTCATTTATCTCACTGTGGGGCCTTGCTGTGTACAAAATGGCTGCTGCATTTCACTATATTATAACAGTAGCAACACTTCAAAAGTACTTCATTGGCTGTGAGGCTGTTTGGGACATCCTGAAATTGTAAAAGACACTATATAAAATGGAAGTTCTTGCTTTCTTCCCAAGTTCCAAAATTCAGTCGTCTCAACTATTCCTCCTCCTTTCATCCCTACTGCATATGAAATCAATACTCATAACAGTTCTTCCAAGACAAACTGAAATTCGAGCCTTCACCTTCTCCTCTACCTCCAATATGCAAGTTTTTAAAAATCCAAGTAACTGTATTTAACTCATCTCTTTCCTGGTTTCAAACTTGACATTTTGCCACATTGCCACATCCCCCAGCCACAGAACAGGCCTTCCTTCCAAGTGTATTCCTCTCCCTCACCCATTACGCTGTGAAATCCACCGCCTGCTCCCTCTAACTGCTCGTCCACCAAACTTCCTTTCTTCAGCCCATGCTTGCCAATATCATAAACCTATCCTTTGGCATTGTCCCTACCACTTTCAAAACTGCCATAATGGAATTCTCTCCACCTACCGCTCGACCTCCAATTTCTTGCTCCTCCCAAGTCCCAGACATGTCATCACCTCAAAACTATACTCCGCCACTACCAAAACTCATTGGAGGCCCTCCACTCAGACTTCCTCCCAAAGCACAAACCACATCCTGATCAACACATCAAACTACACCCTGCATGGCTTACCACAAGCTCAAGCACTCTCAACCTTTCTGCTGCCTTGGACACTGTCAACCATTAGTTTTGCCTTCAAGGCACTTTTCTATTTCCAATCCTACTAGTTGCAACAAAAGCACCATACCACCAGAAAGGTTTCTCCTCCTGTGCCCATCCCAATGCCTCCAGAGTTCACCAGTGCTCCATCCTTGCTTCCCTCCTGTTCATCACACACATGCTGTCCCTTAGCAATAAATTCAGCAAATGACTTCCATTTCACCATTGATCTGAATGCTGTTGCTATTCTTATCTCCAGTTTTTCTTGAAAACTGAAGCCATTTTCTTCGGCTCCCACCAGCACCTACCTACCAATGCCCTGGATGCCAACATTCTTTGTCCCTTCAAATCTAGTGATGTGAAAGCTCAGCGCCCCCCCCCAACCCCCCCACCGCAAGACTGCTTTCTACCTATTCTGTTGTTGCCAAAATAGTAGCACATGCCTTTTATCACTACTTCAGTGCCTTCCTTACTAACAGCCACAATCTACAACTTATCCAGATTACTGCATCTACATCCTCTTTCAAACAAAGTACAACATACTATAACGTCCATCCGTGATGAGCTCCTGTAACTAATAGATCAACAAGATCCTATTAGTACTCCAATCCTCTCTATTGCCCGCCCTTTGGAACCTCTACTTAAAATCCCTCGGCCTCAACACCCGCTCTCAAAAACCTTTGTAAAATCCTCATTCGTGACCATGCTTTCCCCTCCTCACCCAGTAACTCCTGTTGCCTTTCTCCCTTTTACTCTCCTGCTCAGTGTCCACCTTACTATAACGCACACAGACAATGCTCTCTACCTGGACTGTGATGTAAATATTAGCTGCTTCTCTAAAAATCTAATTATTATAAGTTATGATCAAAGCCTACTGTTTGTTCTATGTGTTTTATTTTTAGACAGAAGATCTAAAAATGTGAAGATTATATGTGCACTGCACATCAGTATTGGCTCAGCCATTCGCAACATGTATCAAACACATGTTGGGCTAGAAATTCGGCGACTTTGCGACCGGATTCTTGACGATATTTCACCTGCCGCAGCAAAAAGAAAAATCGGTCAGCAAGAACTTAGATGACCTTTTGCGACGGCGATTTCCACGTACTGCCGGGGAGAGGAGCGTCATCATACAACACTCGAAATAGCGTTTTCGCCCCAAATTTAGCTCACTCCGGACCCATATTCTGCGCCCAGAATACCGACAGGGAAAAATCTATGTTGCAGCCCTGCCAGCAGCGGTAAGTATGAAGACCTGCAAAAAAGGTAAGTTAAAGTTTTTATTTTCTAATTCTTTTTCAACGATTAGTCGGGTAAGGGTTTTGTGAAGGTTTTGTGATTTTTTTTTCTTCCAATTTCCTTTTGTTGTTTTTCCCCCCTCCCAAGGCCTCTCTTGCAGCGCAATCAGCCCCGGGACTAAAGTTGCCGAAATTTGCAGTTTGGCCACGAATCCTCGTTCAACGCCGATTTTTACCGCTGCGTAAATTAAAGGCCAAATATCGGGCCTACTAACGGTAGCAAAGCAAAAACAGTAATTTGGGCGTAAAAATTCAGTTTTCGGAAAACCGATTTTCTAGCCCAGGGAATCAAGTTAGTGTATAAATGATTTAAACATGACAACCACAAATTATTTTTAAATTTTTTTTTAAATCATTCCAGAAGTCATAAATCAACCCTGAAGTTAATTCCTATTCTAAACATACTTGAAAAAAATACATTAAAAGTAACCTAGCTCACTTGATGAAACTACATTAAAAATCACCAGGTCAACAGGGGTACAAACAAGATAAACTGTAGCCAATAGTTCAATCCTTGCACTCAATTCATCAGTTCATTTCCATAGGGAGCAATCACATCAGGGAAATTTTACTAGCTCCATCAGATTTAAACCATTTGTAACATTAAGGGATAGGATAATACCACAGGAAACAAGAGAGAGATGGCGAAATATTAAATAATTATTTTGGTTCAGTATTTACCAGGGAGATAGAACAGGTGAACATGACACTGGATGATGAGATTCGTAATGAGATAGGTACATTTAAAATAAAGAGGGGACATAACCCCGATCCAGATGGATTGAATCCACACATTTTAAAAGCATCTAGGGAAGAGAAAGCAGAGCGCCCTTACTACATATATTTAATAATTCATTACAAAAAGGACTGGCGGATAGCTAACGTAATACCTATATTTAAGAAGGGGGATAGAACATGTCAAGGAAATTATAGACCAGTCAGCTGAACATCGGTGGTAGGAAAATTAATGGAATCCCTACTAAAGGAGAAAATAGAACATTTAGAAACCAAAAATATAATAACGAATAGTCAGCACGGATTTTAAAAGGGAAAGTCTTGCTTGACCAACCTCATTGAATTTTTTGAAGAGGTAACAGAAAGAGTAGACAATGGTGATACAGTAGATGAAACTTATCTAGATTTTCAAAAGGCCTTTGATAAGGTACCCCATAATAGACTGATGAATAAGGTCTGAGAATGCGGTCAGGGACAAATAGCAGAATGGATAGATAGCTGGCTTCAAGACAGAGAGCAGAGAGTAGGGGTAAAGGTAGCTCACAGTGGCAAAAGGTGGGAAGTGGTGTTCCACAAGGGTCAGTGCTGGGAACACTGTTGGTCACAATTTATATTAACAGTTGAAACGTAGGAATCAAAATCACAATTTCTAAATTTGCAGATGGCACCATATTGGGGTGGTTAGTCAATACTGAAGAGGAGTGCAACAAATTACAGGAGGACATTAATAAACTTGCAGAATGGGCATATAATTAGCAAATAAAGTTCAACAAATAAATGTGAGGTATTACATTTTCATTGGAAGAATTACTTGGAGAGTGCAAGTCTAGGTGGGGTAGAGAAACGAAGGGATTTTTTTGGAGCACAAATACACAAATCGCTAAAAGTTGCAACACAGGTTTGCAAGGCCATAAAAAAGCAAACCAAGCACCAGGGTTTATTTCTAGGGGTATAGAATTGCAAAGTAGGGAAGTTATGCTAAATCTGTATCGAAACTTGGTTAGGCCACACTTGGTGGACTGCATACAGTCCTGGTCGTATTATAAAAAGGATATAGAGGCACTGGAGATGGTGCAGAGAAGATTGACAAGGATGATACCAGAAATGCGAGGGTATACACATCAGGAAAGGTTGAACAGGCTGGGTCTCTTTTCTCTTGAAAAAAGGCTGAGAGTTGACCTAGAGGTCTTCAAAATTATGAAGGGTTTTAATAGAGTGGACACAGAAAATGTTTCCACTTGTGGGGAAGAGCATAACTAGAGGCCATCAATATAAGATAGTCACCAAAAAATCCAATAGGGAATTCAGAAGAAACTTCTTTACCCAAAGAGTGGTGAGAATGTGGAACTTGCTACCACAGGGAGTGGTTGAAGTGAATAGTATAGATGCATTTAAGGGAGGCTAGACAAGCATACAAAGGAGAAGGGAATAGAAGGTTATGCAGATAGATTTAGATGAGGAAAGACGGGAGGAGGCTCGAGTGGAGCATAAACGCCAGCATGGACTGGTTGGGCCGAATGGCCTGTTTCTGTGCTGCATATCCGATGTAAAGCACTGTGGCTATACAATATCTATGTGTTGAGAAGGTGATGAATGCTTTTCAACTTCAATAACTTTTGAATTTTTCTGCATGGATTCCCTGAAGACTGTGCAACTGGGCCATTTGGACTAAGGAGGTCCCAGGATTGATGCCTGGCCTGTGCTCAGTTAGCTAATCTCAGCCAGGGTAGCAGTACTATTGGCTTTACTGCCCTCAGATATCAATGCCACTTACGATCAACTGGGGCATCTGTTAAGTAGAGGATTGGGCTGATTGTAACGTCACACACCATTAAATGGACTGTTATACTTTTAAACTCACTAATTACTTCACTAGCACAGTAGTCAGCACACCCTGCTTTTAACTTTTACGTTTTTGTTGTCCTTCTCCTGTTGCACCCCCATTTCAGTTTATTTTTCCCCAGTCAGTCAGGGGCTTGCTTATTTTCCAGGGTCAGTTCTGAAAGGATCGAGATGAAAACATGTTTTTTTTCCCCTGAGCTGTTGATTGATTGGCTTTGTACTTCAGCATCTCCTGATTTTATTTTTGAATTTGCATTCATTTTTTCCTTCATGAATACTATATGTGTTACTCTTCCCACAGAAGTAGTGATACTCATTCTGTGAATTTAGTTCACTGTTGAAAGAGTTTGACACCTGTGGCACCCCAGAAACAGCATGTGAAGAACGGTGGCAGTTCTTGTCAAGTCTAACCAAGAAGTTTCTCTTTCCTCAGGAAGCCCTCATCAAAAGAAAGACTTGGATTTATATTGCGCCTTTCACAACCTCAGGTCGTTTCAAAATGCAAGATAAATAAGCTATGTTACATTATGTTCTGAGCACCAAACTGAAGTATTTTTGAAATGTAGTCACTGTTTCAATATCGGAAACGTGGCAGCTAATTGCGCAGAGCATGCTCCCACAAACAGCAATGTGATAATGACCGCCCTGACATCGTGGGCAGCCCCGACCTGTGTGAGGACACCACCTCAGGTCAGGGCTATAAATAGAGCTGAGCGCTGGGCCTTGGAACATTGTGGGCTGCCCGGCCTGTGAGAGAACACAACTGCAGGTCGAGGCCTTGCCTGAAAGAGAGTACTGGCTCTTTTCATGCATTGCTGCTTGTAGAACTAAATGATTGCAGAAACTCGTCTTTCCAATTTGGCTGTGTCTGGCCTTTTGGCTCGGGACAAGCACCAATTGGAAAGAAGAAGAAATCTGCATGTCGACCGACCAATGGGCAGACCAGGAGGTCCGCCAAGGTGCCGGTCTGGCACCACGAAAGATTGAAGGCTTCGGCCAAAACACAAGCCGAAAGGAGGAATCTGCAACCCGGATGGCGGCCAACCAAGCTGCGAACCAGGGCGTCTGAAACACCATCCGAGTGACTGTAAAGAAAGTGGGAGGACATAAGACGATCAACCGGGACCTCTTCGTTAAGAAAATCCTGCTTGAAACCTGTGGCATGAAAGTCGCGGATGTCTTCGCCTTGCAGGACACTCTGAAGAGAGGTTATTTTGATGTAACCTTCAGAAACGTCACCCAATGCCTGAAATTCCTGAAGGAATTAAAGGAGGCGAGTGAACCACTGCGGTCAATGCTGACTTGGGAACCACTGTTCACCCTCCCGTCAGAGAGGAAGCGCACTATCACAGTGCACATGTACAACCCCCACATCCCAGTCATTGGTGTGCTGACATTCCTTGCCAGGTATGTCAATGGGGCAGGAAACAGCATCGACCTGAAGGATTTGCATGGGATTTGGACCAGCAAACGCCAGATCCAGGTCACCTTGAAAGTGGACCCCAGCGGAACCATCCTCTGCGCCCCCCCCCCACCGACTCCAGCTTCGCCATCGGAGGAAGTCGGGGCTACATGGTGTACGCCGGACAACCCAATGTGTGCCGAACCTGTGGGAAAGCAGGCCACGTGGCGGCAAGCTGCAAAGCAATCATTTGCCACAACTGCAAGAAGGAAGGACACCAGACAAAGGACTGTAAAAAGAGCAAGTGCTGCAACATTTGTGGTCAGGCTGGACATCTGTACAAGGCCTGCCCCAAGCAGAATTTCAGCTATGCGCAGGCGGCAAAGAACATGGTGACATGTGACGAAAAAGCTGAGGAGTGCAACGCCCAAGAGGAGACCGACACCTCCCTCCCCTCCAAGACACCGTGCGAACAAACCACTGCCCTAGTCGACACTGACTGAGAGGAGGAAGGAAAGTCTGCCATGGCAAGCCGCCAGGCACTAACACCCAGCCACGAAACACCGAGTCCATGGAAAAGGAGGGAGCAGAAGCAGAAGGAAAGCAGGAATGGCAGCTCGTCAAGAAGGTGGCGGCGGCCCGCAAGTCAAAGAAAAAGAGGCCTCCAGCAGAAATGAGGCGCAAAAGACGGCTACGGTCCTTAACAGACAGCGGTGGCTGCAGCTTATCCGATGATGAAGGGCGAGGCAAAAGCCCCCACTACCACCAGCAGAATAAGAGGCGAAACGCCAATGCGACCAGCGCAGTTCAGCTCCAGAACCCCGGGAGCAGTGATGTCACCGATGCACCCCTGCCCCGGATTTCCGGGAGCAACGAAGCAACCGATGCAACCCCGCTCCGGATGTCCGGGAGGGACGAAGCCAGCAATGCACCCCCGCTCCGGATCTCTGGGAGCGACGAAGCGACAGATGCACCCCAACTCCAGTACGCTGTGAGCGACGACACCACAGGGGATGCACACAAGGAACAACCAACACCAGGCGAGGGTAGCCCAGTTGACATGGAGGACCCCCCGTCCACACTGCTGGCGTTCCCTGGTCGAACCATCCCCAAGGCAGAGGACAACCCATATCTCAGCCAAGGTGCAGTAGAAACGTTTAAAGTTAACCTATGTATACGGGAACAGGCCACAGGACCAAAAGACTGCGTGTTCGAAATGTAATTTTTGGATTTTAATCACCAATTTAAAAATGGGTTTAAAGATTGCATCCATTAACGTGCGTAGCGTGATGTGTTTCCACCTTGGGGTACCTTGCCAAGGTCAAGGCAGACCTGCTATTCTTGCAGGGGGCCGCACTCCAGTAGTTACCGGCAGTGGTCGCAATGGTGGTTCCACGGAACATCCTTCTGGTCAGGAGGCAACGATTGCCATTCCTCCGGCCTAGACATTCTGCTGCGGGGAGGCCACTTCACCATCACCAAAATTAAGGAAGTGGTGGGCAGCCGCCTCCTCGTAGCAGATGTATTGTATAAAAATGTTCCTCTAAGGCTAATTAACGTGTATGCCTTGCCTCTCAGACACAATCGGCTGGCCCTCCTCCAGCAGCTCCCACTGTGCTGGCGACATCCAAACCGGTCGTTCTGGGCGGTTATTTCAACTGCATCATCGATGTGGCTGGACGATCCAGCAGAGCCGACAGCAAACTGGACAACACATCCAAACTCCTGATGGACGTGGTAAAAGATGCCAAGCTGTGCTTCGTCTTCAGCAACCTGCAGATGGAGCACTGCGCAGATACACCTGGTCGAGACCAGACGGGTCCGTCCGTTCCAGAATAGTTTTCCTGTTTGTGTCCCACATGCTCAAGGTCAGATCCACCGATGTCACGCCGGTGTTCTTCTCTGACCACTGCCTCCTACTGGCCGACTACCTCCCACAGGAAGACCAGAAAGTTGGCAGGAGGATATGGAAGCTCAACGTGAAACTGTTGACCCTGGAAAACGTTGAGGAACTCAAGAGGGATTACAAAGGTTGGAGAACTGTAAAACCCCTCTGTGATTCCCCGATGCACTGGTGGGAAACAATCAAGACAAACATCAAGAAGTTCTTCATCCTCAAAGATGTTCAGGAGGCAAGAGGGAGACAGAGGGAATTGTCCCAACTCCAGAAGAGTATGCAAAACCTGCTCCTGCTGCAGTCGATGGGGGTCGATGTCGCGGAGGAACGCCAAGAGGTGAAGGGTCAGCAAGCCTCGCTCTTTGCCTCAGAGTCCTCCAAAATCATTTTCCGCTCCAGAGTCCGCTGCGTTGAGCAGGATGAGACGTGTTCGCATTTTTTCTTCCAAAAGGTACACAGGGGGAGCTCTGTGATCAGCAGCCTAAAGGAAGAAGATGGTTTTGTGATGTCTTCACAGCCCGACATGCTGAGGATCAGCAAATCCTTATTTGCCGGGTTGTACGACGTCAAGCCCACAGACCGCGTGGCCTCCCTGTCTTTCCTGTCGTCGATCTCAGAGGTCTTAGACGACAGCGAGCAAGAGAGTCTGGACCACCCGCCAATTCTGAACCACCCGCTAATTCTGGACGAGCTGACAAAGGTCCCTCATGACGAGTAAAACTCCCGGAAGCGATGGCTTACCGGTCGAGTTGTATTCGGCTCTGTGGGACTGGATGGGCCCAGATGTGCTGGAAGTGTATGGGGGTATGCTTCTGGCCGGCAATATGTCAGAATCACCCTCATCTACAAGCAGAAGGGGCAGAGGGAGAAATCAAAAACTGGCGGCCCATTTCGCTGCTCAATGTGGACCACAAGATCCTGTCGAAGGTCATCGCAAACAGGGTCAAGTCTGCTTGGAGCTGGTGATCCACCCGGACCAGACCTGCGCTGTCCTCGGCAGGAAGATTTCCGATAGCCTCACGCTACTCAGGGATATGATTGCCTACGTGCGGGACAGGAAGGTGGACACCTGTTTAATCAGCTTCGACCAAGAAAAGGCCTTTGGCAGGATATTGCACATGTACCTGATGGACATGCTCTCTAAGATGGGGTTTTGGGAGGGTATCCGCAATTGGATCCAACTGCTCGACACAGACA
Organism: Pristiophorus japonicus; assembly: GCF_044704955.1. Taxonomy (NCBI): domain Eukaryota; kingdom Metazoa; phylum Chordata; class Chondrichthyes; family Pristiophoridae; genus Pristiophorus; species Pristiophorus japonicus. Next base: position 46,715,477 of record NC_091989.1, read on the forward strand.
TCAGTAGCACAGTTCTGATCAATAGGTGGGAAACTGAAAGCTTTCCGATCAGATCTGGAGTCAGGCAAGGCTGTCCACTCTCTTCTGTCTTTGTGCTGTATCGAGCCCTTTGCTGAGTCCATCAGGAAGGATGACAATCTCAGGCAGCAGAGGCGCTCAGGTCAAGACCTCCTTGTACATGGACGTCGTCACTGTCTTTTGCTCGGATCCGCAGTCGGTCCACAGATTGCTCACAATCTGCAACCAGTTTGAACTGGCCTCAGGAGTGAAGGTAAATTGCAGCAAAAGCGAGGCCATGTTCTTTGGAAGCTGGTCCGACCGATCCTTTATTTCCTTCACCGTGAAGTCAGATTACCTGAAGGTTTTGGGAATATGGTTCGGAGCAGATGGGGCATGCGTCAAAAACTGGAAGGAGCGCATCTCTAAAGCGAAACATAAACTGGGATGGTGGAAGCTGCGCTGACTCTCCATTGCAGGAAAGAACCTGATCATCAGGAGTGAGGTGCTCTCGCTGTTGTACGTGGCGCAGATCTGGCCCATACCCCGCTCCTGTGCTGTGGCAGTCACCCGAGCCGTCTTCCACTTCGTCTGGAGATCGAAAATGGACCATGATGTACAAGATGTACAAATCTTTGGACAAGGGGGAAAAGGATGTTCTGAACGTGGTCCTCATCCTGATGCCCACCTTTGTGTACGGCTGCATCAAGCTGTGCATAGACCCTTCGTACGCAAACAGCAAGTGTCAGTACGTGCTGAGATTCAATCTGTCTCCGGTGTTGCGAAGGATGGGTCTGGCCAGGCTGCCGCGGAATGCTCCGAGCAGTTGGACCATGCCTCAGCACCTGTCCTTCGTGGAAAAGTTTTTCAAGAAAAACACTTTTGACCACAAGGCCATAAAGCAGTGGTCGGCACGCAAGGTCCTGGACACCCTACAAAAGGCTGCGATGATGGATCCTGTCGGTTGGTTCCCAGAGCAGATTGTCGAACTCGTTTGGCAGAATGTCTCATCGCCAGAACTTTCACACAAGCACCAAGACGTAGCTTGGTTGGCGGTGAGAAGGGCCCTACCCGTCAGATCCTTCATGCACAGCCGGGGTTTCAGAGATACGGCACTCTGCCCCCGAGTTGGCTGTGGTGCAGACGAGACTGTCATCCATCTCCTTTGGGACTGCCACTTTGCAAGGCAGGTCTGGAAGGAGATGCAGTGGTTGCTGTCGAGGTTTATCCCAAGCAGCTCCGTAACACAGGACTCTGTGCTTTACGGACTGTTCCCAGGGACACACGACGAGACAGACATCATCTGCTGCTGGAGGGCCATCAACTCGGTAAAAGACGCACTTTGGTCTTGCCGAAATTTGCTGGTCTTCCAGAGCAAGGAGATATCCACGTCTGCTTTTTGCAGACTGGCGCAATCCAAGATCCAGGAGTACGTGCTGAGAGACGCACTAAAAATTGGTGCAGTCGCCGCAAAGGCACGGTGGGGAAGAGCCACAGTTTAAGGCCCTTCCGCCACGGTAAACCCAGGGGCTGGAATCAGTATAAAACTCCCCTTGGGCTGTACTTGTAAACCTTTGTATACATAGAGCACCATGATCTGAAACACCTATGCAGTGCCATGTATAATGCAAGTTGAGCAACTGTTTAGTAATGTATGTTGTAAAGAAATGTAACTGTACCCTCACCCGTTCCGTGTACTGTAGAGTGCCACATGTAACGTAATTTGATGACTGTATTACAATGTATCCTGGATTGTACCCTGAAATGTAAAGCAAGCAAATGTATTGAACGGAACTGCCGTCAGCATCCAAATGTATTGTATGGAATTGCTGACCGCATCCAAACGTACTGAACTGCCTTCCAATGTATCTTGCAAATTTTTATATGAATAAAGTATATATTTTGAAATTTAAAAAAAACTGCAGGTCGAGACTATAAATAGAGCTGAAGCGCCGGGCCCTGGAACATCATGGGCGAAGGTGCAGCGAATGAGGGTACGGGGCCCAGAAGAGCAGAGGGCCTGTGCACACTGCGATGTGTGCGCGCACTAGGTCCAGCAGAGCAGGTCTCCAGTTGTCCTGGTTCAACCCTTGCCACTGGATAAAGACCTAGTGGCTGATGTGCAATGCTCACCACACATTAAAAAAATCCACGCACAGGCATCTTACACCCCCTCAATTGGAGTTCAGGACTGGAACCAATGCAGGGAGACAGAGGGAGACAAAAAGGAGGCAAAAGCAAAAGACAGAAAGGAGATGAGGAAAAGTGGAGGGCAGAGAAACCCAAGGCAAAGAACAAAAACGGCCACTGTACAGCAAAATTCTAAAAGGACAAAGGGTGTTAAAAAAACAAGCCTGAAGGCTTTGTGTCTTAATGCAAGGAGTATCCGCAATAAGGTGGATGAATTAACTGTGCAAATAGATGTTAACATATATGATGTGATTGGGATTACGGAGACGTGGCTCCAGGATGATCAGGGCTGGGAACTCAACATCCAGGGATATTCAACATTCAGGAAGGATAGAATAAAAGGAAAAGGAGGTGGGGTAGCATTGCTGGTTAAGGAGGAGATTAATGCAATAGTTAGGAAAGACATTAGCTTGGATGATGTGGAATCTATATGGGTAGAGCTGCAGAACACCAAAGGGCAAAAAACGTTAGTGGGAGTTGTGTACAGACCTCCAAACAGTAGTAGTGATGTTGGGGAGGGCATCAAACAGGAAATTAGGGGTGCATGCAATAAAGGTGCAGCAGTTATAATGGGTGACTTTAATATGCACATAGATTGGGCTAGCCAAACTGGAAGCAATACGGTGGAGGAGGATTTCCTGGAGTGCATAAGGGATGGTTTTCTAGACCAATATGTCGAGGAACCAACTAGGGGGGAGGCCATCTTAGACTGGGTGTTGTGTAATGAGAGAGGATTAATTAGCAATCTCATTGTGTGAGGCCCCTTGGGGAAGAGTGACCATAATATGGTGGAATTCATTAGGATGGAGAATGAAACAGTTAATTCAGAGACCATGGTCCAGAACTTAAAGAAGGGTCACTTTGAAGGTATGAGGCATGAATTAGCTAGGATAGATTGGCGAATGATACTTAAGGGGTTGACTGTGGAAGGGCAATGGCAGACATTTAGAGACGGCATGGATGAATTACAACAATTGTACATTCCTGTCTGGCGTAAAAATAAAAAAGGGAAGGTGGCTCAACCGTGGCTATCTAGGGAAATCAGGGATAGTATTAAAGCCAAGGAAGTGGCATACAAATTGGCCAGAAATAGCAGCGAACCCGGGGACTGGGAGAAATTTAGAACTCAGCAGAGGAGGACAAAGGGTTTGATTAGGGCAGGGAAAATGGAGTACGAGAAGAAGCTTGCAGGGAACATTAAGGCGGATTGCAAAAGTTTCTATAGGTATGTAAAGAGAAAAAGGTTAGTAAAGACAAACATAGGTCCCCTGCAGTCAGAATCAGGGGAAGTCATAACAGGGAACAAAGAAATGGCAGACCAATTGAACAAGTACTTTGGTTCGGTATTCACTAAGGAGGACACAAACAACCTTCCGGATATAAAAGGGGTCAGAGGGTCTAGTAAGGAGGAGGAACTGAAGGAAATCTTTATTAGTCGGGAAATTGTGTTGGGGAAATTGATGGGATTGAAGGCCGATAAATCCCCAGGGCCTGATGGACTGCATCCCAGAGTACTTAAGGAGGTGGCCTTGGAAATAGTGGATGCATTGACAGTCATTTTCCAACATTCCATTGACTCTGGAGCAGTTCCTATGGAGTGGAGGGTAGCCAATGTCACCCCACATTTTAAAAAAGGAGGGAGAGTGAAAACAGGGAATTATAGACCGGTCAGCCTGACCTCAGTAGTGGGTAAAATGATGGAATCAATTATTAAGGATGTCATAGCAGCGCATTTGGAAAACGGTGACATGATAGGTCCAAATCAGCATGGATTTGTGAAAGGGAAATCATGCTTGACAAATCTTCTGGAATTTTTTGAGGATGTTTCCAGTAAAGTGGACAAGGGAGAACCAGTTGATGTGGTATATTTGGACTTTCAGAAGGCTTTCGACAAGGTCCCACACAAGAGATTAATATGCAAAGTTAAAGCACATGGGATTGGGGGTAGTGTGCTGATGTGGACTGAGAACTGGTTGTCAGACAGGAAGCAAAGAGTAGGAGTAAATGGATACTTTTCAGAATGGCAGGCAGTGACTAGTGGGGTACCGCAAGGTTCTGTGCTGGGGCCCCAGCTGTTTACATTGTACATTAATGATTTAGACGAGGGGATTAAATGTAGTATCTCCAAATTTGCAGATGACACTAAGTTGGGTGGCAGTGTGAGCTGCGAGGAGGATGCTGTGAGGCTGCAGAGTGACTTGGATAGGTTAGGTGAGTGGGAAAATGCATGGCAGATGAAGTATAATGTGGATAAATGTGAGGTTATCCACTTTGGTGGTAAAAACAGAGAGACAGACTATTATCTGAATGGTGACAGATTAGGAAAAGGGAAGGTACAACGAGACCTGGGTGTCATGGTACATCAGTCATTGAAGGTTGGCATGCATGTACAGCAGGCGGTTAAGAAAGCAAATGGCATGTTGGCCTTCATAGCGAGGGGATTTGAGTACAGGGGCAGGGAGGTGTTGCTACAGTTGTACAGGGCCTTGGTGAGGCCACACCTGGAGTATTGTGTACAGTTTTGGTCTAACTTGAGGAAGGACATTCTTGCTATTGAGGGAGTGCAGCGAAGATTCACCAGACTGATTCCCGGGATGGTGGGACTGACCTATCAAGAAAGACTGGATCAACTGGGCTTGTATTCACTGGAGTTCAGATGAATGAGAGGGGACCTCATAGAAACGTTTAAAATTCTGACGGGTTTAGACAGGTTAGATGCAGGAAGAATGTTCCCAATGTTGGGGAAGTCCAGAACCAGGGGTCACAGTCTAAGGATAAGGGGTAAGCCATTTAGGACCGAGATGAGGAGAAACTTCTTCACCCAGAGAGTGGTGAACCTGTGGAATTCTCTACCACAGAAAGTAGTTGAGGCCAATTCACTAAATATATTCAAAAGGGAGTTAGATGAAGTCCTTACTACTCGGGGGATCAAGGGGTATGGCGAGAAAGCAGGAAGGGGGTACTGAAGTTTCATGTTCAGCCATGAACTCATTGAATGGCGGTGCAGGCTAGAAGGGCTGAATGGCCTGCTCCTGCACCTATTTTCTATGTTTCTATGTCCTTCATTGAAACATCTGTGAACTCTTGTGGAAGCAAGTCATCCTCGTTCGAGGGACTGCCTATGAATGAATGAATGAATGATAATCGGTTTTTGTTATGTTGATTGAGGGATAAATATTGGCCAGAACACCGGGTGATAATTCCCCTGCTCTTCTTCGAAATAGTGCCATGGGATCTTTTACTTCTAGCTGAAAAACTGAACTCCCGTCTGCTCTAACGTCCCATCCGCAAGACGGCACGTCTGACAGTGCAGCACTCCCTCAGGACTACACTGGAGTGGCAACCTAGATTTTTGTGCTCAAGTCTCAGAAGTGGGACTGGAACCCACGTCCTTCTGACTCAAAGGAGAGGGTGGTACCAACTGAGCCACAGCTGACGGCAAAAGAAACAAAAACCTTCAACCAAGCATCTCAAAAAGGAATGTATCTGCAATTAGACAAATACCAAATTCTCTCCACTCATTATCGACAACATGCAAGATAAATAAGCTACGTTACATTATGTTCTGAGCACCAAACAGAAGTTTCTTCGTGAACTAGGTTTTGCAACTGCACACACTAACAATACATCTGCGGTACAGAGGGATCTGGGGGTCCTTGCACATGAAACACAAAAAGTTAGCATGCAGGTACAGCAAGTAATTAGGAAGGCAAATAGAATGTTGGCCTTTATTGCAAGGGGATGGAGTATAAAAGTAGGGAAGTTCTGCTCCAACTGTACAGGGTATTGGTAAGACCACACCTGGAGTACTGCATCACAATCGCAAGATTTGCACCGACACCTTTTTGAAACATCATACCTAAAAACTGGAGAAACTGTACAGCGGAATTACTTTAAACTGCCATATGTTCAGCTTTTCTAATATGCAAAAGAAAAGAGAAGAGTAGTACTTTTCAATTTCTAAGACCATTAGATGACACTTCTTGCCCCAGTCAGTTAATTGCCCCGACACAATATAATAAATTACACCAGCTTAACATACCCTGTTGAATTGACAGGGAAAGCTCCAAGGATTTACTCATTTACTTGCAAAGATGCAAAACTGTATCAAAATATCAAGAAGGAAGTGGACAATAGCAGCAAAAATAATTTAGTAACCTTGGATTGGACAAAATTCAAGAACCAGACTGGGATGTCTAAGATTGTGTGTGCAATTCATCCTACATAAGCAGTTAGCCAGTATCTGAACCCAACTGCAGCTCAGAAACAACACTGGTCGAAGCCACTGAAAAGTCGAATACCTCGGACAAGACACCAAAGTGCAGGCCAGTGATGGACAAACCTAGTCACGACTGTAGGTATTCTTCAACTGTACATATATTGGCAGTGATCTTTGAGACCAGAAAAAAGTGGTGAGGATTGACTGGAGGTTGCAGTACTTTTGAGTGACAGGACTGGGGAGGTAGAGCAAAATGTCACTAAGTTTAATCAAGTGCGATTTTAAAATTAACAATGCAAAACCTCTTCTACAGGTTGAACCTCCCTTGTCCAGAACCATTCCCGGTCACCGGGTGGCACATGTGCAGAACTCCAACGTGAATAAATTGAAGTCCTTCCTCACTGCCGACTCTTTCTTCCCCCCCGCCCCCATCCCCCCATCCCCCATGATCTTTCTGCCGCACTCCCAGCCCCAATCGCCCCTTGCTCAGTACCTGTAACATCCAATTTAACATGACCACCCTTCGTCCGGAAAAATCCCTTATCCAGAACAGGCCAGATCCCGAGGGTTCTGGATAAGGGAGGTTCAACCTGTACCACCATATTTAAAGCCACAGTGTCTATTCACCAATTATACAACACAATTTGCACTGATGTAAAGCTGAAACTGTTTTTTTACATTTTTTGTGCATCATACCACAGCATGTATGTGCTGCAACTCAACTTGACGTTCCTTCACTTCCCCCGGTAAAGTTATTCACTTCGGTACAGGCCATAATAACTGATATCTGGACTTTACTATGATTGTGTACACATTAATATCGCAGGTATGAAGTCATCAAAAGCACTTATGAGGTGCAAGATCATCTCCAATAGGTCATCCCACATCATGTCAATTTTACAACATTGCACAGTAACTGCTGACAGGAGAAAGCAAGACCCAGGTGCCCAATAGCCTGTCTGAGTTTTTCAACTTGATTTTGACTCTTGACTGAGCCTCCTCACTAATTCCTGAGGCAGCAATAGAAGACTGGTTCTCTGCTGCACTTAACAATTATGTTATTGACTTCGGATAAAAGGAAAACTTGGCTGCTCCAGAAATGCAAGTCTGGCAGTGCGACACAACAGCAATCACCCTGCAATCAACAGTAGCAGCAGAGAGGTCGAACTTGCCAGTGAACATATATAAGCTTAGCCCATGATTACAAGTAAAATCAGGAGGAACAGGATTTAGCTGGAGGAAGAGGATTTAGCTGGAGGAAGGAATCAAGAACAGAGCCCAGAAACACACTCCAAGTGGCCCCAAGGTACAGGAACTACCGGGAACGTTGGTGGGACAGGTAGGAGTGGAACGGTTAGAACTTAGGGGTACTTAAATATAGAAAGTTACACTTTTGAGTAGTGCAATGGGACCTTTTACAAACATTTCGAACAGAGACAGGCCACGGTCATCCAAACGATCGCACTCTCAATAATGAAGCAGTCCTACAGTACTATACTGAAGCACCAGCCTAGATAATATGCTCAAGTTCTTAAGTGGGCTATACAAGCTGCTTAATGACTATAAACAGCAATGTCTCCATAATTTTTATTGAAACTATGCAATTAGAGCTGCAGTACCACTGACATAATCGGTTTCTAATTTCCACCAACTTGAACATTTTTACCAGCCCACTACATAACAAACACATTGCTTTGACTGCAGACTGGAAACAGCTAATCTGTAAGTTAACTAAAAGCAGGAAAGACACCAGAAATCAAGATGGTAGCTTAAGCACACATAACCAAAACAGGCACAGTTTGCAGTCCTTTTTCAAATAGCACAATCAAATTAGACAACAGCTTTATGACAGAATCACAAATGCAAAGACTTGTCGATGGGCATCGTCTAAATAAAAATCTCATTCATTTCAAATATCTAAAAATGTTTGAGATTCTTTTACTCTGAAAACTTTTGTCCAGTAGAAGGCATGATGTTCTCGCTCGTCTAGTTGGAGTATCAAAAGTGCAATGTTACATTAAATGCACAAAAAAATATGGTCACAATTATTTCTTATTCCATTCAGCCTTTCCTTACTTCCAACTTACGTCAACATCCCCAGCATTGAAGCACTGACCACACTTGATCAGCTCCGCTGGGCAGGCCACACAGTTCGCATGCCAGACACGAGACTCCCAAAGCAAGCGTTCTACTCGGAACTCGCCCACGGCAAACGAACCAAAGGTGGGCAGAGGAAACGTTACAAGGACACCCTCAAAGCCTCCCTGATAAAGTGCGACATCCCCACTGACACCTGGGAGTCCCTGGCCAAAGGCCACCCTAAGTGGAGGAAGTCCATCCGGGAGGGCGCTGAGCTCGTCGAGTATCGTCGCCAAGAGCATGCAGAAATCAAGCGCAGGCAGCGGAAGGAGCGTCGGCAAACCAGGCACCCTGCCCACCCTTCCCCTCAACCACTGTCTGTGCCACCTGTGACAGACTGCGGTTCTCGTATTGGACTGTACAGCCACCTAAGAACTCATGCTAAGAGTGAAAGCAAGTCTTCCTCAATTCCGAGGGACTGCCTATGATGATGTCCACTTAAAATTTCCTTTTAAATATTTGGGTCATACAAGGTTCTGGATGACACAGGAGAAACCAGCATGACTTGCTTTAAGATGTGCTTCCCTCACTCCCCATCAACCAACAACTGGAATGCATTTGAATAATTATGACAAAACATGTGACTCAAAAACCTGAAAGTCATCACTGGGTACAGGAATGCTCAATGGTAACAATCAACATTTTGCACTTTTCAAATCTAGTCTCTGCTATGGAAATTTTATCAGTGAATACACAGATAACCAGGTTAACTCTATACTTGCAAATACTCTGCAGGTGTAGAGCATTAAGTTTCATTATTGGTAAGCGCAAACTCACAAATGATAATACTGCTGTAAATATGTTTTCCTTCAAGATAGCTGCTGATTCCCATGTTCAAGGTACTAGCCAGAGGAAAGGAAGTGCATACATCTATGCTTTATTTATATCACATAAGCAGGTAGCAATGTTTCACTTTTACAAATATATTGAAGTATAATGTGTTTTATTCAACCACATGACTGTCGGTTATTAACATTGTCTAGGTTACAAAGCTACTTGGTTCATAATTTTGTCTCAGTAGCTTTACACTGTTAAGGAATACAGGTATTCACTGCTACAGGATGCATCCATTTTTTGTCGTGTTATTAAGTTGGAGGATACAAGTCATCAGCAGGCCACCAAACAATTTAAAATCTGCCACATGAACCTTCCCACATTCCTAGGTGAACACAATTGCTTTGTGATGGAGTACAAATTAATTTCAGGAACAAGTGAAAAGCAGCAGTTTGTTGAAAAATAAAGCACATTATGTCACACTAGATTTTGGCCTCCTAGCTGACTTAAATTCAATACAGGTGCAGCGCCCAAAATCCGGAACCCTCGGGCCAGAGGCCATTAACAGATTCCGGGCTTTCAATCGTCTTGCTGACGTCAAGAATCTGGAAACACCCATGTCCACATTCGGGTATTTCCTGATTTTGGAACGTCAGAAAGGAGGGGCCTCGCCGAGGAGCTGTTCACACCGTCTGGCCCCATCAATGAGATCATTCGCGGCGGGACCCACTGCCACGGAGGAGCCGTCCGGACCGGCGGGCCGGCAAGGAAGCCCCGAGGTAAGGGCAGCGGCGGCAAGCAGGGCAACAGAGACAAGGGCACTCGTCATGGAATGTCTATTACAGGTTTGCCTTTAATTCCACACAAATTGGTTTGAAGTTAAAAACTCAATTCTGATGAGAAATACATTGACCAGAAGCAAGGAATTACCCCTGAAGGGAGCGAAATAGTGAACTAAAAAGCAAGAATGAATCAAACTGCTTAGCACACAGCCATAATTACAAAGCGGCACTGGTAAAACCCAAAGACAAGTTTTGATCACATGCTTCTTCACCAGAGATGGAGGGGGTTGGCCATTAACTTATTTCAAATGACAATTTACTTAATTTAAGTTTAAATTTGTAAATGAATAAACTTGCAATGGACAAACAGTTCGTTTTAAATCATCACACCATTTCAACTCCGAAAGTAGTTACATGTTGTGAGTAGGTATAGATCAACACATATTGATGTACTTAAACCTGTCAAATGGACAACACTTCTAGCACCTGTAAACATTTTTCTCATGGCTGTTTCCTTTTACTGCACATACATTTTTTAAACCATCACCATTGCTATGGGGACACATTACTCTAAACACTGAAGTTAAATTCTCAAACCTGTAAATTTGTTTCTCAATATAGTCATTATACCCCATTAAAGTTCACACAATCGGAACACTATGGCAAGAGTCACCACAATCACACAACAGTTTTTAAACAAAAAGATGCTTTACTGGAAAAAAGTAAATTTGAGAGAAATGAAGTAACATTAATTTAATGAAAAACTTGGCAGATAAAACCACAGATCAGCAGTGTTAAATATTTGAGTTTGAGATAGTCAGCTACATACTAAACATCCGGCCAAGAGAAAAGGGGCTGCAGAAAATGCCAAAAGTCCCACAAATGAACTGCAAGATTAGGTCAAACAAGGTCAAAGAAGGCTAATGCTACAAAAGGAAACACCAAAAGCATAGAAGAGAAGCTACAAGTAGGAATAGAAGTGCTCCGAGAGATTATGAAAAAAGCTGTGGTCAACATAAAGGATAATAGCAATGTCGTTTATAAGTACAAGGTGGGGTTATGAAGACTAAAGAGAAAATTTTCCAGCAGAGAATAAAATATGGCAGAAAAGCTTAGAAAGCAGTCATAGATGAGCTACGACCTTCTCCAACATTACATGGACAAAGGCCAAGACCATCCTGCTTGGCCCCTGATTCAATCCCCCTTCCTAACTGCTGACTCAAGTTGTCCTCAATAGTGTGTAACTTTGGAGCCTCTTTTAATCCTGAAGAACTTTAAAGTGTCTATCCTACCCAGCACCACGATTATCTCTTCCTGTATCCAACAGTCTCCAGTTTCATACTTACCACCACAATGAAACTATCAACATTGTAATCATCTCCAGACTCAACTTTATCCAGCCTCCGAGCACTACTTTAGACCAACTATACCTCACTCTTGTTTACAAATCTTACATGTCCTTCCTTGCCCCACCCTACCCCTGAAACCTCCACCAGTCCTACATCCCAGAAAGTAACTTTCTTCCCTCCTCCCCCCACCACCCAACCCCAATTCCTTCTCTCAAATTCAGAAGCAGAGCCTTCAGCAGTCAAAGAAGAAAAGTTAAAGTCTCTTCTGAAATCACTGCACCTTGTTCTCCACTTACAAAAGCCTCAATACCTCTTTGGTCACCTTCCCCAATTCTGCTCAAATTCTTAGCCAATATCTCTTTCTCCTCCTCTTCCCCCTTCTCTGAAATGTTCGTGTGTGTTAAAGGTGCAAGGAATTTTTCTATTCCACCTCTCTACCTGAAGGAGCATGAAGACAGAATGCAGGATGATGTGGAAGTATAAAAATTCATTAGGTTTATGAGATTTCAAGTACATAGGGCAACAGACCCGACGATCTGCACTCCAGAATATGGAGAGAATTAATAATAAACAGCAGAGGTGCTAGATAGTGGCCAATTTAGTACTTTTCTTAAAATGGAAAAAGGATAAGGCCAGTTACTATAGATCACTCAAGTTCATGTCATGAGTAGAAAAAACTGCTACAAATCATAAGGAATAACATTAGTAAACAGCTAAAAAAAAATCAAGTTTGCAAGCAATGGAATGCAGTCGATATAGTACATATGGATTTTTAAGCAGCGTTTGAAGTATCACACCAGAGATTTACTAAGACTGTGGAATTAAAGGGAAAGTGATGACATAAAGAATAAAAAGCAGAGTATAAATAAATGAATACTACTCAGATTACAAAATGGAGCTGGAGGCATTTCCCATGACTCCATGTTGGGACTGCTCATACTCAGCACGTGCACAATGGACTTGGACCAGGGCATAAGAAGAATTAATATCAGAATTTGCTAATAATGCCAAATTAGAGAAAAATGCTCACTTAAGTATAGTGAAAGGACACTGCCAGAGTAATATTGTTCAAATACAGCATCAAATTCTGAAAATAATTAATACTGCAAAAACAAAACATATCTACCAACAAATGATTTTCATGAATCGTCATCACAGGATCTAAAACTGAGTCATACAAATCAATTAAAAAAACTTTTTTTTTAAATATTTCGATTAAAAACAGATCCATTTTTAAAATTTCAGTTCTCTCACCCCATAATTAATATAAATTGGGATTTGGAGGCTTTGGACATTTATAAGCACATAATAGTAGCAATTAACTCCTAATCACAGTTACTTGTTCAGAAGCATCTATAAAAACAGGTACTAAATGACTAAAGCACACTTTGATTAAGTTCGAGAATCAATTGCTGGAATATAGTTGGCACTTGGCACACTTACTTTTTATTTAAAAAAAACAGAAGATGTGCCTCACTGATAACTGATTAACACTGACTAAATGCTTTCAGGGAATGATTAATGGCCACTCTCAAATCTATTTCCTTTTTAGGCTCAGTCAGTGCAGTGACGACTGCCCCACTGGTTGCTTGCAGTGAGCAACATCCACATTTTAACCTTTTGTGAAATTTCCTCCTGCTTTGATTTAATTCCAATTACTTTTGTTTGCCTTGTTAATATTAGTACGAATGGATCAAGCCTTCACTGAATTTTAAGTGATGTCCTCCCTGAAACAGGAGGCATCGGATGATAAGGCTACACCTAATTAGCCTATCACAAAATAGGATCCTCACATGTTACACATCTTCAGAGAAGCTCTTCACCTCACCATAGTTAAGGCTTACCTAAATCAGTGTTTGGACCTGCCAGCAGCTGTCTGAATTTTTCTAGTCGAGACATTTCTCTTTCCGTCATTAGAGGAGCATCTGAGGTATTCTGGTCTGCAATTCTTGCTACCATTGGAATTGTTGATCTGGAAGGGACAGACTGCTGCATTTGAAGAGAAGTCTTCTCAAAATCATCTAAACCTGTAAATTACACAAACTACATTAAGACAAAAATAATTACGACATTTTAAATCTAATGTTCTAGATAAACCCAAAATATAAAATTGACTCTCAGAATTTCAAAGTTCCATTGCACTCTGCAAATTGAAATGAAAAGTTAAGTATTTACACTCGATCTAGAATTAAAAAACAACAAACTAATCTTCATCAGGGTTGAGGTTTTCAGAAGCAGATGGAGCACATGCTGGTGCTCAAAGCTCTCTTTAGCCTAAGGAGATGCTTTTACTCATTGCAACTCCAACATCGACAGGCCGGAACGCCGCACCGCCATAGTTGCCCGGGAACGCTTTAGACGCTTTGACATCAGGCAGGCAGGGGAAGGCCAGCTCAAGGAACATGGTGGAGGTTATACCTTTGTCTGGAAAGGAAAACCAGAGGAAGAACACCGCCTTCGCCATAAAAAATGAACTGGTCGGCCGGCTCAAAGACTCCCCATGCGGGGTTAACGAACGCCTGATGACCCTTCGCCTTATCCTATCCCGGAACCAATGCGCCACAGTCATCAGTGCGTATGCCCTTACACTCGATGCAATGGACAAGGGTAAAGAGGGTTTTTATTCCAACCTCGAGACATCCCTGTCCCGCGTCCCCACAAGCGACAGATTGATCCTCCCAAGTGACTTTAATGCCAGGGTCGGCAAAGACACAGCCCTCTGGGAGGTGTGATTGGCAGAGAGGGGGTAGGGAAATCCAACTCCAACGGCATCCTACTCCTGACAAAATGTCTAGAACACGAACTCCTCATCACCAACATTCCGCCAGAGGGACAAATACAAGGCATTGTGGCAACACCCTCACTCCAAACACTGGCACCTGCTGGACTATGTCATCGTCCGAGCCAGGGATCGCAAGGATGTGCGCATCACCCGTGCCATGACAGGAGCTGATGACTGCTGGACAGACCATCGCCTAATCTGATCCATCATCAATATTAACATAGCCCCAAAGCAGAGAGGACAGCAGAAGCAGTGCCGCAAAAAAGTTAACACCGGGGCACTTAAAGACCCAGCTAAGAGAGTCCTATACAACCAGCGCCTCACAGCCAATCTGGTGTGCTTTGATGACCCTGAGATGCTCAATACCCACAGCGCTTGGTCTGCCCTCAAGGCCTCCATAACCAGTGCCTGTGAAGAGACACTTGGTTACTCAACCAGAAAACACCAGGACTGGTTTGATGAAAATGATCAGGAGATCCAAGAACTAATAGATCGTAAGCACAGAGCATTTCTGAGCCTCAAGCAACAATCCAACTCGGGAGCTGCAAAGCAACATTACAGGCAGCTCAAGGCTGAGGTCCAACAAAAAACCCAGGACCTAAAGAACAAGTGGTGGATGGAGAAAGCACAGGAGATACAACAACTGGCCGACAGCCACGACATGCGAGGATTCTTCATTGCAGTCAAGGCTACCTACGGTCCAAACTCCCAAGGCCCCACCCCACTCTTGGCCAAGAACAGGGAAACACTCATCAACAACACCGTGGCTGTCAGGGCCCGATGGAAGGAGCACTTTGAAGATCTCCTCAATCGAGACTCTGCCTTTGACTCAAGTGTTCTCAACTCCATCCCGCAACATGCAACCCGCCACCACCTCAGTGAAACCCCAACTCCGCACGAGGTAGGCAAAGTCATAAAAGAGCTCAAGAACAACAAGGCTACGGGTGTGGATGGAATTCCTGCTGAGGCGCTAAAATATGGCAGAGAGGCGCTGTTGGCGTGGATACATGACCTCATCTCTCTCATTTGGAGGGAGGAGAGCATGCGGGGAGATCGCGTCCATTTTTAAAAAGGGGAACAAATCTGACTGCGGCAACTCCAGGGGAATCTTCCTATCAGCCACTAGGAAGATTGTCGCGAGAGTTCTCCTCAACCGTCTTCTCCCTGTGGCCGAGGAGCTCCTCCCGGAGTCGCAGTGCGGATTTCGTCCCCTACAGGGAACGGACATGATCTTTGCAGCACGACAACTGCAGGAACAATGCAGGGAGCAGCGCCAGCCCTTGTACATGGCCTTTTTCAATCTTACAAAGGCCTCTGACACTGTCGACCGTGAGAGCTTATGGAGAGTCCTCCTCTGTTTTGGATGCCCCCAAAAGTTTGTGAACATCCTTCGTTTGCTCCACGACAACATGCAGGGCGTGATCCTTACCAGCGGATCCATTACAGACCCATTCCACGTCCGGACTGGAGTCAAACAGGGCTGCGTCATCGCTGCCATGTTCCACCTCACTGTCAACAAGCTCCCCGCTGGAGTGGAACTAAACTACAGAACCAGTGGGAACCTGTTTAACCTACGCCGCCTCCAGGCCATGTCCAAGATCACCCAAACTTCTGTTGTTGAACTGCAGTATGCGAACGACACCTGCGTCTGTGCACATTCTGAGGCTGAACTCCAGGATATAGCCAATGTATTCACCGAAGCATATGAAAGCATGGGCCCTACGCTTAACATCCGTAAGACAAAGGTCCTCCACCAGACTGTCCTTGCCGCAAAGCACTGCCCCCCAGTCATCAAGATTCATGGCGCGGCCCTCGACAACATGGACCACTTCCCATACCTCGGGAGCCCCTCATCAACAAAGGCAGACATTGATGTGGAGATTCAACATTACCTCCAGTGCGCCAGTGCAGCCTTCGCCCACCTGCGGCAAAGAATGTTCGAAGACCAGGCCCTCAAACCTACCACCAAGCTCATGGTCTACAGGGCTGTAGTAATACCCGCCCTCCTGTATGGATCAGAGACATGGACGATATATATAAGACACATCAAGTCGCTGGAGATATATCACCAACGATGTCTCCTGCAAATCCCCTGGGAGGACAGAGGCACCAACATCAGTGTCCTTGCCCAGGCGAACATCCCCAGCATTGAAGCACTGACCACACTCGATCAGCTTCGCTAGGCAGGCCACTTAGTTCGCATGCCAGACACGAGACTCCCTAAGCAATTGCTCTACGCGGAGCTCCTTCATGGCAAACGAGCCAAAGGTGGGCAGCGGAAGCGTTACAAGGACACCCTCAAAGCCTCCCTGGTGAAGTGCGACATCACCATTGACACCTGGGAGACCCTGGCCGAAGACTGCCCTAGGTGGAGAAAGTGCATCCGGGAGGGCATTGAGCTCCTCGAATCTTAACGCTGCGAGCGTGAAGAGGTCAGGCGCAGGTAGCAGAAGGAACATGTGGTAAATCAGTCCCACCCCCCACTTCCCCCGATGAATATCTGTCCCATCTGTGACAGGGTCTGAGGCTCTCGTGTTGGACTGTTCAGCCACCAAAGAACTCACTTTAGGAGTGGAAGCAAGTCTTCCTTGATTCCGAGGGACTGCCTATGATTGATGACTCATTGCAGTTCAATAACGGCTACATGTCACGACACCACTGTTCCTGAAAAAATTGACATGGGAAATTTGTATGCTGCACATTTCACTCCCTATCAAGCTAAGCAGTACTACTTTTGCTGTTACTCTGGTATTATTTCCCAGAGTTTTGAGGATATGCGTGGCAGTACCGTCACGAGAACATGTACTTGGGGCAAATTATGTAGCACCCTACAATATCTCGGAATCAATATCACGAATTTCTAGACTTGGAGATTGTTCCAGAATATGCTGCACGAGTACCACAATTTTGTACAAGACCGGAGGCAATAAGAATTGGCACTTCTGAACAGATCCAAGTGATTAATATGTGCCTAACTGTACTTTTTATATTTCAGTCACATTTTAAATTGGAGTACATTTAAGAGAGGGATATTGCAGGGAGGCAATGATCCCGGTCTACTCTTTCATTCTTTTAAATGATTGGTTCAAGAGCAGAAATGGCAAGACCTGGAACTGCAACTATTCAACAAGTTCATAAAAAAACAATTCCATGTTGCAACTTTTCACTATAAAGGTGCTGTCAAAATTGCTTCATTCTAAAGTACTTCATATCACTTTACAGCCAAGTGACGTCCCAGGCACTGATCAAGGACATGTCCATTTCACTTCTATTTTCATCCCTGGATACTGCCAACTACGAGATGAGTTCAGCACGTCACACTGCATCACTTCAAAGTGTCAGTCGTGGGTAGCACACTCGCCTCAGAGGCAGAAAGTTGTGGGCTCAAGTCCCACTCGTAAGAACATAAGAAATAAGAGCAAGAGTATGCCACCTGGCCCCTCGAGCCTGCTCCGCCATTTAATATCATGGACTCAGGTCCACTTCCCTGCCCGCTCCTCATAACCCTTTATTCTCTTAGCGCTCAAAAATCTGTCTATCTCCACCTGAAATATATTCAATGACGCAGTCTCCACAGCTCTCTGGGCAGAGAATTCCATGGATTTACAACCCTCAGAAAAGAAATTCCTCCGCATCTCAGTTTTAAATGGGCGGCCCCTTATTCTAAGACTATGTCCCCTAGTTTTAGTTTCAGTTTCCCCAATGAGTGGAAAAATCCTCTGCATCCACCTTGTCTAGCCCCCTCATTATCTTATATGTTTCAGTAAGATCACCTCTCATTCTTCTGAACTCCAACCTACTGCACCTATCTTCATAAGTCAACCCCTCCATCTCCGGAATCAACCTAGTGAACCTTTTCTGAACAGCCTCCAATGCAAGTATATCCTTCCTTAAATGTGGAAACCAAAACTGAACACAGTACTCCAGGTGTGACCTCACCAATACCCTGTACAGTTGTAGCAGGACTTCTCTGCTTTTATACTCCATCCGCCTTGCAATAAAGGTCAACATTCCATTGACCTTCCTGATTACTTGCTGTACCTGCATACTCACTTTTTGTGTTTCACGCACAAGGACCTCCCAGGTCCCTCTGTACTGCAGCACTTTGCCATTTTTCTCCATTTAAATTATAATTTGCTTTTCTATTTTTTCTGCCCAAGTGGATAACCTCACATTTTCTCACATTATACTCCATCTGCCAAATTTTTGCCCACTCATTTAGCCTGTCTATATCGCTTTGCAGATTTTGTGTGTCCTCCTCACAATTTGCTTTCCCACCCATCTTTGTAACATCAGCAAAATTGGCAACATTACACTTGGTCCCTTCATCCAAGTCATTAATATAGATTGTAAATAGTTGAGGTCCCAGCACCGATCCCTGCAGTATCCCACTAGTTTGCCAACCGAAAAATGACCAATTTATCCCAACTCTCTGTTTTCTGTTAGTTAGCCAATCCTCTATCAATGCTAATATATAACCCCTAACCCTGTGAACTTTTATCTTGTGCAGTAACCTTTTATGTGGCACCTTATCGAAGGACTTCAGAAAATCCAAATACACCACATCCACTGGTTCTCCCTTATCCACCCTGCCCGTTACATCGTCAAGGAACTCCAGCAAATTTGTCAAACATGATTTCCCTTTCATAAAACCAAGCTGACTCTGCTTAATTGAATTATGCTTTTCTAAATGTCCCACTATTGCTTCCTTAATAATGGACTCCAGCATTTTCCCAACCGCAGATGTTAGGTTAACTGGTCTATAGTTTCCTGCTTTTTGTCTGCCTCCTTTTTTTAAATAGGGGCGTTACATTTGCAGTTTTCCAATCCACTGGGATCGCCCCAGAATCCAGGGAATTTTGGTAGATTGAACCAATGCATCCACTATCTCTGCAGCCACTTCTTTTAAAGACCCTATGAGGTAAGCTATCAGTTCCAGGGGACTTGTCCGCCTTTAGTCCCATTATTTTACCGAGTACTACTACTTTAGTGATAGTGATAGTATTAAATTCCTCCCTCCCTATAGCCTCTTGATTATCCACCATTGGGATGTTTTTAGTGCTTTGTACTGTGAAGACAGATACAAAATATTTGTTCAAAGTCTCTGCCACTTCCCTGTTCCCAATTATTAATTCCCAGTCTCATCCTCTAGGGGACCAACATTTACTTTAGCCACTCTTTTCCTTTTTATGTACCTGTAGAAACTCTTACGATCTGTTTTTATGTTTCTTGCTTGTTTACTTTCATAATCTATCTTCCCTCTCTCTTATTTTTTAGTCGTTCTTTGCTGGCTTTTAAAAGTTTCCCAATCCTTGGCCTCCCACTAGTCTTGGTCATATTGTATGCCCTCGTTTTGAATTTGATACCATCCCTTATATCTTTAGTTAGCCACAGATGGTTATCTCTTCTTAGTCTTTCCTTCTCACTGGGATATATTTTTGTTTAGTTGTGAAACATTCACACCTCTTTCAACCACTCTACCACCAGACTTTTCCTTAAATTTAAAAACCTTCATGGGCCAGAATAGCTTCAGAAAAAAGCAGCAACTTTCAGTTTTGAAAACTACAGCATGAATGGCTAAAGTTGCTTTTTGAGAATATCAAACATAATAAGGGAAAAAATATTAATACAGGCAGATTTTGATGAGTATGCCTTTTCTCCAATGGTCAAAAGGGCCCGAGATACACTGTATATTCAGATCTATTAAGACATTAAACAGAGGCCCCGTCTGCTCTCTCAGGTGGATGTAAAAGATCTCAAGTCACTATTTCAATGAAGAACAGGGGAGTTTTCCCCGGTATCCTGGCCAATATTTATCCCTCAATCAACATAAGGAAAAACAAATTATCTGGTTATTATCACATTGCTTTTTGTGGGAGCTTGCAAATTGGCTGCCGCATTTCCCACATTACAACAGTGACAGCAGTTCAAAAAGTACTTCATTCGCTATAAAGCACTTTGAGACATCCGGTGGTTGTGAAAGGCACTATATAAATACAAGTCTATCTTTTCTTTATTGCAAAATCCATTACAATAGACTGGCACTAAAGCAGCCTTCTGGCAACAGTCCCCCTCGCCTCCCCCCGGTGACCTGCTCAATCAGACACGTTAGGCAGAAGCAAACGCAGCAAAATAATAAAACAGGATATAGTTAAGGGAAAACAATTAACCAGCAGAGACTCTACGGTTAAAATTGAGGCCAGAGGACATATAACTGTACTGGGAGTTGTCGGCATGCCCCGATAGCAGCAATGAACTTGCAGAATGCATTAATTCAGGAGATTGGAGAGGCTTGTAGCAAAAGCAGAATTGTTTTAATGGAAAAATTAATTCTCATATAGGTTGAAAAGAGCAGAATAGCTCAAGTTAGAAAGGTAGTGAATTTCTTGAGTTCATTCAAGATAGTGTTTGAGAGCAGTATGTTCTAGAACTAACAAGAGAACAGGCCACACTAGATTTAGTAATATGCCAGACTTAGTTAATAAAGTACGGGAACATTTATCTAACAGTGATCAAAATAATATGACTGAATTCAATGTTAAGTTTCAAACTTCTCATTTTCAAATCTAACAGTTACTAAGATTCTCGATTTTGGTATGGCTAACTTTAACGGTATGAGAGAGACTGACAACAGCAAGCTGGTCAAAACTGTTACCAGGCAAAACTACAGATGAACAGTAGGAGATGCTCAAAAAATAACTTAGTTTAATACAGGAGCAGATTATATACCAAGGGGAAAGAGTTGTACTTACCAAATAAAACAAGCCATGGTGAACAAAATAGGTGAGAGATAAAATAAAACAAAAGGAAAGAACATATAAAAGGGGAAAGTACAAAGAATGGTGTCGACCCAGGGGACTGGGATAGATATAAATAATAGCAAAGACAAAGATATTAACAGCTGCAAAAAGGAATACGAGAAGAAACTTACAAGGGATAAAGATCAACACAACACAAGAAGTTTTTACAATTGTATTAGAAGAAAAAGGATAGTCAAGGGTAATGTGAGCCCTTTTGTATAATATTGCAAATGAAAATAAGGAAATAGCAGACTCGTTGAATAATTACTTTCCTAAGTCTTCACCATAGAGGAAGAGGATAATATACCTGCCATTCCAGGGAAAGTAATAATGAATCAAGGACTGGAACTCATGAAAGTCAACGTAATCAAGAAAACAGTATTAGAAAAATAATGGCACTAAAGACTGACAAATCCCCAGGACTTGATGGCTTCCACACCAGAGTTTTAAAGGAAGTAGGTGAGGAAATTGGAAATGCTTTAACCATAATCTTCCAAAGCACTTGAGGTTCAGGAATTGTCTCTTTCGATTGGAAAATTGCAAATATAACTCCATTATTTAAGAAAGGAGAGAGAGAACAAATAGGAAATTAAAGACCTGTTAGTCCAACATTTGTTGTGGGGAAGTTATTGGAATCTACAATTAAGGACAGTGTGACTGAGCAGAGAAATTAGATGTGATTAGAGAAAGCCAACATGGATTTGTAAAGGGTAGGTCATGTATAATAAACCCAATTGATTTTTTTTGAGAGTGTAACTAAAGTAGTAAACAGGGGAATGACAATGCTTGCAGTTTATATGGACTCCCAGAAGGCACTCAATAAGTTTTCACACAAGAGATTATTAGCTACAATTCAAGCTCATGGGATTGAAGGCGAATTATTGCCTTGGTTAGGAGATCGCTGAAGTGGTAGAAGACAGTGTTGGGATAAGGGGTATGTACTTGAATTGGAAGGATGTGACGAGTGGTGTTCCACAAGGATTTGTGCTGGACTATTCACTATTTATTAATGACTTAGATAGCATAATAGAGAGCCACATATCCAGTCTTGCCGATACAAAGATTGGTATAATAATTAGTGTAGACAGGAACATAAAATTACAATGAAACATTGATAGATTAAGTGAGTGGGCAAAACTGTGACAGATGGATTTCAACATAGGTAAGCGCAAGCTCACCCATTTTGGACCAAAGAAAGGAATAATCGGAGTACTTTTTTTTTTAAATGGTAAAAAACTGGGAACGGTGGAAGTCCAGAGATTTAGATGTCCATGTACACAGATAACTAAAATGCAGTAGTCAGGTATAAAAAATAATTTAAAAGGCTAATGGAATGATAGCCTTTATAACTAGAGGGCTAGAATATAACAGAGGTAATTTTGCTACATCTGTACAAAGTCCTGATTAAACCACGTCAGAAGTCCTATGTACAGTTCTCACAGTGCAGATTCACCAGAATGTTACTGGGGCTCCCAGGATTAGATTATGAGGAGATTTTACATAAACTAGACATGTATTCCCTGGAATATAGAAGGTTAAAAGGCGATTTGATTGAAGGTTTTAGGATTTTGAAAAGAATTGATAGGGTAAAGAAACCTTTTCCGCTGGTGGGGGAGTCTAGGCCAAGGGGACATAACCTTAAAATCAGAGCCAGGCCATTCAAGGGAGAAGTTCGGAAATATTTCTTCACGCAAAGGTGATAGTGGAAATCTCTCCCACAAAAGCAGTAATAATTTTAAATCTGAGATTAATAGATTTTTGCTATCAAAGGGTATAAGGAATATGGAGCCAAGACCAGTGGATGGAGTTAGGATGCAGATCAGCCATGATCTCATTAAATGGCAGAACAGGCTCAATGGGCTGAATGGCCTACGTGTGCCCCTATGTTCCAAAATCCATTAAACTCAAGATCCAAGGGTCTATGGAGATGCAGAAGATTAGTTAGGCAGTATATATTTCTAACTGCAACTGATGAGCATTGTTGGGAGAAGTGCATTAAATACATTTTTTATTGTAACTTTTGACAATTTCCACTCAAACATTAATACTGTTTCTCTCTCCATAGGTGCTGCCTGACCTGCTGAATATTTACAGCATTTACTGATTTTATTACTGTAGAACAGTACAACTTAGCTTATGCCTTCAGAACTGGCACACTGCAAATATGCCACTTCCAAGGTGCCAATAGAATTGCGCTAAACCTACTCGTATACGGATTTCTTCAGAACACAAGCTCAATGTAGAGCCAGCTCGAGAACACCTGTTCAATGTGAACCTCTACTGATGACTGAGCTGATGTTTACTGAAGAGTAAAAACACAATGGATGTATTTTATTTGTTCCAGTTTGAATTAGTGGAACCATACTCACTTGGTTTTCAAACACAATTCACATTGTTACTTATTAAAAAAGACACTGGGTGAATTTTGTGCTCGGCGGGAAGCACTGTTGCTGCCCAGTCTCAGAACTGAATACTTCCACAGCAGATACAAAATGTGTATGAGCAGATTAATACTTCCTTTGCTCTGTCCCAACATGCCTTAACCTTCACCTCAAACCCGTAAGAGTTGTACCTATTGCTCAGTCATTTCCTTCCCCTTTTCACCAGAGTGAGATTGTCAATTTGTAGTTAATTATGGGCACTTAGATGTTGGGGGCTGTCAAAATTTGGGGCATTTTGCATTTCCACAACAACAATCATGTTTCCCACATTCATCTGTTCAGAAAAACAAAATGACGTAGCTTATTAACTCTGTATATTAACTCACCTCCTTCGGCCAAGATACTGAAACTATAGGTGGCCTAGACTTCTAAAACCTTACAGGCTGCTCCTGTGAGCCCACAGCTCAATCACATGTCCAAATGATGGGGAGAAGGAAAGCCTGTCCTCTGGAGTCTATGAGATTGACCCGGGGGGGGGGGGCGGGAGAGAGAGGGAGGGGGGGTCAGGCCACCAAATAATCAAAATTACAAACTAAGCCCAACCCTTCAATGTGGGAGAAGACTCCCACACATCTTTCTCTGCACATGGCGCGATTAGAATGCAACAATGTAAGGCCCAGTAGCTGTCACAAGAACATTCGCAACAGCATAAAATGCTTCAGATTGTACACAGTGGGCCTGCTTTTATAACACTCTGATCACTGAGAACCAGCCTAATTTCAGTTTCTGGTTTATTGTTGGAAAAGAAATGCTCAATTTAACATTCCAAAAATATTCCAAGTTTAAAATAAAATCAGCTGAGGCAACACAGGTATAATTCAGATTCATTACCAGGGCCCATGCACACAAGCTAGTTTAAAACTGCCCAAACATATTTCATGTAAAAGACTTGGATTTATATAGCGCCTTTCATGACCACTGGCCATCTTAAAGTGCTTTACAGCCAATGTCGTACTTTTGGAGTATAGTCACTGTTGTAATGCAGGAAAAGCGGCAGCCAATTTGCACACAAGCAAGCTCCCACAAACTGCAATGTGATAATGACCAGATAATCTGTTTTTTGTTCTGCTGATTGAGGGATAAATATTGGCCAGAACACCAGGGATAACTTCCTTGCTCTTTTTCGAAATAGTGCCATGGGATCTTTTACATCCACTTGAGATAGAAGACGGGGCCTCGGTTTAACGTCTCATCCGAAAGATGGCACCTCCAACAGTGCAGTGCTCCCTCAACATTGCACTGGAGTGTCAGCCTAGATTTTTTGTGCTCAAGTCCCTGGAGTGGGACTTGAACCCACAACCTTCTTACTCAGAGGCGAGGGTGCTATAAGAATGTAGCATTCTTGCAGTTGCGGGGAGGAGGATTTGAACATTTGCCCTTGAAGGGAAAGAGCAGTGTGCTAACCTACTGCATCACACAGCATCTTCCGGTTGGGTTTTCTGAAATATTTAAAGTGCTAACAATAGAGAAACAGAACAAAAATTATAGTCAATAAACAAATTAGATTAAAAACTGATGTAAAAACATTTAAAAGTACTTGAGATCTGTACTCACAGAAGAACCAACTGTGCAAATCTTATATAAACTTTAAAAAATGAACTGCAACTATAGGTTAGTTTGAACAATTACAAAGAGAATTAAGATTATAACAATTGTTGTAAATATCTGTGGGTGACGAAGACAAACTGGCAAGAATGCAGGTTGATCACATGAACATATAATTACTTCAGGACCTCAAGATTGAGTCAGAAAAGAGGTGAGCATCATGCAAAAGTTAGAATATCTAATGCAAAAATATTAATTAGCTTTACATTTTTAGAAAGTCTCACAAATTCTTTAAGATCCAAGTAAAATCTCAAGTTCTAATTGGGAATTGAATCCAGGACCTTGCACATAAGAGTTTTGCAGTCAGCAAATGAATCATATGGTGCTTTATCAATTACTCAGTGTTCTGTGACATGCCATGAATCAAATAGATTGACTAGACTAGCAACTGGCTAAACAGCCAACACAATGCTCTATAGCATTTCTGCCAGTAACAGCATTTCTGCCAATAACAGATTCCAGCCCAAATGCTCATCTGCTGTTTAAGGCAGTGTCGACCTGTATTTTTTTTTAATTCTTCCTTTCGAAAGTCTGTAATTTTACATTTCCCAAAGGTCTGGAGGAAGAACAAGTTTTGGAAAAATAACCGTGGAAAGTTTCAATTTGAATGCAAAATTAGCAACATAAAAGTGTAAAGATAGTTTGATTAAATATTATTTAATAGTTCAAATTACCTGTTGATATATCAAGCTCAACTGCACTGTTAGACTTCACAATTTTGTCAGTATTATTGTCTGCTTGTTCCAAACTGTCCAATTGTTCAGGTGTCGTCTCCATTTGTTTGTCTTGCTGCTTCTGTTCTTGTAGTTTGCTGTGAATCTGAATTACTTTATTCGCTGTTTCCATGACAACATCAGTATTCAGATTTTGAGCAGCCATGGCCAAGAGTTCATCATCGTCATCACCAACATCCCAGGCATCACTTGTAATACTCTCAAACTCTTGGAAAGTAGTAACCTTCTTTGTCCTCATTGATAAAGATTGTGGCTTTGAATTTGCTTTGAGCAAGCTGTTGGATCAAAAAAAAAAGTGCATCACATCAATGTTTTTTATTATTAAATATAGCTTCAGATACTCTGGTATATATATTTTTTTAAATTAACAGGAAGAATGACGTACGGTCATATTGTATTGTGTTGTGGATTTCTATTTTTTTTTCTCACTCATATTTTGTATTTTGGTACCCAAGATCAGCGGTGGAACATTATTTGGCGTGCTCTTGGATATTGTATGAAGTGCATATTTTTGATCAAAAGTAACTGTCAGAATATTGTTTTTCCATTAAAATCTCCTGTACCATGTGACTGTCACCAATTATCAAGTGCACTTCCATAATGACATGAAAAAAAGTCAAGGACCATTTGCTGCAAGTATACTAACCGAGTACAGGTATAGGACACTGGCGATGCTATATTTGGAACGTACATTCTGGGAATCGAACCTTAAAGGATTAATGCACTGAGAAAGGTTCCAAAGATGCAAAAAAACTAAAAGCTGAACTTACTTTATTCTAAGATTGGAGAAATAATTATTTCAACCTCCAGAGCTGTGTATATGTAAAACAGACTCTTGATAAGAACAATGCATGCTGGATAAATATTTGTTTCGTTACAAATTTGAAGATCTTAAGTCATGGAATTAGATACAAGCAAAGATGATTTAATACTTGATGGCTCCTGTGCTGCGACCACCATGGAAATGTTTCTTGCGCAAGTCAACAGTACAGAATTGAAAAATTGAGCTGGAAGGACATAGATCTTCTCCCACCACTGAAATGGCACAGAGGGGGCTGGGGAAATAAGGAAAAGCATTTGGAAGTAGTAATTGCAGTTCTATTCTTTTTATTAAAAGGAGATGGGTATTGTAGAAGTTTCCTCAATTACCTTTGTGTATTGAGAAGAAATTCTGAAACATTCTCCCTCAGGAGTTGAAGTGATAAGGCAGATTATGGGGAGTACGAAGAAGAAACAAGGGGCTAGACTGTCCACTTTGCTGTCTATCACCCAAAAAATGGGTAATGTTCCAGCGATGTTCAATGTCCCGACCTTCCTGATCGCTGGCTCATCGCCCATTTTTTGGATGGCGATTTTCCACTCTGTGATAGGCCAGCGATGTCAAATGGACGATGCAAAAGTTCAGCGATGTGACGCTCACCCAACGAATGGCCAGCGATGTGGAAGGCGAAAGCTTCCCTCGCAACAGTCTTCTGCTCATGCGATTTAAAAATTTTTTTCGGTTGACAGCATTTTGCACGTTTCGGAAGGTCAGGGGTCATCGACACATGCTCAGGAGGCCAATTGTGGCGGGGGGAGGAGGGAGAGAGAATGGCGAGAGGGAGGATGGAGGGAGCGAGAGGGATGATGGAGGGAGCGAGAGGGAGGATGGAGGGAGCGAGAGGGAGGATGGAGGGAGCAAAAGGTGATAATTGGAAAACGTCAGTGTGAAAATTGTCATTTGAAAAAGTGTAGTCGAAAACATTAATTTTAAAATGTGAGTTCAAAATATTATAAAAATTATCAAAATGTCAGCAGCATCATCATCGGATGTGGAGGAGGCTCGCAAAAGGGCGAAGCCCTTCTCAGATGAGGCAAACGAGGTCCTCGTTCAAGAGGTGTATGCAAGGTGGGGAAAGATAACCTGGGGTGACAGTGGGAAACCCCCACCCCAGACATACAGGAAGATATGGGCTACATGAGATTTCGGTTGTCGTCTCGGCAGCGTCAAATGAGGCGAGGGGGTCCGACAAATGCCGCAAGCATTGGAACAGCCTAGTCGCATCAGCAAGAGTAAGTATAGATTTTACATTGTATATTATTATAATTTTAATATTAAATCGCCTGCAGTGAAATCTGTTTTGTACACAGCAGGACACTTTTGTACATTAGCTCCTGACATTGCAGACCTCAAATGGAGATTGTATTAGAGAGAGATATGTTTGTGTCAATCATCACCTCATATCCCCGATATGCGTTATAACTGTTAAAATGTCTTTCCATGATAGTACACATACCATACAGCTTATGCCATACACTTTGCCAGTTTTGCAGAGGAAGATATCGAACAACCGAGCCCAGCAGAGGCACACGGGAGGAGGCACAGCTGTGTTACAACCGCTGAGTGACACTGAGGAGTGTGCTGCAGCTCTGGTGGGGACCCACAGTTGAGTGGCCACCTCCTGTGGATCCGACGAGCCCACTGATGTGTCACGTGAGTAATGTGTCAAGCAGTGTTAAAGTAATGTAACGTCGTTTCACGACAATATACGATGTACGGTCCTCTTAATCAATCTGTATATCTCTGACTAATCCTGACTCCACAACTCTGTTACTCAATTCCGCAAAGATGTACTACCATATGTTATGTATGTTATGTAATGTCTCCTGGTTTCATTTATTGTAGTAGTGATGCTCCTCTGCAATGTGTACCCCTCTGCAATAATCTCAATGGGCTCAATTGTGTTTTGCAGGGCCCACAACACCCACAGCACTAATGTGCAGATTCACCAGCAGTTCTGTTACAGGTGGTCCTCTCTACGGGTGGAGGAGGAGGAGGAGGAAGATACCACAGAGCCTGATGAGGAGGAGGAGGAAGTGGATTCAGAGGAAGATGCCCATAGCATCCCTCATCGTGTGGTGGAATCACCTGTGGCCATTACGTCGGCATCTTCGACGGAAGCCGCAGCAGGAAGAAGCGGTGTGCAACTGTCGATGCCAAGGCGAGCATTCATGCCCTCGCAGACCCCACGGAGGTTGAGTCAGTGAGTGGAGCACACGCCTACCCAGGCTGATCGCTTGGCTCAAATGTGCAAGGAGAGGATGGCTTGGCTCAAATGTGCAATGAGACCGTCGCAATAAGTCGCGACCATCTCCAGACGTTTCTTCCGGATGTCACAACAGACGCTCGAACAGATGATTCAGTAGACTGTCACCACCAATGCCTTGTAGCATGCATTGTTGGCGGGACATGGCACTGCACCTAAACGTGACGTGATGCCGCAGACTGCAAACGCCAGCACACAAGCAGGTCAGGAGCAAGCAATTCCTTCTGACTCCCAAGGCGATCCCCATGCTTCGCCTTCCCCTCTTACACCCGCCCAACAGGCAATCGCACCAGCAGTTCCGGGACATCTCGGTGCCACCCGGGGACCAAATTGGGCGGGTAGGGCTAGAGTACGGGTAAGGAAACATGGTGATGTGAGAATATTGTTTTTAGTTCTCTCTGTTAATGGTTTACTGATGGGGTGTTGTTTGGAGGTTGGCTGGGTTGTTGGGTTGTTCCTGTTGCAGTTGAAATTTAAATTTTGTTTGAGTAAAATGTTATTATATTTTACAATTTACAATTGTTGTGCATTTTCTTGTAATAACGTAATAAGATATTAATGTAAACAATGGCCGACCAGACCAGGCAATGAGGTAACGTAGCTCAACGCTAACGCAAATGCAACCATTGTTTTGCGATAAACGTAACTAACTCTGACGTCCACAATGAAAGTTCATTTATGAGCTGCTCACGCAACTTTTGCGGCCGTGTAACTCACAAGGGGTTTTTCCACTCTTGCGGGTGGGCGTGGGGGCATGGGTTCATCGCCAGGTTGAACGTCCTCCCCGAGGTGCTCATCGGCCTCCTCCTCTTCCTCCTCCTGCTGCTGCTGCTGCTCCTCGTCATCAACCTCTTCCATCTCCATTCCTTCTCGAGGTGGACCGGCAGCCCATCTGGCAAATGTTGTCCTCTCCTTATAACCAGGTTATATATCATGCAACACACCACAATAAACTCAGCGATCTGGTCAGGCCGCCTCCAGAGTGGTCCAGGCATCTGAAGTGCTGCTTTAGAACTCCAAATGTCTTCTCGATGATTGTGAGTAGCAATGTGGCTTTCATTGTAACGCTTCTCGGCCTCAGTAACGGGGTTACGCAGGGGGGTCATGAGCCAGCTGGTATGGCCATATCCTTTATCCCCCAGCATCCAACCGTGACCTTGTGGCTGATTGGTCAGAGTCAGCACTCTCATGCAGGATGTGTGCATCATGGATGCTGCCTGGAAAATTAGCATTAACTGCCAGTATAATCTGGTTGTGGTCGACAACGAGCTGCACATTTAGCGAGTGAAATCCCTTTCAGTTACGAAAAACCTCCGCATTCTGTAAAGGTGATTTCAGGGCGATGTGCATGCAGTCTATTGCTCCCTGCACCTTGGGGAAGTTTGCTATTCTCTAGAACCCCAAAGCCCACCCGGTTTGTGCTTCACTGGTCATAGAGAAGTTTATAAAGTCCATCCTGCGAACGTAAAGGGCTTGAGTCACCTGTTGAGTGGAGCGGTGTGTGGCGTGCTGAGAGATACAGCAGATGTCCCAGCTGAAGCCTGAAAGGAGCCAGATGCGTCGGATAGTGCTACAGTGTCCTTTACCTCAACGGGCAGTGCGGTCCTGATGGTGCTGGTAGGCTGCAGATCCCCCTGACAAATCTCATTGACGATCTCCTTTCGGAAGCGCAACCTCCGAAGGCACGTGTTTTCAGACAAGTTCAGGTAAGATTGCTTTTCCTTGTAAGTTCTTCGGCTGGAAGGTCTCCTCATACGTCCTGGCATTAGTTTGCAACCTCTACGATTGACCCTTTCACTTAACTCAAGCTCAGATGCCAGCAGTTCTGTACTTACAAGTAATGGCAGAGAAGATGCAGCCCCCATTCTTTCACTGTTTATAAAAATGCCTTTTCTACTACTAAACTGACCTTTCTACAAAAATAAATGAAAATATAATTAAAATAATGTTTAAATTTGACTGGATATATCTGTCAAATACACTTAGAACTCTCAAATTATTAGAGCGCTCTTGTTTTTGCAGCCTTCCTCCTTTCCTCCGATATTCACAATGGCGTCAAAATGGCGTCCGTAGTGCCGAGTTCTGTGAGTGAAGCCAGGGAAAAGCAACTATTTCCCGGTAATGTTGTCAGCGAGTGATCAGCCCGGCGATGTGCCAAAAGTTAGACTGGGCGATGTGCAGGCAATCACCTCAGCAATCAGCTCGGCAATGTGAGCCGAAAGTCAGGAGGATAATTTTTCGACAATGATTCAGCCTGAATTTCCACTTTTTTGTAAAAATGGACGATGAAAGGCCGTTTTGGGTGATATATGAACTAAGTGAAATGGAAAGTCTAGCCCAAGTTTCCTGGACCAAAATTCCATTTTCTTGTTCCCATGATTTATATTAATCTTACTGAGGAACGATAGATGGTGTGGAAAACAGGAAAGTTACATTTTAGCACAGAATGTTTCGAGGTTGAGTTTAAAGACATTGAGCTCAATTTTCCCCAAAGCATTTTTTTGGTGTACTTGGAAGAGTTATGCCTGATGTTTTGGGGCCTAAGTACGCCAAAAAAAAATATTCTAAGTTTCCCTGTTGGATTTCTTCATTTTGGCGTGGCATAACCCGACCTTTAGTTTTGGGGGTGGAGCCTTGACCTACGCCAAAAAGATCGGGCTGCCATGGTAACCAGGGTCACAATGCAAGTTGAGGCTGCAAAGTGAAGCATACAGCCAACTCACAACATATTAAAAGAATTGAAAAACACATCGCAGCACTTAGCTCCAACCCTGCCCGAAGGGCTTGCCGGTCCGGTCCCATTCTCGGTCCCCATTCTCCCGGTCACTGGATTTTTTTCTTTCTCTCTGTGTGAGTGTGTGAACCGGGGACTGAGAATGGGACCGGACAGCCTTTGGGCGGGGTTGGAGATAAGTTGCTGCTATGTATTTTTCAATTCTTTTAGCGTGTCCAGGCATCTGCTGCGTTGATTTCCTTACCTGTGCCGATTTCCTTAACTCTCCAGAAGGTTTTTCTTGAGAGGCCACATATGCTGGCCTAAGCAGAACTGGAGTAACTATCAGCTGGCCAAACTTCCCTAAATGGCCAGAATTGGCGTAGGTGGCTGGTTACGCCCCCTTTGGCTGAAAAAACAAACTGATCTAAAAAAATCGTAACTGAGTTATGCTGGTGCAAACTGATTGGGGAAACTGTGGTTTTTCAACTTAGGCCAAAAAGAGCAGCCTGCTCAAAAAAAAACAGTGCAAATCACTGGGGAAAATTGAGCCCAATGTGTCAGGATAGAGCGATATTCACTTGAAATTCACGTCCGTAAACAGCAAATTTAGAATATACTCATTCCTTCTAAGTGCCTGCTCCAATCTTAACACTCCCCCAAAGGCAGCTGACATCTATGGCATTCCCACCCAAAAACTGAATTTTTACATTAACAGTGCCTTCTGCTTAATTTAACAATTGCACTTCCATTCATATATTTTTTTTTAAGTAGAAGTTTAAGTGACATTTGGGTTTATCCATACTGAACAGATCAATCATGGCCAAAGTCCAGTCCATTCTTTCCACACCCCACAGTTCACAAAGACAATATGCCCTACTTTCTTCTTCTTCTTTAGGCGGTCCCTCGAATAGAGGATGACTTACCTCCACTACAAAAAGGGATAAGTTCAATGATTTCACAGGTGTTTCAATAAAGGCCCTAATATTCCAGGTCTGAGAACTACATATTGAAGGGCGGAAAATGCCTGTGCATGGATTTTTTTTAACGTGGGGTGGCGGTTGCACACCAGTCACAACACGGGCTTGACAGAGCTTGGTCTTGATCCAGTGACAAGGGTTAACCAAGACGACTGGAAACCAGCTTTGCTGCACAAACATAATGTGATCGTGCCCAGGAGAGGCATGAATTCGGGGCCCAGAAGAGGCGCGAGTCCAGGGGCAGCACGGGCTAGCCCACACTGAGATATGCTCGACTACCTCCCAGTTCAGAGATACTCACATCACCCTTCAATAGCTCATACATCCACTCATCCTCCAAACCCCACAGCTCAGAGACATTGTCTCCAAGTAACCCCCCTCCCTCTTCCAACTTCAGAGAGAAACTTGCTGTCAAAATTCCCCCTCCTTCAACCTCTCCCCAGCTGAGAGAAGCTTAAGGTTCAGCAGGAACCGCGTGAAAATGTAACAACTCCAGCACTAATATCTTGATGAGCTGAAGTTTTCAGTATTGGAAATTGCTTTTTTTTTTTAAATACATAATATGCTAACAAAAAGCTGTCCCCTATATACGGTTACAGTATCCAGCAGTACAATTTATGCAGTGTTCAAATAGTATATTGGAATACCTCCATTTATAAAAAAAATATAATAATCTTCTTCACACCTACTTTGCGTGTAACAGAGGATCAAATGGAGGATGTTGAGCTCCATATACATGTTGTATACTGCAAAAAAAAAGTATATTTTATCAGTACAAAATATGTCACATGAAATCAAACATCAGCAATTCTCTGCTATTCAAATGCATATCTGGCTGCACTGGGTGTTATCCAATATTAAAAACTGCACACAAGACAGCCGAAATGTCCAAATTTCTTTTTGTAGGCCACTTAACATAAGGCGCTCGAGTCATTTACAGAAAGCTATATACCACCAGCACAAGATGGCCCAGGGTCTATTCACATGTTCGCATCGTTCGGACCCTTTCCTTTCCTTCCCTCCCCCTATTCAAACTTGCACTCCTTTCTCTTTTCTCTCCAGCCCAGTTCAAGGATGCATTCTAGCTCCCCACGTTACATACTGGCACACTCTCTCCGCACCTCTAAATACTTGCCATCATTCTCATCTTTCCTTAAGTTTCATGCTGATATTCTTTCCCTCATCCCCATCCAATAACACACTTGCATTTTGCCCTTCTCACCACCCATCCAAGACTCACTCTTCACCAGACCACAATCTATTAAGACTTAATATAAATTGTAAAACAATGTAAAGTCATGTAGTTTTATTGCTAAAATAGCCCTATATATAACCCAAAGTCAAACTTTAAAAAGACAATTAGGTGCAACCAGTAGAATTAAATATTCTGGAGAAAAAAAGTTTAATTCTCATCCTCCCCGCCAAGCACTCCCCCGCCCTGCCCTTTTTGAAGCCACTGACTCAGATCAGAGTGCAGTTCCACGAGGTGTAACAAATGCAGCATATAAATACAAGTTATTAGCACCATTATTGTGAATAAAGAAATACAGTGCACACAAGAAGGCCCCTTGACCAAGATAACTAAGCCCTATCCAGTTGGTGTACACATATGCAACTTTAAGCATGGGTCACTGGTGCACCTTGACTCATTTCCAACAATACTCACCCTGGCCTGACAAAAGTGATGCCATTATTGGTATATTGATTCCAACCTGGCTATTCAAAAAGCTTTGACTGTCCTTTTCAGAGAAAGCAGTGTCACAGACCATTCAAACATTATTTAAGATTGTTTGCATGAGCAATCACATAATCTCAAGTGTTATACCTATAATATTAGAGTGTTATTGTTTTAGTACAAGAAATGCTAAATCTGCAGCTAAATGTGCTAAATTAGTATTTTCAAATCAGTTAAGAATTGTACCAGGGTTATAATTGTCAATGTGGGCAAGCTAAGTGAACTCCAATTGTCTATTTGTGCCACCTTCTGCTTCAACCCACTTTCCAGGCAGTGCCTGGTATAGTATCACACACTGTCAGTTACACCAGAATAATTTGCATGACTGAGCCATGGCATATTTATACTGCTGAATTTCTTTTTAATAACTCATGTACATTTTCTTTACCTCAGATCTTTTCTGATTTACTTTCCACTAAAATCATTCTAATGCAGGCATTTGCCTAATTTATAGACAGAAATGATGTCGTTTCCCTGCAAGCTGCAGCTTATTAGATAGCCCACAATTTTATATTCTTGAGCAAAGAAGCACTGCTGGCACAAATATATGGGGCCAGAAATTCCAACTGCCTGGGCCCGTACGAAGTTTCTATAGACACGGGGAGGCATCGGAAAAGCGCAATGCGCTGAAAACCAGCTTTTCCGATCTGTCAGCTTGACAGATCGTAGCCAGATCAGGAGCGGGGACATTTGCAAGGGCAAGATTGCAGGATTTACGCATAACTTGCCCAATAAATGTACTCAAAAAACTTGTGCCTGATAAAAGCAGGCGCTTAGCCTACTTTTACAGGCGCAAGAGTTATAAAACACACAAAAACATTAAAATAAAGATATGAAAACATATTTTATTGTTACAACCCTCCCCATGGTAAGTTTATTTTAAGGCATAATTTAAAAAATTTTTAAAAATCGGGAATATTTTTTTTTATATAACACATTAATAACTAATTTAAATGAATCTTAAATATGTAGTGTATATTTTCTATTTTTTAATTAGCGTTTTGGGTGTTTGGGAGAGTTTCTCATTCATAATAATGGGAACTCCAACTTACGGAGTTCCCAGTATTATGAATGAGAAAATGCTGTACCTTGATTGGCTGCCCAGAGCCATGTGACTGCAGCTTCAGTTTACGGATGTCCCTACGAGCACGCGCTGTGACGCGCAGGGATAGGAGGCCTGTGGACCGGGATCTCGAGTGGGCGCAGCAGCTTGTCATTTTTTTCTCAAAAATCTAGTCGAATGCCCGCGGGAAGGAGAAAGTGGGATTTCTGGGCCATGATCTAATTTCTCTCATTTGGAAGGAGGAGAGCATGTCAGGTGATCTCAGAGACACGGTAATCATGACCATCTTCCAGAAAGGCGACAAGGCCAATTGCGGTAATTACAGAGGAGTTTCCCTGCTGTCTGCCACAGGGAAAGTCATCGCAAGAATCCTCCTCAATCGCCGTCTCACTGTGACTGAAGAGCTCTTCCCAGAGTCGCAATGCGGATTCCGCCCACTCAGGGGCGCAATAGACTGCACGGCAAATCCTAGAGAAAGGCAGGGAGCAGCACCAACCTCTGTACATGGCCGCCTTTGACCTCACAAAAGCCTTCGACACAAAGGGATTATGGAGTGTCCTCCTCAAATTTGGCTGCCCTCAAAAGTTTGTCACCATGCTTCATGATGACATGCAAACCGTGATCCTGACCAACGGATCCACCGCAGACCCAATTCACGTGCAGACCGGGGTCAAGCAAGGCTGTGTTATCGCACCAATGCTCTTCTAGATCTTCCTTGCTGCAATGCTCCATCTCACCCTCAGTAAGCTCCCTGCTGGACTGGAGCTAATCGACAGAACAAACAGGAAACTGTTCAACCTCCACCACCTCCAGTCCAGATCCAAGGTCATCCCATCCTTTGTCATTGAATTACAGTACGCAGATGATGCCAAACTACAAGTCATCGTCATCACCTTCACCAAAGCGGACGAGAGCATGGGCCTGACACTAAATATCTGTAAGAGAAAGGTCCTCTACCAACCTGCCCCCACCACACAGCACGAGTATCAAAATCCACGAAGAGGCCTTGGACAACGTGCATCATTTTCCATACCTCGGGAGCCTACTGTCAACAAGGGCAAACATCAATGATGAAGTCCAACACTGCCTTCAGTGTGCCAGTGGAGCCTTCGGCTGCCTGAGGAAAAGAGTGTTCGAAGACAAGGATCTCAAACCTAGCACCAAGCTCATGGTCTACAGAGCAGTAGTGATACCCGCCCTCCTATATGCTTCAGAGACATGGACTATGTACAGCAGGCATCTCAAAGAAATGGAGAAGGACCACCAATGCTGTCTCCGCAAGATCCTGAAAATCCATTGGCAGGATAGCGCACCAATGTCAGTGTCTTCACTCAGGCCAACATCGAAGCATTGATCACGCTCGATCAGCTCCATTAGGTAGGCCACGTCGTCTGCATGCCCGATTAAGAGATTCCCAAAACAAGCGCTCTACTCAGAACTCTGACACGACAAGCAAGCGCCAAGTGAGCAAAGGAAACACCAAGGATACCCTCAATGCCTCCTTGCAAAAGTACAACATTCCCGACACCTGGGAATCCCTAGCCAAAGACCGTTCAAAGTGGAGGAAAAGTATGCGGGAAGGCGCCGAACAACTCGAGTCTATTCGTCGGGAGCAAGTGGAAGCCAAGCGTAAACAGCGGAAGGAGCACACAGCAACCCAAGCACCCCACCCACCCGTTCCTTCAACCACCATCTGCCCCACCTGTGAAATAGATCGTAGGTCCCGTATTGGACTGAGTCACTGGAGAACTCATTAGTGTGGAAGCAAGTCATCCTCGACTCCGAGGGACTGTCCAATAAGATTCTTGGGAATTCGAGAGAAAGAGCCAAAGCGAATAACGCAGACCACACTAATAATGAAACAAATATTCTAAAGGACAATCTAAATCAGTAAGTGGTGATTTGATGACACCAAACAACAACTTGCATTTATATAGCTCCTTTAATGTAGTAAAAATGTCCCAATGCGCTTTACAGGAGAGTTAAACAAATTTTGACACCGGGCCCACAAGGACATATTAGGACAGATAACCAAAAGCTTGGTCAAATTGTTAAGTGTTAAGGAGCATCTAAAAAAGGACAGGTGGGGGGGGGGGGGGGGGGGGGGGGAGGCGGGGGAGAGAGAGAGAATTCCACAGCTTTGGGCCGATGCAGTGAAGGCACAGCATCAATGATGGAGCTATTAAAATCGGGGATACACAAGAAGCCAGAATTGGAGGAGTGCAGAGATCGTTAAGGGTTGTGGGGTTGGAGGAAGCAACAGAGATCGGGAAGGGCGAGGCAATGGTGGGATTTGAAGACAAGGATGAGAATTTTTAAATTGAGGCGTTGTCAGACCGGGAGACTAGGCCAGCGAGCACAGGAGTGACAACCAAAAGGGGTAAAAATGGGAAGAAGTTGTTGAAGAGTGATTTTAAGGATGAGACTGATGGGGAAAAATGAGGATTCATAAGTGTATTTAAAAAAGAGAGAGATTGGACAACCACTGAAGGACACAACACCTTCATGGAACTCAATATCGGAGTGACACATCACCAAAACAATCCAAAATTTACCACCTATTCACTGAACATTTGTTCCAGATGCCGAGATTGAACATCTGGAAAGATATTGCACTTGGAGCAGAAGTCTTTTATAAGTGTAAAAGAGAATGGAAGTTTATAGTTTGGTTTCTATTGGCTAGAATTTCCAGTGATTCACCACCCGGTTTCTGGTGAGTAGCTTTTCTTTTTATTTTTTATATCAGTAAGTAAACTGTAACATTGTTGTTACCAATTTAAGGGTATCTAAGGGTTAAGGCATGGCAGGAGAGCTTGGTCAAGTGTTATGCTCCTCCTGTACCATGTGGGAACTCAGGGATACTTCCGGTGTCCCTGACGACTACGTGTGTGAGAAGTGTATCCGCCTCCATCTCCTGACGGACCGCGTTGCGGAATTGGAGCTGAGGGTGGATTCACTCTGGAGCATCCACGATGCTGAGAATGACATAAGTGGCACGTGTAGTGAGTTGGTCTTACCGCATGAGAAGGATCCACAGCCAGCTAGGGAATGGAAGACCAGCAGGAAGAGTAGTACAAAGAAGGTAGTGCAGGGGTCCCATCTGGTCATCCCCCTGCAAAACAGATACACTGCTTTGAGTGCTGTTGAGGGAGATGACTCATCAGGGGAGAGCAGCAGCAGCCAAGTTCATGGCACCGTGGCTGGCTCTGTTGTACAGGAGGGCATGAAAAAGAGTGCGAGAGCGATAGTGATAGGGGATTCAATCATAAAGGGAATAGATACGCATTTCTGCGGCCGCAACCGAGACTCCAGGATGGTATGTTGCCTCCCTGGTGCAAGGGTCAAGGATGTCTCCGAGTGAGTGCAGGACATTCTAAAAAGGGAGGGAGAACAGCCAGTTGTCATGGTGCACATTGGTACCAACGACATAGGTAAAAAAAGGGATGAGGTCCTACGAGACGAATTTAAGGAGCTAGGAGCTAAATTAAAAAGTAGGACCTCAAAAGTAGTAATCTCGGGATTGCTACCAGTGCCACGTGCGAGTCAGAGTAGGAATCACAGGATAGCTCAGATGAATACGTGGCTTGAGCAGTGGTGCAGCAGGGAGGGAATTCAAATTCGTGGGGCATTAGAACAGGTTCTGGGGGAGGTGGGACCAGTACAAACTGGACGGTCTGAACATGGGCAGGACTGGAACCAATGTCCTAGGGGGAGTGTTTGCTTGTGCTGTTGGGGAGGAGTTAAACTAATATGGCAGGGGGATGGGAACCAATACAGGGAGACAGAGGGAAACAAAAAGGAGACAAAAACAAAAGACAGAAAAGAGATGAGTAAAAGTGGAGGGTAGAGAAACCAAAGGCAAGAAACAAAAAGGGCCACTGAATATAAAAGGGCTGCAGGAGGGGTCAAAACTAAAAATCATGGTTTAAAAACTAGGATGAAAACACTCTACCTAAATGCACGCAGCATTCGAAATAAAGTAAGAGTTGACGGCACAAATCATTACAAATGGGTATGATTTGGTGGCCATTACAGAAACATGGTTGCAAGGTGGCCAAGACTGGGAATTAAACATA
The DNA here is from genome assembly GCF_044704955.1 of Pristiophorus japonicus. NCBI lineage: Eukaryota > Metazoa > Chordata > Chondrichthyes > Pristiophoridae > Pristiophorus > Pristiophorus japonicus. Next base: position 46,754,942 of record NC_091989.1, read on the forward strand.
CAGGGGTATCTGACGATTCAGAAAGATAGGCAAGAAGGGAAAGGAGGTGGGGTAGCTCTGTTAATAAAAGATGATATCAGGGCAGTTGTGAGGGATGACATTGGCTCCAATGAACAAAATGTTGAATCATTGTGGGTGGAGATTAGAGATAGTAAGGGGAAAAAGTCACTGGTCGGCGTAGTTTATAGGCCCCCAAATAATAACTTCACGGTGGGGCGGGCAATAATCAAGGGAATAATGGAGGCATGTGAAAAAGGAACGGCAGTAGTCATGGGGGATTTTAACCTACATATCGATTGGTCAAATCAAATCGCACGGGGTAGCCTGGAGGAGGAATTCATAGAATGCATATGGGATTGTTTCTTCGAACAGTATGTAACAGAACCTACAAGGGAGCAAGCCATCTTAGATCTGGTCCTGTGTAATGAGACAGGAAAAATAAACGATCTCCTAGTAAAAGATCCTCTCGGAATGAGTGATCACAACATGGTTGAATTTGTAATACAGATTGAGGCTGAGGAAGTTGTGTCAGAAACGAGCGTACAATGCTTAAACAAAGGGGACTACAGTGGGATGAGGGCAGAGTTGGCTAAAGTAGACTGGAAACAAGGACTAAATGGTGGCACAATTGAGCAACAGTGGAGGACTTTTAAGGAGCTCTTTCATAGTGTGCAACAAAAATATATTCCAGTGAAAAAGAGAGGCAAGAGAAGGGATAACCAGCCGTGGATAACCAAGGAAATAAAGGAAAGTATCAAATCAAAGACCAATGCGTATAAGGTGGCCAAGGTTAGTGGGAAACTAGAGGATTGGGAAAATTTTAAGCAACAGCAAAGAATAACTAAAAAAGCAATAAAGAAAGGGAAGATAGATTACGAAGATAAACTTGCGCAAAACATAAAAACAGATAGTAAAAGCTTTTACAGATATATAAAACGGAAAAGAGTGACTAAAGTAAATGTTGGTCCCTTAGAAGATGAAAAGGGGGATTTAATAATGGGAAATGTGGAAATGGCTGAGACCTTAAACAATTATTTTGCTTCCGTCTTCACAGTGGAAGACACAAAAACCATGCCAAAATTTGCAGGCCACAGGAATGTAGGAAACATAGAAGCATAGAAAATAGGTGCAGGAGTAGGCCATTCGGCCCTTCGAGCCTGCACCGCCATTCAATAAGATCATGGCTGATCATTTCCTCAGTACCCCGTTCCTGCTTCCTCTCCATACCCGTTGATCCCTTTAGCCGTAAGGGCCATATCTAACTCTCTCTTGAATATATCCAAGGAACTGGCATCAATAACTCTCTGCGGCAGGGAATTCAACAGGTTAACAACTCTCTGAGTGAAGAAGTTTCTCCTCATCTCAGTCCTAAATGGCCTACCCCTTATCCTAAGACTATGTCCCCTGGTTCTGGACTTCCCCAAAATCGGGAACATTCTTCCCAGTTCTAACCTGTCCAGTTCCGTCAGAATCTTATACGTTTCTGTGAGATCCCCTCTCATCCTTCTAAACTCCAGTGAATAAAGGCCCAGTTGATCCAGTTTCTCCTCATATGACAGTCCAGCCATCCTGGAATCAGTCTGATGAACCTTGGCTGCACTCACTCAATAACAAGAACGTCCTTCCTCAGATTAGGAGACCAAAACTGAACACAATATTCCAGGTGAGGCCTCACTAAGGCCCTGTACAACTGCAGTAAGACCTCTCTGCTCCTATACTCAAATCCCCTAGCTATGAAGGCCAACATACCATTTGCCTTCTTCACCACCTGCTGTACCTGCATGCCAACTTTCAAAGACTGATGAACCATGACACCCAGGTTTCATTGCACCTCCCCTTTTCCTAATCTGCCGCCATTCAGATAATATTCGGCCTTCGTGTTTTTGCCCCCAAAATGGATAATCTCACATTTATCCACATTATACTGCATCTGCCCACTCACCTAACCTGTCCAAGTCACCCTGCAGCCTCTTGGCGTCCTCCTCACAGCTCACACCGCCACCCAGTTTAGTGTCATCTGCAAACTTGGAGATATTACACTCTATTCCTTCATCTAAATCGTTAATGTATATTGTAAAGAGCTGGGGTTACAGCACTGAGCCCTGCGACACTCCACTAGTCACTGTCTGCCATTCTGAAAAGGACCCGTTTATCCCGACTCTCTGCTTCCTGTCTGCCAACCAGTTCTCTATCCACATCAGTACATTACCCCCAATACTTTGATTTTGCACACCAATCTCTTGTGCGGGACCTTGTCAAAAGCCTTTTGAAAGTCCAAATGCACCACATCCACTGGTTCTCCCTTGTCCACTCTGCTAGTTACATCCTCAAAAAATTCCAGAAGATTCGTCAAGCATGATTTCCCTGTCATAAATCCATGCTGACTTGGTCCGATCCTGTCACTGCTTTCCAAATGCGTTGCTATTTCATCCTTAATGATTGATTCCAACATGTTCCCCATGACTGATGTCAGGCTAACCGGTCTATAATTACCCGTTTTCTCTCTCCCTCCTTTTTTAAAAAGTGGTGTTACATTAGCTAATCTCCAGTCCATAGGAACAGATCCAGAGTCGATAGACTGTTGGAAAATGACCACCAATGCATCCACTTTTTCTAGAGCCACTTCCTTAAGTACTCTGTGATGCAGACTATCAGGCCCCAAGGATTTATCGGCCTTCAATCCCATCAATTTCCCTAACACAATTTCCCGCCTAATAAGGATATCCTTCAGTTCCTCCTTCTCACTAGACCCACTGACCCCGAGTCCATTCGGAAGGTTATTTATGTCTTCCTTCGTGAAGACAGAACCAAAGTATTTGTTCAATTGGTCTGCCATTTCTTTGTTCCCTATTATAAATTCACCTGAATCCGACTGCAAGGGACCTACGTTTGCCTTTACTAATCTTTTTCTCTTCACATAATTATAGAAGCTTTTGCAGTCAGTTTTTATGTTCTCTACAAGCTTCCTCTCATACTCTATTTCCCCCCTCTTAATTAAACCCTTTGTCCTCCTCTGTTGAATACTAAATTTCTCCCAGTCCTCAGGTTTGTTGCTTTTTTTAGCCAATTTATATGCCTCTTCCTTGGTTTTAACACTATCCTTAATTTCCCTTGTTAGCCACGGTTGAGCCACCTTCCCCGTTTTATTTTTACTCCAGACAGGGATGTACAATTGCTGAAGTTCATCCATGTGATCTTTAAATGTTTGCCATTGCTTATCCACCATCAACCCTTTAAGTATCCTTTGCCAGTCTATTCTCACCAAGTCACGCCTCATACCGTCGAAGTTACCTTTCCTTAAGTTCAGGAGCCTAGTTTCTGAATTAACTGTGTCTCTCCATCTTAATAAAGAATTCAACCACATTATGGTCACTCTTTCCCAAGGGGCCTCACACAACAAGATTGCTAATTAGTCCCTTCTTGTTACACATCACCCAGTCTAGGATGGCCAGCTCTCTCATTGGTTCCTCAACATATTGGTCTAGAAAACCATCCCTAATACACTCTAAGAAATCCTCTTCCACCGCATTGCTCCCAGTTTGGTTAGCCCAATCGATATGTAGATTAAAGTCACCAGGGAGGACCTTGAGACAATCACTATCACTAGGGGGGTAGTGCTGGACATGCTAATGGGACTGAAGGTAGACAAGTCCCCTAGACCTGATGAAATGCATCCCAGGGTATTAAAAGAGATGGCGGAAGTTATAGCAGATGCATTCGTTATAATCTACCAAAATTCTCTGGACTCTTTGGAGGTACCAGTGGATTGGAAAGCAGCTAATGTAACGCCTCTGTTTAAAAAGGGGGGCAGGCAAAAGGTAGGTAACTATAGGCCGGTTAGTTTAACATCTGTAGCAGGGAAAATGCTTGAAACTATCATTAAGGAAGAAATAGCGGACATCTAGATAGGAATAGTGCAATCAAGCAGACGCAGCATGGATTCATGAAAGGGAAATCATGTTTAACTAACTTACTGGAATTGTTTGAGGATATAACGAGCATGGTGGATAGAGGTGTACCGATGGATGTGGTATATTTAGATTTCCAAAAGGCATTCGATAAGGTGCCACACAAAAGGTTACTGCAGAAGATAAAGGTACGCAGAGTCAGAGGAAATGTATTAGCATGGATAGAGAATTGGCTGGCGAACAGAAAGCAGAGAGTCGGGATAAATGGGTCCTTTTCCGGTTGGAAATCAGTGGTTAGTGATGTGCCACAGGGATCGGTGCTGGGACCACAACTGTTTACAATATACATAGATGACCTAGAAGAGGGGACAGAGTGTAGTGCAACAAAATTTGCAGATGACACTAAGATTAGTGGGAAAGCGGGTTGTGTAGAGGACTCAGAGAGGCTGCAAGGAGATTTGGATACGTTAAGCGAATGGGCTAAGGTTTGGCAGATGGAATACAATGTCGGAAAGTGTGAGGTCATCCAGCTTGGGAAAAAAAAAAGTAAAAGGGAATATTATTTGAATGGGGAGAAAGTACAACATGCTGTGGTGCAGAGGGACCTGGGGGTCCTTGTGCATGAATCCCAAAAGGTTAGTTTGCAGGTGCAGCAGGTAATCAGGAAGGCGAATGGAATGTTGGCCTTCATTGCGAGAGGGATGGAGTACAAAAGCAGGGAGGTTTTGCTGCAACTGTATAAGGTATTGGTAAGGCCGCACCTGGAATACTGCATGCAGTTTTGGTCACCTTGCTGAAGGAAGGATATACTAGCTTTGGAAGGGGTACAGAGACAATTCACTAGGCTGATTCCAGAAATGAGGGGGTTACCTTATGATGATGGATTGAGTAGACTGGGTCTTTACTCGTTGGAGTTCAGAAGGATGAGGGGTGATCTTATAGAAACATTTAAAATCATGAAAGGGATAGACAAGATAGAGGCAGAGAGGTTGTTTCCACTGGTCGGGGAGACTAGAACTAGGGGGCACAGCCTCAAAATACGGAGGAGCCAATTTAAAACCGAGTTGAGAAATAATTTCTTCTCCCAGAGGGTTGTGAATCTGTGGAATTCTCTGCCCAAGGAAGCAGTTGAGGCTAGCTCATTGAATGTTTTCAAGTCAAAGATAGATAGATTTTTAACCAATAAGGGAATTAAGGGTTACGGGGAGAGGGCGGGCGGGTAAGTGGAGCTGAGTCCACGACCAGATCAGCCATGATCTTATTGAATGGCAGAGCAGGTTCGAGGGGCTAGATGGCCTACTCCTGTTCCTAATTCTTATGCTCTTATGTTTTTGTCAAGAACCAGGTCGGCAAAAAATTCCCCAGCTGAGTTAAGCTGGTGGTTTCGAAGTCCCGCTGGGGAGCAGACCGCCGGTGTGCACCGTCCACAGATCGCCCTCGCGCGATTTCTGGCTGAGCGGTGATCCAAAGGCAAGTATTAAAAAAACGCCCTCGAGGATCAGCGGAGCTGGGCGGTAGGTAAGTAGGTCTGCAAGAAAAAGGTAAGTGATTGTTTTTTTACTATTTATTTTCAAAATCTGTTGGGGTGATTTAATTTACAAGTGTCTTGGGAATGTTTTTTGGATTTTTTTTAGTTAGATTTTTTGAAAAATTATTTTTATTCTTTTTTTTTTTAAAAAAAGGTGTTCGGCCCAACCCTCAGCCTCGCAGCAAATTTTTATAGATTTTTTTTAAAAATTCGCCCATTTTCTTTGGGCACTGCCCAATCTACCGTAAATTGCACTTTTTCGACAGATTGGGGGTGTAAGGCTCATGTTTATGGGCGGATTTTTAAAAAAAAATTTCAGGAAGTTTGCGCCGGCGATAATCTTCGCAGCCTTAGCAGTTTTTTGGGCGGCAATCAGGCGCTGGCAGACTTTGGGGAAATTCTAGCCCTATTGGTTAATACTAAACCTCGTAGAGTTGATGAAGCAAATATTTTGTTGCATAGCCATACAAGAAAATAAATGCACGTCTTTACTTACTCAATGAGTTATAATTATACCGATTTCGTGTTTTGTTAAACAACTGAAACATTAATAATTCAGTTATCAAAAATAAATTAGTTAACACAAGATATAATAGAGGGTTTGTGCTGAAGCTGCACCAGAATGGTGGCTGGGAATTAATGGATGAAAGAGAGCAAGATATACATGTCTGACCAACTAGGAACAGCATTCGTTTATAGATTCTGGTCAGCTGTCAGGGTGCGTCCGCGCATGTGCAGTACATCCAAGGCTGAATCAGCTTTTTTTCAGAGATTCATTCATTCATTCATTCATTCATAGGCAGTCCCTCGGAATCGATGATGACTTGCTTCCACTCTAAAAATGAGTCCTTAGGTGGCTAAACCGTCCAAAAAGAGAACCACAGGTGGGACAGATTTTTGTTGAAGGAAAGGGTGGGTGGTACTGGTTTGCCGCACGCTCTTTCCGCTGCCTGTGTTGGATTTCTGCATGCTCTCGGCAATGAGACTAGAGGTGCTCACGCCCTCCCGGATGCACCTCCTCCACTTAGGGCGGCCTTTGGCCAGGAATTCCCAGTTGTCAGTGGGGATGTTGCACTTTATCAGGGAGGCTTTGAGGGTGCCCTTGTAACATTTCCTCTGCCCACCTTTGGCTCCTTTGCCGTGAAGGAGTTCAGAGTACAGCGCTTGCTCTGGGAGTCTCGTGTCTGGCATGAAAACAATGTGGCCTGTCCAGCGGAGTTGATGAAGTATGGTCAGTGCTTCAATGCTTCAAACCAAACGATGGAAGGAGACTTCAGCAGGTAGAGAGCCAAGACATTCAGTTCTGAGGCAAACGAGGCCCTCATCGTAGCGGTGCAAAGTCCAAGGGGGGATTTCAACAAAAATATATCCCAATAAGAAGAAAGACTTTAAGAGAAGGGATAACCATCCGTGGCTAACTCAGGAAATAAATGATGGTATCAAATTGAAAACAATGGCATACAAACTGGCCAAGACTAGTGGGAGGTCAGAGGATTTAAAAACCAGCAAAGAACTAAAAAAATAATAAAGCGAGGGAAGATAGATTATGAAAGTAAACGAGCAAGAAATATAAAAATAGCAAGAGTTTCTACAGGTATATGAAAAGGAAAAAAGTGGCTAAGATAAATGTTGGTCTCTCAGAGGATGAGATAGGGAATTAATAATAGGGAAGAGGGAAATGGCAGAGAATTTAAACAAATATTTTGTATCGGTCTTCACGATAGCAGACACTAAAAACATCCCAAGTGTGGATAATCAAGGGGCTATCGGGAGGGAGGAACTGAATACAATCACTATCACTAAAGTAGTAGTACCCGGTAAAATAATGGGACTAAAGACGGACAAGTCCCCTGGACTTGATGGCTTGCATCCTCGGGTCTTAAAAGAAGTGGCTGCAGAGATAGTGGATGCATTGGTTGTAATTTACCAAAATTCCCTGGATTCTGGGGAGATCCCAACGGATTGGAAAACCACAAATGTAACGCCATTATTTAAAAAAGGAGTCAGACAGAAAGCAGGAAACTATAGACCAGTTAGCCTAATGTCTGTCGTTGGGAAAATGCTGGAGTCCATTATTAAGGAAGTAGTAGCAAGACATTTGGAAAAGCATAATTCAGTCAAGCAGAGTCAACATTGTTTTATGAAAGGGAAATCATGTTTACTGGAGTTCTTTGAGGGTGTAACGAGCAAGGTGGATAGAGGGTACCAGTGGATGTGGTGTATTTGGATTTCCAGAAGGCATTCGATAAGGTGTTACATAAAAGTTTACTGCACAAGATAAAAGTTCACGGGGTTGGGGGCAATATATTAGCATGGATAGAGGATTGGCGAACTAAGAGAAAACAAAGTTGTGATAAATGGGCCATTTTCCGGTTGGCAAACAGTAACTAGTGGGGTGTCACAGGGATCAGTGCCGGGGCCTCAACTTTTACAATCTATATTAATGACTTGGATGAAGGGACCGAGTGTAATATAGCCAAGTTTGGTGATGATACAAGTTGTGAGGAGGAATCAAAAAAATCTGCAACAGGCAAAGTGAGTGGGCAAAAATTTGACAGATGGAGTTTAATGTGGGAACGGGTGCAGGACATTCTAAAAAGGGAGGGAGAACAGCCAGTTGTCGTGGTGCACATTGGTACCAACGACATAGGTAAAAAAAGGGATGAGGTCCTACGAAACGAATTTAAGGAGCTAGGAGCTAAATTAAAAAGTAGGACCTCAAAAGTAGTAATCTCGGGATTGCTACCAGTGCCACGTGATAGTCAGAGTAGGAATCGCAGGATAGTGCAGATGAATACGTGGCTTGAGCAGTGGTGCAGCAGGGAGGGATTCAAATTCCTGGGGCATTGGAACCGGTTCTGGGGGAGGTGGGACCAGTACAAACCGGACGGTCTGCACCTGTGCAGGACCGGAACCAATGTCCGAGGGGGAGTGTTTGCTAGTGCTGTTGGGGAGGATTTAAACTAATATGGCAGGGGGATAGGAACCAATGCAGGGAGACAGAGGGAAACAAAAAGGAGGCAAAAGCAAAAGACAGAAAGGAGATGAGGAAAAGTGGAGGGCAGAGAAACCCAAGGCAAAGAACAAAAAGGGCCAATGTATAGCAAAATTCTAAAAGGACAAAGGGTGTTAAAAAAACAAGCCTGAAGGCTTTGTGTCTTAATGCAAGGAGTATCCGCAATAAGGTGCATGAATTAACTGTGCAAATAGATGTTAACAAATATGATGTGATTGGGATTACGGAGACGTGGCTCCAAGATGATAAGGGCTGGGAACTCAACATCCAGGGGTATTCAACATTCAGGAAAGATAGAATAAAAGGAAAAGGAGGTGGGGTAGCATTGCTGGTTAAGGAGCAAATTAAGGCAATAGTTCGGAAGGACATTAGCTTGGATGATGTGGAATCTATATGGGTAGAGCTGCAGAATACCAAAGGGCAAAAAACGTTAGTGGGAGTTGTGTACAGACCTCCAAACAGTAGTAGTGATGTTGGGGAGGACATCAAACATGAAATTAGGGGTGCGTGCAATAAAGGTGCAGCAGTTATATTGGGTGACTTCAATATGCACATAGATTGGGTTAACCAAACTGGAAGCAATACGGTGGAGGAGGATTTCCTGGAGTGCATAAGGGATGGTTTTTTAGACCAATATGTCGAGGAACCAACTTGGGGGGAGGCCATCTTAGACTGGGTGTTGTGTAATGAGAGAGGATTAATTAGCAATCTCGTTGTGCGAGGCCCCTTGGGGAAGAGTGACCATAATATGGTGGAATTCTGCATTAGGATGGAGAATGAAACAGTTAATTCAGAGACCATGGTCCAGAACTTATAAAGAAGGGTAACTTTGAAGGTATGAGGAGTGAATTGGCTAGGATAGATTGGCGAATGATACTAAAGGGGTTGACTGTGGATGGGCAATGGCAGACATTTAGAGACCGCATGGATGAACTACAACAATTGTACATTCCTGTCTGGCATAAAAATAAAAAAGGGAAGGTGGCTCAACCGTGGCTATCAAGCGAAATCAGGGATAGTATTAAAGCCAAGGAAGTGGCATACAAATTGGCCAGAAATAGCAGCGAACCCGGGGACTGGGAGAAATTTAGAACTCAGCAGAGGAGGACAAAGGGTTTGATTAGGGCAGGGAAAATGGAGTACGAGAAGAAGCTTGCAGGGAACATTAAGAAGGATTGCAAAAGTTTCTATAGATATGTAAAGAGAAAAAGGTTAGTAAAGACAAACGTAGGTCCCCTGCAGTCAGAATCAGGGGAAGTCATAACGGGGAACAAAGAAATGGCGGACCAATTGAACAAGTACTTTGATTCGGTATTCACTGAGAAGGACACAAACAACCTTCCGGATATAAAAGGGTTCGGAGGTTCTAGTAAGGAGGAGGAACTGAGGGAAATCCTTATTAGTCGGGAAATTGTGTTGGGGAAATTGATGGGATTGAAGGCCGATAAATCCCCAGGGCATGATGGACTGCATCCCAGAGTACTTAAGGAGGTGGCCTTGGAAATAGTGGATGCATTGACAGTCATTTTCCAACATTCCATTGACTCTGGATCAGTTCCTATGGAGTGGAGGGTAGCCAATGTAACCCCACTTTTTAAAAATGGAGGGAGAGAGAAAACAGGGAATTATAGACCGGTCAGCCGGACATCGGTAGTGGGTAAAATGATGGAATCAATTATTAAGGATGTCATAGCAGTGCATTTGGAAAGAGGTGACATGATAGGTCCAAGTCAGCATGGATTTGTGAAAGGGAAATCATGCTTGACAAATCTTCTGGAATTTTTTGAGGATGTTTCCAGTAGAGTGGACAAGGGAGAACCAGTTGATGTGGTATATTTGGACTTTCAGAAGGCTTTCGACAAGGTCCCACACAAGAGATTAATGTGCAAAGTTAAAGCACATGGGATTGGGGGTAGTGTGCTGACATGGATTGAGAACTGGTTGTCAGACAGGAAGCAAAGAGTAGGAGTAAATGGGGACTTTTCAGAATGGCAGGCAGTGACTAGTGGGGTACCGCAAGGTTCTGTGCTGGGGCCCCAGCTGTTTACACTGTACATTAATGATTTAGACGAAGGGATTAAATGTAGTATCTCCAAATTTGCGGATGACACTAAGTTGGGTGGCAGTGTGAGCTGCGAGGAGGATGCTATGAGGCTGCAGAGCGACTTGGATAGGTTAGGTGAGTGGGCAAATGCATGGCAGATGAAGTATAATGTGGATAAATGTGAGGTTATCCACTTTGGTGGTAAAAACAGAGAGACAGACTATTATCTGAATGGTGACAGATTAGGAAAAGGGGAGGTGCAAAGAGACCTGGGTGTCATGGTACATCAGTCATTGAAGGTTGGCATGCAGGTACAGCAGGCAGTTAAGAAAGCAAATGGCATGTTGGCCTTCATAGCGAGGGAATTTGAGTACAGGGGCAGGGAGGTGTTGCTACAGTTGTACAGGGCCTTGGTGAGGCCACACCTGGAGTATTGTGTACAGGTTTGGTCTCCTAACCTGAGGAAGGACATTCTTGCTATTGAGGGAGTGCAGCGAAGGTTCACCAGACTGATTCCCGGGATGGCGGGACTGACCCATCAAGAAAGACTGGATCAACTGGGCTTGTATTCACTGGAGTTCAGAAGAATGAGAGGGGACCTCATAGAAACGTTTAAAATTCTGACGGGATTAGACAGGTTAGATGCAGGAAGAATGTTCCCAATGTTGGGGAAGTCCAGAACCAGGGGACACAGTCTAAGGATAAGGGGGAAGCCATTTAGGACCGAGATGAGGAGGAATTTCTTCACCCAGAGAGTGGTGAACCTGTGGAATTCTCTACCACAGAAAGTTGTTGAGGCCAATTCACTAAATATATTCAAAAAGGAGTTAGATGAAGTCCTTACTACTCGGGGAATCAAGGGGTATGGTGAGAAAGCAGGAATGGGGTACTGAAGTTGCATGTTCAGCCATGAACTCATTGAATGGCGGTGCAGGCTAGAAGGGCTGAATGGCCTACTCCTGCACCTATTTTCTATGTTTCTATGTTTCTATCCACTTTGGCGGAAAAAATAAAAAAAGCTAGTATGCAGGTACAGCAAGTAATCAGGAAGGCAAATGGAATGTTGGCCTTTATTGCAAGGGGGATGGAGTATAAAAGCAGAGAAGTCCTGCTACAACTGTACAGGGTATTGGTGAGGCCACACCAAGAGTACTGCATACAGTTTTGGTCTCCGTATTTAAGAAAGGATATACTTGCATTGGAGGCAGTTCAGAGAAGGTTCACTAGGTTGATTCCGGAGATGAGGGGGTTGACTTATGAAGATAGGTTGAGTAGGTTGGGCTGATACATATTGAGTTCAGAAGAATGAGAGGTGATCTTATTGAAACATAAGAGGGGCTCGACAAGGTAGATGCAGAGAGGATATTTCCACTCATAGGGGAAACTAAAACTAGGGGATATAGTTTCAGAATAAGCAGTCGCCCATGCTTCTCTCAGACTGTTGTAAATCTGCAGAATTCTCTACCCCAGAGAGCTGTGGAGGCTGGGTCATTGAATATATTTAAGGCAGAGATAGATTTTTAAGCGATAAGGGAATAAATGGGTTTGGGCAGCGGGCAGGGAAGTGGAGCTGATTTCATGATCTGATCAGCCATGATCTTATTAAATGGCGGAGCAGGCTCGGGGAGCCAGTTGACCTCCTCCTGCTCCTATTTCAATAGGAGGGGTGCCAGTAAACCCCTCCCAGTGGTGCTAAAGCGTGTGTGGACCAGTGTGGCCAAGGAGGTTTCCTCAGTGGACGATATCAAGAGAGACCGACCATAAGCAGTGTCAGAAAAGGTTCAATGAGCATTGCAGGGTCATCAAAATAAGTAATATTTTTATTCATACACTCCAATACTTAAATTGTAAATCAGACACATGTTGGTAGAGGTAGACTTAGTGTTGCACCTTATTTGCCATGAGTGATCGTTACACATTATTAAAACTGCTTTTTGACATCTTAAAAGATGTTTCTGCACTTCAATGTCTTCCTCATGAACCACGTGCAACTACCAGGGCCATTAAACAAAGGACTGTATTAAATGGACACAGTATTGTATAAGTGCTTTGGTGGCTATCTGTGTGTGCCACAAGAGCAGAAGGGCCCTCTGGTAAGCATTCCAATTGTCAACTTTGCAGGGAAATATGTCCCACAAAAGCCAGGAACAGTGGCGCACAGACAGTGGTCCACCCCAGATACTGCCATTAATGGACCTCGAGGAGAGAGTGGCAGCTCTGATCGGTGTCTCATGGAGGTCAACTATGCATGGGGCTGCTGATCCCCTGCTCGAAACGGAGGGCAAGTCCTGCAAAATCCCCGGGCTGGGTTGGGGCAATGTTATGCAGTGTCTGTGGGCAAGGGTTGGGGCAATGCAGTGTCTGTGGGCTACATATAATGGAGTAGCGGCCAGTGGTCCTTCAAATGAGCCTCTATATGAGACCTACATCATGTCACCCTGTCCCCTCCCCTGTTGCTAACCACTCGTCTGTTGTTTTCTATTTCCAGACGAGGAGAAGCCACATTCGCCAATGGAAGCTTCCACCTCAGCCCATCATGTGGAGGAGGGGGACGCCGAAGACACCGAGAACTAAGAAACTCCACAGGAGGAGGAAACTGATGAAGCTATTCCTGCGGGTGGGAGGGGGCGGCGATGCAATTGACACCTCTTTTAGCTGCGGCCAGTAGCTCTGACAAGGAAGAAACATTCTCGGGCTTTGGCCAATCTGAGGCCGCAGATCCAAGTGGCGTGCAGCAACGCACGACCAGGGTTGAATCCCATATGCAGTCTCTCCAGAGAGTGAATCGGCAAAGCCAGTCTGCTGACAGACAGGCAGACGCACACCTGGACATGGTGGGACTGTCCAGGGAGAGCATCCAGCTCAGCCGACAGGGCCTGGAGGTCTTGTGTGATTTTCCCGCAAGCATCGCAGCACTATCCATGGGCTTGGCGCAGTTTGTCGCTGGTGTCTGAGGGTTCAAAATGGGGGTCATGAGCCAGGTGGCAAAGCCGTAGCGTTTGTCCCCCAGCATCCAGCTCTGGCCTTGTGGCTGACGCTCAATCAGGTATGAAACACTGCTCTCACGCAAGATGAAAGCATCACGGATGCTTCCTGGAAATTGGGCACTGACTGCCATGATGCGCTGACTATGGTCGCAGACGATCTATACATTCCAGAGTGGAATCCCTTTTGGTAAACCTCTGGATCTTCTAAAGGAGCTTGCAGGGCAATGTGCATACAGTTAATGGCAGCCTGAACCTTGGGGTAGCCAGCAATTCGTGCAAAACCTGTAGCCCTCTCATTGTGTGCCTCCTTGGTCATTAGAAACTTTATAAAGTCCATCCTGCGTGCGTAGTGCAATAGTCACCTGGCGAATGCAGCGAACTGCTAGATGCAGCGCATGTCTCCTGCTGATGCCTGAAATGAACCAGAGGCATAGAAGGCAAGTGCCGCAGTCATCTTCACCTCGATGGGCAGTGCAGTCCTGTTGCCACTGGTAGGCTGCAAGTCTGCCTTTATGAGCTGGCATATTTCTGTGACCACCTCTTTTTGGAAGCGTGGCCTTCAAACGCACCGTGCCTCAGACAGTTGCAGGTATGAGTGCTGTTCCCTGTAAACTCGTGGGGAGGGTAAGGCCTCCACCCCATACGTCTGCGAGCTCTTTGATTATGCTCAAAATGCTCTTGAATAAGCCTTCCTCCCAGCTCGATGCTGCATAGAAAAAGCAGCCAGGAATAATGGCAGAGATATTATAGCCCCCATTCTTTTAAATGTCCTTAAAAACGAACGATAAACTCACAAAGCTCAGTGTGTAAAACGCAGCCTTCCCTCCAAATCCTTTTATGCACTGAACTTCTGCTCCGTTTTTCAAGATGATGCCATATGGGTCCGACCTGGTAAGACTTGATTTTTTCTGGGCGTGTTTTTGGGCGGGCGGTAAAAATGGAGATGGCGTCAAATTTTCCGTCCCTGGTGATAGCACAACGTTGCACACCGATTGGCGTTATAAAAACGGCAAAAAAAAACAGGCGGGCGATAATTTTGAGCGCCGTCACAAAACCGCTGCTGAATATTCCGGGCGCTAAATTTTTTGCAACTCGTTTAGCGTCCCAAAAAATTACTTTTTCAGCTTCGCCATGGCAATAAACGGTCACAAACCTGCCAAATTTAATATATTTCCTTACACCCAGAATACTAAAGCAGCAACAGGAAAGCTGCAGGCAGATTCCATATGACCCCAAAATTAATTCTTATTCAAAGCAGATAGTGCCCAAAAAGTTAACTTCATTCAATAAATCGGCCAGGCAGGGGAGGATTTGTTTGAAAGGCGTGTACGGATTTGGATGATACTAGAGATAATACACAATGTACTTACGAAAGATTTTAAAGAGAGAGAGAGATTAAATGGAGTAGATAAGGTTAACGGTGCATTAATGCTTTAAGTTATAAAAAGAGTTCGAAATCATGCACCAGGGAACAAGGGGACATAAAGGCAACATGAGCAGAAGAAGTGTAAAAGAGGAGCTTAGAAGGATTTTCATGCAAAGTAATAACAGGACACGGAATGTATTACTAAAAGTGGCGACAAATATAAGTCTATAATACTTTTAAGAGGAAATTAGATGATTTTAATGAAAGGGCATAGAAATGGGATTGGAGGAGATTACATTAGA
This sequence comes from Pristiophorus japonicus, assembly GCF_044704955.1. Classification (NCBI taxonomy): domain Eukaryota; kingdom Metazoa; phylum Chordata; class Chondrichthyes; family Pristiophoridae; genus Pristiophorus; species Pristiophorus japonicus. The sequence continues at coordinate 46,770,093 of NC_091989.1, forward strand.
ATGACGTTAACACCAGCAAACTTAAAACGCAGACACACTCTTTCCTCCAACATTGAAATTTGCAGTTTTTCCCCCATTTGCCACAATTCTCTTTGGATGTTAACTGCACCACCTTCTTTGCAATGCCCAACCCAATCCAATTCAAAAATAGCATTCCCAAGGAATTACAATTTCTTTGAAACAATTAAAAACCAAACCTTTATAATGATATCAATATGAAGCTTTTAAGTGTGAGGACTTTGATGTCCCAACTAATGTTTGTAAACCTACTTTAGTCAAAACGATGTGCAAGACAGACTCTGCAAACAATCATATGCTGAGGCAACAGAGACCAAGAGATGGACAGATTTGCAAACCTACGATCAAATCTCTGCATGAACATTGGTGAGCATCATTACAGTTCATGCAAACTATTTGCAGGTTATTTTCCATGGAAGGAATGTTCCGCTGCTGCAAGAACTGATTTTTCGACCTGAGTGTCAAAAATAGATGTACATTTCAAAATTCAGACAAGGATGGGAGGGGGAAAAAAGTTTTTTTTTTTTAATTTAGTTGTGGGCACAATTAACAAGCACTAAACTTGAACTGTAAAAGTCAAGTATGTAAGTGCACTGTATGGTGTATTTCTGCGCCAGAGTCCAGGGTGGCCCATATCCAATTGCTTGTCTGTACTGAGTTAGTTGACTTTATTGAGGAGCAGTGGAAGCACCACATTTGGTTTCATTGCCCAGAACAAAGGAAGAAATTATTAGTCAGTGACCCCTTATTGAGTGCACACATATCAGGTTAGCCCCTCCACATCATAGTCAACTATTACTTAATGTTCAAACTTGTGTGAAGAATGGCAGCAGTGAGGCACTAGAGTCTACGGACACTCACAAAAATGTACCCAGAAACGTTGCACCTTCAAAACAGGAATGCTAAAGGAAGAAAATGTAGGGACAATGGGGGAAGAGAGTAAGGATTTTACCATAATTTTTCTTGGGATAACAATACATGAAGCTTTAGAGTTGGGTCAATAGTTTAATCTTAGTGATATTGAACAACGAACATCAATGTTTTCTTCCATTGCATAACATTGTGGAGGCTCAGTCTTAGTTAGGGTTTCCTGTTCGTATTCCTGATTCTGGGTTTAAACCAGCTGAGTGCAGCATCATTCTCTACCAAAACACCACTGCACAAAGTAGTAGTACACAAACTAATTGCTGTTTTTTGGATCTCATGTGAATATGCAATTACAGGGAAGAAATTAAGTGTATTCCCGCTAGTACAGTAATAAGCTATCCAGCAGAATTCATTTAGGGCTGGAAACAAGTTATATACATTTTTTTGCTCAAAGAACATTGAGATGCAGTGGAAGCTAAACAAAGAAAAAAAAAAAATTAAATTTAGGGAATAGGCTGTGTTCAAAAGTGTAATCACAGTATGATAAAGTGGATTTTAATTTCACCAGCTTGTAAATGGAGGAATGTGCAATGAGGTGATTAGAAAGTCACAGCTCCAATTATACCTAAAGTTAAAATCCAGTTTGTTAAAACAAAGGCAAAAAATGCATTGCAATAGTATGCTGGGTAGAGATAGCATCGACTCCATTTACCAACATACTGGAAGGGAACAAACACGATGTCAATTAATTATAAATGGATCAAAAAAGAGGGGCAGAAAAGGAAAGTACAGCAGCAAAGACTTCATCCTTCCTCTCAAAAAAACAGATGAAGTACAAAAACTACTGATCAGGAAACACGTGCTGGTTCTTCTATGGTTTATAGAACTAATTTTCTGGGTATATATTACTGCATTTATTAGCAAGTACTTTCCTCACAGAAGTGGGAGTAGGGACAGTGCGACATGTCATTAATCCAGTCACATCTAGTTATTTTTCATTTACATCATGTGCTACATGTGTGTCTATAGAATTAATACTTTAATCATTTTTACCACTGTCAACCACTACAAGACTGAGACAAACGCAATTAGCAGTAGCCAGAATCAGAATATGGAAGGAGGAAGAAATGAGAGTTGAGGGGATGGGAAATGAAGTAGCAGGTATTCAGGTTGCAAGTCTAGTGAACGTGCATTCATATTAATCCAGTGCTGAATTCCATCCAAAATAGGTCTCAGTGATCACTGTGCCAACTGGAGCATTTGGTCTGGTTTTAATGAAAAACATGTTAAATATAAAGACAATCCAGCCTTTTTTAATCACCATGAGTAAGATATTAATTTCAAGCCATGCAATCAAACACACCTGAGAGAGCCCCCAGCGTCCCTTAGATCTGCCCCAAATCATGGGCCCAAATTTCCCGAACCTCTTTTTCTGGCACCCCCACTCGATCTGCGCCGCTTTTGCCCGCTTCCAAGCGAACCAAAGAAAGACCTCCGTAATTTGGCCGCTCCCCAGCCTCTCCTCCATCGTGGCGCAGTGTGGTCCAATGGATTGGGGGCGGAGCCGGGACCTCTGCACATACGCGCGAGAGTCTGTGCGCATGTGCAGTAGCTCCTAGCAGGCCGTTTCTGCAAACGCACGCTGCAGGTTATGTGGGAAGGGCCAAAGCACGCCACCCCTAGCCCTGGCAGAATGGGCTCCCTCAACGGCGGCCCGCTGCGTTCCCTAAGGTATTTTTTTTATTTGTTATTTACTGATTGATTTTGGTGCTTTGGGGCAGGGTTCCTTCTATTTTATTTGTTAATTCATTGCTTATTACTTTTTGTGCTTTGTTTGGTGCTTGGTGGTGCTTTAAATGTAGTTACTTGCGCCGATTCCTTAATTGTAGGTAAGGTCTTTCTGTGTGGACAAAAGTGGACACATAACACTGCCCTAAGTTAGTTTAGTACAACTTTTTTCTGCCCAAATTGGCATAAATGGTGTAAGTGGCTGGGAACGTCCCCTTTTGAAAAAAAAACTGACGTAACAAAAAACCTAACTAACTCACTTACACTGGCGCAAATTAAATGGCCATATTTGCAACTAAAAAGATACACCAGAAAAATCAAGTTGCACCAAAAAAAAACGGTGCAACTCTTGGGGAAATTTGGGCCCCATGGATTTTGCCCCTCAAAGACACTAATAACTAATGCATTATATTTGTAAGACAGAAGAAAGCAACAAACCTACATCATAAAAATGCAGCCCAATAATACCAGCAGCATCACTAATAAGTAGCACACAGCGAGAGCTGCATCCCAAAGCCCAAAGTCTCAATCCCTGCCCGAGGCTGCAGTCACATGCTCCCTCCTCCCTTCCAATTGAGGCTCTGGTTGCCGAAGTAAATATGACAACATACCCCAGTCCTGCAATTCCAGAAGACTGGATTGTATCAGCAGCAACCTTCCCTCTAAGCTGCGCGACTGAGCAGCTCTCTGCCGGTCCTGCGTAGCCTGGATCGGCTTTTCCAATGTTAAATTTCATGCATACACAAAACTGTGAATGGGCTGCGCAGTCCCTTAAAGGGGCCACGCACCCAAAAATAAATTAGGGGGAACATTGATCGGCAGCTAGCTGACGTTTTTAGCCATAAATCTGGGTCTCTGCGGCAAGAGTGAAAAAGAGAGAAAGTATGAAACATACGGAGACATACATAAATGTAATGAAAAAAAAAGGCAGAGTAGAAGTTATAGTTAAAAAAAAGTCAGAGAGATGGAAAGACAGAAGCTGCTGAAAGTATAGAAGAGCAGAAACAAGGAGACACTCGTACACAAAAAGATAACGCCAAGAGGCATGCCAGACATAAAATGACAAATGTGTGAGGCAGAGACAAGACAGGAGACAAAGGCAGAGAGGGGAGAAGTAAAAAGCAGCAAACATAAACAAGTCCTGCAAATTCTCCTTTTCAAGTATATGTCCAATTCACTTTTGAAAGTTATTCAATCTGCTTCCCCTTGTGCAAGTTGCTGTGATGTCAACAAACAGTCCAAGCAGCCAATCAAAAGGCAGAATTCTCAGACATCAAACAAGGAAGTGAGCAAGCTCTTTAACATTTGTTCGAAGTTCAAATTTGGAGAGCAAAATAAAGATTGGGACTCTCGCATGGGGAAAAGACAAAGCTGAAATAAAGACTAATTTTTTTAAAGTTTAAAATTTTTAATTTTTGTTAAAATTGATTAATTTCACACTGCACAAAATTAAAATTAGTTTTTCAGACCCTTAATCTTTGTTTCGCAGTCAACATGTGGCTAAAACCCCTGTTGCACCTAATCCCTTTGTGTCTAACTTTAAGTGGGGAACTTAACAGTGTAATTACTGCGAAAGAGCCAAAGTTTTCATCAGTTTCTCTGATCTGAGATATTACACAGAATGATGGCTCTGTGGAAGGAGGGATGGAGGGAGGGGGAGGTTGGGGAGGGCAGAGCGCAGCCTGTGTCACAGCAGTTAATGATCGACTGCAACTTCAGGATTTCCATGTGCGCCTGTACCAAATTCCACAGTTGCCTTCAGTTTCAAAGTCGGAATGACAGCGAACTCTGCCAGTTTGCCGTAATCTGGGCCACAAATTCCAGTCCAATATATCTGTGGCTCCTAAAGTTTCATGAATGCGCCTATGCAGCTCACAAAAACAAAAAGCTTAAATAGGACAGCTCTGTATTAACATATAGAAACAGTACTACAATTGCACTGTATTGTGTATTGTTCCATAGCCACAAACGGGAGACTCACTGCAATTTACCCAACAGTACTGACTTTAGCACATGCGTAACCGAGTCTGATTAAGCCTTTCGCCCATCATCTCAATTAGAGTTAAACATCCAACTTGTAGTTATATTGCGCCTTTAATATAGTGAAACATCCCAAGGTACTTCACAGGATTATGAGATTAAAAATTTGACACTAAGCCGCACAAGGAGAAATTAGGGCAGGCGACCAAAAGCTTGGTAAAACAGCTGGGGGGGGGTGGGGGGGAAGGGGTGGTTTAAGGAGCGTCTTGAAGTAGGAAAGAGAGGTAGAGAGGTAGAGAGGCGGAGCTGTTTAGGCAGGGAATTCCAGAGCTTAGGGCCGAGGCAACAAAAGGCATGGCCACCAATGGTTTAGCGATTATAATCAGGGATGCTCAAGAGGGCAGAATTAGAGGAGCACAGACATCTTGGGAGGTTGTGGGGCTGGAGATTACAGGGATAGGGAGAGGGGAGGCCATGGAGGAATTTGAAAACAAGGATGAGAATTTTGAAATTGAGGCATTGCTTAACCGGGAGCCAATGTAGGTCAGCAAACACAGGGGTGATGGGTGAGCGGGACTTGGAGCAAGTTAGGACACGGGCAGCCGAATTTTGGATCACTTCCAGTTTACGTAGGGTAGAATGTAGGAGGCCAGCCAGGAGTGCATTGGAATAGTCAACCTGAAATCTATAGACCAGTCAAGTTTAATACATGCAGGAAAAACATAGCAAGTATTTTGGGAGATCTAGAGGGGCATGGTATGAGAGGTCACACATGGAAATGTACAAGTGAACGTGGATTTTAAACCAAAACATTTTAGGAACAGGAAAAGTCTCCAGAGTTTTTTTAAATACCTGTAGTAGAGTTGTTTTCCATATTCTAAATTGAGAATTTCCCCAGAATATCGTAAATTTTTCAAAATTTAAGCTTTCCTAATTTTGATGTCCACATCCTCTTAGTGCTTCAGTAGTGCTGCACTGGTTTGTGACAGAGGAGCGGCAAGAGATCATGACGGAGGTGCAACAGATTAGGGGACAGGGCCCAGAAGAGCCGAGGGCCCAGGGGCAGCACAGGCCAGCCCACACTGCGATGTGTGTGCACTCGGTCCGTGCAGCAGAGCAGGTCTTCAGTTGTCCTGGTTAACCCTCGCCACTGGATAAAGGCCTAGCTCTGTCAAGCCCGTGTGGTGGCTGATGTGCAACAGTCACCGCACGTTAAAAAAATCAATGCACAGGCATCTTCCACTCCTTCAACTTGAGTTCAGGACTGGGACCATCGGGTCCCTTATGTTCTCTTATGTCCTTCATTGAACATCTGTGAACTCATGTGGAAGCAAGTCATCCTCGTTCGAGGGACCACTTATGATGATGGAATAATCAAGTCTAGAGATAACAAATGCATGGATGAGGGCTTCAGCAGCAGATGAGCTGATGATGCAAGGACAGAGACAGGCAATGTTACGGAGGTGGAAATAGGTAGTCTTAGTTGTACTGCGGATATGTGGTCAAATATGACACTCAGGTTGCGAACAGTGTGGTTCGGCCTCAGACAGAGAAGTTGGGGAGAGGGATGGAGTCAGTGGCTGGGGAACTGAGTTTGTAGCGAGGACCGAAAACAATGGCTTTGGTCTTCCCAATATTCAATTGGAGAAAATTTCTGCTCATCCAGAACTGGATCCAAGTAACTTAACTTGTTCCCCGTTTGCAGATTCCTGCTTTCCAACTTTCACAATTGAAATACTTCCTTAAAATTCTGTGGACAGTAAGCTTAACGTTGCCTTTCGGTTTTAAAGTGTCATAGAAAATACAGCACAGGAAGCACTTTACTGCCACCGAATTTAATATTAATTTAGCTTAAAAAAAGAGAATTTAAAAGTTTAGCAACGTTACAAGTTGGTAATGTTGAAACTTCAGCCACTTTGACAGTGACGTTACCCTCCGATGTCGGCCCATTTCGGTTACGGAGGACCTGAGCCGTGCCCCAGCGCCGGAGCCCACACAGCCGCGGTGCTCACGTCACCGGGAGCTGGACCCGACCACTCGCCTCTCGCTCGGCCCGGACAACATAAACAAGGGGGGGTCACCAAGTAAACACGTCACCAACCTGCCTGGAACCTTGGAAACATTCCGCTTCCAGAACTGCTTCTTCCCGCCGTCACTGGACATTTTCCAGCTGAATGCGGGCCTGCTCTCACCAGGTGTCGGACACAAACCACAGCTCGGCCCGACCACAAGCTGCAACGTTTAGTTCACCATACAGCAACCTCCCAGTCACTGGCACAGGGGCGCCATGTTGCCGTTCCCAAGAAACCTCCTTTCCATTGGCTTGAATTTCCGAGGTAACCGCCGCACCAATCAGACGCCGCGTTGTGTCGATGTTCCCTGCGAGGGCCGATGATGTCACAAAGTGGATGGGCTGATCTATGGCGTCACGGCGTCGGTTTCGTTTTATTTTGAAGAATGTACAATTTTTAAAATGCTGGAAAGTTGCCAGTTGGCACCTTGTTAAAAGCACATTGCTGTCGGTGTGCATTTGAAATAGGTCTTCATTTATTTCATACACATAAAAGTTAAAGAATATTAGGAAAACATTATGTAAAATTACAGTATATTTAAACGTCTCAGTTCTGGTTTAAGGTAGGCAACCTGGTAGATCTTGCAACTTGGGGAGACTTTTATGGAGATGAAACTCAACCAAGAGTTAAAGGTGCAAAATGTAGACAAATTTGTTGGGGATTCATTGAAAGTTTTCAATACCTGTATGCATAAACCTTTTATTTTCTGTTTGATACGAAATATGCCACGAAGTAACGAGATATATTTATAAAACAGAGTGATTCGTGACAATGTAGGCGGCCTCCATCATCAATGATATAATGACTATTGAAATTTCAGCCAGCCCGGCGTCACAATGTTGACACTGCACGATTTAGGATTCAGGGCTAGTGTTAGTATTAAAGGTTGGTGGTTCGGGGTTGAGTTAGAAAGCACTATTGACAATGTGTTTTTACTAGACATACTCATTAAAAATGTAGGGTACTATTCAGAAATCAGAGTATAATCCTAAAAATCAGATTTACTGATTATATTGACCTTATAGCATCTAAAACAGATTTGCAGATATAACTGATAAGGTATATGGAGAAAAAGAATAAAAAAAGACTTGGATTTATATAGCGCCTTTCATGAGCACCGGATGTCTCAAAGCGATTTACAGCCAATGAAGAGTAAAACATTTGGATGAATGTCAACATAAAGAAGACAACAGTCATAGAATCAAGAAGATGTACACATTACAGTTGATGGGAATGCAGTTGAACGGGTGGAAAAGTTTGTATATCTTGGTGGGTTAGTGACAGAGAATGAGCATTGCGAAAAAGACATCAAAAGAAGGATTGGACTTGCCAAATCGCATGCCTGCACTGATCACAACTTCCAATCATCTCGCAACATAATAGCTAAAGTAATGCAGCTACTTCATGCCCTTCCATGGTGTTGTGAAAAAATTGCTTCCTTCAATTCTTTTTCTTTTGAAAATCTTTCCAACATCACTATTTGTGGCCTCAAATGGAACTCGACATCTCCATTGTAAAAACTACTTCCAACAGGCTTGGTCTTCTCTTTTCTAACATTTCTTTATCCTCCTACTTTTAACTTTTCTGAAGCCCAAGTTAATCCAAGGTTTGAATATTGCTTCCATATCTGAGGAGGCGGATCTATCTTCCCTGGTTAGATTACAAGAAAAAGCTTGTTGCTTAATAGATAATCCTGATTTTATTGCAAATCTTTCAAATCTTTCTGGTATTTTATCAATAGTCCCATGGTCAGTGCTACTATTAACTTTCTTGTTCTTTATAAACTCCCAATATTCAACCTAATACTCCTGCTGTTCCTTCCACATCCACTGTGTTGAAATCAAGATTCATGACACAGCATCTCAAAAATGTGGAGAGTCTTGCCTTCCTCGGTCTCTCATTACTTTAAACTCCAAACTTGGCCTTACTCAATCCTTAGTTTGTAACTTCTCTTTTATTCTTTTCAGCCTTTACAGTGTTCTGTGCTATAGGCATTGCACCTTTACTTTGGCTTATCAATTCAAAAGATACTGAAATAGATGGACATGCAAAAGAACATTAAAAAAAAATCATATGCTGACTTTAAAAAAAATATACACAGAACAATATTATTTTTAAAATAATTTTATAAACAAAGCATTCTACATATCATTTCCAGGGTCTGTGGCTTCTCACCAGATAAAACACAGGTGCGAAGATTTTATGCAGTTCTTTATTCCTTGTATTGACTGCGAAGCACATGAATTATGGAAATATCTTGAACCAGATCTGGCGACAACATAGTAGTTGTCAGCTAACGCTCTGTTGTCTTAGAAAAGTAATCTGCAGTTTTCAACCTGAAAAGAAACGAGCCAGATTAATACAAAAGCAAAATACTGCGGATGCTGGAAATCTGAAATAAAAACAAAAAATGCTGGAAATACTCAGCAGGTCAGGCAGCATCTGTGGAGAGAGAAACAGAGACAACGATTCAGGTTTATGACCTTTCATCAGACTAATGCTGCACTGATGTCAGCCATAATGAGGCCTCTCTCGATATTTCCCTTTTTAAACTCTCTCCTGGTAGTGTTTCCACAGAATACATATTTAATGATTGATTTGTGATCATTTATATAATAAGTGTTATGGATGCAAGTATTTTATTTTTGTACCTCTCCATCATCCACATTCCCCCCTCTGAAACTGATTCTCCACGTGTGTGCTTTTGTCATAATGGGATCTGCTTTCTCTCCCATCAGTTCACAATGTGTGCACCTCTCTAATGTTGTGAACAGCCCCGTCAATCTGTGAAACAGTTTTCAAGAGTATCAGAACTTACACACAGAAGTAATTGATTATATATTTTATCATGTGGTCATGCAATATATCTTGTTGTAAATGTTATGGTAATAAAACTTGTGCAACCTGGATCTGCCTGTGTCGAAGTATTGGTTGGTTTCAATTTTCTTTTTCCTTTTTGGTTCAGTGTTCAGGTATCTTGCCAATGATCATCTCCCGCCTCACTACTTGCATCAGCCCCCTCCTCTCTCCGACCTGAGAGAGAACACCATTGGCAGGTCGAACTATAGAGCTGGAGCAGCCCAGGACAGCGCAGCACCCCGTGACCTGCAAGAGAACACCACCGGCAAATCGGGGCTATAAATAGAGCTGGAGCTAACCTCTTCAGAGAGCAGCGAGAGCCGTTTCAGGAAGGCGACAGATTCAAGGATGGCGACTGGATTGACGTCACCAAAATCCAGGTCGCCGATTGGAGCGTGGGTAGGTCCATCAGCGGGGTTGGGACCCAAGTGCAGGAGGAGAGGCGCGAGCAGGAGCGGCGGGGTCAGGGCGGAGGAGCGGCAAAAGGTCGAAGCGGAGGAGCGGCGAAAGATCGGGGCCTAGGAGAGGCGAGAGTTCAGGGCCCAGGAGAGGCAAGGTTGGAGTCGAGAAGTGGCAAGGTCTGAGTCGAGGAGCGACGGGGTCATGGCCCAGGAGCAACAGTGTCGGAGGAGTCGAGGAGTGGCGAGATTGGAGACGTGGTCGGAGTCGAGGCACGGCGAGGTCGGAATCGAGGAGCGGCGGGGTCGTGGCCCAGGAGTGGCGAGGTCAGGAGTCGAGGAGCGGCGAGATTGGAGACGTGGTCGGAGTCGAGGCACGGCGAGGGCGGAGTCGAGGAGCGGCGTGTCGTGGCCCGGGAGCAGCGAGGTCGGAGTTGATGAGCGGTGGGGTCGTGGTCCAGAAGCGGCGGTGTCAGAGTCGAGGAACGGCGAGGTTGGAGTCAAGCCCAGCAGCAAGGCAGAGGCCCAGGAGCGGTGCAGTGTATAACAACAGTGGGATGTGGGCCCAGGGAAGGTGCAGCACGGGCCAGCCCACACTGCAATCTATGGCCAGTAGGAGTATGTGTGTGTACTAGGTCCGTGCAGCAGAGCTTGGTCTCCAGTCGCCTTGGTTAATCCTTGCTACAGGACCATGACCTTGCTCTGTCAAGCCCGTGTGGTGGCTGGTGTGCAACAGCCACTCCACGTTAAAAGAATTCATGCACAGGCATCTTCCACCCTTCAGGATGTTGTTCGGGACCTGGAATGTCAGGTCCCCCATTGAAACACCTGTGAACTCATCCCTTTTTGGTGTGAAAGCGGGTTATCCTCGACACGAGGGACTGCCTAATACTATACTAATACTTGCATCAGAATCAGAAAATTGTAAATCTTGGCATCATGTTTGACCTCGAACTGAGCATCAAACTTCACATCCTATACCTTACCAAGACTGCTCCTCTACATACTTTGCTCTAAAAATTGTTCATTCATGACCAAGGCCCTTGCTTTCCACAACTTTATTGTGGATGATTGTGCAATATAGAGCTCTACCGAGTGGACTACTGCACCACCTAGTGGACTATTGTGGTAATGCGGCTGCTGATGTAAATACAATAAAAGTGACATGATGTATTGGAGTCGTCTTGTCGTTATGTATGTGTTAATGATGTCGTAAAGAATATATCATATTGGCGACAAAGGATAGGATTTCTGGATCCCCTGGCTGAAATTTTTGTTGATGAATGATCCAGCCAACCAACAGAACAACTTTGAGAGGTTCTTTGTTTTGCAGCACAGCTAAAAATCCAAGATAAATTACAAGCACACTTGGCTGAACTGAAGAGTCCAGATGGTTGCGCCTATGGGAATAATAGGGCGCTTGGGTGAGCTCCATTGCGACCAAGAGCCTTTCAGAGCACATGTGCAGCGGCTAGAAATGTTTTCTACCGTAAATAGTATCGTCGAAGTCCCCGATGATGAAAACTGTAATCGGGTGGTTTTAGGAAGAAAACGGGCTATTTTTCAGACTGAAACAGGCCCAGAGATGTATGAAACCCTATCAAGCCAAAGGACACGCCACCGAAGGAGATTCTGCACTACAGTCCTGAGCCCCTGGAAATTGGTGAAAGTTATCATTTTGGAATACGAGATCAATTCATTGACAAGAGTATCAGTGAGTACATTGCAGCTTTAAAAAAGCTATCCCTTCACTGTCATTTCAGAAGCTTTCAGGACCGAGCATTGCGTGACCGCTTTGTTTGTGGGATGAAAAATGAAGCAATCAGAAGGAAGTTGTTGACAACCCCTAACTTGACTTTTGATTTAGCTTGTCAGACAGCTATGTCAATGGATATGGACGACCAATACACCGAGAATTTTGCACCATTTCCAGTCATCAGACAACTGAGGTGAATCGCCTGCCAATTAAAAGTAAAAGGCAGTTGGGCCCCCAAGGCCTCAGTAACAGTACATTGAAGTCATGCTATCGGTGCCTGGGACAACACATTGCTCAAAGCTGTCCATATGTGAAGGTGGAGTGTTTCTTCTGCAAGAAAACAGGGCATCTTGCGAAATCGTGCCGACTGAAGAGTAAACCAACTTTCAATGCTATAAGTAGAAATCGCCCGAGACTACAAAGTATTGAAGAGAAGCAACAGGCTGAGGAGGTTCTAGAGATACACGTCATCAGGAGCACAAGGGAATCTAACAACGATTCGCGAACTATCATCATCCAAGTAGATGTTGCAGGAACCAGGATACCCATGGAAAATGACACTGGTGCATCCGTGAGGTTAGTACTGGAATCACTATATCTCGACAAGTTACGTGATTTTCCACTGGAGAAGTCGAAGATAGAGCTGCAAGGCTACTCAGGAGAGCAAATCGCTGTGGTAGGATGTATCACCGTACCGGTGAAATACAAGGATCAGTTTCAGAGCTTGCCTCTCTTAGTGTCAGGAGACAAGCCTGCCTTGATAGGTAGAAATTGGTTGGGATCACTGAAGCTGGATTGGAATGAGATTTTTCGTGTTGAAACGAGATTTGCATTGAAAGATGACGTCATCAAGAAGTATCCAAAGGTGTTCTGCGAAACAGGCAGTCCGATCCAAGGCTTCAAGGCGAGTATCAGGGTACAGAAGGACGCTAGACCAGTTTATTGTAAGCCACGTCCCATACCATACGCACTCAGCGAAAGTTGAGCAAGAACTCAAAAGACTAGAAACTGAGAACAGTATCTCTAAGATAGATCTAAGTAATTGGGCTACACCCATTGTTGTTGTAACTAAATCTGATGGTCAGCTAAGGTTGCGTGGTGATTATAAAGTAACTGTAAACCAGGTTCTAGAGTGTAATCTACCCAATTCATTGCCAAATGTAGGAGATTTGTTCAGAATGCTGACAGGTAGTCAGATCTTCTCAAAGTTAGATCTCACAAATGCCTACTTCCAACTTGAGTCCAAGTCATGCTTGACTATAAATAATCATCTAGGCCTATATCAATTTAAGAGGCTACCATTTGGAGTGTCTTCCACCCCCGCCATATTCCAAAGGATGATGAACCAGATTTGTCAAGGCCTTGAATGGGTAGTATGTTATTTAGATGACACACTCATTTCAACACCAAACAGGCAAATCTATAATAACATATTGAATAAAGTGCTCAAACGGCTGGAGAAGCACAGAGTATGACTGAGCACTTCAGAGAGTAGAGCGTGCTGCTGCAGGAAAGCGATGGCTGATTGCAGTGCGGGCAGGTGCAGCAGGAGCGGCGAGGTCGGGACAAAGGAGCAGCAAGAGTTCGTAGAGGGATGTGATTGGGGCCAAGGAGAGGCATGAGTTCAGGGTCCTGAAGAGACGAGGGCCCAGGGGCAGCACGGGCCAGCCCACAATGTGATATTTGTGCGCACTAGCTCCGTGTAGCAGAGCTGGTCTCCAGTCATCTTGGTTAATCCTTGCCACTGGACCAAAACCTAGCTCTGTTAAGCCTGTGTGGTGGCTGGGGTGCAATGGCCACCACACATTAAAAAAATCCACAGACAGGTGTCTTTCACCCTTCAGGATGTAGTTCGGGATCTGAAATATCATTGGAACACCTGTGAACTCATCTGTTTTCGGCGTGGAAGCAAGTCATCCTCCTTTCGAGGGACTGCCTGTGATGATGAGTGACTGCTCACAAGTGTGAGTTATTTCAAAACTCAGTGACTTAGGGCACAGAGTAGACAAAGATGGTTTATATCCAACCAAGGGAAAGCTGGATGTAATCAGAAATGCACCCACTCCCAAGAATGTCACTGCACTTCGATTTTGGGTCTTTTGAACTATTATGGGAAGTGTTACATCCATTGAATGAGCTGTTGAAAAAACAGGTCCATTGGAAGTGGTTAGAAGAATGCAACACAGCATTCAAAGAATGTAAAAGCCAGTTTGTAGAGAGTACCGTGTTAGTTCACTGTGATGTATCAAGCTAGCGCATGGCGCCTCTTCGTATGGAGTTGGGGCAGTGATATCTCATGTGGGGAGGAGAGACCAATTGCTTTTGCTTCACGCACCCTCAGTGCCAGTGAGCGTAATTATGCGCAAATCGTAAGAGAAGCTTTGGCATTGATTTTTGGGGTCAAGAAGTTCCACAAATACTTGTACGTTTACCATCGTTACTGACCATAAGCCCCTAATAGCAATCCTCCATCCAAAGTCCCCAGTTCCAACCTTAGCTGCAGCCTGAATGCAGAGATGGGCTTTGATTTTGTCAACATATGCACATGACATTGAGTACAGACGATCAGCTGATCACAGAAATGCTGATGCTATGTCCAGGTTGCCATCCCCATCACAAGTTACACCCAATAGGGAAGAAGTGTTCTATTTTTCATACATTGATGAACTGCCAGTTACAGCTGAAACGATTGGTAGAGCAACCAAACGTGACCCAGTTATATCAAAGGTGTATGATTACAAAGCAAATGGATGGCCAAACCAAGTATAGGAGAAAGATTTTAATTCATACTTCGTTCATAGGAATGAATTATCAGTGGATAAAAAATGTATCATATGGAGTGCAAGAGTAGTTATTCCAAATAAGTTTAGGTCCAAATTGTTAGGAGATCTTCATGACCAGTATCTGGAAATGTGCTTGACCAAGAATTTTGCACACAATAACTTATGGTGGCCAGGTCTAGATAAAGATATAGAGTACATCCTTAGTCCGTGTACAACATGTCAATCGGTAAGCAAGAAACCACCATCAGTACCATGACAACCATGGAAATGGCCTCCCAGGGTGTGGCAAAGGTTTCATGTAGATTTTGCTCAGCGTGAAGGACAATTGTTAATTGTGACTGATAGCCATTCGAAGTGGGTAGAGGTGTTTCAGATGCGGAAAATAACAAGTAAAACACTAGACAATTTTCAAAATTGTTTTCTTGATATGGCCTCCCAGAAAAAATTGTGTTTGATAATGGACCACAATTTTGTTCAGAAGAATTTTCACAGTTCACGTGCAGAAATGGTGTGAAACATACCAAGGTTCCACCGTACCACCCTGCTTCAATTGGTGCAGCAGAGCGCACAACACAAATTGTAAAATATGCTCTCATCAAATAAAATGTTGGATCCAAATCCAAAGAAACGGCAGTTGTCACTGGACCACAAATTGGCAAATTTTCTGATTACTTATCGTAATACTGCTCACACAACTACTGGTAGAACACCAGCAAAGTTGTTTCTCAAACGACAGCCACGAACCAGGTTCTCGTTGCTAAAGCCAAACTTGGCACAGTCGGTAGAAGACAGAGAGAATCATGATAGACGTAGGGAGAGAAGTGTGAAATTGAATCAGAAGGTTAGAGGGAAGAACCATCATCATAAATGGTTAAAGTAGTTACCAGGAAGAATAGTGAAGATATGTGGCCCTTGCACATATTTGGTCAAGATGTTTGATCATGGAAAGGTTAGGTTTGTTCACATTGATCATATTTTACCGACAGATGTAGAATGATTTGATTATTTCTGATGAGTCAGATAGTCTTGTTACAAGTTAAGTACCAGTAGCAAATCCTACATCAGATGTACAGAAACAAGTCCAAGAGAATGTCTGAATTTAAGTCTGAGTCTGAGTCAGGCAGACAAACAGTCTGAAGTTGTAGAGTTCAAATATAGATCAAGGGTCACCCTTTGAGAAAAACTCTCCTCAGGTTCAGCCGAGAATGAGTCTAAGTTCAACACCAAGTTTGGAAGGTCTGTTTGAGAGCGAAGGTATCCTCTTCGAAACAGAAAACCAGTGGTTAAGTTTGATTTGTAAATGTGGCAAAATAAGTCTGTATCTTTTACTGTGTATAACCATGCACGTTATGTATGATGATTATTTTATTGTGATTATTTCTTCATTAAGGAGGGAGAAATGTAATATAGAGCTCCACCTAGTGGACTACTGTGACAACTGCTGATGTAAATACAATAAAAATCATATGATGTATTGGAGCCATCTTGTAGTAATGTGTGTGTTTGTGATGTTGTAAAGAATACATCACAGATTGTATTGAAATCTTGGCTTTCATTAAAACCTGGCTCACAGGAGACAACACCTATTACTTTACTGAAGTTTCCCTGAATATTCCACCACCGGCCTGGCCAAACCACTCTGACAACTGTGTGGTCTTTATCAATAAGTCATACCTTAGTCTCTTCCGACTAACCTTCTCCTCCTTCAAGCACCTCACCTTGTTCCACCCCTTATACTTTATTTAAAATCCTCATTGGTCTATCATCTTCCCCAAGACCCACCCAAGTTTCTTCCCGTGATACTGTACTTTTTTTCCTCCCTTAGTCTCTGTACTGGTGACTGCTCATTCTCAAGTGATTTGAATCTCCATCTTAGCATCCATTGCCCTCTCTCCTCTGAATTCCAAGGCCCAACCATCTTCAGCTGCTTCATCAATGACCTTCCCTCCATCATAAGGTCAGAAGTGGGGATGTTCGCTGATGACTGCACAGTGTTCAGTGCCATTTGCAACTCCTCAAATAATGAAGCAGTCCATGCCCGCATGCAGCAAGACCTGGACGGCAATCAGGCTTGAGCTGATAAATAGCAAGTAACATTCGTGCCATACAAATGCCAGGCAATAACTATCTCCAACAAGCGAGAGTCTAACCACTGCCCCTTAATATTCAATGGCATTACCATCATTGAGTCTCCCACCATCAACATCCTGGGGGTGACCATTGACCAGAAACTCAATTGGACCAGCCACATAAATACTGTGGCAACAAGAGCAGGTCAGTTGGTCAGAGGCTGGGTATTCTGCGGCAAGTGCCTCATCTCCTGACTCCCCAAAGCCTTTCCACCATCTACAAGGCACAAGTCAGGAGTGTGATGGAATATTCTTCAGTTGCCTGCATGAGTGCAGTTTGAACAACACTCAGGAAGCTAGATACCATCCAGGACAAAACAGCCCGTTTTGGCACCCCATCCATAACCTTAAACATCCACTCCCTTCACCATCATCATACTGTGGCTGCAGTGTGCAGGATGCATTGCAGCAACTCGCCAAGGCTTCTTCGGCAGCACCTCCCAAACCCGCAACTTCTACCACCTAGAAGGACCAGGGCAGCAGGCGTGTATGAACACCACCACCTCCACGTTCCCCTCCAAGTCACGCAACATCCTGACTTGGAAGTATATCGCCGTTCTTTCATCGTCAAAATCCTGGAACTCCCAACAGCACTGTGGGAGTACCTTCACCAGAGGATTGCAGCGGTTCACGAAGGCGGCTCACCAACACCTTCTCAAGGGCAATTAGGAATGGGGAGTAAATGCTGGCCCTGCCAGCGATGCCCACATTCAATGAACGAATTTTAAAAACTCCTATCCTCCCTAAACCTCCCCCTCCTACCTATACTCACGGCCAGCCTTTTGACCTTGACATCTCCCGGGGCCTCTCCACCACTATGGTCCTGATCATCCCATTTCTAATCACTTTCTTGTATTCTTCACCACCCACATTCTCCTACCCTCTTCCAACTCCACTTGCTTTTGCAACAGCCCTGGAAAAAAAAAACTCTCCTCTAAATTAAATACAACTACACTATCCTTTAGCTGTCCATTCACTAATGATACTGATGTAGCTGTCAATTTGCTCAAACCCTGCCCGACCTCCACCTTTGACATTGTCCAGTAAAATCTCTACTACCTCCCAATCTTGTCATTGCCCTGGAAGACCGAGAGATCGTTAATCGATGTTTGGTCGTCAGGTTGATGACATTAGTCATGATTTTTCACTTAACAGAGTGGGTTGCGTGAATGCTGTCATCTTCCACTCCCTTAAAAACTCTCCAGTGTGCGACTGTGCTCACCCAGAACAAACCATAAAATGACTCAATTCCCGATTCACAAATATGAAGGAGGCATCACAGCAATATACTCTGCTACTCCTGATGCAATTATCTAGCTCAACCATCTAAATGTAAAATTATAGTTGTTGCTCTACATCAGCCATATGAAGTAGTAGTAGTATTCCCCTGGTATGGACCCGTCTTCGTGGGTACAGCCCGAGTGTACCTAGTGCACAACTGACTGAGCCATCCATCAGCACAACTGACTGAGCTATCCAGCACCAGATCAGACTGAATCACATCAAGTACTATCAGACAACACTCTCCTCTGCCAAAACCACCCACTACTCCAGGATCATCCTGGAGAGCAAAGGTAACTGCTGGCTTTCTTTCTCAACTACCGTACATCTCCTTAAATCCTTCTCTTCTGACCCCTCCACCTGGCCTCTTAATAACAAGCGCAAGGAGCTCATGAACATTGTCACCAAGACTAAGACAAAATTGTGCACCTTAGTCCCTCCACTGTTAAAATATTTACCCATGCTTTTTTCGCAGTTCAGCTAAAGTTGTCCAATGTTCCACCAGCGGAAAGAGAACCTGGGAGGATGGTGAGATCTAGACGTGACTCGTTGTGAGCAAGACCAAGAGAGATCCACGAGTAATGTTCAAATTCTGATTAAGTAACGTAAGAGTAAGAAAAAAACACACATTTATATATGTCTTAATAGGTCCCAAATGCTTTACACCCAGTGAATTACTTGAAGCACAGTTACTGTTGGTTGCAATGTCAGCGAAGCTGGCAACCATTTTGTGCCCGGCAAAACTCCACAAGTAGCAAATGAGATAAATGGTCAGTTAATCTATTTTAGGTGGTGTTGACCAAGAGGGGATTGGTCCAGAGCATCGGGAAAATTCCCTGTTCTTCTTCAAACGATGCCATAGGATCTTGACATCCACCTCTAAATCGGCAGACAGGGGCATCTGTTTAAGAACTGCACCTCCAATAATACAGCACTCCCTCTGTACTTATTAACCTAGATTACACACTCAAAAAATGGAGTATGGCTTGAATCCAAAAACCTCTGACTCAGAAGTAAAAGCTATCAACTGAGCCAAACTGACTCTAGTCGATATGCAATTTGTGTTTGATATCAAGCGAAATATTAGAATAGCAGAATCACTTAAAAAGATGACAGCGAGGTGTATGATATATATTTAAAAAAGGAGGCAGACAAAAAGCAGGAAAATTATAGACCAGTTAGCCTAACATCTGTGGTTGGGAAAATGTTGGAGTCCATTATTAAAGAAGCAGTAGCAGGACATTTGGAAAAGCAAAATTCTGTCAGGCAGAGTCAGCATGGATTTATGAAGTGGAAGTCATGTTTGACAAATTTGCAAGAATTCTTTGAGGGTGTAACGAACAGGATGGATAAAGGGGAACCAGTGGATGTGGTGTATTTGGACTGCCACAAGGCATTTGACAAGGTGCCACATAAAAGGTTACTGCACAAGATAAAAATTCATGGGGTTGGGGGTAATATATTAGCATGGATAGAGGATTGGCTAACTAACAGAAAACAGAGAGTCGGGATAAATGGTTCATTCTCTGGTTGGCAGCCAGTAACTAGTGGGGTGCCGCAAAGATCAGTGCTGGGACCCCAACTATTTACAATCTATATTAACGACTTGGAAGAAGGGACTGAGTGTAATGTAGCCAAGTTTGCTGACGATATAAAGATGGGAGGAAAAGCAATGTGTGAGGAGGACACAAAAAATCTGCAAAAAGACATAGACAGGCTAAGTGAATGGGCAAAAATTTGGCAGATGGAGTATAATGTTGGAAAGTGTGAGGTCATGCACTTCGGCAGAAAAAAAATCAAAGAGCAAGTTATTATTTAAATGGAGAAAGATTGCAAAGTGCTGCAGTACAGCAGGACCTGGAGGTACTTGTGCATAAAACACAAAAGGATAGTATGCAGGTACAGCAAGTGATCAGGAAGGCCAATGGAATCTTGGCCTTTATTGCAAAGGGGATGGAGTATAAAAGCAGGGAAGTCTTGCGACAACTATACAGGGTATTGGTGAGGCCACACCTGGAATACTGCGTGCAGTTTTGGTTTCCATATTTACAAAAGGATATACTTGCTTTGGAGGCAGTTCAGAGAAGGTTCACTAGGTTGATTCCGGGGATGAGGGTGTTGACTTATGAGGAAAGGTTGAGTAGGTTGGGCCTCTACTCATTGGAATTCAGAAGAATGATAGGTGATCTTTTCGAAACGAATAAGATTATGCGGGGGCTTGACAAGGTGGATGCAGAGAGGATGTTTCCACTGATGGGGGAGACTGGAACTAGAGGGCATGATCTTAGAATAAGGGGCGGCCCATTTAAAACTGAGATGAGGAGAAATTTCTTCTCTCAGAGGGTTGTAAATCTGTGCAACTTGCTGCCTCGGAGAGCTGTGGAAGCTGGGACATTGAATAAATTTAAGACAGAAATAGACAGTTCCTTAAACGATAAGGGGTTAAGGGGTTATGGGGAGCGGGCAGGGAAGTGAAGCAGGCTCGAGGGACCATATGGCCTGCTTCTGCTTCTATCTCTTATGTTCTTATATTGTGCACATTATAAATTTTGCTCCAATTTTATGCATATTTAGTGTGAGCAGATGTTATAGTTTCATGTAATATTGTATAATTTGTACAAGATTTTGATTATGTATAGTACTATATTGTGGATTTTGTGAATTTGAGCTACAGTGTGAGCAGGGAGTACAGCACAGCAGGGACTGTGATGCAGAGAATACCAGAGGGCCTGGGGAGGAAAGCACTGGCAGGAAAGCAGGCCACAGAATTTCAAAATTAAAAACACTGTACTTCTAGGTAAGCCCTGTTTAATAGTTTCACGGATGTGCAAAGTGTGATCGTAACTGTGCTGAGATATTTTTTTGCCCTTCAATCTGATTTCCAATCAGAAGTCTGCGTGTGGGAGAAAAAATGTTTATCAAACAATCAGAAACTCAGGATAAGTGCTAAAACGGTAGAATTATTTTACACTTGACTATGTAAATATAATTTTATGTTATTACTAGTCACATCATTCAATTACATTATTTCATATAGTTAATTAAATATTAGGTCATCATTTCCCAGACCATCGCTGACTTCATCTCTGAAGACCATCTCCAACCTCATAGTTCCCAACGTCACACAACCCGCTTCGACCTCCAAGATGTAGTTTGGAATCTGGAATATTAGGTCCTTTATTGAAACACCTGTAAACTCATTCCTTTTTGGCATGGAAGCAAGTCATCCTCGCTTCGAGAGACTGCCTATAATGATGATGATCTCCGCCGGGCCAAACTTTGAACAACTTTTCTCACTTCCTCCAAATACAATGTGTCATTATGGGAACCTGTATGGGTCCTAGCTGTGCCTGCTTTTTTGTGGGATATGTGGAACATTCTTTGTTCCAGCATTACTCAGGTCTTCTCCCTGACCTCTTTTTCAGTACATTGATGACTGTGTCGGTGCCACTTCCTGCTCTCATCCTGAGCTGAGAAATTTCATCAACTTTGCTTCTAACTTTCATCCCTCCCTTGCTTTAACATGGTCCATCTCCAACTCTTCTGTTTCCTTCCTCGACTTCCCTATCTGCATTTCCTGGAATAGGCTTGTCCATCAATGTCTACTATAAGCCCACCGCCTCCCACAGCTACCTTGATTATATTTCCTCCTACCCTGCTTTCTGCAAGGACCCTATTCCATTCTCCCAGTTTCTCCATCTCGGGCACATCTGTTCCGACGATGCCACCTTCTACACCAGAGCTTCCTAAATGTTTTTCTTTTTCCTCAGACGAGGATTTCCTCAGATATCATGGTTGACAGGGCCAACAACCATACCCATCCCAATTACCACATTTCCGCTGTCACCCCTTCTTCTCCCTCCTATAACAATGATTGGATTCCACATTCAACAGATCATCCTCCGCCATTTCTACCACCTCGAGCACATTCCTGGGTCATGGAAGCCTGCTCCTCTTTGCCAAATTTTCCATGCTTCCTGCCCCTCTGCGATTCTGTAACTTTTTACACCTCCTCTGGATCCATTATCACATTCTTTTGCCTTGCATCATAATTTGTCATTTAATCACTCTGGCCCTTTACCTTATCCTTCTGTTCCTTTTCTGCATCCCACCCCCCATTTTCCTGGCTCCATCCTTGCTTAAAAGCAATTCATCTCTAAAATCTTCCGGTTATGATGAAAAGTTATTGACCTGAAATGTTCATTCTGTTTCTCTCTCCACAGATGCTGCCTGACCTGCTGAGTGCGCCCAGCATTTTCTGTTTTTATTTCAGATTTCCAGCATCCTCAGTGGTACGCTTTTGAAATATTACAACAACAATTTGTATTTATATAGCGCCTTTAATGTAGTGAAACGTTCCACGGCGCTTTACAGGAGTGTTTTAAGACAAAACAAATAAAGGCACGGAGCCATATAAGAAGAAATTACAGTAGATGACCAAAAGATTTAAGGAGCGTGTTGAAGGAGGAAAGAGGGGTGGCGAGACAGAGAGGTTTTGGGCGGGAGTTCCAGAGCTTGGGGCCTAGGCGGCTGAAGGCACAGCCACCAATGGTTGGGTAGTTATAATCAGGGATGCTCAAGATGGCAATATTTGAGAAGCGCAGACATCTCGGTGAATGGTTTTTAATTATGCTCTTTTGTTAAGATCTGAATCACATCCCATAATGTTATAGCAACTTTAATTACACTTTATATTATTTTCATATTGTTTTAATAAAGTGTTAAGGATAGTGTGTTAATGCTAGCATGTGTTGACCACACTTGTTTGTTTGGCAATGATAGATGCAAGAAATTATATCACTGTGAATATGTCCTCAGGAGCAACGTGACATCACTTTAACACAAGACTATTTTAAGTGCAAAAATTCGAGATATACCATACCAAATTTTCGCCATTGAGATTTTGCATCAAAAAAAAACCTATTGAACTAGAAAAACAAACACAGCAGCAACAAGAAGCTCAAAACCAGGTTGTGGTATCAATGTTAAAAGAAAAACTTACAAATAACAAGGACAAATATAAATTAATCCCTTCATTAAACACATTTAAACCCACTATCCATAATTCAGCACCATCATCATCATAGGCAGTCTCTCAAAATCGAGGAAGACTTACTTCCACTCTAAAAGTGAGTTCTTAGATGACTGAACAGTCCAATGCGGGAATTACAGTCTCTGTCACAGGTGGGATAGACAGTGGTTGAAGGAAAGGGTGGGTGGGACTGGTTTGCCGCACACTCCTTTTGCTGCCTGCGCTTGTTTTCTGCATGCTCTCGGCAACGAAAACTGAGCACCATAAAGCTGCTTCAATTACAGTAAGATTTCTTACCCTTAGCAAGACTAAAAGCACAATAATCTAATGACAATTACAGCGCTATAATAATAGCCTCTGAGAATTGCAAACAGAACATAAAGAGCCATAAAGCTTATGGTTTTACTTAGCTTGAAAAGCAAAAGGTCATTATCGGGCATGATGTGAAAGTTAATGTTTCCGCTATGGATTTGGAAAAATATATCCTAATTTATTTGATGGGCTGTAAATATGCTTATCCAGCATTTTCCTACCTCATTAAAATGTATTATTTTTCATTTTGTGCTTAAACAAAGACCATAAATAAGGTAGAAATATCTCACTGAGGAGTTTTGTTTCTTTTTTTTTAAATACAGTAAAGACATAAACAGAAATCCATGGGTCACTGAGTTTCACACTGCAAGAGAGCATCCAGAGACTTGAGCACATAATCCGGGCTGACACTTCAGTGTTGTACTGAGAGTGTGCTGTACTGTTGGAGGTGCCCTCTTTTGGCTGAGACGTTAAACTGAATCTGGAGGAAGTGAGGAAAGGGTGCAGCGAGAAGCCACTTCAACCATAGGGCTAATTATGTCCTTTTCTTATTGTTGTTCCTCCAATCACTCTCTATCACAGTAATACCCTCCACTACATCAGCACAATGCACAGTGTATTAGCATGTAAACTCTGTAGGGTATTTAGCAGCCACTGCTAGAGTGACACAGAGTGCCACAAAGTGCTGGCTTGTTGTGAGCCCTAACAGATGCAGCTGCTTCTTGTGGGATACCAATAGAAGAGAGGTGAAACATTTTAGAATTCTGGCTAGATGATACACCCTTAAATATAGCTCACAAAGAAATATGCCTAGGTGGTGAGGAGTAAGTAGCATGAGAAGGGACATGAGGAAGATGGTATAGCCCTGAGAATGGGGTTGCTCAATCACTTCACCCTCCCCCACTTCCTCTCCAATCTCCATGCCAATGATTCCCAATGTGGCCTTTTCAAATGCACTCATGGGTTTGATATTATGGAGCCCTCCTTTTGTGTCACTACTTTTTTTTGTCCTACCAGCAGAGACGCAGAGTCAAGAGACTGGAAATGTCTCAGGGTGACTTGGACAGGTTAGATGAGTGGGCAAATGCATGGCAGATGCAGTATAATGTGAATAACATAGAAACATAGAAAATAGGTGCAGGTGTAGGACATTCGGCCCTTCGAGCCTGCACCGCCATTCAATAAGTTCATGGCTCAACATGTAACTTCAGTACCCCATTCCTGCTTTCTCGCCATACCCCTTGATCCCCCTAGTAGTAAGGACTACATCTAACTCCTTTTTGAATACATTTAGTGAATCGGCCTCAACAACTTTCTGTGGTAGAGAATTCCACAGGTTCACAATTCTCTTGAGTGAAGAAGTTTCTCCTCATCTCGGTCCTAAATGGCTTACCCCTTATCCTTAGACTGTGACCCCTGGTTCTGGACTTCCCCAACATTGGGAACATTCTTCCTGCATCAAACCTGTCTAAACCCATCAGAATTTTAAACGTTTCTATGAGATCCCCTCTCATTCTTCTGAACTCCAGTGAATACAAGCCCAGTTGATCCAGTCTTTCTTGAAAGGTCAGTCCCACCATCCCGGGAATCAGTCTGGTGAACCTTCGCTGCACTCCCTCAACAGCAAGAATGTCCTTCTTCAAGTTAGGAGCCCAAAACTGTACACAATACTCCAGGTGTGGCCTCACCAAGGCCATGTACAACTGTAGTAACACCTCCCTGCCCCTGTACTCAAATCCCCTCGCTATGAAGGCCAACATGCCATTTGCTTTCTTAACTGCCTGCTGTACCTGCATGCCGACCTTCAATGACTGATGTACCATGACACCCAGGACTCGTTGCACCTCCCCTTTTCCTAATCTGTTACCATTCAGATAATAGTCTGTCTCTGTTTTTACCACCAAAGTGGATAACCTCACATTTATTCACATTATACTTCATCTGCCATGCATTTGCCCACTCACCTAACCTATCCAAGTCACTCTGCAGCCTCATAGCATCCTCCTCGCAGCTCACACTGCCACCCAACTTAGTGTCATCCGCAAATTTGGAGATACTACATTTAATCCCCTCGTCTAAATCATTAATGTACAATGTAAACAGCTGGGGCCCCAGCACAGAACCTTGCGGTACCCCACTAGTCACTGCCTGCCATTCTGAAAAGTCCCCATTTACTCCTACTCTTTGCTTCCTGTCTGACAACCAGTTCTCAATCCACGTCAATACATTACCCCCAATCCCATGTGCTTTAACTTTGCACATTAATCTCTTGTGTGGGACCTTGTCGAAAGCCTTCTGAAAGTCCAAATACACCACATCAACTGGTTCTCCCTTGTCCACTCTACTGGAAACATCCTCAAAAAAATTCAGAAGATTTGTCAAGCATGATTTCCCTTTCACAAATCCATGCTGACTTGGACCTATCATGTCACCTCTTTCCAAATGCGCCGCTATGACATCCTTAATAATTGATTCCATCATTTTACCCACTACCGATGTCAGGCTGACCGGTCTGTAATTCTGTTTTCTCTCTCCCTACTTTTTTAAAACGTGGGGGACATTGGCTACCCTCCACTCCATAGGAACTGATCCAGAGTCTATGGAATATTGGAAAATGACTGTCAATGCATCGCTATTTCCAAGGCCACCTCCTTAAGTACTCTGGGATGCAGTCTATCAGGCCCTGGGGATTTATCGGCCTTCAATCCCATCCATTTCCCCAAAACAATTTCCCGACTAATAAGGATTTCCCTCAGTTCCTCCTCCTTACTAGACCCTCTGACCCCTTTTATATCCGGAAGGTTGTTTGTGTCCTCCTTAGTGAATACCGAACCAAAGTACTTGTTCAATTGGTCTGCCATTTCTTTGCTCCCCGTTATGATTTCCCCTCATTCTGACTGCAGGAGACCTAGGTTTGTCTTTACTAACCTTTTTCTCTTTACATATCTATAGAAACTTTTGCAGTCCGTCTTAATGTTCCCTGCAAGCTTCCTCTCGTACTCTATTTTCCCTGCCCTAATCAAACCCTTTGTCCTCCTCTGCTGAGTTCTAAATTTCTCCCAGTCCCCGGGTTCACTGCTATTTCTGGCCAATTTGTACGCCACTTCCTTGGCTTTAATACTATTCTTGATTTCCCTTGATAGCCACGGTTGAGCCACCTTCCCTTTTTTATTTTTACACCAGACAGGGATGTACAATTGTTGTAGTTCATCCATGCGGTCTCTAAATGTCTGCCATTGCCCATCCACAGTCAACCCCTTAAGTATCATTCGCCAATCTATCCTAGCCAATTCACGCCTCATACCTTCAAAGTTACCCTTCTTTAAGTTCTGGAGATGGTCTCTGAATTAACTGTTTCATTCTCCATCCTAATGTAGAATTCCACCATATTATGGTCACTCTTACCCAAGGGGGCTCGCACAACGAGATTGCTAATTAATCCTCTCTCATTACACAACACCCAGTCTAAGATGGCCTCTCCCCGAGTTGGTTCCTCGACATATTGGTCGAGAAAACCATCCCTTATGCACTCCAGGAAATCCTCCTCCACCGTATTGCTTCCAGTTTGGTTAGCCCAATCTATATGCATATTAAAGTCACCCATGATAACTGCTACACCTTTATTGCATGCACCCCTAATTTCCTGTTTGATGCCCTCCCCAACATCACTACTACTTTTTGGAGGTCTGTACACAACTCCCACTAACGTTTTTTGCCCTTTGGTGTTCTGCAGCTCTACCCGTATAGATTCCACATCATCCAAGCTAATGTCCTTCCTAACTATTGCATTAATCTCCTCTTTAACCAGCAATGCTACCTCACCTCCTTTTCCTTTTATTCTATCCTTCCTGAATGTTGAATACCCATGGATGTTGAGTTCCCAGCCCTGATCATCCTGGAGCCACGTCTCTGTAATCCCAATCACATCATATCTGTTAACATCTATTTGCACATGAGATTATCGACTTTGGTGGCAAAAACAGGAAGGCAGAATATTATCTGAATGGCGACAGATTAGGAAAAGGGGAGATGCAACGAGACCTGGGTGTCATGGTTCATCAGTCACTGAAAGTTGGCATACAGGTACAGCAGGCGGTGAAGGTGGCAAATGGCATGTTGGCCTTCATAGCTAGGGGATTTGAGTATAGGAGCAGGGAGGTCTTACTGCAGTTGTACAGGGCCTTGGTGAGGCCTCACCTGGAATATTGTGTTCAGTTTTGGTCTCCTAATCTGAAGAAGGACGTTCTTGCTATTAAGGGAGTTCAGCGAAGGTTCACCAGACTGATTCTCGGGATGGCAGGACTGACATAAGAGGAGACACTGGATCGATTGGGCATGTATTTACTGGAGTTTAGAAGAATGAGAGGGGATCTCATAGAAACATATAAAATTCTGACGGGACTGGACAGGTTAGATGCAGGAAGAATGTTCCCAATATTGGGGAAGTCCAGAACCAGGAGTCACAGTCTAAGGATAAGGGGTAAGCCATTTCGGATTGAGAGGAGGAGAAACTTCTTCACTCAGAGAGTTGTTAACCTGTGGAATTTCTAAGACAGAAGGTTGTTGAGGCCAGTTCGTTAGACATATTCAAAAGGAAGTTAGATATGGCCCTGACGGCTAAAGAGATCAAGGGGTATGGAGAGAAAGCAGGAAAGGGGTACTGAGGTGAATAATCAGCCATGATCTTATTGAATGGTGGTGCAGGCTTGAAGGGTCGAATGGCCTACTCCTGCACCTATTTTCTATGTTTCTATGTCAGCAGCACATAAAATGACACTCCAAGTGACCACCCTGCAGCCCATTGCGGCTGTCACCACATGAATCATGTAGCTAGATATTATTGGAAGATTTTTTTTAGGTGAAGCCCTTTTATGATTTCAATGTAGCAAGTATTTCAGATGTAAGTTGCATTTGCAATGTGTGCCTTGTGCTGAATGGGCACATATGGTAAGCATTCAAAGCGATGTACGGTAGTCTGAGTGGGAGAAAACTCTTTATGGTGTTCATATCTGATCCATCTGCTTGGTATAAAGTAATAACGAGTATTCTTATCTTTTCTGATTTGATCAGCTCTTTAAACTTCACAAAATTATCAAAGGAAAGGGAATTGGACAATTATTTCAGTTAGCAATTGGAGAATGTCATAATAAAAGCCAGCTTAGGAATCTCAGAAAGGCAGTTAGGAAACAGTCTGAACAAACCCACCAAGTTGATAGAGAAATACATTGTATTGGGCCGTGATTTGCAGTAAGCGGTGAAGCAAAGGCATTTGCCGCTAGCCCGGAAGTAAGCTTCCCACAAAGATCTCACAATCTCTGTGGCAAGAAGTTAGGAATCCCTAACTCGAGCTGCTGTGACATCGACAAACTGTCTCAGCAGCCAATCACAACGCAGAATTTTGACAGACAACAAACCAGGAAGAGAGTGAACTCCTTTGATTCTAACTTTTAAAAAATGTTAGAGAGCAAAACAAAGATTGGGGCTCTCACATGGGGAAAAAGCAAACCTGAAACAATTTTTTTTAAGTTTCCTAAAAATGTTAATATTTATTAAATTGGATAAATTTGACCCCACAAAATTTTAATTAGTTGTTCAGGGCATAACCTCTATATAGCAGTCAATACACTGTTAGAACCCCAGTTACACCTAATCCAACAGGAATTAACTTTTAATGGGATATTTAACAGCAGTATTACCGCGGAAGAGCCAAAGTTTCCATCAGTTTCACTGATGTCCCTGATTACACAGCACTGCCAGCGTTGGAGTGGTGAATGACTAAACGTAACTTCAGGATTTCTGCATTTAGATCCACATGTGCTACATCCTGAAGTTCCAGTCAGTTTCAAAGCGGTAATAACAGCGAACGCTGTTCATTCACTGCTGTTATTAGCCACCACAAGTTCCGGGCCATTATGTATTAAAACTGTTACGTGGTCTCAAGATTCCAAAGGTACTGTTCAAATAAAAAGTGCTGTAAACTTAATCTAATGTGACATATTGAAAAAAGTGGATAGAAACATAGAAAATAGGTGCAGGAGTAGGCCATTTGGCCCTTCGAGCCTGCACCGCCATTCAATAAGATCACGGCTGATCATTCCCTCAGTAACCCTTTCCTGCTTTCTCTCCATACCCCTTGATCCCCTTAGCCGTAAGGGCCATATCTAACTCCCTCTTGAATATATCCAATGAACTGGCATCAACAACTCTCTGCGGCAGGGAATTCCACAGGTTAACAACTCTCTGAGTGAAGAAGTTTCTCCTCATCTCAGTCCTAAATGGCCTACCCCTTATCCTAAGATTATGTCCCCTGGTTCTGGACTTCCCAATATCGGGAACATTATCCCGCATCTAACCTGTCCAGTCCTGTCATAATCTTATACGTTTCTATGAGATCCCCTCTCATCCTTCTAAACTACAGTGAATAAAGGCCCAGTTGATCCAGTCTCTCCTCATATGACAGTCCAGCCATCCCTGGAATCAGTCTGGTGAACCTTCGCTGCACTCCCTCAACAGCAAGAATGTCCTTCCTCAGATTAGGAGACCAAAACTGAACACAATATTCCAGGTGAGGCCTCACTAAGGCCCTGTACAACTGCAGTAAGACCTCCCTGCTCCTTTACTCAAATCCCCTAGCTATGAAGGCCAACATACCATTTGCCTTCTTCACCGCCTGCTGTACATGCGTGCCAACTTTCAATGACTGATGAACCATGACACCCAGGTCTCGTTGCACCTCCCCTTTTCCTAATCTGCCACCATTCAGATGCCACCAAACATTACGTGACCGCCCCCACCTAACCATCAACTTATGTTACTTTCTAAAAAAATTGGACATCAGCAAACTCCTAGACAGCAAACCGAGCAGAAAACAACCCGTTGCGTCCAACAATAAAAGCCATATTGCCTGAACAAAAACAAATGTCCAAAACCAAGGGCATGTCTGTGAAAGTTTCACCACAGGTGATGCCCAAAATTAAAAATATTCAACAGCGGGAAAGCCCCCATTCTTAAAACCTAACAGTGAGTCTCTGAAATATTGAATCAGAAGCAAACAACCGAATTGAGAACCGGAAAGTGAAGAGTGTGTTGGTCTTTTAAAAATTAGCATAATATAATCAAGGTGACAAGGGCAAAACTGCACCTTGAAACACCAGGCTGTACTTTGCTTACAGACCGCAATCACACCCTCCCACCGCCCACAATCCCTAACTAAGTAGAAATTGAGGCAAAGGATAGGAACCCAGGCCCCCAACTCCCCCTCACTGATCAAAATTTTGGGGAATAAACTACAACCTCCTCCCATTCCCCCCTTGAACATAAAAATCATAATTGTATCCAACTCCCATTGGAGATCCCCCGCTACTGAGAATAGAAATAAATTATAATCCTTCCCCAAGCTCCCACTCCCTCCCTTCTCTCCACTCCTTCCCCTGACTCAAAAATTGGCAGCATAGACCATTCCATAAAACAATACAGGAGGAGAAGATGATGATGTGTTGGACCTAAATCCTAGGATTCTAGAACCACAGAATCAGAGTTAATAGTTTGGTGATCAGAAAGTCAAATTCCAGAAAAAAATACAGCAATTTGGATCAAACTGTTAAGAATGACACTATCCTTATACTATAGATCAAACTGTTGTAACATATGTCCATGTAGAACACTCTACAAAAGCTTGATCTGTACACCATACCAAATGAAGTTGACTGCCTCTGAAAAACTTTGAGAATTAAATGAATAATGTGGCTTCGAGAGGTTACTTCTGTGTCAGGGGTAGTGTCTCATCCCAGTACACAAGAATTTCACTGCCTTTGTGACTTTTCATTCATGCTACATACAGTATGTGTAGAAATTTGCAGAATTTATCACAGGATATTGTTGCGAGAAATTACGTGCCCTAATTATAGGTAAGCTACCACAACACATTGTAAACAAAGAGAATATCTGTTTGATTTATGAAGTAGACTGATCTAATTAACCCAGAAATTACTAAATGAAGTTAGTCAATACTATGAATCGCATCTCCTGTATTACATTTACTATATGTAAAAACAATGAAAGCAAAAATTTAAATTCAAATTATTATATTAGATATATACATTTTAATGAGGCATCAGCTCAGAAATTTCTGGAAAAATAATGCAAGTTCACCGCGCCTGCTATTATCAATGCGTAAACAACCCAGCAATTTGTGCCATAGAAGAACTGTGCCACCAGTTCCGATTCACCACAAATTGCTGCTTGATTTCTGCTGTTCCACCGTGAGTCTCACCAAAACCGAAAAAATTGGCCATCTTGCCATGAGCCTCCCATTTCTCATGAAATTGCAGGATTTACACTGCTAAGACAAATGAACCTTGCTACAGCCATTTAAGGCTGGTAATTCAGGTGGTAAAGGCCCAGTTACTGATATGATTTATGGTCCTGACCTGCCACTCAACCTTAGAGGCCCAGAAAGGGAACAATAAAACTGTGGAGTGGCACTCACCCAGGTAGTAATTCTTTCCGAGAGCATTTTTTAACTTTTCCTTCATATGTTTTTATCTCCCAATACACTCTTATTCTTTCCTTCGCTTTATTTCTCTTTTTATATCTAATTTGATACTAATTCATCATATTTTCTACGCTGTTTCTTTCTCGATCCTTAAATTTCATTGTTTGAGGTGATGGACCATTGGATCAGACGTTCATGAGGTCCCAGATGTCCCGTTGACAGAACTGCACCATTATCAATTCGCATTTCCAGTAAATTGCAGCACAAAAATATGATCTAAAGGGTGAGGTAAAAAACCCAATTCACCATGCTCACCACAAGATGTGCCACTCCACCAATTTCTGGGCCATCATATTTCGGATTGGTTCCATTAAAATCCGTGATCACTGCATAATTGTAATATAAATGTACTGTATTTACAATGATCTCTTGAATTTTAGAATTTTAATGTACAAGAAAAAAACATCCTATGAATAAGAATATAATGTGTTGATATCATCTCCAGTAAGTATGAAAAATAACCCCACTATTTGTTCCAGTGCTACTGGCTTCTTTTTCATTACATTGGCGAATGATACTTGAAGGGTTGATGGTGGATAGGCAAGGGCAAACATTTAAAGATCACATGGATGAACTACAACAATTGTACATCCCTGTCTGGAGTAAAAATAAAATGGGGAAGATGGCTCAACCATGGCTAACAAGGGAAATTAGGGATAGTGTTAAATCCAAAGAGGCATATAAATTGGCTAGTAAAAGCAGCAAACCTGAGGACTGGGAGAAATTTAGAATTCAGCAGAGGAGGACAAAGGGTTTAATTAGGAGGGGGAAAATAGAGTATGAGAGTAAGCTTGCAGGGAACATAAAAACTGACTGCAAAAGCTTCTATAGATATGTGAAGAGAAAAAGATTAGTGAAGACAAACGTAGATCCCTTGCAGTCAGAATCAGGTGAATTTATAATGGGGCACAAAGAAATGGCAGACCAATTGAACAAATACTTTGGTTCTGTCTTCACTAAGGAAGTCACAAATAACCTTCCGGATATACTAGGGGACCGAGGGTCTAGCGAGAAGGAGGAACTTAAGAAAATCCTTATTAGTCAGGAAATTGTGTTAGGGAAATTGATGGGGTTGAAGGCCGATAAATCCCCAGGCCCTGATAGTCTGCATCCCAGAGTACTTAAGGAAGTGGCCCTAGAAATAGTGGATGCATTGGTGGACATTTTCCAACATTCTATAGACTCTGGATCAGTTCCTATGGATTGGAGGGTAGCTAATGTAACCCCACTTTTTAAAAAAGGGAGAGAGAAAACAGGAAATTATAGACCGGTTAGCCTGACATCGGTAGTGGGGAAAATATTGGAATCAATTATTAAAGATGTAATAGCAGCGCATTTGGAAAGCAGTGACAGGATCGGTCCAAGTCAGCATGGATTCATGAAAGGGAAATCATGCTCGACAAATCTTCTAGAATTTTTTGAGGATGTAACTAGTAGAGTGGACAAGGGAGAACCAGTGGATGTGGTGTATTTGGACTTTCAAAAGGCTTTTGACAAGGTCCCACACAAGAGATTGGTGTGCAAAATTAAAGCACATGGTATTGGGGGTAATGTATTGACGTGGATAGAGAACTGGTTGGCAGACAGGAAGCAAAGAATAGGAATAAACGGATCCTTTTCAGAATGGCAGGCAGTGACCAGTGGGGTACCGCAAGGTTCAATGCTGGGACCCCAGCTATTTACAATATACATTAATGACTTAGATGAAGGAATTGAATATAATATCTCCAAGTTTGCAGATGACACTAAACTGGGTGGTAGGGTGAGCTGTGAGGAGGATGCTAAGAGGCTGCAGGGTGACTTGGACGGGTAAGGTGAGTGGGAAAATGCATGGCAGATGCAGTATAATGTAGATAAAAGTGAGGTCATTCACTCTGGTGGCAAAAACAGGAAGGCAGAATATTATCTGAATGGTGACAGATTAGGAAAAGGGGAGGTGCAACGAGACCTAGGTGTCATAGTACATCAGTCATTGAAAGTTGGCATGCAGGTACAGCAGGCGGTGAAGAAGGCAAATGATATGTTGGCCTTCATTGCGAGAGGATTTGAGTATAGGAGCAGGGAGGTCTTACTGCAGTTGTACAGGGCCTTGGTGAGGCCACACCTGGAATATTGTGTGCAGTTTTGGTCTCCTAATCTGAGGAAAGACATTCTTGCTATTGAGGGAGTGCAGCGAAGGTTCACCAGACTGATTCCCGGGATGGCAGGACTGACATATGAGGAAAGACTGGATTGACTAGGCTTATATTCACTGGAATTTAGAAGAATGAGAGGGGATCTCATAGAAGCATATAAAATTCTGACGGGACTGGACAGGATAGATGCAGGAAGAATGTTCCCGATGCTGGGGAAGTCCAGAACCAGGGGTCACAGTCTAAGGATAAAGGGTAAGCCATTTAGGACTGAGATAAGGAGAAACTTCTTCACACAGAGAATTGTGAACCTGTGGAATTCTCTGCCACAGAAAGTTGTTCAGGCCAGTTCGTTAGATATATTCAAAAGGGAGTTAGATGTGGCTCTTATGGCTAAAGGGATCAAGGGGTATGGAGAGAAAGCAGGAATGGGGTACTGAATTGCATGATCAGCCATGATCATATTGAATGGTGGTGCAGGCTCGAAGAGCTGAATGGCCGACTCCTGCACCTATTTTCTATGTTTCTATGTTAATAACTGTGTCAATGCTGCTTCAAAATTTCATTAACTAGGCTTCAAATTTCCACCCATCCCTTAACTCTATGTATTCATCTCTCAATCTTCCTTTCCCTGGATGGGATAGCCACAGATCTATATTACAAGCCCAGTGACTTTCACAATTTCACAGATAATTCTTCATCACAACGCTTTCCTGCAAGTACACCATTGATTTCTCAGTTTCTGTCTCCATCACATCTACTTTGATTATCTCACCTTCGACACCAGTATTTCTGAAGTGTCCTCCACCTTGGTAGACAGATCCCCAACTGAAACTGTCCCACTCCCTGTGCTTCTGCTCTCACCTGTTCCTCCTGTTGCAACTTGATTAGGTCATCCTTGCCTTCATCATCCAACCCACCAGCCCTCATATAGCCCCGATTTTAATTTGTGGAAGGAATCCAGCAGATGGGGTAGGTAGCAAACCAGGACCTGGGTGCAATGTAGAAAGAGGTTTAATGGCCTCACAAGAGCAGCAAGGGTAAGTACACCTCGACATCATTCCCTGCCTCTGCACGTTTAAAATCTGTTACGTCTCTAACATTTTCCAGTTCTGATGAAAGGTCATTGACTTGAAATGTTAACTGTTTCCTTCCCCACAGATGCTGCCCACACTGCTCAGTATTTACAGTATTTTTTGTTTTTATTTCAGCACAGATGCAACAAGCTTAGCAACTTCAATCTGCATTCTCAAGACTGTCACCTGATCATGTATAACTTCTTGCTCCCATCTTAACTCTTCTCCCTTTTCTCTTTCTTCCAGGGTCTTCTTAACAAGAGGCTCCTGCAGAAGAACAGACCACAGAGGTGAACAATTGCACTGAGGACGCACTGTGAGAAGACTGATGACCTCACACCAACAACTGTACAGAGTATTGCAAGGTGTGCCAAGGAACTTCACCACTATGGCTGAGGAGTCCGCAACCAGATTCTCGGCTCCACAATGGAGAGATTGGTGGATTGAATAGATAAGAGGCTTTGAAGAGGTTGGTCATCTTCTGCAATATGCTCTCCTGCAGATCATTGGGTGTGATGAGGTCAGCCCAAAGGGAGTGGAAGTTGTGCAATGACAGCAGTGCATACGGGACTCTTCTCAGGACATCAGCATGTCTGCACATTTTCCCCCTCAAATAATACCCACCAATAGTGGCAACAAGTCAGCTGAGCCACACTATCTCCACAGTAGCTGAGCTACAGCAGCCTGCGGCCAGGCCCTCACAGGCTCAAGCATCCAGAAGTCATCATCCTCGAGCATTTCAAGGGTTTTCAAATGAGGACCAGCAGCCTTCCACCAATTCTGCACATGTCACTCGGGGAGTGCCTTGTACAAGTGGTATAGTAAGGAAACCTTCTTTAAAGAAAATCACTATGGGTCGATCACCGTGTGAGAAATGAATGAAAGGCATTTTTTATACTTGGCAATAAATCAATCACTTTTATCATATTTGGCACTTTGATCTGCAGTGTGGTTTCATAGCAATTTTGAAGTCTGTATTGTCAGAATGTAATTGATATAAAACTTATCTGAATGGTTTGAATGTTCTTCAATGCAGTATGAAGGGAGTGTGGAAGTCTAATAAAGACTGTTATAAGCTCTGCGCAGGGGTGTGAGCTCAGCAAAATAGCTGGTACTTCTAATGGCAAGGTGCTGATGTGGCCCTCGTTCCTCTGGTGCTTCTTCCTTCCTGCAGTGTAAGAGTGGAGTAATTGATATAAAAACTCGACTACTCTTTGACCCGGAATCAGCAGGCAGACACCTCGGATAAATAAGAACACTAACTTTAATCAAGCCTGCAGGGGAAGCATCTCACTTCTCAGACCTCTGAGAACGGATCTTCGACGTGCAATACATTTCGCACACGTTTTATACTGTTTTACCCGATAAGTACATAATTACTGTTGATTAGTTTCCCATCGCGCATATGCATCATGCTCAACTGCCATTGGTTGTCACCGATAATGCGTTGCAGCTGTCTTTGCACAATTTCTGTTTTTACAATAGTTATCTGATCAGGGGGTTTCCAATCTCGCACGGCCTCTGTGCGTGTTAATATGGTTTAAAACTTAATGTCCAATGTATTACAAGACCTCTCAGTACATTAAGCCTTTATATCTGTACCTTAAAGAGGTTTAAACATAATTGTTCAAGGAGTCACAAACCTCTCAGTACATTACCATATTCATTCCCTGGTTATTTATTTTCTCTATATTCAATTTTATTTTAACACAGTCTTTTTTGTTTGATGATGTTGCTCTGTCTCCTCAAAATACAGATCGCTCTGCATGACACTCTCTGGGACGTACAGCAGGGAGACCCCACCGAGCAGTCGAAACACCGAAACCTCTGCTTGAGTATTCCTATGTGTGGGAGACAGTGATTGATTTACTGGTGCAAGGCCACTGAAGGTAGAAACAAGACAGTTAAGCAGGTTACCTGCCAGAGGTCTTGTAAAGGACCAACAGTGAAAGAGTTGGAAATTTTGAGTGAATTTGTGAGGGAACTGACAGTTTTTTTTAAAAGGAGTGTTGAGAAGAGTGGGATTTGAGGAGTGTTGGGGATGTAAGTGGTAATGGAGATGAAGTAACAATCAGAAATTACCTCATCAGTAATTAAAGCTTTGAGTGAAGAAAGACTGCGAGAAATGATGAGGTTGAGAATGTGGCCACAGGTATGGATGGGGAGGTTCTATGAAAGGTGCTAGTCAGGGAAAAAGTTAGGAGGGTGGTTAAGTCGATTAGGAGTTGCTTGGTGGAGAGGCTGAGGGAACAGAAAATAGCATCTCAGTAAGGAATCAATGGGAGAGTAAGCACTGATGATTTTAAAAGTGAAGTATTAATGATGGAAGAGCATGAGAAGATCAAAGAGAAGATGCAAGAGGAGTAGGGAGAGAGGACGGCCATTACAGCAAGGGTAGTGGTGGAAAATATAGGCAGGTGGGGAGGCTTCTGTAAAGGGGAATGTCACTACTCAGGGGCCATGTATCTATGTGCCAGGATAAAGTTGTTAACAGTATCATCATCGTAGGCAGCCCCTCAGAATCGAGGAGGACTTGCTTCCACTCTTAAAATTAGTTCTTAGGTGGCTGAACAGTCCAATACGAGAATCACAGACTCTATCAGAGGGGGCAGATAGTTGTTGAGGGAAGGGGTGGGTGGGACTGGTTTAACGCACGCTCATTCCGCTGCCTGCGCTTGATTTCTGCATGCTCTCGCCAATGAGAGTCGAGGTGCTCAGCGCCCTCCCGGTTGCACTTCCTCCACTTAAGGCGGTCTTCGGCCAGGGACTCCCAGGTGTCGGTGGGGATGTTGCACTTTATCAGGGAGGCTTTGAGGGTGTCCTTGTAACGTTTCCTCTGCCCACCTTTGGCTCGTTTGCCGTAACAGAGTTCCGAGCAGAGCGCTTGCTTTGAAAGTCTTGTGTCAGGCGTGCGAACAATGCTCCTGCCCAGCGGAGCTGATCAAGTGTGGTCAGTGCTTCCATGCTGGGGATGTTGATCTTGCGGAGACATCGTTGGTGGTATCTCTCCAGCAACTTGAGGGGTCTACTGTACAATGGTCCATGTCTCTGAGCCATACAGGAGGGCGGGTATTACTACAGCCCTGTAGACCATGAGCTTGGTGGCAGTTTTGAGGGCATGGTCTTCAAACATTCTTTTCCTCAGGCGGCCAAGCGCACTGGAGGCGGTGTTGAATCTCGTCGTCAATGCCTGCTCTTGTTGAGAAGAGGCTCCTGAAGTATGGGAGATGGTCCACATTGTCCAGGGCTGCGCTGTGAATCTTGATGACTGGGGGGCAGTGCTGTGCGGCGAGGACAGGCTGGTGGAGGACCTTTAGCGTAAGGCCTATGCTTTCATACGCCTCAGTAAATACGTCGACTATATCCTGGAGTTCAGCCTCTGTATGTGCGCAGATGCAGGCGTCGTCCATGTTCTGTAGCTTGACAATAGAGG
Source organism: Pristiophorus japonicus (assembly GCF_044704955.1). Taxonomy (NCBI): domain Eukaryota; kingdom Metazoa; phylum Chordata; class Chondrichthyes; family Pristiophoridae; genus Pristiophorus; species Pristiophorus japonicus. The sequence goes on from NC_091989.1 coordinate 46,808,563, forward strand.
TTGGGGTAGTCTTGGACTTGGCCTGGAGACAGCGAAGGTTGAACAGGTTCCCACTGGTTCTGTAGTTTAGTTCCACTCCAGCGGGGAGCTTGTTGACTGTGAGGTGGAGCATGGCAGCAAGGAAGATTGAGAAGAGGGTCGGGGCAATGACGCAGCCCTGATTAGCACCAGTCCGGACGTGGATTGGGTCTGTAATCGCGCAAAGTGAGTGTGGCCATGCCCTCAGCTACTCCCTTCCCGCAACTGTAAGGGCTTTGTTGAATGGACACTCTTGATATACAGAATGGCCCCGGCAATTCTTGATCTGCCAGCAGGCTCAGTTAAGAAGAACTGGCATTTATATAGTTCCTCACCATGTTTTCGAGATGCCCCAAAGTATTTCACACCCAGTGAATTATTGTTGAAATGCAGCCACTGTTTTTATATATCGGGGCCACCAGGCTTCCGCTATGATAACCCCAGTGATCAAAGAATCTGCCAGTGTTCTCTCTCAAGGGTTAGCCCTGAATGGCCACCGGTGAGATGCCAAGGATGACTGGCAGCTAGGCAGCAGTTACCCCAGCAACGAGAAGTGGGTGAAGAAGGGAGCAAAAGGGGCGAGGGGAGGCAACCAACATATTGCAAACAAAGCACAGGTCCGGTAGAATGTAAAATGATAAGACAAGTTAGCACTTCTCCCACCACCCATTCACATGAAATATGAGATTAGTCATGAGCACCATCCTCACCTCAGCTCCCGTCTGCGACACGGGGCGAGTGCGAAGCGAGCGTGGCTACGCCCCCTGCTTCCCCCTCCCCGCTGCGACCGTTGGCTGGGCGCGATGTGAGCGTAGCCACGCCCCCCTACTGCCGTTGACCAGGCGCGAGGCGAGCGTGGCCACGCCCCGCCCCCCGTGCGGCTGTTGACCAGCTGCGCGTTCCCTCAGCGGCGTGCGCAGTGACGTCTGCTAGGCGCGGATCGGAGCGGGTGAGGACGGCCGGGAGAACCGCTTGCAGATCGGGCGAAGGTGCGAGACGCACTGGGAGATGATGGCGTCTTGACAGCCGAAGTCCTTAACCCTCTTCCCCAACCCCCACCCCATTACAAATCGCAACGCTAGTTCCCGGACAGCCATGGAGCAGCCGCCCCCGCTGATGGTTTCGCACTTGTTAGCCGATAACCAGCTATTCGAAGTCACCTTAACAGAGTCCGTTTTGTCCTGGCAGTCGCTGCGCCCGAGGAAACTCTTGTCAGCCGCAGGAGGTGAGTGAAGAGCCGCCGCTCGGAGGCTGCGCAGGTGTCGGTGCCTCCCGTCGTTCGGCCGGGGAGAGAACGACAAGCAGTTGTTGGGCTTTGTTTGTATTTGTGGTGGTGGGGGCAGTTGTTTATTTCTAAAAAGCCCCTTTCTGTCAAAGTAGACAGTAACCATCCGGATCGAGAGCCATGGTGAATGAGCTAGGCGGGCTGAACCCGGAGGCCACGGCTGTGTGTGTGAAAAGCAACAAGCAAAAGGGATTAAAGTATTCTAACGGATTGCGATGTCCTGAAACCCGGGGGTTCGCAGCCCGCCTGGCTGGTCAGCTCCAGGCGCAACCCCATCATCAGGTGTTTACTGCTGGTTTTGAAGTTAGACACTTTTTAAGTTTCAAAGAAAAGTTGAATGGACTTTATTCAATGGACTTTAACACGCTGCAACTTTCTTACAGCTGTGCTCTCGTGGCGGTTTTCTCCCTCTGTCCTTTTTGCTATATCATCTAATACCCCTAAGATGGCAGTTGTCTTATGGAATTATTTACAGTTCATACTTTTCAGTGTGCAGAGGGAACGGTGATGAATTTAAACAATATAGTTCAGCTGTTTGAGATGCAATGGACATCACATATTTGCCCATGCCAAATATTTCAGTTGTATTACAATTCTGTCCATTACCTGGAATTACAGTCTAAAATTCGACTGTGCAATGCATTAATTCAATCAAAAGATTGAGATTTTAAAATCTCTTTTTGTTATAATTGTATTTCCTCGTTCCCTACTTGTTGCATTGCTGTTCACACAATGGACTGCAGTTATCCATCTGGTTTTCAGCGAAAATAACTTTTTTTAGGTCCCCATAATTGATTATGAAGAGGCATTGCAAAAATTGAACTGGATCTGAAACCAATAATTGAAGCAATTTGTGTTGATCTGGTTAACAGAAAATAAGATGTTTTGCTCTTAATAGTGGCCAGTCGAACTGCACATTTTGCATTACAGTGAAGGGGTTCTGGTTTCACAGCTGCATAACATGTGCAGTAAAATAGAAGCCAAATCTTTGTTGTTTTAGGTTTCCATGTGACTTGTAAAGCTTTATTTTTGAGAATAGGAATTGAGGGGTCAGCCATTCAGACCTGTAAGGTCCCAGATTTAATTTCTGGGCAGTGTGTTTAGTTTAAGATGGAACAGCAGTGGGATTGCTGCCATTTGTATCACTGACTCTAGGTAATGGAGGGTGATGTAAGCAGAGTTTCCACGCTTGGTCAATATACAGCAACTCCTGATGGAAGTGCACACCTATGGACATTAGGTGAGAAGAATATCTGCCTCAGCTGTGATGTTCTCCAGCAGTCCAATGGGATGCTGACACTTGCTGTCAAGGCTTGCACTTGAATAATAAATAGTCACTTGTGGACATCCCAAAGAAAAACTTGCATCCATTGGACTGTACAACATTAGGCAGGGGGAAAAATTGGCAATAATTTTTTGTTTAGTATTTAAAGATGAAATTAAAATTTCCACGGGTAATCTTTCACATTTTGGCAAACATAGCTTTTTACGACCATTTGCCATTCTTTAAGATTAGTGTGCTGGATTGTTGAAAATGTTTACAAATCAAATGTCATCAGTTCTTAGACTTAAATTTAATTATTTTATATGTGCTTTTAGTTTTGTGCAGTCAGCTCTAGTTTGTCTCATGGGAATAATTGAAAATCAGGGATTGTCGGCATTGTTGTCATGTGAAATAATCTTGGATGTTGAAGAGGAAATTTGTATTAGATGTATTGGTATTTGCAGTTGTTGGAGTTGCCATGTGATTAATGTTGATGTGGAAAAATTGCAATGTAACAAGATTAGTTGAAAAAAGCAGCTCTGATTGATTGGAAATGCCAGTCTAGTAAATTGAACCATAAAGACAAACCGCAACAAATATATCCCGTATTTATCTCATTGGGGATGCAGGCAAGTCAAAAATAAAGACTTGCATTTATATAGTGCCTTTCGTGACCTTGGGATGTCCTGAAGTGCTTTATAGCCAATTAAGTATTTTTGAAGTGTAGTTATATTTGTAATGTCGGAAAAGTCAGTTTCAAATTGCATGATACTTTTATTCAAAGGATTTGCAAGTAATTTGAATCTGGTTCTCTGGTCAGTTCCACCATTCACAAGAGCAAGATGAAGTCACATGAGCATAGTAGTGTGAAAACACCAATTTAATGCAGCACTACAGTTCCATGATACCTCACCAGTCAGTGTTCAGTGAGCCAAGGCGGTATGTTCAGGATATTCAGTGAATGAGGTTAATCATAACACCAACTTGCATCTATATTAATGACTTGGAAGAAGGGACTGAGTGTAACATAGCCAAGTTTGCTGACAATACAAAGATGGGAGGAAAAGCAATGTGTGAGGAGGACACAAAAAATCTGCAAAAGGACATAGATAGGCTAAATGGGCAAAAATTTGGCAGATGGAGTATAATGTTGGAAAGTGTGAGGTCATGCACTTTGGCAGAAAAAATCAAAGAGCAAGTTATTATTTAAATGGAGAAAGATTGTAAAGTGCAGTGGGACCTGGGGGTACTTGTGCATGAAACACAAAAGGGTAGCATGCAGGTACAGTAAGTGATCAGGAAGACCAATGGTATCTTGGCCTTTATTGCAAAGGGAATGGAGTATAAAAGCAGGGAAGTCTTGCTACAGCTATACAAGGTTTTGGTGAGGCCACACCTGGAATACTGAGTGCAATTTTGGTTTCCATATTTACGAAAGGATATACTTGCTTTGGAGGCAGTTCAGAGAAGGTTCACTAGGTTGATTCCGGGGATGAGGGGGTTGACTTATGAGGAAAGGTTGAGTAGGTTGGGCTTCTACTCATTGGAGTTCAGAAGAATGAGAGGTGATCTTATCGAAATGTATAAGATTTTTAGGGGGCTTGACAAGGTGGATGCAGAGAGAATGTTTCCACTGATGGGGGAGACTAGAACTAGAGGGCACGATCTTAGAATAAGGGGCTGCCCATTTAAAACAGATGAGGAGAAATGTTTTCTTCTCAGAGGGTTGTGGATCTGTGGAATTTGCTGCCTCAGAGAGCTGTGGAAGCTGGGACATTGAATAAATTTATAAATTTATTAAAGAAATAGACAGTTTCTTAAACGATAAGGGGTTATGGGGAGCGGGCGGGGAAGTGGAGCTGAGTCCATGATCGGATCAGCCATGATCTTATTGAATGGCGGAGCAGTCTCGAGGGGCCGTATGGCCTACTTCTGTTCCTATTTCTTACGTTCTTATGTATTTATATAATGCCTTTAATATAGTAAAATATCCCAATGCGTTTCACAGGAATGTTATTAAGTAAAATTTGACACCAAGCCACATGAAATAGTTGGACAGGTGGTCAGAGGTAGATTTTAAGGAGCAGAAAGTGGTAAACAGATATCGGGAGGGAATTCCAGAGCTTGGGGCCTAGACAGTTGAATGCATGGCTGCCAAAAGTGGAACAGAGAAAATCAGAAATGTGCAAGAGGCCAGAATTGGAGCAGCGCAGAGATCTCTAAGGGTTGTAGGGCTGGAAGAGTTAACAGAGATAGGGAGAGGAGGGATTTGAAAACTAGGATGAGAATTTTAAAATAGATGCATTGCCAGACCAGGAACCAATGTAGGTCATCAAGCACAGGGATGATGGGTGTACAAAATTTAATTCAAGTTGGAATATGGGCAGCAGAATTTTGAACAAGCTTATGTTTACGAAGGGTGCAAGGTGGGAGGCTGGCTGGGAGAGCATTGGAATACTTCAGTCTAAAGGTAACTGACATGGATGAGGATTTCAGCAACTGAGGTAGGTGGATGTTGCGCAAGCGGCAATTTCGCTAGTCGTGTGACTAGTAGTTGCCTGTGACGCTTCCTGAGTTAAATATCAAATTACACACTCGACAAATGACAGTATTGTTAATGTTTGTTTAATACAGGAAAAGTACAAGACTCACGACTTAGACTGTATAGTTCGCCAATACAGAAGTAGTACAAGAACCACTACTTGTACTCTCTTTAACTCTGCTTAACTCTGCAGAAAAGGCGTTCCAAAAGGTGATCCTTTCCGCTCAAAATACTAACTCTGTTCAACTCAACATACTCTCATAGTTACCCAATACTTCCTGGGTGATCAATCCGGTCCTGACACTGTTCCTTCACGGGTCACTCCCTGGTCCCTTCTTCTGTCGAGTGTTGTTTCCGGGTTCTTGCTCCGTACTGTCAGAGCTTGTCTATCTTTGTACCTTTTTTGTCCCTCAGTTAACCGTGTGTTGCTATTAATTGCCTACTTGTTTCTACAAGATACAGACACATTCTGCTGTTATCGCAACTTGTCTCTCGCCTCCAAGTTATTACCAAGTCGGCAGTCTCCCCGTGTGTGAACATTATCTTAATTAATAAAATCCTTTCTTACCACCCCTTGCTGTCTCCTGTTATGGTAACTCCCTCCTGTCCATTGGCCTTCAATCTGATATTCCTACACCTGACCTTTTGCCGGAACTTTATGCGTTGGCGTTCAGTATTTACACACTATCTCTTACCCAGGGCGACTACTTTGAATTTGGTTTTATTATCCTGTAGCTTCCCAACTTTACAACTTTACCTCATCTCTTATCTCCAAGACCCTGAGGTTAACCCCTGCTTGTTTTTGTGCAAGAGAGTTTTAGTTTTTTAGACCCCGGGTCTGAACTAACTTTTTAGCCTTTCTGATATTTCCACGGTGGAGATAGGCAATGACAAGCTTTTTATTCAGCATTGAACAATTTGGTGGATTGTGCTGATACTCTTCAATGCAATCTCTGGTATCGAAGTTTCAAATTTGCAATTCCACTCCTGTAAAGTTTGGTTTCACCCCCTCCCTACTGGGCTGTTTTCTTTCTCCTGTTGTATCAAATAACTTGACCTTTGCTATTGTATTAATGAGCAATTTGCATACAGAACCGCAAAGGTATAGAAATAGCACAGCATTTCGATAAATGAGATTCCAGTCGCATAGCAATTAATGCTCATTGGCTACTGTGTTTCTGAGCTTCATCTAGGTTTGTCAAACCCTTTTGTTCATACATGTTTTATTTTGCCTGTGGACTCTTGTGCTCTGCATTGATCTCTCTGTATGCAAATTGCTCATTAATACAATAGCAAAGGTCAAGTTATTTGATACAACAGGAGAAAGAAAACAGCCCAGTAGGGAGGGGGTGAAACCAAACTTTACAGGAGTGGAATTGCAAATTTGAAACTTCGATACCAGAGATTGCATTGAAGAGTAGCAGCACAATCCACCAAATTGTTCATTCTCTCTAGCATGTTTTCTGTTTGTGTGATGGGAAATACATTTTTAGAGAAATCTGAACAATGCTCACTGTCCTCTCTACTGCTGTAAATTTTTGATAACCAATTATCTGTATTATCTCTGAGGGAAGCAAGAGGCTCCATGTAAGTTACTAGTTACAAACTTCACATTACAGTTATTTTATCTTTTTCCACTTGAACTTGTTTTCTTAGCCCCAGCATGTGTACTTTGTGGTATCATGTAGACATAATCGTAGTAGCTTTAAAACTTAGCACTCATCTGTTGGATACCAATTAAATATTAAATAAATGTATCAAATGAAGTTGTTTGTCTTGTCCCTGTTGAGGTGTTGCCTATATTGTGTCCATATTGAGATGCACGTTTCCAGCCTGTATACAGACTTTCAAGAAAGAGTGCCAAAGGCGTGATCTGCAGGAATCTAGTGGGGGCTTTACTAATTTGATGAGTGTCCAAAGGTATGTCTCGTGAAAAATTTTAAATGTTTTCTGTAAAAGTGAAGTTTGGTGCATTCTAACAAAAAGAAGTCTCGAATAGGTTATGATTTAGACATTAGAAAATTAAACTGCAATTTTAATATTTAAGTTCAATCTCAAGGAATGAAAATAGGTCAAATTCAAGTTTTGTAGAATTACAGTAGTTATTGAAAGATCTGATTGAGCTCGCTTTGACACCAATTGCACACCTCCCTGGCCCTCCTTCAGCAGGACAGAAGGAATAATAAAGTAATAAGAATCATCTCGGCCTGAAAGGTTAAATCACTGGCACAGAAAGTTAACTGACTGACCCACAACTTGTTTGAGTGGCAATTTTAAAAAAAAAAGGTCATGGGTCAATGTGCCTAAACCCACTTTCATTTCCACGTGAAAAAGACCATGGCAAGTGAATTTTGTGACTGCAGCCATAGGCAATTGCATGCAAATGGTTACAAGCAGTAGCCTACATACACATACTTGCTAATGGGTTTGGTAACAAAATTAAACACATTTTCTTGCGTTTGCCATAGTTGTATTTTTGTAAACTAAAGCAGTTCTGTAGATCCACTCCGCTCTCTTATATTGACCTGTATCGAGAATTATTAAGTATGGAAAGGTTGAAAACAGTTAGCTCCAATTTGAACAAAAGCTTCAAGTTCCATAATGAACAGTGTCATTGGGTATTAAATTACTTATTTGTTACTTACTTAAAACAGTTACACATGTTTTGATATTTTTGTAATTTTGTTAACAGTTCGGGAGTGCATAATCTTTTATAAACATCATTACTGCTAACAATTTCTTTTGTGGAGCAAAAAAATCACAATTGTCACAATGAGCTTTTCATGCTTCTTCAGCGGGGTCCCCTGCCTTTTATGTAGTTTCCCAAAGTTGGATGGCAGAAAGATAGCAGAGACCTACATCCCAGTTCCTGAAATATTTAAACTGCTTTTTCTTCGAAAACAAGAAACTCCTTGGAGCAAAGCTTCAAGTGTATTTATATGTCAGAAAATTGTGTGCAGCATCTATTTTTTCCACCCACTAAAATGAATAGGTGGGAACTTGCATACTGCACACAATCATTTCCTGATGTGCACTGCCAACACAGAAGTAGAAAATCTCTCCTATGTCAACTGGAATATTTATTTATGCATCAATGGTTGTTTAATTGGCTGAAATAAAGCACTATATTTTAAATGTCCAGTTTGATGGTCTGTTTTTGGTTACCACGTTGTCCAGTTAACATTTTCATAGCGCACAATTGTCGTAGTATTAAAAAGTGACATTGAAAAAATTAACCCCAGATGATTAACAGTCACAGTAAATGGGAATGCATTGTACTCCATTCCTGTTTAAGTGAAATGGACTCGTTTTGAAAATGGTGTTGATACTGGATTCTTTTCCCTTCAATCTGTTTCAGCGAATTCACTGACACACGAATACTTTTAGTCTTAGCAACATAAGACCTTTATTCTGTAGATTCTCCCGGCCGGGACCTGTTAAGATAAAGGGGAATACACTCGAGTCGAGTTTGTCCACCTCTGTCCTGACAAGCTACGTAACAGTACAAAAGCTCAACACTTATACATTGTTACAGCAGAACACATTTGAGTGACACTTAGTTTATACAATCATTGGTCGATTTCCCCCATAGCATACCCAATTGCAGGCTAGCAACTCTCCAAATAGGGCGGGCTCCAGGGATGTGTTTATTGTTTCGAATCTCATCACACTTCCCTATTTCATGGCTGGATATAGCAGCCCCTGTCTGACTCATGTCTGACTTTTGCTTTTTCACGTAACTCGTGTTTGACCACAACTCTGAGTAATTCTTAGTTTGTCTCGACAGGGCAAATATCGCAGCTTGACATTTTCTTTTAGCCATTTTCCCATGATTCCCTATCTCCATCTTTTTGCTACCTTCTCTAGCCATCTACCACTTTCGCAATCCTTTTTCACATACTCAATGGCTTGAGTGAATCCATCTTTTTTTAAAAGCTTGAGTTTATAATCACAAACTACGTTGTAATAAGCTCCCTTTTCAAAATAATTTTGAAACATAAGTCCGATGGAAATATAGCCAATAATGAGCATAATTATCAGTGCTTAATTTGATACAATTGTTCGCTGAAGATATTTAACTAGATCTAGTAATTAATGTAAATTTTTGTAATGATCCCGACAGCGATGCAGAGACAAACGTACCACTCCCTCTGTCCTGTTTTCCACTTGTACCCTTTCAGGGTCCTGCCTAACAAAGATGCAAAACCAAACAAAGAATGTTGCAGGCTACTTCACTGGTTCTGTAAATCAGGGTATGAGACATCATCCTGCATCTTATGGAAGTATGCTTACATCAAAATGGAACATATACTGTATTTGATGGAATACTTTGAGCCTGCATAACTGATTTTGAAAAACTTTTTCTATTTATCCTTTTTTCATTTCTTTGTGGGCGAATTTTATGGTCTGTAGTTCAATTGTTATGCAATGTCCAGAACTTAGCTATTTTGCAAAGTATTCCACAATTAGCATTTTATATAGCAATGTATTGTATGCTTGTTTGCAGGTAATGGACCATGTAGGATTGTTTTGTTTTATTATCCTGGCTGTTATGGGTTCAAAATTGGCCAGTGGAGCAACTTGATTTTTCTGGAGTATGTTAAAAATCCCCATTTTGCACATTCAATTTGCGGCAGCGTAAGTTAGTTAGGATTTTTTTACTTTGTTTTTTTTTTCAAAAGGGGGCGTTACCAGCCACCTACGTCCGTTTTGGCCATTTAAGCCACTTTGGACAGCTAACAGTTACTCCAAACTCACTTTGGCCAGTGTATGTAGCCACTTGTGGCTGCACAGAAAACCCTTGCGGAGAGTTAAGAAATCAGCGCAGGTAGGTACATCGGAGACCATTCGGCCAGAGATAGGGGCGGGAAGGGAAGTGGAGAGAACCTTGCAAAGCACTAAACAAAGCACAACAAGTAGTAAGCATTCAAGAAGACATAAAAACATTCAAGAAGAAATAAAAAATAAAACTAAGTCCTACCTTCATATCAAAACTTGGCCTGGGAAGTCGGCGGGCCAGCCGGTGCAACAGAAGTAAGTCCTACCCTACCTTCATCCAGCCCGGGAACAGCGAAGCAGCAAATCCAGATTCCAGTCCCAGAGTGCCCTATCTCAGCCCCAGCACCAATCCCTTCCTAAAGAATCCTCTCTGTCTGACCCCACTCCTGTACCTACTCAGCTTATCTGAAGCTAGCTTTAGGCTGTCTTGCCTGGCACTTTTTGTTTAAAGAAGTGAGGAATGTTAATGAAGTCTTCATTTGAAACACTTTTATGGCATGGTTTTTCATATCTGACTCTACTTTCTGTTATGAAGAAAGCACCCAGCTTCACAACCCTCACACTTGTAAACGTCGGGATCAGCCTCAGTGCATCGCACAATGGGCCCGGCCAGTGAGTGAGACCACTCGGCCAGGGATCTGGGCGGCGAGCACCGAGTCCCTCCCACACAAGCTGCAGGACGCGCTGAAGGCGAGGAGCTACTGCGCATGCGCGCACACTCCAATGCGAATGTGGAGAGCTGCCGGCACTGTTTATCGTACAGGGCCCTAGCTCCACCCCCCAATCGACTGGCCACGCTGCGCCAAGCCCCGAGAGAGGCAACACAGTGGCCAGAATAAGGGGACATTTTTTCGGCGCTCTTTTCATCCCACAAAAGTGGCGCAACTCCGGTGAGTGCGGCAAAAATCTGTGGTGCCAATTTTGAGCCCTATATATTGTGAAATATTCTAGTTGTATCTCTTGCTAAGTTTTGCTATCCATTTATAACTTTAATGGCATTTTGTGTAATTTAGAAATGATTCAATAAACACTTATGCAGCAGTTTCTGGGATTCCAGTGTTGTAGAAATGGTGTCATTTAGTAACCAAGAAAACATGTGTGCATACACAATTTTTAGTCCTGATTCACAACCTTGTTTCCAACCAGCATACTTTCCCCAATAGCCAATAAATGCAAAGTCTGAGCAGACTAACCTTGTCAGAAAACCAAAAGTAACTCTGTTTCCCTCTCCACAAATGCTACCAGACCTGCTTTTAGCATTTTCTATTTCTGTTTTACTTTCAGATTTCCAGCATCTGCAGTGTTTTGTTTTTCTTTTGCATTGCTCGTGTTTAGTCACCCACTTCCACTTCTGGTACTGAAATCCCTCTCTATAAGGCAGTTAAGAAAAAGGCCCTGAATTTGCGGTTGGAGGCTTCCCGCGGGGAAATGAGTCCGATCCGCAAATAAAATGCCCACATACGTGGTAGTCCAGGAGGTAGAGATTCACGGTCCTGGGCCTCTCTGGATACGCGCGAGTAGAGGCCCACGTGATCCCAGGTTCGCAAGCACCCTGGGATCACCGTGGACCAGCCAACCAATAAAAGAATGGAATCCCAATTCATGCTTATGGGGATTCCGTATGTACGGAAATCCCATTGGCATGAATGGGAATACCCAAGAAAATCTATCTACACTTCAAATAATTTTATTTTTAAATTACATATTTTCATTTATTTTAAATGTCATTTAATTAAATTTTTAAAACAAAAATTTTATTTTTTGAAAAATAAATTTACATGTTTTAAAGGGGCTAAAAATAAACTTAACTTATTGCACAAAGTTTTTAATGTATAAATATTTTATTTTTGTTTTCGCCTGCTTTTACCAGGTGTAAGAATTTCATGGACATTCGTTGGGAAGAAGTTGGGAAAATAGCCCAACTCTCCGCCCACGAATGCCGTTTTCCGGGGGATGCGTTGGATCTGTTGCGCAAATGGCAATTTCGTTCATCGTGTGTCTAGTATTTGCCTGTGACAGTTCCTGAGTTAAATATCAAATTACATACTAGACAAATGACAGTATCGTTAATGTTCGTTTAATACAGGCAAAGTACAAGACTCACTACGTATACGCTATAGTTCCCCAATACAAAAGAAATACAAAAGCAATACAAGACTCGCTACTTATACTCTATTTAACTCTGCTTAACTCTGCAGAAAGGCATTCCAAAGGGTGTTCCTTTCCGCTCAAAATACTAACTCTGTTCAACTCAACATACTCTCATAGTTACCCAATACATCCCGGGTGATCAATCCGGTCCTGACACTGTTCCTTCAAGGGTTGCTCCCCTGGTCCCTACTTCTGTCGAGTGTTGTTCCCGGGTTCTCACTCCAGACTGTCCAAGCTTGTCTATCTTTATACCCTTTTTTTCCCCTCCGTTAACCATGTGTGTTGTTATTAATTCTCTGCTTGTTTTTACAAGATACAGAGACATTCTGCTGTTATCGCAACTTGTCTTTTGCCTCCAAAAGTTGTTACCAAGTCTGAGTCCCCTTCCCGTGTGTGAACATTATCTTGATCAATTAAATCCTTTCTTACCACCCCTTGCTATTTCCACAGCTGGTCCTGTTATGGTAACTCCTTCCTGTACGTAAGCTTTCAATGTTATTCCTACATCTGACCTTTTGTTCGATCATTAGCAATTGCCGGAACTATTTACACGCTATCTGTTATCCAGGGCGACTCCTTTGAATTTGGCTTTATTATCCTGTAGTTTTCCCTGCTGTTTTATAACCTTACCTCATCTCTTATCTCATTGACCCTGAGGTTAATGCCTGCTTGCTTTTTGTGCAAGAGAGTTTTAGTTTTTTTCGACCCCATTGTACTAAAAGTACAATGTCAAAACTGGTGATCACTAGAATAAAGAACACTTTATCATACGTTCAAAAGGGGTTACAGAAAATGATACACCTCCCATCTCCCAATGCCTAACTCTGACTAGGTTGAACTCTAGGGCAAAACAGGGATAATGCTCACCAATCCTCTTATGGTCAGTTAGTGGTGGTTCACTGTTTCAAGGTTCACTGGACTCTGTAGGTTCTGCTTGCCATACCCCGAACGCCGTGGAAGACTTCTTACTGCGTAGTCTTTAGTTGGGTGGTGTCCGCTGATGCGGTAGGGCGCGTATGGGGTGAACTAACTTCTTAATCCTTTCTGATATTTCCACAATCTGTCAAGAAAAGTTCCGGGTTTTCGTGCGTCTGTAGGGGCTGCAAATTACAGCCCAGTGTATGGGATAATGGCTTTGTAAATTGAATCCAAAAACAAGGAAGTCATGCAAAACCTTTAGAAATCACTGGTTAGGTCTCAGCTGGAGTATTGTGTATAATTCTGAGCACCACACTTTGTTGGAAGGATGTCCAGGCCCAGAGGTGGTTTGCCAGGGTGATGCCAGGGACGAGGGATTTCAGTTATGTAGAGAGATTGTTCTCTTTGGAGCAGAGCAGAGAAGGTTAGGGGGACACCTAATAAAGGTATTCAAAATTATGTGGGGTTTTGATAGAGCAAGTAGGGAGATCTATTTCCTCTGGCAAATGGGTTGGTAACCAGAGGTCATAAATTTAAAAATAATTGGCAAAAGAGCGAGAGAGGAAATGAAAAATGTCTTCACCCAGTGAGTTGTTAAGAACTACAGCGCATTACCTGAAAGGATGATGGAATCAGATTCCATAGGAACTTTAAAAAAGGCAATGGGTCATGTACCCGAACAGGACTAATTTCCAGGGTTATGGGGGGAGGAAAAAGCTGGAGTGTGAAACTGAATTGGGCAGCTCTTTGAAAGCTGGCAGAGACATGATGGGCCAAATGACGACATCCTGTGCTGTAAGGTTCTGTAATTAGATACTCTTAAATGGTTGTCATTATTGCTTGGCATCTGATCAAAAAGTCTTTACAAGATTATATTGAAGGGGAGGAGAGGTCATGCTCTGTCAAATGTCAACTGTCAAAATGTTCTTAAGTGATTGCTCTTTTGAATTTTTCCCACCCCAGTTGACCACAAAGGCTTACTCCTGTTAGCCTGGGTGAGGACACGGATGTTGGTGTTTCTATCCTCCCAGTGGATTTGCAGGATCTTGCGGAGGCAGCGCTTGTGGTACTTCTCCAGTGCTTTGAGGTGTCTGTTGTATATAGTCCACATCCTTGAGCCATACAGGAGGGCGGATATCACTACTGCCTGTAGACCATGAGGCAAGTACCAACGTCCATGTCCTCGCCCAGGCCAACATTCCCAGCATCAAAGCGTTGACCATACTTGACCAGCTCCATTGGGCAGGCCACATCGTCCGCATGCCTGACACAAGATTCTCTAAGCAAGTGCTCTACTCGGAACTCTAACATGGCAAGCGAGCCCCAGGTGGGCAGAGGAAACGCTTCAAGGACACCCTCAAAACCTCCTTGATGATAAAGTGTAACATCCCCACCGGCACCTGGGAATCACTGGCCCAAGACCGCCCAAAGTGGAGGAAGAGCATACGGGAGGGTGCTGAGCACCTCTAGTCTCGTCGTCGAGAACACATAGAAACCAAGCACAGACAGTGGAAGGAGCGTGCGACAAACCAGGCTCCCCACCCACCCTTTCCTTCAACCACTATCTGCCCCACCTGTTAGAGACTGTAATTCCCGTATTGGACTGTACAGCCACCAGAGAACTCACTTTGAGTGGAAGCAAGCCTTCCTTGATTTCGATGATGATGACTCCTGTACTAAGTGGAGGATATTTTAATAAGATCCTAGAAATTAGATAAATATCTTTTCTGGGTTTTTTTACCTCAAATTTAGGCCAGATTCAATTTATTTTGCTCTGCAGCATAACAACGTACAAGCTGATCAGTTTATATCATTCAAAGACTGAACAGGACAAAATTCCATCAGATTCAGAAACTACTTGCTGGATGTATGTCAAATGCTGTTCGTGACATGTTGCAAGAGAATGACAGTGGTGAGGCAGAAACCAGTGGCTTCACCACCTCTGGACCAGCCGAGACACTGTGCTCCTGAATGGCAGGAGTATCATTAACCTATTTCCAGAATCTTCACCAGGCCTTCCCTGGAAAATATCATGCAAGCTGGAGGATGTAAAGAAATTATCAGGAAAAATGTTAGATGCAAGAACGAGCAGCATCCATCGAATACCTCAATGGCTGGAATCATACCCGACACAAAGGTGCTTGTCAAAGGCCAATTATTACAGCCCCGGGACATTGCTGCAAAATTGGCCTGTGTCCAACTATCTTCAGTTGTCTCATCAATGACCTTTCCTCCATCATAAGGTCAGGAGTGGGGCTGTTCACTGAGAGTTTCTGTGTACAGCTCCATTCACAACTCCTGATAATGCAGCGCATGCCAAACTCCAGCTGGATAACATCAAGCTTTCTTAACAAGTGGCAGATAATGATCATATCACGGAAGTGACCAGTTAATGACTATCTCTAATAAGATAAATTCCAGCCATCTTCCCTTGACTTTCAATGGCACCACCATTACTGAGTGCCCCACAATCAACATCTTGGGGATTACCATTTAACTGGACCAGCCATATTGGCACTGTGATCGCAGAAGCTGGCTACTCTGCAATAAGTGCTCACCTCCTGATCCCTAAAAGCTTTTCCACCATTAACTTGGCTGGGTGAGCGCAGCCACAAAAACACTCAAAGCTTAACTGCATTCGAAACAGAGCCGCTCACTTGATTAGCACCACTGTCACTGGCTCATTGCACACCTCTTGTACTACAGGCACACTGTGGCTGCAGTGTGTATAATCTACAGGATGCACTGCAGCAACTTATAAAGGTTGTTTCAACAGCATCTCTTTCCCTTGTGGCCTCTGCCAAGGCCAAATGTATATAGCAGTAGTGTCTTAAGGACCAATATCTCCTTTAGGTCACACTCCATTTGGACACGTATCACTTCCTTCATTGTTGCTGGGTTATAATCCTGGGATAAATGTGACCTTGCCGGCTTCACCCACATCCTGAGAACAAATAATGAAGTTGAGTTTTAGTTGGCATTCTTTACCATATTGTAACTAATTTGTTTGTATTCATTTTTACTGGTTGAAGGAGAATAGTGACTAAGTTTCCTAATTCGTTTATAATTCATCTGTTCCAAAGGCAGAAAATGAATGTTTGTACTTGGATCATTAATGTTGTGCTCCTTTATTCAATTATTTGCTTTGAATGCAACCAGTACCCTTACTGAAAAGTAGCAACCAGTATCCTGTTCATCAAATATTTTGATTTTTTTTTTTCACCCTCTGGTAATGGTTTTTCAATTAACTCTGCTGGATAAAAGGAGGATTTCATTTAGAAAGAAAGACTTGCATTTATACAGCACCTTCCTGACCTCAGGACGTCTCAAAGTGCTTTACAGCCTATGAAGTACTTCTAAGTGTAGTCACTGTTGTAATGTAGCAAACTTCGCAATCAGACTTATAGGGCCCAAATTTGGCCAAGAGTTGCTCTTTTTCTTGGAGCAACTTGATTTTTCTGGAGTATCTTAAAAATCACTATTCTGCACATTTAATTTGCGCTAGTGTAAGTGAGTTTGTTACGATTTTTTAACTTTTTTTCCAAAAGTGGGTGTTACCAGCCACCTACGCCTGTTTTGGCCATTTAAGCCAGTTTGGACAGCTAATAGTTGCTCCAAACTAACTTAGGCCAGCGAATGTGGCCACTTGTGACTGCACAGAAAACCCTTGCGGAGAGTTAAGAAATCAGCGCAGGTAAGTACATTCTAAAGCACATAGCACAAAATTAAGCATTCAATAACAAATAAAAAATACAAGGAAGCTGAGAGGACCAGCACCTAAAGCACCAAGACCAAAGTAATAATCAATCAATGAATAACAAATAAAAAATAGAAGTCCTATCAAAATACAGCCCGGGAAGGCAGTGGGCCGCCGATGAGGGAGCCCATTTGGCCAGGGATAGGGGCAGCCCGCTTCGGCTCCTCCCACATAGCCTGCAGCACACATTCAGATTCTGGGGGCGAGGAGCTACTGCGTGTGTGCGCCCCTGAACCCAGTTGCCATGCTTCGCCACCATCGAGGAGAGGCTGGGGAGCAGCCAAACTAGGCCCGAAGATTTTTGGCACCCTTGGAGTTCTGCAAAAGCGGCACACCTCTGGTGAGTGCGCCAGAAATCTGTACTGGCCAAATTTGGGCTCATAATTCTGTTTGTACTGTTCCAGTGCAATAGCATACAAAACCACAGAAGGTTTTGACTTAAATTTTCCACTATCTTGCTGCCTAATTGAAGAATAGGCTGTTTTGTGTTTGGCACCCACAGTGGGTGAAATGTTTTACCAACGCTTTTGGTATCTGTTTATTTGGTAGTACAGGTATCCTCCGCAACTTTACTTCCCCCTTCAATATGTCTTCTCTCTAACTATGAGGGAAGCGGAATAATTATGTAAAACAGATCATTGTACACAAGTCCCATGAATGCAAAATGATGAAGGTTTGACTTGTACACCAGGTTTTTCAGTACAAAAATGGTATGAGATTTTATTGCACACAAATGTTATTATTGTTGATTGATAATGAACTGGTTCTTTGGTTCATATTAGAATCCTCCGATACGTTGTGAAATTCAGGATTATTTAACATCCGAGGTATCAATGCTGTTGAGAAAAGTGACAGGTGTAGAGGTGCAATTTCCAAGTATTTGCTTATTGTTTGTTTGTTATGGGTGAGTGGGCAGGCTAATCTCTCTACAGCGCTAATTTAATCCTCCTTCAAAGTGTAATGAATTTATAAAGTTGAATAAAACAAAGACTTCTGTAAGGCTTGGGTGATTGTTGTTTTCAGAACAAACATGGTATTTATAACCAGGCGCTACTGTTTGTGGCATTGAAACTTGGCCAGAAGCCCACTTCAGGTATTCACATGAAATAATGTAAGTTGACACTCTGGTATTTGTTAATTGTTAGCTGCAATAAAATGTTGAGAATTTGTTTTATTTAGAAGAGTAAGTAGTCCAGGCATGGACTCGTTCCACACATGTTGTGCATACTGCACTTTGCAGTCGATGGATGCATTTCTGTTAACTTTTTTGATTTGGCCTCGAAAATGGATCGCACCCAGTTCAGGATGTGATCATGATACAGGTTGAACCTCCCTTATCCGTAACTCCCTCGTTCGGACCCACCCCTCGTTCGGAACCATCCCTAAGTGGCGCATGCACACAACATGGGCGGTGAAAAATTTACATATCAATGAAAAATAAATTTACCCAACTTCGGAGTCGACACCTTTGGGGGCCCGGGGGCCCACCAACACCTTCGGGGGCCCGTTCGGCTCGCCGACACCTCCTGCCCCCCCCCCCCCCCCCCCCCAACCATCGACTGCTGCAGCGTCGAATCAGTGCCGGCTTTCCTCCCTCATCGACCCCTCCCACTGGAAGTGTAAACTGTTGAAACACATGACCTCCCCTTATCCGGAATCCACAGGACTTGGCCTTTTCCGAATTAGGTATATTTCCGGATAAAGGGAGGTTACACACGACCTTCCCTTATCCGGAAGTATCGCTCATTCGGAACAGGCCATGTCCCGAGGGTTCCGGATGAGGGAGGTTCAACCTGTACTGTATGTGCCTAATTATGTCGGTGGCAGGACGGCGCAAAATTGGCACCAGTCACAGTCCCTGAGGCAGCTCGCTGTCCTGGAAAGTATTAAGATCAGCCAGCTCTGATGCTGGCCGAGGCGATAAGCAGAGGTTGGGATGGGGAGGTGGGGGGTGGGGTGGCGAGTTGTGGCAGCGGCCCGCAAATTAATGTGAAGCCAGCAGGAGCACTCCTCCTCCTGCTGGCTCCACAATAAGGAATGTTTTTTTTTGAAAACAACTTGCCTTTCCAGGGGTCCCTTTTAAGGTTGGCATTTGCTGGCAAGTGCCTGAAAATGCCTCCGCATGCATGGTGCATTCTGCATCAGTTGCTAACAAATTTGGTAAAGATGACTTGAAGCAAACATTAGACCTCCTATTTGCATTTGCAAAGGACATAGTGTTTCAGGCATGGGCCCTGGATGTCTATGCAGGATCCTTTACCAGTATGTTGGGTATAACTCTTCCAGTGCAGAATGTTCACATGCCCACGTAAAATGAGCGCAGAGTCAATTAATTTCTAAGTCATTGCGGGGGCACATTACTGTTGGAGGCTTCCTTCGTATGAACACGTCTGACCCGAAAAAAAAATCTGCAAAAGTACCTGTTGGTCCTGGAGAAACGTAGGATTCTGGTCTGAGGAATTCGCTGCGCAGCGTACAGGGATCTGTCTTCCACGTATGGACGTTTAAGTTGCAATCACGTGGGCCAGGATCACCAATCGCTCAATAATAATCTCATTGACTCATTTGTACGAGTTCCTAATACTATCAATAAGAAAAAAACCCTAATTCAAGAAACACAGCACAATAAATAAAAAAAACACCTCACCTATTTAAAATTAATTGTTATAGAAAAAATAT
Source organism: Pristiophorus japonicus (assembly GCF_044704955.1). Lineage (NCBI taxonomy): Eukaryota > Metazoa > Chordata > Chondrichthyes > Pristiophoridae > Pristiophorus > Pristiophorus japonicus. The sequence goes on from NC_091989.1 coordinate 46,827,956, forward strand.
TTTTTTTGGAATTTTTTTTTAGTTTTAATAGGGTTAAAAATAAACTTGCCTTAATGGACAGGGTTTTTAAAATAAAAATGAATGATTATATTTAATTTTTCAATGTTTTAAAAGTGTTACGTCGGTAAAAGCTTACGTTACCAGGCGTAAAAATTTGAAGGACATTCGTTGGGCAAATAGCCCAATCTCTGCCGCACGGGGATGCATAGGATCTGTCTGAAGAAATTTTGACAGATCGGAAAAAACAGTTTTCAGCGCATGCACATCACAACTTGAGAACCAGCTTTTGCGAGGCCTCTCTAGGTCCGTGCGCACTTTGTACACACCCAGCGAGGCCACAATTTTCAGCCCATTGTTCTTTGCAGCTGCTGATTTACTGTTCACTGTCGTTCTGTAGCTTTTACCTATCAGATTAGCTTTAAATATAAATTTCTGAGACGAAAGTATCCTAAATCCTCATCAGTCAGAAATAGTGTGAAATTAGTAAATTCCTTGTGTAAAACGCAGGAATAATTTAAAAATTATTTTTCTGTATTATTGCAACAGAAGGTATTTAAATGCTTTCCATCATTGACGATAAGTGTTTCACTTCTCCTGGGGTTTTGTTTTAATTAAAAGCCCTCAAGTGGACTTGTTTTAGACAAGTATAAATATTGTTCCCTTAAATGCCATAATCTTATTTGCCATGGATGGAGTGAACTTTCTCATTCAGCGACTCAGTGGTACTGTTAGATATCTGTTCTAAATGGGAAAAGGCTTTAATTTTGGAATTTCACCTTTTTAAAAAAAAAAGTTCTCAAATATTTTCATCGGCGGTCCTTCAAACGAGGATGACTTGCTTCCATATGAGTTCAATGTTTCAATGAAGGTCCCAATGTTCCAGCGCTGAACTCCAATTGATGGGGTGCAAGATGCCTGTGCATGGATTTTTTTTTACGTGTGGTGACCGTTGCACACCAGCCACCATACGGGCTTGACAAAGCTAGGCCTTTATCCAGTGGCAAGGGTTAACCAGAACGACTGGAGACCTGCTCTGCTGCACGTACTTAGTGCGCGCACACATCACAGTGTGGGCAGGCCCATGCTGCCCCGGGGCCCTCTGCTCCTCTGGGCCCCGTACCCTCATTCGCCACAATCTCCCGCCACACCTCCGCACCAAACATTCGTCGAACCTCTGTCACGATCACCCACCAAATCTCAGCCACGATCCCTCATCACCCCTCTGTCCGATCACTCATCGCAAATCTGTCCCGCTCCTCTGCTGTAAATGTAAGTTTAACGTATTACTTAGTCACTACTTATCCACGGTCCTGCCACTTTTTTTCAGCTGCGCATCGGTTCTTGCACATTCCATTAAACTCGACTGCGACCTGGTCCCAAACTTTTGCAAGTGCAGACGGTTTAAGCTTATTTTTTCCGAAGCTCCCCTTGTTCTCAAGAACTCCCCATCCACTCTCGATCAAGTCTACCAGGTGCTCAATTTCATCCGCACAAAATCTCTTCGCCCTTAGAGTTTCCCCTTCTCTGTCCCTGGCCCTTTCGTCTTATCTCCATCCTTCCATTACAGCCATCTCATGATCGAAGCTGTGTTTCCTACTTGCGAAACTACCTCTGCCACCAATGGATTCTCAATGGTGATCCACACAGTCTCCACACGTGCTGTTTTTTTAATACTTTATACTGCGCATGTGTAGATGAGTTTTTTTTTGCAGTGGGGTCACAAAAAAATGTTTTAATTTGTGCGCATGCGCAGTGGGTTAGAATTTTTTCTTTTTTCCTCGCATGCGCTGTACCGTTTCAGCACACATTGAAGGCTCCACCCAGGAGAGTTGAATCGGGTAGCGCTGGCGCCAGAAGGTGCACACATGGTGGAGAAAATGCAATTTTATTTTCAGCACTGAGGGGCCTAAAAAAGAATGGGCTTCCAGGTAAGTTAAGGCCTTTTTTTTTGTCTTTGGGGAAAATTTGGGCCATGGGTTCATATGCAGCGCTAGCCCTTGATCACACCCAAATAGGTGTTCTTTATGACTGAGCATGGGCAGGGGCTGCTACCAGTCTATTTGAAGATGACTGTTCAATTCTGTTTGTGATGCGCACAGGTACACACAGCCCTTACCACTTTCTCCTGCACTGCCTTGTCTTCGATCGGTTACTCTTTATAGATCACAAATCATATCTTGGATCTTCCGAGTAAACATAAAATTGCATCATGATGCATGCATACCCTAAGCCTCCAATTAAAAGGAGACATTCAAACCTTGGAGGCTTTCAGAGAATGGGCATGAGTTTGATTCCTCGTGTCAGAAAGCTAAGTTATGAAGGAAGGCAGGACAAACTTAGTTTCAGCCTTAAAAGCAGGCAACTGAGAGGTGATCCTTTCTGATGAAAGTATAAATGATTGCAAATGGTATAAAAAAAAAAGTGATCCAGATTGCTACTTCACACTAAACCATGACGATGGGTCAAGCGAATACAGGTTCAATTTGGTCAAATGTAAATTTATGGCTGATTGCAGGAATTTGTTCACAATGAATAATTAACAGATGGAATGGCTTGATGGACCAGATGGTCTTTACCTGTCCATCATTGTTCGTATGTTCGAATAGATTACAGGTAAAGTTGTGGAGGTGAAAATGCTGAAATAGTTTTAAGAATTAGTTGGCTGCTGTAATATGGGAGGGGAAGAGTATTCAAGGACCTTTCTGAATGGATGGTCTTCGATGGGCAGATTTGCTTTGCTAATTTACTGTGATCTTGGTCTTGCTGCTGCACTATATGCCCACTGGCAGAGCCCTGCGACATAGGAACGCAACTAGGCCAGTTGATAACCACCTTTCGAACAGTAAGGCTTTGTCAGGAAACAGAGTAATTCCTCCCTTTGTAAGAAAAATAATTGAATTGTCTTAGTAGAAATCTCTACTTTCAAAAAAAATCTGACTTTTATCCCATGTAATTACGTACCAAGCTGCTTCAGTAACATTTATTGTTCGATTCTTGGGATTGGTTGTTTTCGTAAATGCTTAAGTTCTTCATTGGTAGTTTTCGAGCCACACTCTTAACTTTTAATTCTACGTTTCCTACGTGCTCAGTTCTGATTTGCTGGTTTACTTTGAGCCAAACTGTTGAGGCAGAAGTATAACTTAAGTCGCAAGACTTGATATATAACAATGACATTTCCATCATTATATTTGAATTTTCAGATACTTTAAAATACGTGTTATATGCAGGTCCCAAGAAGTGCAAATCCTGTAGAAACATCATGCAATTGTTGCATTTAGTACAGCAGTTATAAATGGGTCTAATTTAAAATGTTTTAATTAAACTGCAGTTATAACTTGTATTTTATGCATGAAATGTATATAACCTAATTTTTTGATTTTAGCAGCCATGGTTGCCTATGACTTGAACAAAATTTGTTACGATTATTTAATAAATAGTCAAGTATTAATATGCTTAGTCATCTAATGGTATTGCCTGAAAAAGGGATTTTAACAAAATAAAATCTTGTGTATTTTCAAGCAGGGAGCTATTCCGTGCCTGTCGTTGAAATTGTTGCTGTTTGTGAAACTGAAGTAGATGCGATAAATAAAGAAAGCGGAAGATGGCAGAAGATGCCCTCATTTTCCACTGAGCTAATTTTGCATGCGTTCACAGGTACAGCTGTTCATATTTCAACCAATACTTAACTAACATTTCATTCAGTTTTACATTATTATAATTTTGTAGGAATTGCAGATTTTTTTTTTGCTCACCAATTTCTTTTCTGCTGGATAGCAATCAGCAAGTCTGGCTGATTTTTTTTTTACCTCTGTGAAATCCAGGATTATTGAAGCCAATTATGGCATCTCTATTGCTGACAAACTGAAGATTGAACCTGGGGATTTCCTGCTCTCTCTGACTCTCACTTGTCGAGTCATCAGGGAAGTTGAGTTGCATTTTTTTAAGTTGAAACATTTGGCAGACTACATGCCTTATAACTTGTATGGTAGTTTTATATATAGTGTATAATCTCCATCACTGGTTCAGTTGTTGAGCCCCACCTCTAAGAGAACTGCCATCACGCATTCACTGATGCTGCTGTAAAGCCAGCCATTTGGAAATGTCCAGCAGTAGCCCAGAGACCTGTTCTTTGTACTCATTTTGCAACGACTGTTTAAGCCCACGTTCCCAGTCTGTGGTATAGTGCATTGGTACTGCATATTCTAGTTGCTTTTTCAGTTTTATCTCAGTACATTATTATATGTAACTTTACTTGCATGTTGATTTCTTTACATGGTTATTCTTTCTCTTGCTATTCCCCAGGATAATGGTCAACATTTTAAATAATAGTTCACTGATGTTTAGTCATCTCTAGTGAGCCATAGAAGTAGCTACATAGATAGGAAATCTATTAAAATTAAAATCTGACACATCCCATGCAAAAATCTAAACCTTCAGCTGTATTTCTGCATTGTACTGATTCTATTTAAATATTCGATGAAGCATTGTTCTGTGCAGATGTTACCATATTGTGAATACTTAAATAATAATTTGTACTGCCAGTTGTCTACTTTGGGGCAGGATTTATTTTCTTCATGATGTGTATTCGGACATCAACCTTTAGTTGATAGTAGGTCAGCAGACCTGAGTAATGCTGCTGGATTCAACATTCCTTTCTGCCCAGGGACAGCAGAACTCCATGTATACATAAGAACATAAGAATTAGGAACAGGAGTAGGCCATCTAGCCCCTCGAGCCTGCTCCGCCATTCAACAAGATCATGGCTGATCTGGCCGTGGACTCAGCTCCACTTACCCGCCCGTTCCCCGTAACCCTTAATTCCCTTATTGGTTAAAAATCTAGCTATCTGTGACTTGAATACATTCAATGAGCTAGCCTCAACTGCTTCCTTGGGCAGAGAATTCCACAGATTCACAACCCTCTGGGAGAAGAAATTCCTTCTCAACTCGGTTTTAAATTGGCTCCCCCGTATTTTGAGGCTGTGCCCCCTAGTTCTAGTCTCCCCGACCAGTGGAAACAACCTCTCTGCCTCTATCTTGTCTATCCCTTTCATTATTTTAAATGTTTCTATAAGATCACCCCTCATCCTTCTGAACTCTAACGAGTAAAGACCCAGTCTACTCAATCTATCATCATAAGGTAACCCCCTCATCTCCGGAATCAGCCTAGTGAATCGTCTCTGTACCCCCTCCAAAGCTAGTATATCTTTCCTTAAGTAAGGTGACCAAAACTGCACGCAGTTCTCCAGGTGCGGCCTCACCAATACCCTATACAGTTGCAGAAGGACCTCCCTGCTTTTGTACTCCATCCCTCTTGCAATGAAGGCCAACATTCCATTCACCTTCCTGATTACCTGCTGCACCTGCAAACTAACTTTTTGGGATTCATGCACAAGGGCCCCCAGGTCCCTCTGCACCGCAGCATGTTATAATTTCTCCCCATTCAAATAATATTCCCTTTTACTGTTTTTTTTTCCCAAGGTGGATGACCTCACACTTTCCGACATTGTATTCCATCTGCCAAACCTTAGCCCATTCGCTTAACCTATCTAAGTCTCTTTGCAGCCTCTCTGTGTCCTCTATACAACCCGCTTTCCCACTAATCTTTGTGTCATCTGCAAATTTTGTTACACTACACTCTGTCCCCTCTTCCAGGTCATCTATGTATATTGTAAACAGTTGTGGTCCCAGCACCGATCCCTGTGGCACACCACTAACCACCGATTTCCAACCCGAAAAGGACCCGTTTATCCCGACTCTCTGCTTTCTGTTAGCCAGCCAATTCTCTATCCATGCTAATACATTTCCACTGATTCCACGTACCTTTATCTTCTGCAGTAACCTTTTGTGTGGCACCTTATCGAATTCCTTTTGGAAATCTAAATACACCACATCCATCGGTACACCTCGATCCACCATGCTCGTTATATCCTCAAAGAATTCCAGTAAATTAGTTAAGCATGATTTGCCCTTCATGAATCCATGCTGCGTCTGCTTGATTGCACTATTCCTATCTAGATGTCCCGCTATTTCTTCCTTAATAGTTTCAAGCATTTTCCCCACTACAGATGTTAAACTAACCGGCCTTTAGTTATCTGCCTTTTGTCTGCCCCCTTTTTTTAAACAGAGGTGTTACATTAGCTGCTTTCCAATCCGCTGGTACCTCCCCAGAGTCCAGAGAATTTTGGTAGATTATAACGAATGCATCTGCTATAACTTCCGCCATCTCTTTTGATACTCTGGGATGCATTTCATCAGGACCAGGGGACTTGTCTACCTTGAGTCCCATTAGCCTGTCCAGCACTACCCCCCTAGTGATAGTGATTGTCTCAAGGTCCTCCCTTCCCACATTCCTGTGACCAGCAATTTCTGGCATGGTTTCTGTGTCTTCCACTGTGAAGACCGAAGCAAAATAATTGTTTAAGGTCTCAGCCATTTTCACATTTCCCATTATTAAATCCCCCTTCTCATCTTCTAAGGGACTAACATTTACTTTAGTCACTCTTTTCCGTTTTATATATCGGTAAAAGCTTTTACTATCTGTTTTTATGTTTTGTGCAAGTTTACTTTCTTAATCTATCTTTCTTTTCTTAGTCATTCTTTGCTGTCGTTTAAAATTTTCCCAATCTTCTAGTTTCCCACTAACCTTGGCCACCTTATACGCATTGGTTTTTAATTTGATACTCTCCTTTATTTCCTTGGTTATCCACGGCTGGTTATCCCTTCTCTTACCGCCCTTCTTTTTCACTGGAATATATTTTTGTTGAGCACTATGAAAGAGCTCCTTAAAAGTGCTCCACTGTTCCTCAATTGTGCCACCGTTTAGTCTGTGTTTCCAGTCTACTTTAGCCAACTCTGCCCTCATCCCACTCTAGTCCCCTTTGTTTAAGCATAGTACGCTCGTTTGAGATACTACTTCCTCACCCTCAATCTGTATTACAAATTCAACCATACTGTGATCACTCATTCCTAGAGGATCTTTTACTAGGAGATTGTTTATTATTCCTGTCTCATTACACAGGACCAGGTCTAAGATAGCTTGCTCCCTTTGTAGGTTCTGTAACATGCTGTTCTAAGAAACAATCCCGTATGCATTCTATGAATTCCTCCTCAAGGCTACCCCTGATTTGATTTGATTTGACCAATCGATATGTAGGTTAAAATCCCCCATGATTACTGCCGTTCCTTTTTCACATGCCTCCATTATTCCCTTGATTATTACCCGCCCCACCGTGAAGTTATTATTTAGGGGCCTATAAACTACACCCACCAGTGACTTTTTCCCCTTACTATCTCTAATCTCCACCCACAATGATTCAACATTTTGTTCATTAGAGCCAATATCGTCTCTCACAACTGCCCTGATATCATCCTTTATTAACAGAGCTACCCCACCTCCTTTCTCTTCTTGTCTATCTTTCCTAATCGTCAGATACCCCTGTATGTTTAATTCCCAGTCTTGGCCACCCTGCAACCACGTTTCTGTAATGGCCACCAAATCATACCCATTTGTAATGATTTGTGCCGTCAACTCATTTACTTTGTTTCGAATGCTGCGTACGTTTAGGTAGAGTGTTTTAATACTAGTTTTTAAACCATCATTTTTAGTTTTGACCCCTCCTGCAGCACCTTTACATTCAGTGGCCCTTTTTGTTTTTTGCCTTGGGTTTCTCTGCTCTCCACTTTTACTCATCTCCTTTCTGTCTTTTGCTTTTGTCTCCTTTTTGTTTCCCTCTGTCTCCCTGCATTGGTTCCCATCCCCCTGCCATATTAGTTTAACTCCTCCCCAACAGCACTAGCAAACACTCCCACAAGGACATTGGTTCCGGTCCTGCCTAGGTGCAGACCGTCCGGTTTGTACTGGTCCCACCTCCCCCAGAACTGGTTCCAATGCCCCAGGAATTTGAATCCCTCCCTGCTGCACCACTGCTCAAGCCACGTATTCATCTGAGCTATCCTGCGATTCCTACTCTGACTAGCACATGGCACTGGTAGCAATCCTGAGATTATTACTTTTGAGGTCCTACGTTTTAATTTCGCTCCTAGCTCCTTAAATCCGTCTCGTCGGACCTCATCCCTTTTTTTAACCAATAGCGTTGGTACCAATGCGCACCACGACAACTGACTGTTCACCCTCCTTTTTCAGAATGTCCTGCACCCGCTCCGAGACATCCTTGACCCTTGCACCAGGGAGGCAACATACCATCCTGGAGTCTCGGTTGCGGCCGCAGAAACGCCTATCTATTCCCCTTGCAATCGAATCCCCTATCACTATTGCTCTCCCACTCTTTTTCCTGCCCTCCTTGGATGTGTACCTGGAGTTCTTCCCACTTGTAACTGACTACTGGTTAAATTTTGATTTTGAGACATAGCTGAGGGACCATTGTCTCTGTACTAAAAAGATTCAAAATGAAGTTTTCGAAATCCTCATACAACCTAAACTGCAAACCGTTTAAACTTCACACTGGGTTGTAGTTGTACTGGAGTGATTGTGAACTTGGTGAGGGTTTCAAACCTCTTGCTTAAGTGTGCTTTGTACCAAAATTCTACTCCACCGCTTGTAACAATAACACGAGCAAGTATTTTTACCACTTATCTATCAGTGCAAATTATACCTTGCCTATTGGGCTACTTAGTCTTTCTAGGTCAATTAAGAACACTTGGCTCTGTTTCTACCAGATTTTCAATAGCCCTTGGTGTATTTCTTGCTAATCTCTTTTAAAAAAAAAAAAAAAAAAAAATTCAGGCAATGCACTGAAGTCAGAATAAATCAACAGATGGCTTAGAGTAATGGAAAAGTATTTTTAAAAGAATACTGAAAGTAGCATGTTAAACTGTAAATGCAATGAATACCTTCAAAGGCAGGATAACTCATCTGGACTATAAATGCACTTCTCTAAATTGATGGTGGTTGTTGAGTCAGACTGTATTTAGGGAACACTGATGCTGCCAGAATCTGGAGTCAATGGCTTTGGAGCGGTGCCATTTACTGGGACTGAGTGAGATTATTCAAAGACTATTTTTAAGCATGAGGAATACTATTGTTTCATTCAGCACTTTACACTCACTTTGTGAAAGTTGCCAGAAAATAACTCTCAATCCTGCCTCAGTGTTAATTTAACATTGTATGTTGACATTGCTCTGAAGTTCTTATCAGACTCCAGATCTGAAAAAAAACTTAGTGTATTAGTTACATCACGGTGTAAGTTCTTGGGCAAGGAAGGAATGGAAAGATTTCCTTATTGGTTTCTGGTGTTAGTGACTTTCATTTTGTTGATCGTTTCGAGCTAAACCTACAAGGACATTCCCAGAATCACAAGATGATACTGTTTGTAACCAGGCAGCTGGGGATGCAATAAATTCTTAACCTTGTAATGACTGAACCTAAAATTTCAGTTTATGAAATACTTCTTGATGAAGTAATGGCTCAGTTTCAGAATAAACCGTTATATAGGAGTTGCAACGTCACTGAGAAATTGTGCAGATTTGTTCGTCAAAAAGCTGTAGAAAGTGGTTGAATGGAGGTAATCCTCATGCAAATGTGCCAGTCATTTGATTCCTTAAATGGGCAATTCCAGGTTGTGATCAAGGCCATAGAAGTGAGCACCTGGATTTGGGCTGCCCAAAGCTTTTAGAAAGTGACCAAGCTTTCAACAATAACTTCGATTTATAAAGCGCCTTTAATAAAGCAAAATATCCTAAGGTGCCTCACAGGAGCATGATCAAGCAAAATTTGATACTGAGCCACCTGAGGAAAAAATTGGGGCAGATGGCCGAAAGCTTGGTCAAAGAGGTAGGTTTTAAGGAGCATCTTAAAGGAGCAAAGAGAGGTTGAGGGAGGGAATTCCAGAACTTAAGGCTTTGGTAGCTGAAAGCATGGCCACCAGTGGTGGTTACTCGCCAGAATTAAAGGAGCGCAGATATAAGAACATAAGAAATCGGAGTAGGCCCCTTGAGCCTGTTCCGCCATTCAATAAGATCATGGCTGATCTGATCATGGACTCAGCTCCACTTCCCTGCCCGCTCCCCATAAACCCCTCATCGTTTAAGAAACTGTCTAGTGCGGTCTTAAATTTATTCAATGTCCCAGCTTCCACAGCTCTCTGAGGCAGCGAATTCCACAGATTTACAACCCTCAGAGAAAAAAATTTCTCCTCATCTCAGTTTTAAATGGGCGGCCCCTTATTCTAAGATCATGCCCTCTAGTTCTGGTCTCCCCCATCAGTGGAAACATCCTCTCTGCATCCACCTTGTCAAGTCCCCTCATAATCTTATACGTTTCGATACGTCGCCTCTCATTCTTCTGAATTCAAATGAGTAGAGGCCCAACCTACTCAGTCTTTCCTCTTAAGTCAACCCCCTCATTTCTGGAATTTACCTAGTGAACCTTCTCTGAACTGCCTCCAGAGCAAGTGTATCCTTTCATAAATATGGAAACAAAAACTGCACTCTGTATTCCAGGTGTGGCCTCAACAATACGCTGTATAGCTGTAGCAAGACTTCCCTGCTTTTATACTCCATCCCCTTTGCAATAAAGGCCAAGATTCCATTGGTTTTCCTGATCACTTGCTGCACCTGCATACTATCCTTTTGTGTTTCATGCACCAGTACCCCCAGGTCCCGTTGTACTGCTGCACTTTGCAATCTTTCTCCATTTAAATAATAACTTGCTCTTTGATTTATTTCTGCCAAAGTGCATGACCTCACACTTTCCAACATTATACTCCATCTGTCAAATTTTTGCCTATTCACTTAGCCTGTCTATGTCCTTTTGCAGATTTTTTTGTGTCCTCCTCACGCATTGCTTTTCTTCCCATCTTTGTATTGTCAGCAAACTTGGCTGGAGAAAATTAGAGATCGGGAGGAGTGAGGCCATGGAGGGATTTGATAACAAGTATGAAAATTGCTTAACCAGGAGCCTATGTAGGTCAGTGAGCACAGGCAATGGGTGAATGGGACTTTGTGCGAGGACATGAGCAGTAGAGTTTTTGTAACCTCAAGTTTACGGAGGGTAGAATGTGCAAGGTCGGCCAGGCGTGCATTGGAATAGTCAAGTCTGGACGTAACACAGACTTGGATGAGTGTTTCAGCAACAAATGAGCTGAGCCGGGCGGAGTCGAGCAGTGTTCTTGAAATGGAAATAGGCGGCCTTTGCGATGAGATTCCAACCACATATCTGCATCATCTCGGGGTCAAATATGACACCAAGGTTGGAACAGTCTGGTTCAGCCTCAGACAGTTGCTCGGGAGAGGGATGGAGTCAGTGACTAGGGAACAGAGTTTGTAGCGGGAACTGAAGACTGGCTTCAGTCTAACCAATATTTAGTTGGAATAAATTTTTGCTCATCCAGTACTGGATGTCAGACGGTGGATGGGTCAGGAGAAGTCGTGGTAAGGAAGAGCTGGATGTCATCAGCGTACATCTGGAAAATGATCGTGTTTTTGGATGATAACATTGGATATACGGCACAGAAACTGGCCATTCGGCCCAGCTAGTCCATGCCATGTTTATGCTCCACTTGAGCTTCGGGAGAGGCGCACAGTACCCGAGGAGAGATAACCATTAACAATATCAGCTAACGGGAGCCAGGAAAGGAAGTTGGGTGATCAGTTTAGTGAGAGTAAGGTTGAGTCAGCAGGAAGTGGGTCTCGTGGATAAGATGAGCTCGGAGAGGACATCGGGGGAGATAGGAGAGCAGCTAGAGAAAGATGGGAGTTCAGGGCTGGGGCAGGGGGGAATCTTTGAGGAAGTTTGGCCTGGTAGGCTAGGGAAAGGAAAGGAAGTGGCAGAGGCAGCTGATCGAATGGTCTCAATCTTAGTGACAGAAGTCCATAAGCTCCTTGCACTTGTTGGAGGTGACGGTTTTAAGAAGACCGTCACCTCCAACAGTAGAGAAAAGAAGGGTTATCTTTGCATTCCAGGATGATCCTGGACTAGTGAGCAATTTTGGCAGATGAGAGCAGGAACCAATAGTGCTTTATGTGGTGCACCCAGATCTGGCGATGAATGGCTAAACCAGTTGTCTGCCATACCCGTTCAAGTCTGCATCCCTTGACTTCAGGGAGTGAGGGTGAGGGCCGTATCTTGAAAATTATTTGTATGTAGAATTCTATTTCTACATAAACATTTCATTATAAATGTTCACTTCTCATCAAGCTTACACTGATTCATGTTTCTTTGAGCAGAATTACTGGTTGTCTTAAGATTTTATTTTTACAGTAATGTTTATAGATTTTGTAAGATGAAATAAAGTCTGCTTTGAGCTAATCATCAATCTTTTGAAATGCTTATCCAACCACGTAAATAAATGCACCAAATCGTCTTTACCTTGCATTGAAGTGATTTCATAATTTCCTTTTTTCAAATTTTAGTTTCTTATGTGCAGAGATCAAAAGGGCACCATTGGTGGTGCAATGAAGTGACCTTTAACTGCAACGATCACTTACTCCGTAACCAGTGGGTACAAGCACTTAAGGAACAGTTGGAATTGCAAGGTACTGTTTGTTTCTGTGGAATAAGGATAGAGCTGTCAAATGTGTGATTTTACAAGCCAAGATGACCTGAGGTGATGTGCAAAATTAATGATCTTTATATCTGTCTCAGTGGGGTCAAGTTTCGGCCTGAGTTGCTCCTATTTTTTTGGAACAACTAGTTTGGAATGGAGTATCTTAGAAATTGCAATTCTCGACATTTAGTTTCTCCAGTTCTAGTCAGTTAGAACAGTTTCATTTTAGAACAGATTTTTTTTTCAAAAGGGGGCGTGTCCGGCCACTTACGCCTGTTTTGCAAGTTTAGGCAGCGAAAACTTACTCCAAACTAACTTAGAATGGAGTATGTGTAGATTTTTGTACGCTCAGAAAAACTTTGCCTACACTTAGAAATCAGGCATATGGAACGAAAGATGGGCGGGACCGGGGGGGGGGGTGGGGGGATGCTTACAAACATTAAACACTTCACTTTTACAAATAAAGAGCCATCATCAATAATAAATAATAAAGAAATCAATAAATAAACCAATAAATCAATCCAAATAAAATTTTTAAAAATTAAAAAAAAAATGAAAATCACTAAATAAAAAATTATTTCTACTTGCCTACTGCAGCACTGGGGAGAAGATGATGGAGGGGGAAGAGAGGAGAAGATGGATGGGGGGTGGGGGAAGAGGAGAAGATGGGAAGGAGGGGAGGAGAAGAGAAGATGATGGGAGCGGGGAGAGAAGAGAAGGGGGGGTAGAGAGAAGAGAAGAAGATGGGGGGGGGAGGGGGAAGAGAAAAAGATGGGGGGGGAGGGGGAAGAGAAGAAGATGGGGGGGGGAGGGGGAAGAGAAAAAGATGGGGGGGAGGGGGAAGAGAAAAAGATGGGGGGGGGGAGGGGGAAGAGAAAAAGATGGGGGGGAGGGGGAAGAGAAGAAGATGGGGGGGGAGGGGGAAGAGAAAAAGATGGGGGGGGAGGGGGAAGAGAAGAAGATGGGGGGGGGAGGGGGAAGAGAAGAAGATGGGGGGGGGAGGGGGGAAGAGAAAAAAATGGGGGGGGAGGGGGAAGAGAAAAAGATGGGGGGGGAGGGGGAAGAGAAAAAGATGGGGGGGGAGGGGGAAGAGAAAAAGATGGGGGGGGAGGGGGAAGAGAAGAAGATGGGGGGGGAGGGGGAAGAGAAGAAGATGGGGGGGAGGGGGAAGAGAAGAAGATGGGGGGAGAAGAGAAGAGGGGGGAAGAGAAGAGAAGATGATGGGGGGAAGGGGGAGAAGGGAAGATGATGGGGGGTGGGGGAGAAGGGAAGATGGTGGGGGAGAAGAAAATGGATGAGAGGGGGGAGAAAAGAAGACGGATGTGGGGGGGTGGGGAAGAGAAGAAGGTGGGGGGGGTGGGGGGAAGACGACGAAGAAGCCGGGCCCTGCCGAGGACTTCGGGCAGGGCCCGCAAGCAGCCGACGCCGACGTGTCTTCAGGCGGGGCCCGCCCCAGCGAGATGCGGGGCGGGCCACGCCACCGACGAAGAAGTTGGGACCAGCCAAGGACTTTGGGCGGGGCCCGCACGCAACCAATGCCGGACTGCTGCCGCCGCCGACTCTTCGGGCAGGACCCGCCCCCCAGCGAGAGGCCGGGCGGACGGGCCCCGCCGCCGAGGTAAGATGCGCAAGCCACTCGGCCGGGGATAGGGGTGACGTCCCTTCGACCTGAGATCGGGTCATCGCCCCGGAGACAGGATGCCGGGAGCTACTACGTGCGCGCAGCTGCAGGCACTGTTTTCGGCGCAGGGCTGTAGCTCCGCCCCCAGCAGCTCCTGCTGCGCAGCACCGAGGTGGAAATGGGCCTACAGCTATCGGAGAATCGCGAGGTAAGTATTCGGTGCGATTTTTGTTGTATAAATTAGGCGGGCCTCTCCGATGAACGCCATTCTAGTGGGCGGCCAAAACTTGACCCCTCAGAAGCTACTTAAATCTGAAATACTACATTTTCACTGTAAACACTTTTTTGAAAAATTTTGACTTCTTCAATCTCTGTTTTACCCACCGTGCAGAACCTACTTTGTAGTGCTATCATGTTTCATGTACAGTTCAAACCTTAAAAATTTTATGAATTTTATTGCAGGGAATTTCATACTCTGTCTGAAGACACCAGTATATAATGAGTGTATGTAAGAAGCTTGTGATGGGCTAGGGATGGGAGAGTTACTTGAATTGAAAATGTGTTGTTGGCTTGGTGAATTGAACTTATAACTTCCTCTTTATTCGGTGGAATATAATATAGTGATCAGTTATCAATTCTGGTCATAAATATCTGGAGTTAGCTGTGTCCTTCAAATCATTTACCCTCTTTCTCCCCACCCCCCCCCCCCAAAAAAAAATTAATTGTGGCCTTGTCATGTGGTAAAAACAATTAGCACATTCAAGTTGAATACAATTATAAACATGTTGACAACAGCATTCACTTTGATGGTGAAAGTAATTTGGCAATAGTCCTGAGGTCAAGCTGTAGCAATCAGAATAATATGCATCATAGTGGTCTTGCAGAGTTGTATCCTTGTCTTTGTGGGGTTTCAAAACAGGCTTGTTTTTCTTTTGGGCTCTAATTCGGAGCAAATCCATTCTTCTCTTGGCAGGGTAGTCTGATTTGGGCAGTGTGTCTGGCTTATGTATGAATAGGCTCCACATTGTCTTCTACCTCTTGAGCTCCAGACAGAGTTCATACCTACCTGTTCCGACGAACATATGTCCCATAGATATTTTAACCACGTGTTTGTCGTGATGAGGGTTGAACTTGTGGCTAGCAGTGACACCTGTGCTGGCCTATGTTTTCTTTTCCTCTGCTCCTTCTTCACTGCTTTCTAAAAGCTTGAATGTGTATAACCAAAATGTGTGTACCACACTTCCCATTGCTATTTCCAGGTAAACATATGACATGTCTGTATGCTCAATGTATTACCTTAAAGCTGGACTTCGTACATACTCCTGTGTAAGTTTCTTCATCCCTCACTGCTGAGTGTTGTCCCATGTTTCATTTTTCATACCACATCTATTATTGTTAATTTTGGTATGGTGGCTTTTTTGGCTTGGTAGCTTTCAGTTAGCCAAGCCAATAGAAAATAAACCAGAAGGGTCTTTGTATGTACACCTGTATTTCTAATTCTATTCAATTCCAGTTCCTTAATCCTTCCCTTCAGTATATGGCGAAAGGTGAACTATGGTGGTTGTTTGATGGCCTTCTATTCAAAAATGTGTCAGCCCAAGAGCATATGTTCCCAGTATAGATGCAGTAGCTGCCCATTTCCAGTTCAGTAATTTGGAGATTTTGGTAAATCCATTGTAGGTGATTCACATAAGTAAAGCTACAAACACAATGTTGGCTTGTGTAATGTGGCTTCTGTGAGTAGTTATGGAAGAGCTCCTCAAGTCATGACTTTAGGATTTTGGGTAAAATATGTAAATGATGTCCAAAGAGCTATGTTGACTTCATTTGGGTGTATTTTCACTTGCGGTTTGAGGGCATGACCTACTTGGAATTGAAGTGTATAAAAAGTTGCTGCCTTGGATCATGTTTGCTATGATTCTATTACTAAAATGTAATTGTTTTTACAGCTGCTCCATGCTATTTGAGTCTCAGAACCAAGATCCCATAATTCCTCGTAGCATCCCACAGGATCAAAGAACTTTTACTATACTTGTGATCGTTGCTTTTGTAGAGTTATATACTCCAAATCTAGTTGATGTAAGCTCCTATCAAATATATTTTCACCCAGCTGGAAAAATTATAGGCAGTACATAGTGAGTGGGGATATTGGCCCCAAGTTTCCACATGATTTGCTCCTGATTTTTAGAAGCAACTGGTGTAGAACGGAGTATCTTAGAAATCGGAATTCTCCACATTTAGTTTTCTGCAGTTCCAGTCAGGTAGAACAGTTTCACTTTGGAACTGAATTTTTTTTTCAAAAGGGGGTGTGTCCGGCCAATGACGCTTGATTTCAAAGTTTCCACAGTGAAAACGTAATCCAAACTAACTTAGAATGGAGTAAGTGAAGATTTTTGTACGCTTGAAAAAACCTTGTCTACACTTTAAAAAATCAGGCGCAGGTTACAAATTAGGCGTCTGGAACGAGGTGGGGGGGTGGGGGGGAGGGAAGTCATTAAATTCTACAATCAATCCTTAGTTATACTTATACAAATATTATACAAATGAATCCAACCTGAATAAAAATTTATAAGCAAAGAAAAGATTAAATAAACCATGTTCCTACCTGTGTGAAAGTGCTTCAGGCAGGCCTTTCAGGCAGCGGTGTGGCGTCAGTGTCTCGATGGCAGGCAGCAAGCAGCCTTCGAGCTGAGCTGCAGTGCTTGAGGCAGGCCTTTATTTCCCGCGAAGATGCAGCACCCGGACGAACTTGAGGCCATTCGGCCATGGGATTGCAGCGGCATCAGTGGCTGGCCGGCAGCCGAAGAATCAATGCAGGACACACGCAGCTCATTAAGGTTCTTAAGGCCATTCGGCCACGCTTTAGGGGCGGCGTCAGTGGCTGGCCGGCAGCCGAAGATACAGCAGCAGTCTTCGAGCTGTGAGGGAGACTGAGGCCATTTGGACAGGGAGAGGCAGCCACATAGACAGTTTTATATTTAAATTTGCAGAATGGGTGCTGCATTGTCAACACCACATATTATGCAATGGTTTGCCATCAATTCACTGCATAGGAGAGAATTGATTAGAGCTCACCGCACCAGGAATTTCGTAGCCCGTAGATTGATGGGCAGGAGACCTTATCCACGTCGACAATATCTAACCAGGCGCTCGTACCTGGACATGAGCGAGGCTGATTGTGTGAAAAGGCTGCATTTTCGCAGAGAAGTTGCCACTGAGATCTGTGATATGGTGAGAGCAGATTTGCAGCCCAGAAGCAGAAGAACAACTGCCTTGTCTGTTGAAGTGAAGGTAACAGCTGCACTTTCTTCCTATGCCTCGGGATCGTTTCAGGCTACAACTGGAGATGTGTGTGCCATCTCTCAACGTGCAATACATGCCTGCGTTTACCAGGTCACGGCTGCACTTTATGTGCGAAGGAATGACTTTATCAATTTCCCAATGACCACACAAGCGATCCATGAGAGGGCTGTGGGCTTCTTCAGGATTGCCGGCTTCCCAAAGATACAGGGCTACATTGATTGTACCCACATAGCCTTGCGAGCACCCGTGGAGGAATCTGAGCAGTACCAAAATAGGAAAGGTTTCCACTCTATCAATGTGCAGCCCGTGTGTGACGACAAGCAGCGCATCATATCAGTCGATGGGAGATACCCTGGCAGCACCCACAATGCATTCATCCTACGCGACAGCGTTCTATCTGACATGTTAGAGCAGCAGCCAGAAGAGCAGAGCTGGCTACTGGGAGACAAAGGGTACGGCCTGACCACCTGGCTCATGACGCCCCTACGCGTGACACGGACAGAAGCTGACCGTCAATACAACATGGCGCACATTGCGACGCACAGCATCATTGAGAGGACCATTGGCATATCGAAACAGCGATTCCGATGCCTGGACCATTCCGGAGGACAGTTGCAATACTCTTCTCAGATTGTCGGTCACTTCACTGTTGTGTGCTGCATGCTTCATAACTTAGCCATCATGAGGCAGCAGGAGCTGGTAGTGGAACCCGAAGACTGACGTGAGGGTCCAGTGCATGATGATAGTATTATGGAAGACCAGGATGTGGATGATAACGACAATCAGGAAAGCATGCAAGTGCCTAATGCCGGAGCACGAGGTCGGAGGAGAGCCGTCCATCGTGCCCCTTTAACGATTGCTCAAGACTTGCGCCAGCAGCTCATCCGTGAATGCTTCAACTACTGATGCCTGAGGGCTCTGCGACCACTTTTGCATATGGACATGTTTATTCTTTGCAGTTGTTCCTACGTTGTGTTGTGTTAATGGAACAGGAAACAGTTTTAATGAAAAAATATTTTATTGAAAAGTTAACGTCAATCTAATAAAATATTTGTTGTATCAAACTATACTTTTTAATATGACTCTTGAAGATCACTTATAAACTTGTAAAGTTACAAAAGTTACAAAACACTTTCTATGTGAAAAATTTTACACTCTAAGATCACTTAGACTTCAAGATCACTTTTTAGATGCAAAATTAAATAATTTACAGAATGTGAGAGCATTTAGACTTTAAGATCACTTGAAAACCCTGAGATCACTTATATGTTGTAAAGTTACAAAACTTACAAAACAGTTTCATTGTGAAAAATCTTACACTCTGAAGAACACTTAAACTTCAGGATCACTTTTTAGGTGCAAAATTAAATAAGATACAAAAAAATGTGAGAGCATTTACACTATAAGATTAAAAACCATAAGATCCCTTATAAGTTGTAAACTTACAAAACTTACAAAACAATCTCAATTTGAAAACGCTACTACAGCTACATCAAGAACAAGAACAAAAGCAGCAAAGAAAGGCTACAACCATGTCTCATCCATATCTCAGTGAATGTTCACTTCCTCATGGGGGTGTCATTTGATTGGCTGGGCTGTGTGCCCTTATTGCAGCAGCTACCTCAACCAGGCCCTCCCTGACGGCCTGAGCCGTCGATTGCACTCCCTCGGACATTCCCGTGTCATTACTGCTATTTCTCCCGTCAGGACCGTCAACTCTTCACCTACTGCATTGACGCCACCGATGAGTGATCGGGCAAGCTCATTGGTCTCCATACCCAATGCCAAAACCTGAGCCGCATCTGTTGCACGCTGCATCTCAGGAGAGCGTGTCTCCAATCTCCTTCTCTGCCTGGGTCTGCCTCGTGGCACCACTACACTGGGAGGCACGGGCACGGACGGTGGGATGCTCGGTGTTGCAAGCGGCACCACTACACAGGGGGCGCAGGCTGGGACTGTGGGACGCTCTGTGTTCCAGACGGCTGAACTGGAGGGAGAGGCTCGGGCTGGAATGGTGGGATGCTCTGTGTTGCAGACGGCAGAACTAGAGGGAGAGGCTCGGGCTGGAATGGTAGGACGCTCGGTGTTCCAGACGACAGCACTCGAGTGCAAGCCATGGGCTGGGATGTTGGACAAATGGGTGTAAACTGCTCCATGATATCAGCAGCAACACTGGGACCCGAAGCGTCGGAATCAAAACCATAGTAGGTGGAACCAGAACCTATGCGAGAGGGAGGCGCAGGCTGGGACGGCAGTGCACTGACTGTAGAATGCTGCATTATACCAGCAGCACCACTGGGACCCGCAACATCAGAAGCCAAACCATGGAAGGTGGAACCAAGACCTATGCTAGGGGTTGAAACTCTGATGCCCCTTGATGGGGGCTCATAAACGTTAAATTGGAAGCTCTCCCCTGCAGACATTTCAGTCATCGCTGCCAACATCCAGTCTGGATCGTCCGCAGCTGGTTGTACTGGTTCTTGTTCTGTACCCTCAGGATTCTCAGGGTTGGCAGCAGCAGCGTCGTCGTCGTCGTCATCATCATCATCTGCAAAATACATCAGAACAGTCAAATGCTTAACAGCAAGGGAGGGGGCCGGGTGAGTGGCATGAGTACTCTCACACATAGCAGGCCAGGCAGCAGGTTAATTTAAAGGGCCATGATGCATTTTCAGGACTTGCCCTCTTCCTCGCGTGCGGGCCCAGCTTGTGCTGTACCGATTGCTTTACTCCATGTCCGACTCATCATAGCAGCTACCCTTTGTTCCAAGGGTGTCAGTGGATGCAGATTGGGCACGCCTCCTCCTGTCCGAGTTGCCTCCCTTTTGTTGTGGGCCAATTTCTTCTGCAAAGAGTAAAATATAACTTTTTACAGAGTGTGTCAGTCTGCAAGGTGGGACATACAGATAGCCAGGTTACAATTACGATTAAATTAAAAATGGGAAATATTACTTACACTAACTACTTGACCAAGGTTGTGCCATTTCTTTTTGCACTGACTTCCAGATCTCCTGGTATGCACCACTGCGCAGTAATCTTCTGCAACTTGGTTCCAGCGTTTCTTCATTTCTTTTGGTGGCACTTTTATGCTACCTCTGTTGCTGGTATCTAGCTCCTGCCATCTCTGCTCAATTACGTTGACTAATATCTCCACTTCCTCATGCAGGAAATTCTTTGCTCTTGGTGGACGTTGATCCATTGCAAAGTTGAATTGGCACTCTTATTTCGCCAAACACACAGTCCTTAATTTGCAGGCACCGGTTCTGCAAGTTTAGCAGTGAAAAGCTGAACTCACTGATTTCAGCAGGTGATTTATTCAGCAGTGCTGCTAAAAGCACTCCCTCACACACAGAAATATCAAGAAAATTAAAATACAAGCCTTTGCAGGGGTCCAAGAAACAAATCTTCACTTTTTCTGCAGCATTTTTAAAAATGGGCGAGTGCCAATGTTTACTTCAGACTGCGCGTGCGCGAACGCTCCAATGGGGTTGCCGGCACCAAGAAGCCTCATTTCAATTGTACCCGCCCCCTCCTACTTACAAAATCGGCGCGAGTGGTAGGCTCCGCCCCCTGTGCGCCGCGCCAAGCAGACATAGAGCATATCGGATTTTTTTTTAGGCGCTGTTTTCGGTGCGAAAAACAGGCGCCCAGCTCGGAGGTGCGCCTTTTTCGCCGCGTGTGGAAACTTGGGCCATTATCTGGTGTAGCCTGGACGTTAATTCTGTTGTCTCCTATTTCATGGAAGTTTAATGATTTCAGCTGTTGCACTGGAAGAGCATTGCAGGCAGCTTGATTTGTAGGAAATTGAAAACTTAAATACAAAAGTGTGGTTAGAATTGGATGAGTGGTGGACACCACTGATGGGCTGCCTCCTTCTGTCCTGGAAACTTGAATGGTTCTATGAAATTGGCCCGAGCTAGACTTTGCAGATCTTCATTGAACCCCCACATGTACCATAATGTCTTTTGCCCAAACTGTCGTACTCACAACGTATTGGTCATTGGCAGATCACATCTAAGCTTTTCCCTCTTCTCCTTGAGCACCTTGTTAAAGCACATCATCCCTTTCTACTAAACCACTGCCGACTCCTTTAAAGTTACGTCTACCGGCTTCCCGAGCTTCAGCAATCATCTCTTTGCTGAGATCTTCTCCCTTTTCTCCTTGTTTACCTTTTTACCCTGAGCAACTACTCATCCTTGGTGATTTCAACCTTCACCTAAACTATCCTCTGCAACTTTGTCATCGTGTCCTCACTTAATCTCATCCTACATATCCAGTTCCCACACCCATGACACTACTCTTGACATTGTGACTGCAAGAAGCCTAGCTACGTCTGAGGTCTTGATCATTGATGGGATCAGGGCTTCTCCTCTTGTTTCCATCAGTATTTACATCCATCGGCCCACCTGCAACCCCACCATCCCAATATCCCTAGAAAAAAAGCTGGTTTCTCCTCTACCCTGCTCTTCAACAAACTCTCAACTGCCTTTCTTCTGGCCCGCCACCATACATTACACCACTACATCTCTAAACTTGCTCAAAGACACCCATGGTTCTGTTTTTGATGCCATACCAAGTCACTCGTGTTCTCCAAATCAGTTGTTTCATACAGTACCCTTCTCACCACTATTGCCTGAAGTCTGAAGCTTGGAAACTTGAGAGCACTCAAGGCCTGGTTTTCCACTCCTAGAACTAGTTTGACCACCTCAAAACAATTTATCTCTATGTAGCTTCTCTCCAATCTCTCTTTTCCGCCCCCCACCCCCCCTTTCACTGGGCATATTTCCCATAAGGTCCGTTTCCTACTCATTTGATCCATTCCTGACTGCACAACTACTTTTCCTTATCCCAGTGCTCACAGGTACTGTTCCCCTTCCCTTAATAATTGCCATGACCACCCACCCTCCATCCTCATCCCTTGCTTTTTTCTACTTTTGTGTGTTCTAGCATAGTCTGTAGAACTTGAGCAATAGTTTCTCCTCCCATCCCATGCAGTCATGTCTTTGGCCATTTCTTCTCCTTATTCATATGTTGCCCTCCAATGATGTACCTGAAGGCATGGGATGACTGTAGGTGCCCTACTCTACTTGTGATTCATGGCCTCTGCTCCACAACCACCACTATCAGATTACCTGTTGGAACCAGGTTGCAGTTGTGCCAAATTCTCTCCTGCAAAACTGACGTATATCTTCCTGCCAAAACTCCATACTCTTGCCCCTCCGTGCCCCTCTCCAGCTGCATAATCAAGCCGAGCCAGACTATGACCAATTTCAGTGTCCAGTTTGACTTGAAGCTTAAATTCTGACAAATTATAACTTAAATGTTTTTTTTACCCTCAAATATTATTGTTGCAAATTCCGTTGGTAATTTGTTTGACTACAGTGTGATATTAGGAGCAACGTTCCCTCTAAGCTGTGCCGCCGCACAGCTGTCCGCTGGTCCTGCGCAGCCCGGGGCCGACTTTTCAACGTGTAATTTTGCGCATGTGCATCCAAAAAAACTAGGAGAAACGTTAGTTAGGAGGATGCTGTACAATGAAGTTAATCTCTGAACAATGTTCCAGTCAAAGCTTGTTAATTCTTAAGTAATCCTGCTAAGCAACTCTTCCGAGTTTGAAGGCTAAATGAGTTTTCTGCCAATAAAATATGATCACTACCAGGAAATTGTGAAACACTTCAGACTGCTGGCAGTGCAGCAGACCCGTATCAGCATTTTATTGAGTCATTCTGGAATTAGATGTTTACCAGAGTGCCTGCCTCTAAATGGATGATTTCCTGTAAGCATTTCTTATGTATTTTTCTTGTATCAGCAAACTGCATGGGAAAATGTTGAATGGTTACCTTGCAGTTTTATTATAGATAGTCATTCCTTGGTCAATCTTTTAATCAGAAAGTATTGAATATGTAACTTGTAACTTAAATGATTTAATAAGTTTTTAGTTCTAACATGATCTTTTTAATTTTCTCTCAATTCTCTGAAGCACTTTCTGTTACCAGTGATGAATTGTGTCAATGCCTTTTTAACATCTAAGTTTGAAGAAATCCCATCAGGATATTGAGCTGTGTCTCAATTGGTCCATGGAATTTTTAAAAACTCTTTCTTTCTCCTGCGCCACCCCCCCCCCCCCCCCCCCAACCATACATTTTTGATCTGTGTTGCTTTTCCCCTTGTTTGGCTGAGCTACATTTGTGCATCTTAACAATTCTGTGTAGCACCTTGGGACATTTTACTAAGTTAAAGGCACTATGTAAATGCAAGTTGTTAACAATTGGCTACATGGTAGCATTGGCAGAGGCCTGGATGTAGGTCACATCCATTTTAACCATGGTAAATGGAGCTAGCACAGGGACATGTAAAGAAGGGATGTAAAAGCAAGGGAGGGAGTACAGGTATGGCTGTAAAAGATTTTGTTGAATAGCAGGGGAAAAAGCTAAGATTTTAAATTGTGGCTAAGGAATCACACTAGCCGATATCTGTTTTCATTTATATTAGCATTCAGATTTGATGATTTAAAAAAAAACATATTCTATATTTTGAAAGTTGCCAAATAAATTCAGCAGTCGAATTAAATATTTGATTTATTCTCTTTCACAGCTATGCGACCAAAGCACTTAATCGTATTCATTAATCCTTTTGGAGGGAAGCGACGAGGAAAGCAAATATATGACGATAAAGTCGCCCCTCTGTTTCGGTTAGCTTGCATTTCTGCTGAAGTGATTGGTGAGTTAGTGTCTCCTCATTAAACTAGTATTTTAATAGTTGATCACTGCAATGTCGGGAACGGGGAAACTATTAATGACTGCTTTCAGGCTAAACTGTTAAATGTTCTAATAAACACGTGTCTATGTCTCTCTACTCATTTGGGAAAGTGGTTGAACTGCACATTTTGTGTCCATTACATGGTTTTTATGGGGTTTAACAGCAGCTGTTTCTTCTTTCATCTGTTATTTTCCCAAGCTCCTAAGGCATCAACCACTCACTGGGATAGGGTTGCATGAGTGCTGGCCGACCTGTGGTATTGTGCTGAAGTGACTATTCCCATCTGAACAAGATACTCTTTCCTCCTATTGTCCACACACTTGCACCTCCTAGCAGGGCTAATTGGATAAGGATCAGGAATGGGAGCCCAAGCCCTTAACTGAGGGTGATTATAGTAATCTTTATGCAGACTCAGCACAGATTGGGAATCAAAGCTGGGATCTTCCTTGTTTTTACAACTTAGCAATTCACCGCTTTATCCAGGTGAGCAATCGAGGAACTATGATTGAACTTCACGAAAGTCACTTCGAGTTAGTATTTATTTAGTGATGAGTTCATCTCTATATCTCGCACTCCTTGAGGTTTTCATCAGCTGCTTTATAACCCCAACTACTGAAAAGTCAAATTTTGGCACTTTTCACAGTCTGCTGAACTGTAAAACTTTAATATTATTGAATTTTTGACTTTGAAAAAGGGTGACAGCATATTTGTCTCTTTTTTTTTTTTAAATCCCTCGATCCTGACTGACTTCAACAACAAAATACCAAATGAAATGTTTATATTTGTGACTTTTTTTAATGAATAGTGTGCCGTTTCTTCTACGTTGAAGTAAAAAAATTGCAAAAGATTGATTTCTTTTTTCAAATTGAGATCATTAGAGGGTTCACAGGAGGTATCCACTTCTCATTAGTTTTGTAGATGTGAGCCATTATTTTTGGTCAGCTGCATCTGTCAGCTACATCGAAATTTTAATGTTACTATTTTCTACAGTGTAGAGTAGAGATAACTTTGAAATCTGAGTTTGTTGGCTGTTTCTACTCATTCAAAGTATTATTATAGTTACTGAGAATATAACAATTCAAGAAGAGCCTGATTTCTTTTGAAAGACAGGATGAAGCAGCCTTTTTGACTCGCTGATGAGATTTTAAACATATTATCCATAATTCAACAATTAATTTTATTTTGTATGGCTTGCTTAAATACAATACTGGTTTCCATTAGGCAATGATATAAATCATTTGTGCAGCAATAGTTAATGTTGTATGATTCATTTTGAGGTGGAAAACTTTAATAGGCAGATATTCATGTGGATACAGAGAAGCTCAATAGTTGGACTTGGCCTTACTGGAAAATTAACAGTTTAATTTAGATAAGTTCAAAGTAAAGAGTATACTTTGCTGCAGAAAAAGATTTGGTTACAGAATGAATGAATTAAGCTTGATCAAAGTAATTGATTAAAAATAGCTTGTTAGTGTGAGATGAAGACGAGTAAGATGAACTGGATGTTGGGATGTATCACCATAGATGTGGAATATGTCAAGGCATATTATATTAATAAATAATATGCATTTATATAACACCGTTCAACATTATTGAAATGTCTCTGCTTCACGCAGTAAATTACTTTTGGTGTGTGGAGACTATTGGGTAAGCAAACATGGTAGCCATTCTAAAGAACAAACAAACCTGCATTGTTTTTTTAAATTCATTCACAGGAGAGAGAGAAGTTTTTGAGGGTAGTCACACAGATGAGCGATGAGGCGCAAGCAGTGCAGGAGGAAAGATGGGTGACCATTCGATGTGCAGCGAAAGAGAGGATGGAAAGATTAGAACAGATGCAATGGTTAGAACAGGAGTGCCCAGAGAAACTTGAGCTCAAACAGTTTTTGAAACACTAGCTTCCTGTGGGGGAAAATGAATACTCTGGGCAGGGGAAGCAAATAAATATCAATGTCGCCAGCAAGCATGAGATGTCTCCATATTGGGGAGGAGATAGTAACAGAGTTAGAAATGCAGTACTGATTGGGTAGAGTTTCTCAAATTGTTTGTGTTTCTGCAGCCCCCCACACTCTCGTTTTCCCCCCCCCCCGGGTCGGTGATTCATGCCCATGTGCGCCCCCTTTTTAAGAAATGGTGGGAGTAATATTCATAATTAGTAGCATGAAATAGGCGACAGCGAATTGTCAGCTTGTTTTACACCATTTTCACGTTTCATGCTGCTTTCACCCCCACCCAACCATGGGCTCAATTTTGCCAAAAGCCATTTTGTGACGTATTGCCAGAGTTACACCCGTTTTTCTAGGCCACAACTGCTCCAAAAATAAATGTGCCAAGTTTCCCCGCTCTTTTTTTTTTAATTGGCGCCGCGCAGCCTATCCTGTAGCCTCGGTGGGGGGGAAATGATAGAAACGTAGAAACATAGAAAATAGATGCAGGAGTAGGCCATTCGGCCCTTCGAGCCTGTACCACCATTCAATAAGATCATGGCTGATCATTCACCTCACTACCTACTTTCCTACTTTCTCTCCATACCCTTTGATCCCTTTTAGCCGTAAGGGCCATATCTAACTCCCTCTTGAATATATCTAACGAACTGGCATCAAGAACTCTCTGCGATAGAGAATTCCACAGGTTAACAACTCTGAGTGAAGAAGATTCTCTTGCCCACTCACCTAACTTGTCCAAGTCACCCTGCAGCCTCTTAGCATCCTCCTCACAGCTCACACCGCCACCCAGCTTAGTGTCATCTGCAAACTTGGAGATATTACACTCAATTCCTTCATCTAAATCATTTATGTATATTGTAAATAGTTGGGGTCCCAGCACTGAGCCCTGTGGCACCCCATTCATCACTGCCTGCCATTCTACGAAGGACCTGTTTATCTCTACTCTCTGCTTCCTGTCTGCCAATCAGCTCTCTAGCCACGTCAATACGTTGCCCCCAATACCATGTGCTTCAATTTTGCACACCAATGTCTTGTGTGGGACCTTGTCAAAAACCTTTTGAAAGTCCAAATACACCACATCCACTGGTTCTCCCTTGTCCACTCTACTTGTTGCATGCTCAAAAAATTCTCGAAGATTTGTCCAGCATGATTTCCCTTTCATAAATCCATGCTGACTTGGACCGATCCTGTCACTGCTTTCCAAATTATGTAATCTCTTCTGCGTATGCGTGGGGAAAAAAAGGATGTTTTTGATGTGATTCCTATGGGCGCGCATGCGCAGTACAGCTCCCGCCTGCAGTCAGCCATTTTTAATGAGCCAGTTGTGTGTGTGAGAACTTTAATTATCATTAAAAAAATCAGAGCTGCAATACAAGATGCAACATGGCACAAGGACCAAGAATTTCTTACAGGATGAGGTGGAGGCACTACTTATTGTGATTGAGGGCAGATGGCAGGAGCTGGACACTAGCAGAGGTCACAAAAGTTCCACCCAAAGAAATAAAGAAACGCTGGAACTAACTTGCAGAGGATTACTGTGCAATGGTGACCACCCCGAGGTCTGGAGGCCAGTGCAAAAAGAAATGGCAGGACCTTGGTCAAGTAGTGAGTGTAAGTAATATTTTAATTTTTCGATGGTATTGTAATTGTAAATGTGATCATCTGTATGTCGCACCCAGCAGAAAGACGCCCTCTCTTTAAAAAAAAAAAAATTATATTTTCATCTTTGCAGAGGAAAGTGGCTCACAACAAACAAGAAAGAACTCAAACAGGAGGAGGCCCATCAAATCTGCAGCCACTGACACCCTTGGAAGAGAGGGTCGCTGCTTTGATGGGTCCTGCCTGAAGAAAAGCAACCAACACTGCACAAGCTGGGCCCACACTCGAGGGAGAGGATATGCCCTGCAAATTCCACAGTCTGGCTTTCCTAAATGTTAAGTATGGCGCAGGCTAGCCATGCTTCAGTTCATGTCTCCCTCAGCCAAGCTTCGATTGATGCAATGTGCTATCATTCATCGTGGTCACTCAAATCAGCCTGCTGCTTGTGCTGTGTGAGCCTACTCATGCCACCCTGCCCACTCCTCTGCTGCTAACCATTTGTCTGTTCTGTTATATTTCGCAGAATTTGAGGCCACCCTGATGATGCAGAAGATTCAGACGAGGACAAGCCTGAAGCGTTTTCAGTATTGCCCCCATGCTTGCAATAAGCTCAAAATGGCAGGCAGGACAAGGATCTTTGTTCTCTTTTTTTTCCCTCACAAGGTCTGTATGGACCACACCCAGGTCTAAGCAGGCGCAGTGATCGGGAACCCAACCCCTTCGGCTTGATTTGATGGGTAGTGCAGGCTTTTGATGCCTTCCGTATGCCTTCTACAGCCCCCCACCCACCCGGGCTTGATTTGATGGGTAGTGAAGTCTTCTGATGCCTTGCACAGCTCCACAATTCCCTCCCTCTGCCCCGCCCCCCCCCCCCCCCCCTCAGGGATTCTTTTGCAGCCGAGCCCCTGTGTGGGGTGCGGGACGGATTCTGCCGGCCGACGCTCTGACCCTCGAGCACTGTTTGCAGACATTCGGTGGTGGCATGTCAATTGAAAAAAAATTAAAACTTACAGAATTTCTATCCAGCTTCCATTTACTGCATTATAAGATTTTAAAAAAATCTTTATTATGCATATTTAAGTGTGCTTAACTCCCTCCAAAACTTCGCTGAAAAACAATGGCGTCTTTCTGCGCCGATTTTTCGATGCGTGCTGGTTTTTCTTAACTCACCAGAATGTTTTTCGGGAGTGGTCACATACACCGACCTGGGAGAAATTTTTTGGGGGGCAAACTTGCCTAATTGATTAAAAACTGGTGCAGACATCAGGTTATGCAAAAAAAAACCTAAAAAAATCGTATCTTTAATTTTGTAACTTGTGCCATAAAAAGTGGCGCGCGCCAAAAAAACGTTGCAAATCACTGGGGAAAATTGTGCCCATATTTTGGCAACAAGCAAGAGGATTTTTTTATTCTCAGTGAATGTAACATTGCTTAAGCTAGAAACCAACATAAATAGCACAGTACCAGTACTATACTACTGAATAAATTTAACATTTAAAAAAAACCCCACATGATTATGCAGCTTTATCTTGGTGATTAGGGTGTTCCTGTTGGCAAGCGCACAATTTGAGGAATCTCAGTTTGATCTCTGTCAGTTATCCAACAGTTCCGAAGTATGATCTGATGTAAAAGTGATGGAAGGTGTCATAACATTAGAAATCGGAGCAGAGTAGTCCATTTGGCCCCTCGAGCCTGCTCCATCATTTAATAAGATCATGGCTGATCTGCAAAGTGATAGAAGGTGTTGTCAACAGTACTATCAAGCGGCACTAAACTCACCAATAACCTGCTCACTGATACCCAGTTTGGGTTCCGCCAGAACCACTTGGCTCCAGACCTCATTACAGCTTTGGTCCAAACATGGACAAAAGAGCTGAATTCCAGAAGTGAGGTGAGAGTGACTGCCCTTGACATCAAGGCAGCATTTGACCGGATGTGACATATAGGAGCCCTAGTAAAATTGAAGTCCATGGGGATGGGGGCGGGCGGCGGGGGATGGGACTCTCCACTGGCTGGAGTCATACCTAGCACAAAGGAAAATGGTTGCGGTGGTTGGAGGTCAATCATCCCAGCCCCAGGACATCGCTTCAGGAGTTCCTCAGCCCAACCATATTCAGCTGCTTCATCAATAGCGTTCCTTCCATCATAACTTCAGAGGTGGGGATGTTCGCTGATGATTGCACAGTGTTCAGTTCCATTCGCCACTCTTCAGAAAATGAAGCAGTCCATGCCCTCATGCAGCAAGACCTGGATGACGTTCAGGCTTGGGCTGATAAGTGGCAAGTAACATTTGCACCACACAAGTGCCAGGCAATGACCATTTCCAACAAGCGAGAGTCTAACCACCTCCCCTTGATAGTCAATGGCATTATCATCGCTGAATCCCCCCAGCATCAACATCCTGGGGGGGGTGGGTTACCATTGACCAGAAACTTAACTGGACCAGCCACACACATACTGGGGCATCAAGAGCGGGTCAAAGGCTGGGTATTCTGCGATGAGTCTCTCGCCTCCTGAATCCCCAAAGCCTTTCCACCATCTACAAGGCACAAGTCAGTAGTGTGATGGAATACTCTCCCATTTTCCTGGATGAGTGCAGCTCCAACAACACTCGAAACTCGACACCAACCAGGACAAAGCAGCCTGCTTGATTCGCACTCCACCTTCAACATTCACCCCTTCCACCACCGGCACACCGTGGCTACATCTATAAGATGCACTGCAGTAACTCATCACGGTTTCTTTGGCAGCACCTCCCAAACCCGTAGCCTCTACCACCTCGAAGGTCAAGAGTAGCAGACACATGGGAGCACCATCACCTGCAAGTTTCCCACCCAAGTTACGCACCATCCTGACTTGCAAGTATATCGCCGTTCCATCATTGTTGCTGGGTCAAAATCATGGAACTCTCTCCCCAACAGCACTGTGGGATTACCTTCACCACAAAGACTGCAGTGGTTCAAGAAGGCTCCTCACCACCACCTTCTCGAGGGCAATTGGGGATGGGCAATAAATGCTGACCTTGCTAGCGATGCCCACATCCCGGAAGAAATTTTAAAAAAATATAAAGATGAATCATTTTGGGAGTTTTTTGATAACGGTTGTGTAATTAGATGGCGCACTTGACATTTAATTGGTGCTGCATCTGTGCCTTCCCATCTGTGGAAACGTTTGTACCAATTTCAGTAATGATTGTAATTTAAACTCGTCTTCCTGTTTACGGTACAGCTCACTGAGATATTGCGATAACAGGGTTTGTACAAGTGGAAAATGAAACCTAGCAGTATTGTACAGAGCGGTCTGGCACTTGTTCAGCTTATTAATGTTGCACTGTAAATCTGTATGGAACTCAGCTCTGCTCGTAAGTGCACAGAATAAATATTGAGACATCTGTTTTGTGCTTGGATATAATGTCGATCTACAAGCTCATCAAGGTTACTGAATTAAATGCTACAAAGGTCAAATCACTGTTCTGCAGTGTGATAGACTTCTCAGTAACCTTCTCCCAAGTGTGCTTACCAAGTCTGTCAGAGAATTTGTGTGCTGAGAAAAGAGATCAGAATGGATCAGGGAACTGAATAACATGGTTAAGATACAAATCAAACTTAATTTGTTACTATCCAAGTTTGTTTTTGACCTTGTGGCCTAGAAATTTGAGCACGGTCATCTTTGAATGAATTGGGCCTCGTTAACATTGAGCTGGCGAGCTGAGTCCCCAAGCAGCTCACTGGCAAAGGGGAATGAAAGTTTGGGCTGCTACAGCCAAGGACCCCTAGTAAAACTGAAGTCAGTGGGGATCAAGGGGAAAACTCCAGAGGCTGGATTCATACTTGGCACAAAGAAAGATGGTTGTGGTTATTGGAGGCCAATCATCTCAGCCCCAGAACATTGCTGCGGGAGTTCTAAAGGATAGTCTCCTACGCCAAACCTTCAGCTGCTTCGTAAGCTCAGAAGAAGGTTGATACGACGTTGTGATTGCATTATGGGACTGATATTGACCCATATTCAGCATGTCAGTGTAACAGCTTGTGTCAAAATATTTGTGAGAGAAATCCTATCTATCTTGACTGTAATCTGTCACCTTTTTAAGGGTGGTGGTGTCTCAAGTTTGTTTTGCTTTTTGCTTCTCCAGTAACTGAACGTGCTAATCATGCCAGGGATCATCTGTTAGAAACGGATTTGGAGAAGTACGATGGGTAAGTGTTGTTATCATGAACAGAGTTATTCCAATTTGATCAACTATTTAAGGATTTAGAAAAATAGTTTTTGACCAAAACAAATACTAATTTGATTATTTATATTTAATTAGTCAGAGGTCTGATTTTAAAAAGAGAGAAAACAGAGAAACTCTTTCAATTTTGTACCCTAAATTATCCAGAATTTTCGAGGTCAGTTCACAGTATGCTTTGTTATATACTTATGCATACATTGCTAATATTGCATTGCTTTTGAAGTGCTTTTAAGGTTTTGTAATTAATAATCATTGTAAATTATTGTGATTTTGTTACACATATATGTTGAATTCATTTTTTTTATCTGAAATTAATGTTTTGGGACTGGTCAAATTTTCTGTCTTTTCAATTATTTGATTTATTAAATGGAAGCTCAGCTGAGTTTTTGGCAAGGCACAATGCTACTGGTTACTTCATGAAATCCACTTGTAAAAGTGATCCAATTGAATATTTTGGCTTTAAATTTCAGAAAGGAGATGAATAACTTTTTTTAAATTACTCTTCTAATGCCCCACCTGTCTCATTGTACAGGTATATTGTTTTTTCAGTAATACAATATGGTTGGGCGTATGGTTCATTTGTATGTCTGTAAATCCCAATTAAGAGCTCATTCATATTTATTTTAAATCTGATGCAGCTTACTTTAACAGGAGGTGAGTGAATTTTTATTTTTGGCAAAATACTGACAACTTGGAAGAAGTGGCAAGCTAACAGAGGACAGCCACTGAAAGTTCCTGTATGAGAAGAACTGCAATATCTTGGTGCTTGGTGGTATGCTATTTGATATCTAGTGCAGCGAAGAGTTTTTTTTATAAACATAGATGACGAAACAAGAAAGACAAAGGATATAAGAAAAAATAGGTGGAGAAGGACAGAAATGTTTTTAATTTGGTGGAATTAAACCCAGGCTAGTTCAAGAGAAAGACTGGAGTTGAAAGAAAAGGAAGCATTCGGAGCCAATTTCAGAGACCAAGAGGGGGACAAAAAAAAAGTAGAAAGCTATTTTGACTGTAGCTGAAAAAATGAATGAGAAATGGTTGCTCCACCAAGGTAAGAAAATGTGATGGAAAAAATTAGACCATTTATATTAATGTTATTTATTAGGCAGAATTGGCATTTATATATGATGTAAATAAATGTATACGCTTTTGAATGATTTTCAAGGGCATCTTGCCAGGCTCCCTTTCCCCTCCACTCACCACCACCACCACAGACTCCCAAGTTCATACGTATTTTGAAAAACGGGATTTAAAAAAAAAAAAAATCTTAAATTCATTCCTTATCTTCACCTAATAATGCATTTATTTAATTCACAGACACACAAACTTGTTAGCAATTGAAACCATCCCTATCATCTGATAGATGATAGTTGTTGTGAACAGATAAAATACTCATTATCCTTCAAAGGACTATAAAATGAATTCTCGTTGGAACAAAGCTGCTGTATCAGGCACACTAAACAGCCTGCCTGTGCATGGAGACAGCTAAATCGATATTTTATGACTGAGATTACCTTTGTGCATCATAATATTCCCTCTGGTGGCACTATTGGATCAAGGGATGGATTATGTTATGGTGCTGTGTATTCATCTGACCATTAACAATAATTTGTAAACTCAATAATCAAAAATATTCAACTACAATTTAATCATACTTCAAAAATAATTTTATAGTACAGAAAATTACTTTTACAAATGGAATGGAGAAGCACAAGTGTATACCTACATCTTTGTAAGCAGTATTAAACTTTTAGACAAATTTTAATTATTCATGAATTATTATGAACAAGCTCCTTTGGCATATTGGAAACTGGTATATTGTGTATTCCTCAGAACTGATGTTTTTACCAAATGTCTCTCTTCCTAGTGTTCAAAACTTAGTGGGGCAAAAATTCTGGTCGGAGGCTTCCTTTGGACGAATGCCTCAGACCCGAAATTCTTTTGCGAAAGTATCTGGTGGACCCAGAGGCGCCTTCGATTCCAGTCGGAAGCCTTCATTCCATGTGTAGCGTATGGGGACAGGACTTCCCCGAAAGCATGAAAGCTGGAGTCACGTGGGCCTGGACCACCAATCACTATGCAGTATTCTCATTGATAATGAGAAGTCCATTTCTCCGAGTTCCCATTATTATCAATGAGAATAAACCCCTAAGACAAGAAACACAACATAATAAATAAAACACCTCACATTTAAAATTAATTGAAATTAAAGTTAATTAAATGTTTTAGAGAAAAAAGTATTTTTTGAAATTCTTTTTAATGTGTATTAATATTTAATTTTTATGTTTTAAAACTCTTATGCTGGTAAAAGTAGGCTATGCGCCTGCTTTCACCAGGTGTAAGAGTTTGAAGAATATTCGCTGGGCAAGAGATGAGCAAATAGCCCAATCTCACCCAAGCAATTGACAGATCCTCCGCAACCCCGCAGGAAGGACAAGAGAAATCTTGACAGATCAGAAAAGCCGGTTTTCGGCGCATGAGCATTGCACCCCGAAAACCGGCTTTTGCGAGGCCTCGCCAGGTCCGTGCACACTTTGCCAGAATTTCAGCCCCAATGTGTTTTTTTTCCTGTTCATTATTTGTCTATCACTAACTTACCATCATAAAAGCACCATTTTGGAGAACCCTCGTTATTCTACATTTAACTACTTGTGGTGAGACTCAACATTGTGAGACTTGCAAAAATAGTGTTGAATTCATGAGCATTACAGAAACAGGAGTATTTGATGTATGTGATTTTAAAAAATGACGCATTTAAAATGTATTTATCTGAAATATTGACCAAATTTTAACCCGAGTATTGGCATGTTTTTATTTATTTTTTTGTTGCCAGGATTGTTTCTGTTGGTGGAGATGGAATGTTCAGTGAGGTAATGCATGGTCTGATTGGTCGGACACAGAAGAATTCAAGCATTGATCAAAATTATCCCAGTGCTGAACTAGTTCCCTGTGATTTGAGGATTGGAATTATCCCAGCAGGTGAGAAGCATATTTCTAACATCATAAAGCAGGAGAAAATGTCAAAATATTCTTCAAAGTGCAATGCAAAATGCACACTGGGTGTTTCTAACTTTTTAAAATTCTACAAGCAGAAAATAATTACTATACCTGCAATGCTAAATTTCAACATCATAAATGTTAGCTTCCTTGTTTTTATCCTCCACTTACTACTAAGTAATCCAAGTCATAAACTGTAGAAAAGAAGGAACTATGTTTCTCTTCAAAATATTTGTCACAAAACTTTTCCTTCCTGCATGAAACATAACCCCACTTCTGGGTGGCTATTCTGGTTTTCTCAGCACTAGTAGGGTTTCTTGGATTGTGCCCAAATGATAAGTGCGCATTATGTTTGACTTTGTTGTTTTGAAGAAATTGATTCTAAAGTTAATAAAGTGCAAGAAGTTGTCTGTTATATCAGGCTAACTCAAAAGTTAGCAATGGGTTAAAACAAATATTCTTTATTTCAGTCTTGTTCAGCCTTTTTTTCATACTGGAAAAGCTGCCTGTCACCTTTCTTTTCCAGTATTAGTTCCTTTTAGTGTTTCAGGTAGAAAGGAACTCAAAAAAGGAGCATCTCAAACGGTGTTGGAACAGCGACTTTCAGACCCTGAGGAAGACTGCTCCATTTGATATCATACCAATGGTTAAGTTTTTGCATCGAAGCTGCAGTTATAGTGTAAGTGGAGCCTGAGATTAGAGTCAGAGCCTGACCTAATGTCAAAATGACGCAGTGTGGGACTGTGGAGAAGATAGCTTTACTCTGCTTTTCGTTGGAGTCTGTTCGGTCCTTGACACTCAATTTACACTCAACAAGTTTAGCGTCTGTGTAAACCTGAAATGGCGTTCCAACTATGCTAAGCTGGTTACGTGAATGCACCGTCAGAGAAATTATAAATCAGCCATAAATTAGCTGTGATATTTTATGATCAAAATTCCACGTAGTGAATGGCTTGTTTACCAATAAATACTTTGACGCTTTTTTAATTTGAACTAGCATCTGGAAACTGAATTAGAATCAGATTTGCTGTGAATTCTCTGTTCAATAGAAGTGACCCTCTTTGTTTTGAAATGTAATATATTTGTTTTTTTCTAGCTTAATAGTCAGCAACTGCAATTTTTCATTTATTTTGATCAAAAATATAACAAGTATAATTCTTGTGTACTATGAAGGTTTCCTGTAATTATGAAATGTTTATTAAAATCTTAGTGTATTTTATGCATCTTTTTAAATTTAAGTGCAAATAAACTCAGTATGCAATATTTTGTTTAAGGTTTCAGTTTGAGACGTGCATTATTGTTGAACAATGATCTCTTAACAATAGTCCCATGAGTTCTGCCCTACTTCAGATACACTTAATCACTGACAGAAATAATCTGTAATACAAGATCATTTGTTCTCTTGCAAGTGGTCAGTCCTATTAATTGTATATCTTATTAAGACCCAGATAGTGTATGAAAAAAGAGAGGCTGTTTTTATTTGTTAGGGTTGATGCTGGAAGTAAAATTAGGTTTCCTGTTCTAGTATGTCTGCAATCTTCTCATACCAACTCATCAATCCTACTGATTTTGACTCTTGCTACTGGTTCATTATAGTAAGAGTAAGCCCCTACAAATTGTCAATAGCATTTTCAAGGATGTTGTAGACTTAATTAACTTTTCAGTTCAATTTGAGCACCGGGATTCTAAACATGTGAAATGATACATAGATAGTATGAAGAACTGATGAGTGTTCTCTCTCACTTGAGGATTTGTGCTGTTCTCCAAATCCCTTGTTTAAATTACACTCTTGTAGAAGTCACTTGGGTCTCCACTTCGTTCTTGTACTCAAATTTGTAATGGAAAATTGTTTTTTTTAACCTGTAGCCACAGCTTATTTTGATCAATTTTCTGCAATATAAGCTTTCTAAAGCAATTTCTCACATAGTTGCATTAGCGAAGCAACATCTAACAGTTTGAGCTCTTGTGCCTCAATACAAAGCAAACTTATTTAACTTGTAGTCGCTTTCAGACAAGTAAAATACAGGTTATAGTTTGCTGTTTCTGTTGTACAGCAAAAAAAAAATAGCTTCACAACCTAAAAATCCTTTTGACCTGTCAGCAAAAAAAACTCTAAACATTGTAGTTATGCAGTCATGTGAGAAGTAACCTGGAGCCCCCTCACTCACCCAAATTTCAGCAGCTCACCCACCTGTTCAGCTATTGCAAATAGGGAGCCAATTATAAGTCTCCTAAGTTGAGAATAATTGATAGTTGGAGGAGATTGAAGTGTGCTGCATAATGCCAAAATCGTTGATGCAGCACTATTTTCCTTCTGGATCTTGAACAATTTTTTTTGTGAGGGATTTTTTTATTGCATTGCGTATTGTGGTGCACATTGGACTTTTAATGAGTGACTCTGGTGATTCCAATAATACTGCTAGCCAAGGGAACAACTTTGCATGTATAACTGAGTAGCAAGCTGTGTGTTTATAGGATAATGTTTACTTCATCTGGGGAAATAATTATTTTTTTTAAACTGGCTAGTCATATTCAGTATAGCCATAGGCTTTCTAGAGAGCTTATTGAGTATAGATGTTTTTGTGATGCTTGTGAGTATTGAGAAAAGTTGTTTGATTTTAAAATGTGTTCTTTCATTTTGCCCTGGAAATGAACTGAAAAAACTATTTGCAGATGTTGTACGTTGTACTGAACCTGAAAAGTGCAGAAGTAAATTTCTATGAAAATCCTCAGTAAATAGCAGTGTGTTTCCCTTTGTAAAAGTAATATAAATGTTTTACATTAATCCTTGTGTATTTCTTCACTTCCATTCCCCTGCCCCCTCCCCTACATTTCCCAAGACTGGTCGGCATTGTCAATTGATATATTTTACATGACAATTTGAATGTCATCTAGTAAGCAACATATCAGTGCCCAAGCATATGTATTAAAAATGAATTCTTTTTTGTGCAAGCTACAGATGCTGAAAGTCCGATTTTCTCACTTTATTTTATTTTGAATGCGGGCAGGAAGCCTCGTCTTCCATCGTGCAAATTGGGAAATTGTGTCCATGTTGTCTATAATTTTCTACTTTAATTTTAATGGCTGGAATATTGTGGGAGTGCGCCCACAATTGCTTAATATGCCCAGATGACTGGCAAGATTCTTCAATCCTTTAGAGTACTCTTACAGTAATTGTCTTTCTACATTAGTGCAATTGAACATTAGTTGCTTGATGCATTTTAATCTGCTGCTGTCAAAAAGAACTTTGCAAGAAAATAAAAAAAATGGCAACCAGGAAACAGGAAATAATTCTGAGAAATATTGCCTCTGTTACAGGTTCAACAGATTGCATATGCTATGCAACAGTTGGAGTGAATGATCCAGTGACATCTGCCTTGCACATCATTATAGGTTAGTATCTTGACTGTTAAATGTAATCTGAAAATGCATATAACCATAAAATGTGGAGCAACTTTTGAACTGCCTTATCTATGAATAGTCCACTTTCCTCAGCATGACTCTGGAATCCAGTGTCTGCTTGGGCAATGAGCATTATTTGTCCTCAGGTTTACCTAAGATTTGAAGTTTGGGATCTACCTTCTCTCCCCTCTAAAGTATTGGGGGGGGGATGGGGGGTGATATATAAAAGCAAGTTGTAACTGCCTTAACAACTACCTTTCCATGTATGCCTTGGATGGTACAGTATCAGTTTAAACATTAAGATCTATCCTAAGATGATGCAATAAAGCTCCATTATGGTTCTAATTTTAAAAAAAAACTTTTATTGGCCTCAGAATTTTATTGAAAATAAATTGCCAGATACTTATGGTTGAAAATGTTTGCATTTAAAAAGCTCCATAGGTCATAGAGAGATGGGGAAGTGATAATGTAGATATTGTAGATAGAGAGGGTGGATGGAGGTGCAAGGTAAGTTGGTGTGAGTAAGGATGTGCAGGAGTAGGGTAGGGAAGGCAGAGTGATGGAGATGTAATAAGTGGCATAGCAGGATAAGATTGAGTGTGGCTTTGCAGTAACTTTTCGTGATCCACTGAGATCATTGAAAGATTTGCATCACTGCAGCCTGGTCCTCCTGACGACATCCCTGCATCTGTCCCTCCAGTGTAATGGGCAACCAGGCTATGTTGGTCTCCTGGGGAGGTCTCTTCTGCCTATTGGAAGGGAAGAGACCTTTCCTGCGTGTTGTGCCACCCTCCATAAGGATATGGAGGGAGTCAGAGGAGAGCCTGGGCGCAGCGTGCACATTTGTGCAGTGCTCGTCAGTGTTTGCAGCACCTCAATGCTGTAGAACACTGACAGCACAACTGTCAAAGTAAATTTGGACATGGTTACTTTAATTGGCTGGTGGCGCATCAAATGACATCGTCAGACCCATTTCCTTCAATTGGCCAGGGAAACGCGCTGCGCAAGCCCAATCAACGGAAAATTAATTCTCCACAGCGGACTGGAGCCAGCAACGAGGTCGGGATCCGCCACCTACCCCGACCGAACCAGACCCGCCGAGGTAGGAGAAATATTGGCTCAGGGTATTAAACCAAATAGAGGAAGAACTTGTTGGTCATAATTTTCCAAAGCTCTACAGATTCTATGGATTGAAAAATTGAAAATGTCAACACATTATTTAAGGGATGGAAGAAACTGCAG
Source organism: Pristiophorus japonicus (assembly GCF_044704955.1). NCBI lineage: Eukaryota > Metazoa > Chordata > Chondrichthyes > Pristiophoridae > Pristiophorus > Pristiophorus japonicus. The sequence goes on from NC_091989.1 coordinate 46,867,561, forward strand.
ACCTGTCATTTCAACATTAGTTGTATAGAAGTTACTGGAATCCATTATCAGGGATAGAGTGACGAAGCACGGACAAGTATAGCCTGATCAAAGAAAGTCACCATGGATTTGTGAAGGGTAGGTCATATCTGACTAATCTAGTTGACTTTTTTTTGAGGAGGTCATTGGTACAATGGATAATGGATTGTGCAAAGATGTTGCCAAGAAGGCATTTTTGATAAAGTTCTGCACCAAACATTACCAAAAATGAAAGTGTACGGACTTGGAGGTAATCTTGTGTTGTGGGTTGGTAATTGATTGGGAGGTAGCAGACAGAGTAGGGATAAAGGAAATGTTATCTGATTGGCAGCATTCTCCCCAAACATCTGGGACAGCCAAGCTTTTCACCATATATATTAATATATTGCAAGATGTTCCCTTACCGCCAGATTGTTAACTAATTCTGGTTCATTGCTAATCACTAAATCTAGTATGCTCTGTTCCCTTGTTGGTTCTAAAACTGTCCCAAATATGTTCTAGAAATTCATTGCTGTCAGCGGCGAAGCAAAGGCATTCGTCGCTGGCCCTGAAGAAAGCTGCTCACAAAGTTCCCATGATTTCTGTGGTGAGCAATTTGGCTTTTTTGATGTTCAGTGCAGTATAACGGGGAATTCCACAGCCAGAGTTGTTGTGACCTAAATAAGCTATCTAAGCAGTCAATCACAATGCAGAATTCTCAGAGAACCAGGAAGTGAATAAGTTGCTTTTATTTGATTTTTTAAAACTGTTAGCGAGCAAAACCAAGATTGGGGCTCTCATGGTAAACCTGAAATAAATACGAACAAATTTTTTTTAATTAATTATTTTAAACTTTCTAAAAATTGCAATTTTAATTCTAATGGCACTCCACAAAATTTAATGAGCATGATATTAGCTCTCAACTGGAGGAAGGATTCCAGCTTCACCACCTCTCTCTTTTCACCCCTCCATTCAATCCATTTGAACATTATCAAAACGTTCTGCCCTTCGGAGCTTAAAAAATGAAGTTTAACTTTGAGTCCATGATTTTATTAGAAAGTACAGGTTGAACCTCACTTATCCATCACCCTGGGGACCTGGCCTGTGCTGGAGAAGGGATTTTGCCGGACGCAGGGAGGTCACGTTAAATTGGATGGTACAAGTACTGTGCAAGGGGCTATCGGGTCTGGCTGGCTTGAGGCTGAGAGTGCGACAGAGAGATTGGGGGTGGCGGGGGCGGTGGTGGATCGCGGGGTTAGGCCAGCGATTGCGGGAGTCGGCAGCGAGGAAGGACTTCAATTTATTCATGTCGAAGCGGCCGGGAATGGTGCCGAGCGAGGGGCGGTGCTGAATAAGGGAGGTTCAACCTGTAAAATAATATTAATGAGAATGACTAATCAAAATTTAACTTGAGACACATTTTCTTTAGCTATCCTTTCTAGAGTCAAGACAATTGTTTTACATTTCTGAGGTAATTGTTTAATTGCATTTATGTTATTTTCCTTTTTTGTTCAGGTGACTCTCAAGCCATCGACGTCAGTTCAGTTCATCATAAAAACATGTTTTTGATGTACTCAGTATCTCTATTAGGGTATGGATTTTATGGTGATACACTGATGGACAGTGAAAAGAACCGTTGGATGGGTCCATCAAGATACGATTTTTCAGGTACTTTTTATACATTGTTTGAGATGGCAGTATTGTCCTTCCCCAGATTGTGCAAATTGTGTCATTGTGCAGCTCTGAAAGGAATACCATATATGTGCCATTTTGTTTCCATCAATTCCCAGTGACTGGAGGTGGCCTTTGTCCTGTTGTCTGCCTCTAAAACAGTATATACCTTTTACAAAAAGCTTCTAAGTATATTTATTCTCTATTTACATCGCCCATCACTGTCTCAGCTCATCTGTTGCTGAAACCTTGCATTTGTTACCTCTAGACTTGCCCATTCCATTGCTCATGCCCAATCTCCCACCTTGTACCCTCTAAACATGAACTCATCCAAAACTCTGGTGCCCGTATTCTAACTCTCATCAAGCCCAGTTCACCCATCATTCCTGTGGTCACTAACCTACATTGACTCCTGGTCTGGCAATGCCTTGATTTAAAAAATTCTCACCCATGTTTTCAACCCCTCCATGGCTTCACCCTTCACTAACTCTGTAGCCACCTCCAGCTCTTAAACCCTGCCTGATCTCTGCGCTCCTCCAATTCTGGCATCTTGCACACCGCCGATTATCTTTGCTCCAACATTGGCAACTGTGCCTTCAGTTGCCTAGGCACTAAGCTCTGGAATTCCCTCCCTAAACCTCTCTACCCCTCTCCTCCTTTAAGACTCCTCTTGAAACCTACCATTTTGACCAAGCTTTTGATTATCTGTCCTAATATCCCTATGTGGCTTGGTGTCCAATTTTGTCCGATTTAAATTGCTTCTGTTAAGCGTCTTGGGGCGTTTTGCTACGTTAAAGGTGCTATATAAATGCAAATTGTTGTAAAAATCCAAGATCTATGAAACAAAATGGAATTTGACTTCTGCAGTCACAATCAACCAATGACTCGAAATCCAAGCTTCCACTAGTTACTCTTTTTTTTAAATTTAGGTTTCAAGACCTTTCTATCTCATCACTGCTATGAGGGAACAATTTCTTATTTACCAGCAACTGAAACACTTGGTAATCCAAGAGACCAGGCTCCATGTACAGCTGGGTATGAACTCTTGCATGACATATTCTGCTAATCCATCCCCAACCAATGGTGATGTACATTACACATTTATTTTGATGAAGTTTGATCATGTTTTTTGAGATTCTATTTATGAATCAGTTTATTTTAATTAACAAACCTGTCAGGAGACGACATAGTTGAGCAGACAATAATAACATTTGTAATTTAAATACAATGGATTTATTATATCAAAGGAAAAATACATAGTTTGATGCATATTTCTGATGTCAAATTGTGTAATGTGGTTTTAAAAACAATTGCATTATCCAAGAAAGGTAAAATGTACATATTAGTTCAATGTTGTTGACAAACAGTGTCTTTCTAATGCCACTGATGAGTATATATTTATTGGCCCTGATTTTGCGGTCAGTGGCGAACAAATGACGCTAGCCATTTCATTACACTTTCTGTGGGCTTTTTCACTGCAATTTATGGTTATTAGCAAGTTAAAACAGTACGGCACCCTCTGCAAGGGATCTGGGACCTATGTGAACAGAGCAAGCAACTGTGTATCTTCTTAACCAATCAGATTGAAGATTCCTTACTGAGATATGAAGAGTGTAAACCAGGAAGCGCAAGTTAGAATAATTAATTAATTACCAAAACATGTACAAAAAGTGAAATAGAGAGAGATGGGATTAAAAAAAAAAAATTGAAATCTGAAGGAATGAAAGACCATACTTTTAAAAGTAACTTTTCAGCACCAGAAAGGTTGTTTAGCAGTAATTAAAACTTATCGCACCATTCACTTACACTTGAATAGACAAGTCCTAACCTGGTTTCGTAGGTAAATACAACTTCACATCCTTACATGTATCTGAATGCGAAGTCTCTCGGCGAGGTACTGGTGTAGCAAAGCTTGTGGAGGAGCAGTGCAACCTGGTTTAACTGTGCATGTGCGTAAGCCAGAAGTTGCTGTCCAATTTGCTCCTTAATAACGGTGAGCGTGGATAGCCTCAGCATTATTTCTACCGCAAAATCCGGACCATTTATTTTCGCCAAACTTGCTACCATTGTGTTTTCTTCATACTTGATGAAAAAAATCATTGGTTACTCATTACTGTTTGATCATAATACTGGATACTTTTGTTTCAGATGTCATATTTGCCAATACAGTGGAGAGCAGTTGAAGTTAACAAAAAAAAGGAAATTTAAATGTATTGATGATGGTAAGATCTAAACTGTTTGTGGTCACAGGAATTATGTAACAAACCTATCCATATACTTAAAAGTCTTGCTTCCAGCACATGTAGTGCATGGGAAAATTATTTATGCCAATTAATGACGTCAAACTTGCTATGTGTGATGAGTGCAAGTGTCTAATGAGTGCAGGTGATTGGCTTTTGGTTTTAAAGATTGCTGCACTATATAAATGCAAGTCTGTCTTTGTACTTTACTGTTGGTGTGAACTCCCAGGCGTGTCAACAATTTTGGGTTTAGTGGTGTGGATTTTCCACATTTCACAAAAAACTTTGCTGCCAAAAGCTACTGTTTCATCAGTTGAGGTTACAATGGCATGTTACTGTAATTCATTTTATTTCAGTTAGTTATGGAATTTTTATGTTACAAACTCTGGTTTATAATCCAATTATAAAAAAGGCACAGTTGTTGCAAGATAACATTGACTAATCAATGGAGTTTAATGGTTGTTTGAAGTTAACATTTAATCAATGGAGATTAAAACAAGATTTCAATCAAAATGATTGTATAAGGGTTTTGTGAGCTGTAGATATTAATTATTTGTGAATCCTACTTTTTAAAAATTTGGTTAAATATAAATATCAGAGTTTTTAATAAGTTCTGGAATAATCAATAGTACAGGTGCAGCATAGAGAACCCGGAATGTTCCGGGCTCCAGGACGATCAGTGGCGGTCATCCAGAATCTGTAAAATGTTCTGGAATCTGGACCCACCAACCTCGGTGCCCGGCCTCGCCCCGCTCGCCTCACCGCCGCTGCCCTTACCGCGGGATCTCCTCGGCGGGGCCCCGCCCAACGACCTCCTTGGCGGGGCCCCGGCTGCCGACCTCCTCCTCAGCGGGGTCAGACGGCCCGAACAGCTCCTCGACGGGGACCCCTCCTTTCTGACGTTCCGAAAATTCCTGGGCTCGGGAGTTTCCAGATTCGTAACATCAGAAAGCAAATCGAAAGTCCGGAAAAGCCAGGAATCCGGAACTGCTTCGGTCCCAAGGGTTCTGGATTTTAGGCGCTGCACCTGTATTTTGAAGAAACTGAGAAACTCAAAAATTGAGATGAGGGCCCTCTACCTCCAATAAGATCTGTAAAAGGGTTGATAATTAAAGGGCACGGATTTAAGGTGATTAGCAAAAGAACCAGAGGGGACATGGGCGGAAAACCTTTTTATGCAACGAGTGGTTAAGATTTGGAATGCACTGCCTGATAGAGTGGTGGATACAGATTCAATAGTCGACTTTAAAAGGGAATTGGATAAATACTTGAAGGAGAAAAAATTGCACAGATATGGAGAAAGAGCAGATGAGTGGGACTAACTGGATTGAGCTTCGAAAGAGCTGGTACAGACTCGATAGGCCGAATGTCCTTCTGTGCTGCACTATTCTATGACTGTGTAGTATGGGAGCAATACAGACCATGAAGGTTTCAGGTTTGACCACTGGTCTTTGCTGAGTTCATTGATCTCCAACAGATTGCAGTTGGAATGCAACAATTGGCATTAGATTTCTGTACCAGATATGAGTGAAATTGATAGTTACTGCTCCCCTAATTACAATCAGTGACACCTACTGAAATTGCTTGTGTGTGACCATTCGTTGTGAGCATGATCATTTCCAGTTGTGGCGTTCTCCTTGTCTAATAGCCTGCCGTAATGATGTGGGCACGAGAGTAAAGATTATTTTGATCCGTGCCTCACTGGTTTATGTGAACAATTTGTTTCTCTTATTTTAGAGGAGCAACAACAGTGGAAAGTGATTAAAGGAAAGTTCCTGGCCATAAATTCAGCAAATATGAGTTGTGCATGTCCAAAATCTCCTAAAGGTCTCTCACCAGCAGCACACCTGGCTGATGGGACCATTGACCTTATTTTAGTCCGCAAGTGTTCAAGATTCAGTTTCCTGAGGCATCTCATCAGGCACACAAACAACGATGATCAGGTATAGATGTATTGGATTTTTTAATGCCATGTGCATAACAATATAAAATGGTACAGCCCTATAACTCCACAGAATTATGCAGTAAACAGATTTGTTTTCAGTATGTACAATGCATATATTTGTATGAGGGTCCATTTTCTACTTGAGGAAAAGCATTTTCTTTCAAGTTGTTGTATTGGGAAGATGTTGCTGATGATTTGACAGAATTTGCCTAAACCAAGATGGGCAAATACTAAAACTAAAACCTTTCAAATGTTGGAATCTGAAAACAAAAACAGAAATACAGCAGGTCATTCAATCAAGAGAAAAGACAGGATAATTCTTCAGGTTTGAGGGTTCTGAGGAAGTATCTCAAAACTCAATGGCTTTTCTCTTTGCTGAATAACCTGCGATGCGTTTCATATCTGTTTATATAAATATAGATGTAGTCTACAGCTATTTGGGTTTGTACCTCAAGTAGCAGGATTCAAACAAATAAAAATCCTTTTGTGAGGATGTTTTTCTCAATCCAAACTTGCAAAATATAATTCAGTTGGCTTTCATGGGTCACAAACACAAGTGAAAAGCTTAAATATTTAGAATATTACAGATAATTGAAACAAATAGTGGATCGAAAACTGATTTTCTGAATGCTCACTCTCTTGTCTCTGAGCACACACAGATCTATATACTAACACTGAATATATGGATTATGTATTTGGTACAACACCGAATACCCTCTTTTTTGCATCCACTACCAAATAAGGCAGGGAGGATTTTCTTGAGTTGGTTTTGCACCTTTTTAAATCAATAACTCACCATTTAGAAACATAGAAACATAGAAAATAGGTGCAGGAGTAGGCCATTCGGCCCTTCGAGCCTGCACCGCCATTCAATGACTTCATGGCTGAACATGCAACTTCAGTACCCCATTCCTGCTTTCTCACCATACCCCTTGATCCCCCTCGTAGTAAGGACTACATCTTAAACAACTTCGACTTAATGTTACCTGGGAGTGTATTATGATTGACTTTAAATCTAACTTATAGGCTTAAGTTCATTTAAACTTGAAGCGTTCTTCACATAAATACTTGATCTTCCCCATATCCTTGAAAATTATCTAAGTATTTTATCTCTTCTATAGGGTCCTTTTGCATTAACCTCATGAATGTGGGCAGTCATTAGCATTTGGGGCTGAAATTGCCCCTTTTCTTGCAGTAACAGGTCGGTAAGCACCTACCGCTCAGTTGGGACGTGACGACATTTGAAAAATTGCCCTCCTTTATTTTTGTGACGGTGCACGCTACCGTCCCGCCCGTGTTCCCGCCCCATCGGGCACGCGCCGACCCCTTACCGACCAGCGGCGACCCCCTTTATGCCCCGTGCAGGAAATTGCCCCACAGGATTGGTTCGGCCGCCACTCTGTGCCCCAGACAGCTTTCCCCGGGCTGGAAGCTGCTAGTGGCTGGGTGCCATTTTATTTTAATAGTCGGCCCGACCCTGGTGGCCACAAGTTCGGCCGGTCCACCAACAGGCAGCTTCGCGCCCCCTCTTGGGTACCGGGTCGCTGGTCTGGCCAAAACCCTCCCTGGTGACCCAGCGGGACCAACTAAACTATGTGCAGAGCTCGCAGAGGCCCTCCCCTTTAACTGAAGGGAAGGGACGTTGTGAGGCATCGATGCGGCACGTCTGCACCGCGCTGACGTCATAAGCATCGCTGCGCTGAACGCCTGGTCCTAACCGACAGTCGCCCCAAACACCGCCCCCAGAAATATATATATTTTTTAGCTCCCCAATTTCACTCCACTCTCCGTCCCATGGATTGGGGAGGAGAATACTCATTTAATTCAGAAGGTGCACCCCATTTGGAGCAGAGGGCAATTTCGGCCCTTTTATGTCTAGGATAAATCATGAGAGTTAATGTTTAACTGAGAAACAAGCAGGCAGATTTGTGTGTTACTCACCGGAGTGTATCATTTGTATTGCAGGTTGATTTGCTTTTTTTGCTCAACAGTGTAACACCAGGATGTTTCATTGTTCGAGCAGCTGATCAGAATTTGATGACAACTTATTAAGCAGACAACTGGAAAAATATGTAAATCTGTAATTTAACAAGGTACTAACGTACCAGCATAGGGGTGTGAGACAACTCTGACCGCAGAAACACCTCTGTCTTGAATGCTTTAACAAGTGTTTTACTTCAGTATTTATTCAAGTACGATATTATGAGAAACCTATGCATTCAAAAGTATTAACATTCAGAACATTATGCTTCTGATATTTTCAGTTTGACCTTGCATTTGTTGAGGTTTACCGAGTGAAGAAATTCAAATTTACACCAAAATACTGTGATGAGAAGGACACTGATATCCAGGATGTTGGTAAAAATGTTTTTGGCCAGTTCTGTCGGGATCATCCTACCTGTAGCTGCGCACAGCTTTATAGCAATTGGAACTGTGATGGAGAGTTAATTGAGCATGCAGCCATTGAAGTGAGGTATGCTATTCTGTGTTTATTGTTTAGTACATTGTCCCAGACTGTCAGCAAACTGCACAGAAAGACTAATGTGTCACTGTCTTCATGAAAATGTAATTGCCATCCTTTTGCCATTGTTCACTAATGCATGATGCCATGACTTAAATCACAATGAAATGGATATTTTTGGCCTTCATATGTGAGGTCAGTGCTGATAAAAGTGATGTACATTTTGAAGTTTAAATGACTAATTTATTCTTGTACCTAGAGTGTCTTCAGTATGATTGTCTCTGAGAGAAAAATGTAATAGTGTAATCACTTCACAACATAGATCTATCATTCATCTTGGACTTTCAGATCTAAACATAAAAGTACCTGGGATGAATGCAAGTATATCATAAGATAGTTGACAGACACATGCAGTAACTCATTTGTCCCTGTGTTTGAATTTCCAAACCAAATCATTGATAAATCCACATAAGTTGTTTGTGTTCATCTGCTATGGAATGCATGATTCTTTCCCTTAGGAATATGTACACCCTCTTACCTAAGCACAGATTGGAAATAGCCACGTTTTGGGGCCCTCTGATGTCTCTTGGAGTACTGCTGAAGGTATCAGAAACTCCTCCTAAGCAGCCCATTTCACCATACATTGAGTAAATTATCACCATCCCATTGACCACAGCATGAGGACACACCATACTCAATCCAGTGGAGGTTTGTTGCGTCAGCAGTAACTGCATGTCTCTTTCCAATCAAAGTAGGCAAAACTCTGGATGCATAAGAATGTGTCCACATAGGTAGCTTTCAGGTGACACATACCAGAATCTCTCATTCAAAAACTTTAGATTTCCTCATCTGACCTGTTTCAGCATGGTGAAAGGACCTACACAGGACAGTTTGCAGTGCCAAAGCTATCTTGCTATTCTACATGTTCAGTTCCATTGCATTGTATGAAGCTCATTTGTCATCAGCTGTTCAATCTAGTCTTTTACTTGAAATGTGTTGCAAACAAAAGGCAGATTTTTGTGTCAATGTCACATGTTTATATTACAAAAGAATATGCATTACTAAGGCAAATGTCTGTGCCAGTATGTGAAAGCTATGAGAGGGTTTTACAGTGCAGTTTTCAATGTGGAGGTTAAGTAATGGTTTGTTCAGCATGAAAGTGTAGGTCACAATGTTTGTTGTGCTGCTCATGGATTTGCCATTTATTTGACAAGATAAGCATGTAATTTATGACAAAAGCAATATTTTTACAAAATAATATTGTTGCCTTTGCTAAAGCATATGTAAGCTAATATTGAAACTGTCCTCAATCAAATGTACACAATAAACCTTTCCACGTACTCCAGCTGTCTGAAACAATATAAATCATCTTTGGGAATGCAATGATCTAATCTGTTCAAGCAGAAAACATTTTTAACTTAGCATTCTTTCAACAGAATGCATCTTAATTTAATTAGACTTCATTTATATGCCGTTTTTTTAAAATCTCTCCATCAGTTATTGATTTTGGAATGAGACTAATGCATTTTGTGGATATAATTAATTTGTGTGTTTGTTTTGACAATGAATTGTTGCTCAACAATAAAAGTGATCACATATAAGCAGGCCATAGAGTAGCATTATAACAACCACGCTATGGTAACATTAAAACCAACATTAATGAGAAACAAAATAGTCAAAGGGAGTCTTCAGTGCAATGTAAAATCTACCTGCCGCTGCAGCTTTGATCATTGTTTTGTGTTTTCCCTATATAATTCGCTTGCATTTTCCCTCTGTGCTTATTAACACTGTCATTGCAACTTGATACACACATTCAGGCCACACTTTTATGGAGCAGCTTCACAGTGCACAGTTTGAGTCAGTTTAGCCACTGTTAAGCCAGTTTACTGACGTGTTTAAGCCAACATTGGTCTCTGTTTTTTAAAGAAAAGGATAATATGCCATGACAGACGATCTCTGATCATGACTTTTTCCCCCACTGTTGGTTTCCTGTTCTCTATTCTAGTTGAAAGATGAATAAATATTTTCATATTAACTTTTTACTAATTTTATCTTATTTCTCTTTGTAGGGTTCACTGCCAGCTCTTGAGGCTTTTTGTAAGAGGAATAGAAGAGCTTTCTACGCAGAAAGAAATTGGCAATTCGTTTGTAGTTTAAACAGATTCCAAGATGTCTCAGGACTCCACAAACCATTTATTTCAAAGTTTCAAATAGGATATTTAAGTTCTGAAGCTATGTAATCTTTTGATTCTAGTTTAATTTACATTAATTGTTGCAGCCAGTAATATGTTTATTACACAAAGTGTAAGCATTCAAAACAACAGAAAAAAAACAAATTTAATGTTTTGTTTCAAGATTTCAATTCTAATTTTTTAATTTAAGTAAATTTCAAGTGGAGAATTTTAAGATACAGTATTTCAGGTTTAGACTAACGATGCCATTGCTCTATTACAGGAAGCTGTGGTTTGGAAAAGTTGCAGAATAATTTTTTTAAATGTACACTTAGAAAGTTGAACAGAGTTTCAAAGCAAGTCATTATAATCATCTGCCTCATTTTAAATGGAGTATGTGTTGGTATTCATTTGCTGACTGCAACTTAAAAATTAGACTGTAGATGATTATCTGTTTTTCTGGCACAGGTTCCAGATTGCTTTTGTAACTAAATTCTTAACTTTGAACTGTAATATAGATTCTTTTTTCAATTTCTTTTACTGCACCTTGCAACTTATCAATGCAATCTGATTGTACTTTCTTAGCAACTATAAAAGAGGCTATAGTTTGAGAACAATTCTTTATTTTAGTAACTATTAATAGAGAAAAATATATAGATACTGAATTGTTGAGTATTTGAATTTGTACATAAATACAAAAATATATATTTATTGTAGTACATGATTAAGCTAGCCTTTGCTTAGCTTAGTATGTGTTCACTATGTGAATAGTATGTAGCTAGTAGTGTTAATGCACTATTAGAGTATATCTAACTGCAGAAAGCAGCACTCACCTTTGTCTTCTGTATTTTACATTCCTCATGTAAGAATGTTCAGTACTGTTGTACAGCTGCACAGAGTTGCTTGCTGCAGTGACTAGATCTTTGTTTCTTAAACCAAGTATTAATATTTCTTTATCAGACTTCTGTTCATTTCAAAAATGTTTGTCACGGTTGTTTTTGGCATGTGTGTTTGTGAATATTTAGTTCCCTGTATTTTCTTTTGCATCCTTTTAAAGTGTACATAGCTAATGTAAATAGATGGAATGGATATCATCCACACTGTCTTTGCTGAGTGTGATTTGTTTTCAATGCTTGTCACACATCTCGTTCTCTGGTTTATTGGTGTAAACTGCTCAAAAAATGTTTCATGTTCAGGGACACAGAAGCTTTTTTCAAGTAGTAAGTTCAGCAGGCCATTTTCTGATGACCTGCTTAGCTCCTAGACCAAATAACTTGGGTAAAGTTGTCTCTTGTGGAAAAACATTTTTAGTGAGGAATTGGTGAGACAAAATTCTCTAAATGAAAGAACTGAAGTAAAACTAATTTCTGATTTATTTGCATTACTCTTTGCATCCCCTTCCCCTGGTCGTTCATCTTATTGCCATTTTTGGGACCTTTCTGTATGCAAATTGGCTGTTGTGTTTACCTACATAACATTTCAGAATTAATCAATTAGCTGTGAAGTGCTTTAGAACATCCAGAGAAGTGAAAGATCTCTCAGCTAACGCTTTGTTGTGTTTTACTTTCTCAGTTACATTGACAATTTCACAACTGGTGATTGATTGACTATGCTGCTTTGAAACATTTCAGTTTGCCAAGCTGTCTTTTTCACAATTGGGTATAAGGGGACTGGATTTTATCCTACTATGTTGCCCCAAATAGGACATGAAAAGTCGGGAAAATTGATCAGTGAGATCTACTACTGGCGTCTCCCCTCCCTGACCTTAATTCTCCTCCTCCTGCTGGAATTGCAACTGTCTGTTCCTTTCACATCTGCCTGCAAATGCCAGCAGGAGGCAAGACCTAGGTTTGTGGCCCATTTCCCTCCAGTTTGCCCCTTCCTACTGCCTTGGCCACTAGGAGAAACCTGGTGGTAGTCCCTGGGGTATGAATGGCCTCAAGTTTGCTGGATGGAGGGAGAGAGCCAAGTAGCTGCCTCTGCTCCCTTGATTTTACCACATCCTTTCACCTGTTGAAGGCCTTGGTTTTGGTCGAAGTATTAGCAGCTCATCTTTAGGGCTATTCTGTCCCTTGTTAAATGTTCCGCACTTCGTCTGGTACAGCATGCAGCAACCCTGCTGCAGCGCTGACGGAATTCTCTGCCATTGCAGTGCAGAGCTCCCGGAGATGCCACCTAGAGCCTTCCCTGCATATAGTAGGAAAATGGGTTGGGTCTGAGAAATAGGAACAGGAGTAGGCCATACGGCCCCTCGAGCCTGCTCCGCCATTCAATAAGATCATGGCTGATCTGATCATGGACTCAGCTCCACTTCCCAGCCCGCTCCCCATAACCCCTTATCGCTCAAGAAACTCTCTCTTTCTGTCTTAAATTTATTCAATGTCCCAGCTTCCACAGCTCTCCGAGGCAGCGCATTCCACAGATTTACAATCCTCAGAGAAGAAATTCCTCCTCATCTCTGTTTTAAATGGGCGGCCCTTTATTCTAAGATCATGCCCTCTAGTTCTAGTCTCCCCCATCAGTGGAAACATACTCTCTGCATCCACCTTGTCAAGCCCCCTCATAATCTTATACGTTACGATAAGATCACCTCTCATTCTTCTGAACTCCAATGAGCAGAGGCCCAACCTACTTAACCTTTCCTCATAACTCAACCTCCTCATCCCCGGAATCAACCTAGTGAACCTTCTCTGAACTGCTTCGAAAGCAAGTATATTCTTTCGTAAATATGGAAACCAAAACTGCATGCAGTATTCCAGGTGTGGCCTCACAAATACCCTGTATAGCTGTAGCAAGACTTCCCTGCTTTTATACTCCATCCCCTTTGCAATAAAGGCCAAGATACCATTGGCTTTCCTGATCACTTGCTGTACCTGCGTACTATCCTTTTGTGTTTCATGCACAAGTACCCCCAGGTCCTGCTGTACTGCGGCACTTTGCAATCTTTCTCCATTTAAATAATAACCTGCTCTTTGATTTTTTTCTGCCAAAGTGCATGACCTCACACTTTCCAACATTATACTCCATCTGCCAAATTTTTGCCCACTCACTTTGCCTGTCTATGTCCTTTTGCAGATTTTTTTGTGTCCTCACACATTGCTTTTCCTCCCATCTTTGTATCGTCAGCAAATTTGGCTACGTTACACTCAGTCCCTTCTTCCAAATTGTTAATATAGATTGTAAATAGTTGCGGTCCCTGCGGCACCCCACTAGTTACTGGTTGCCAACCAGAAAATGAACCATTTATCCCGACTCTCTGTTTTCTGTTAGTTAGCCAATCCTCTATCCATGCTAATATATTACCCCCAACCCTGTGAACTTCCACCTTGTCAAATGCCTTCTGGAAGTCCAAATACACCACATCCACTGGTTTCTCCTTATCCATCCTGTCCGTTACATCCTCAAAGAACTCCAGCAAATTTGTCAAATATGACTTGCCCTTCATAAATCCATGCTGACTCTGCCTGACCGAATTTTGCTTATCCAAATGTCCTGCTACTGCTTCCTTAATAATGGACTCCAACATTTTCCCAACCACAGATGTTAGGCTAACTGGTCTATAGTTTCCTGCTTTTTGTCTGCCTCCTTTTTTAAATAGGGGTGTTACATTTGCAGTTTTCCAATCTGCTGGGGCATCCCCAAAATCCAGGCAATTTTGGTAAATTACAACCAATGCATCCACAATCCCTGCCGCTACTTCTCTTAAGACCCTAGGATGCAAGGCATCAGGTCCAGGGGATTTATCTGCCTTTAGTCCCATTATCTTACTGAGTACCATCTCCTTAGTGGTTGTGATTGTGTTAAGTTCCTCCCCCCCCACTTAGCCCCTTGACTATCCACCGTTGGAATATTGTTAGTGTCCTCTACCATAAAGACTGATACAAAATATTTGTTCAGAGTTTCTGCCATCTCCATGTTCCCCATTACTAGTTCCCCTGTCTCGTCCTCTAAGGGACCAACATTTACTTTAACCACTCTTTTCCTTTTTATATACCTATAGAAACTCTTGCTATCAGTTTTTAGATTTTGTGCTAGTTTAATTTCATAGTCTAGCTTCCCTTTCTTAATCATTTTTTTTTAGTCGTTCTTTGCTGGCTTTTAAAAGCTTCCCTGTTTTCTGTCCTTCCAGTAGTTTTGGCCACTTTGTATGCCCTTGTTTTTAATTGGATACCGTCCTTTATTTTTTTAGTTAGCCACGGATGGCTATCTTTTCTCTTACACCCTTTCCTCCTCACTGGAATATATTTTTCTTGAGAGTTGTGAAATATCTCCTTAAATGTACACCACTGTTCATCAACCGTCCTACACTTGAATCTATTTTCCCAGTCCACTTTACCCAACTCTGCCCTCATACCTTCATAGTCTCCTTTATTTAAATTTAGTACGCTGGCTAGAGATCCAACTTTCTCACCCTCCATCTAAATTTGAAATTCAATCATGCTATGATCACTCATTCCGAGGGGATCCTTTACTAGGAGATTATTTATTAATCCTGTCTCATTACACAGGAGCAGATCTAAGATAGCCTGCCCCCTGGTTGGTTCCGTTACATACTGCTCAAGGAACCCGTCCCTTATGCATTCTATGAACACTTCCTCAAGGCTATCCTGACCAATTTGATTTGTCCAATCAATATGGAGGTTAAAATCACCCATGATTATTGCTGTTCCCTTTTTACAATTTTCTGGTTTATGCTCCGACCAACAGAGTTGCTACTGTTAGGGGGCCTATAGACTACACCCACCAGGGACTTTCCTCTTATTGTTCCTTATCTGCACCTAAACTGTTTCAACACCCTTATCATTTGAGCCAATATCGTTTCTTACTATTGCAGTGATTCCATCTTAGAGCTACCCTCCCTCCATTTCCTTTCTGTCTGTCCTTCCGGATTGTCAAGTACCCCTGAATATTTAATTCCCAGTCCTGGTCACCTTGCAACCACGTCTCTGTAAATGGCCATCAGATCATACCCGTTTGTCTCAATTTGTGCTGTCAACTCATCTATTTTGTTACAAATGCTACGTACATTTAGACAAAGTGCCTTTAAGTTTGTTTTTTTACCTTTTTTTCCTGTTTGTTTCCTCTCCTTCAAACTCACTTTCTTTATTTTTGCTTGCTAATTTCAGCCTTACTCCCCTCCCTACTGAATCTATTTTCAGGTTCCCAACCCCTGCCAAGCTAGTTTAAACCCCCCCCCAACAGCTCTAGCAAACCACCCTGCGAGGATATTGGTCCTGGCTCTGTTGAGGTGCAACCCGTCCGGCTTGTACAGGTTCCACCTCCCCCAGAAGCGGTCCCAATGCCTCAGGAAACTAAATCCCGCCCGCCTGCACCATCCCTCCAGCCACGTATTCATCTGCTCTATCCTCCTATTTCTGTACGCGCTAGCTTGTGGCACTGGGAGTAATCCGGAGATTACTATCTTTTTGAGGTCCTGCTTTTTAATCTCTCCTAGCTCCCTAAACTCTGCCTGCAGGACCTCATCCCTCTTCCTACCTATGTCATTGGTACTGATGTGGACCACGACCTCTGGCTGTTCACCCTCTCCTCCTAGAATGCCCTGCAGCCACTTGATGACATCCTTGACCTTGGCACCAGGGAGGCAACATTCCATCCTGGAGTCACGTCTGCGGCCGCAGAAACACCTGTCTGCTCCCTTGAATCCCCTACCACAATAGCTCTTCCATTGTTCTTCCTTCCCCACTCCCCATGCAGCTGAGCCACCTGTGGTGCCGTGGACTTTTCTCTGGCTGCACTCTCCAGAGCCACCATCACTCCCACCAACACTCAGAACAGAGTACCGGTTGGAGAGCGAGATGGACTTGAGGGACTCCTGCAATACCTGCCTAGTCCTCCTGTCCAGCAGTCACCCACTCCCTCTCTGCCTGCACACTCTTAAGCTGTGGGGTGACCGCATCTCAAAACATGCTCTCCACGGTGCTCTCAATCTCACGGATGCACCACAGTGACCCCAGCTGCCGTTCAAGCTCCAAAACATGGAGCTCGAGTTGGTGCAGCTGGAGACACCTCCCGCACACATGATCGCCCCGGCTGCGCGAAGCACCCGGGACTTCCCACATGCCACAGGATGTGCATTCCACGGGACTGAGCTGCCCTGCCATCCCTCTAGTTACACTTGCAACTAACGAGTAGAACTAAACTCTAAACCTTAGCACAACACACCCAGCCGCTACTCAGCAAACAGCCAATTTAATTAACTGGCTCTCCTTAGATAATAAAGATCACATATATTTACTGCAGATCCTACTTACAACAATGCCAAAGGTTTCCGACTGAAAAGAAAAAGAAGAAAAGAAAAATACTTATCAGTCCACCAGCCAATCCCTTACCCGCTTGGCTGTGACGTCACACTTCGATTTGGATTTTTTTCCCCCTTTTTAAAAAACTTTTTAAAACTAAGCATCCTGGGTGAAGTTCCACTCCAACTCCTCTGGGGCAAGAAGTGCAGAATTTAGGCCATATACTCAGTAAGAAGAGTTACATTTTCACATGTTGATTTTCATGCAAAGGTATAAAGTATTTGAATTATTTTCACCATTTTACAACATTCAAATTATTTTACAGCAGATTCCTAATAAATACATAACCAATTAGTTGAGAAATCAATGGATCAGGGTTTACACTTGAATTAGAGTTTGCAGAAACTCTAGATAAAAATCTTTATCACAACCCATTTAATTCATTCAGCAATTGAATTCAAACAAAATGCAACAAAAATATAGGCAAAAGAAAATGTGTATTCAGGTATTGGCTGTCTGAAATTCTAGCTGCTAAATTTTTAAATAAATGTAATATGTATTTTCTCATTCATTAAACACTTGAATTCTTTTCAAGATGAGCATATTTATTGGTGAAAATGTATTCCATTTGTTTCACAGACAAAGAGCCATACCAGTTGCTATCTGATTATTGGACCTGTTTTTCATCTGAACATTGAAATCAGTTCAGTAGCTTAAAAACACGCTTGATGAGGCAATTCCTTTAATAAGACATGAGAGTTAATTTGTTGTTTGCCCATTAACACTGATTTCTAATGGTGATCAGTTGGCTTTCATAAAAAATTTTACCACACTTTTGATTTTTCTCTCTGCAAATATGAATTAGTTCAGCAACTGCTTCTATTGGTGCGAATGGTATGTTTGCACAATGCTAAAAATGCTCAAGTAGGTAGCAAGCACTGAGAAAACTTATTTTGTAACGGAAATAACACTTTTAAATGAGCCTTTCCTTGCTTGCAGTATTAACGGAATTAATCTGTAGCTAAACAGTTCCTATTCCTTAATCAACCTTTTCACCCTCCAGGATGGGAGGTTTCCTTTCCTAAAGGATTTTAGTGAACTAGTTTGGTTTTTATGACAAACCAACAGTTTCATGGTCACCTGCATGACTACTTGTGCTTTCAAAATTTGACCATTTGACTTTTTTAAATATTTCCAAAACTTTTGTTAACTGAGGTGTTTTGTAGTCTGTAACCTTAATTTCTAATGTATGTGGTGGATGTATTCTGTAATGTACTGTCTATTTAATCAGATTTCACTGTCCTTACAAAACACGACAACAAGGCTAAAGACCTCAAATCCTCTGACTTACCTTATGGTAGAAGCAGAAATTCGGTATCAGTATAATTATGATTGATTTTTGATGGTACAGGCTATTTACTGTTGGTGAGCAATCCCTGTGATGCATTTCAAAGACATGGATATCATCAGCTCTGAATTTGGCCTGCTCTTTGCTTAACCTCTTGATTTTACAGACCAGGACATCAGTCTCCATATTTGGTACCTTCTGATGGCCTTAATTATCACCATACTTCACCTGCATTACCTTCTCTGCAGCATAGCTATGATAAATGAATACCATTAGTCACTGCAGTGTCAGTGCAGTCTCTTGGCTCTTTTGAGAGATGGAGATTGTGTTATTGTCTGTTAGACCTTAGTTAATGCAGCAAGTTGATTAATTGTAATTTTAAAACCAACCCAAAGGAATGGGCAATACGTTTCATCAAAAGTTCTGTTAAATCTTACTGGATTCAAGTTAATATTGAAAACCGGCATTCCATATACTGAATTGAGCTTAAAATCAACAGGAAGAGAAAGATGGAATGTCTGATAGAATATTGGGACAATGGAAATTAAATGTATATGGTGCAAAAAATGGTCTATTTCTTGACCTGATTTACTATACAGGTTTAAGACAATTTGATTGTGTTTTCATATTGAAGTTGGGAGAGGGTGTTCATTTACAAGTAAGACTAATAAAATTACTCCTGGTAAATGGTAGTGTTGTCTCCTTATTACTGCTGTGCTTTCTGTACTGAAGAAATAGTAACATGATGCTTATATAGTTTTAGGTACAAATAAAATCATTGCAACTTCTGGCTCCATTGAATATTTCAGCATCAGAAACTCAACATTATTGACACATTCAAAGTTTGTTTGCATTGTTATATACACACAAGATGTAGACAAGACACTTGTCTTTGGTGATCACTCTTTCCTGTCATGTTGACACTGCATTGAAGGATTCTCAATCCATAAACAAATAAGACTTTCATGTCATGAATACAAATGTTTTTTAAATATACAGTATTACATAAATTTGAGTTTTGATAAACCACTAAAGGTCTTTGTAATTTGTCAACTGAATCCAAAGCACTTTGTGATATTACAATCCTCACCAGTCAACAATGTTTTGAAAACTAAATTTTAGCGTTGGCTGGCATTTCAGCGTAGAATTGATCATACAGAAACTAATAGCTATACAAGCAGTATTTGGGTTAAAAGGCTAATGGGTACAGTAGTGTAGTGGTTATGTTACCGGACTAGTAATCCAGAGGCCTGGGTTAAAATGCTTAGTTCAACTCCCACCATTGCAGTTTGAGAATTTGAAAATAAAAAAGATCAGTTAATGTGACCATGAACTGTCGTGTTGTAATGATCCAACTGCTTTTAATGTCCTTTTAGGGAAGGAATCCTGTTATCCATGCCCGGTCTGGAGTTCCACACCAGTCTGGTTGACTCTTAACTGTCCTCTGAAATGACTTAGCAAATCACTCTTGTTAAATCCAGGACAATAAATGCTGGCCTGACCAGTGACAGCAATATTCTGAGAATTAATTTTTTTAAATGAACTGAATATAGTTCAATGATTAGAGAATTCTTTCTGTTTTCAAAAACAAACTTTAGGAAGGGAGCTAGGTAAAGTATCTGCCATGAAAAAGAAATGTGTACATTTATAAAGCACCATATCACATCTCTGAGAAATGTCTCAAAGTACTTCATGTAAATTACTTTTTGAACTGCAGTGACTGTTGTGTAAATAGAGGAGACTGGTAGCGCATCTTGATGGATTTATTAGCAGCTCTATTTTGCATTTGGAATACACATTCATAAGTGCTTGGTGACCTTGGATGTCAAAAGGAAATTACTATGGTGCAGCAACTTCCCAATGAAAACATTACTTGTAGTAGATTTACCTAAAAATGCAATTTTGTTTTTATTTATATGTAAAAATGATGAATAAATCATGTAGATGCATGCCAATCAATATAATTTGTAATCACTGACTAACAAACCTGCATCAGCTTTTTTTTTTGTCCAATTTTATGTCCGTATCTTTACTACACGGACTGCAATGATTCAAGATGGCAGCTCACCGCCACCTTCTCCAGTGCAATTCAGGATGGGCAATAAATGCTGGCCTTGCCAACGATGCCTACATCCCGTGAACGAATAAATTTTAAAAAACAAGACCGGAGGGAATCCACCCACAAATGTTTTATGTGTAGTTGGTGCAGTGTAATTAATTTCACTTGGCTTTATGCTGTAAATATTCTGAAATTCTACAGTGATTGTCCAGAAGAGCACTTTTCAATCTTTGATTTCAATGAACAGAAAAGAGTGAGTTTCAAAAATGTTGCCATTATATTACAACAATTTACGTTCCCATAGCTACAAATTCATATAAAAAGATGTATAGAAATTCCTGTAACGAAAAACCTGGTGAATTTTATTCCATCACCAGGATATAAAGGGATATAGAGAAAATCCAGATAATTGGACTAAAATTGGAAATGACCAACAGCTACCAGGGCCAAAATTCAAGGCCACCTGAAAGCTGGCGGACCTACCTTTTGGAGTTTTTTCCGCCAGTAACGTTGAGGCGGCCTTTCGATCGGTTTTCGGCACTTAGTAATTTTTTTAACATTGGATCAGAAGTCGGTTATAGTGGAATGAAAGTGTGGCAGTAAGGCAGGCTGAAGAGCGGAAGTTGGGGCAGGACCCAGTCTCCACCGCTGTGACTCAGCGGTGCAGCAGTGATGATGTCACAATGCGTGTGCATCTCCACGCTCTCGCCCCTCCGTTAAAGAGAGAATTGGATATTTTTTATCTTCGGCCACTGGGCCACCAAGGAGGGTCTTGGCCGGGCCAGTAGCCTGGCACCCAAGAGGGGGTGCCAGGAAATCGGCTGGCAAAAATAAAAACATGGTGGCTGTGGCAATGGGCCCTCACCTTGAAGGGCTGCTGCACTACCAGTCCGCATGCAGTGAGAAGGTGCACCGACACAGGAAGCTGTCAGGGGCACCGCTCCAGGGCAATGATTTTTTTCAATAAATTTTGGGCAGAGTATTGTGCAGGTGTGGGAGAGCGGTGGTGACGCGCTTGCGGTGGTCGGCGTCAGCGGGGCGGGAGTGGGGACAGGCAGAAAAATCCCCAACCTGAATTTGGGTTAGGGCGGCCATTGGACTGCAACACGGCGGCCACAAAATGGCAGAAACGGGCCTTATCTGGACCCTGAATTTCGGCCCCACCATATTTAACAAGATGGCAGATTAGAGAGACAAAAGGGATGATGGGCCAAATCGCTCTAATCTCTCCTGTCTTCCACCCTATCACAGACCTTCCCTTTTGTTCTTTCTTCTCCTCCCCCTTTCAGTGCTTAAGAATGTGCTCTTTCTGAACACTCCAGTTCTGACAAAGGGTCATCAACCCGAAACGTTAACTCTGTTTTACTCTCCACAGATGCTGCCTGATCCGCTGAGATTTCCAGCATTCTCTGTTTTTATATGTGTTAATATATTTATTATGTTAAGATTAGAATTATCGCTGAACATCAATGGTAAAGGAAGGTTAAGAGTGTCTTAAACAGTCAATGTTTCATTTTGATTTATGACCCTCCAATACTTTATTCGATGTTTATGTTGAGTATTAAATTAAAGCCCTGTCCTCTCAAGTGGGCCTAAAAGTTCCAATGACACTGGTAATGAAGAGCATGGGAGTTCTCCTGGTGTCTTGGCTAATATTCCTCAACTGACAGCACCAAAACATATTATGTGGCCACTTATTTAATTGCTGTTTGTGGGATCTTGCTGTGCATACATTGGCTGCCGTGTTTGCTTATAAAATAGTGTCGTCACTTCATTGGCTAAGAAGCACTTTGGAATATCCTGGGGATGTGAAAGGCACTATATAATTGCAAATTATTTTACTTTGGATCCTCTCCAGTTCATTTTAATGCTCTGTTTTGATATTTTAAGGACATTCCCCAAACAATAAAATTAATTGTGTTAATTAAAAGTGCTGGGTCATCACAGTAAAGCATTGCATAGTGCTTTAGCTCTGGAGATGCACCCTGAATGGAGCCTGCTCAGAGGCACCCTGTAGCAGTGAGATAACCCTTTAAAAATCAGAGAGTAGGGATAAAGGGAATGTACTCTGATTGATGGGATGTGAAACGTGATGCTCTCCAGGGTACTGTACTGGGGCTTAAACTTATCAATGTCTTGGATGAAGGAACGTTATATATCTAAGTATGCAGATGACATGAGGAGAGGAGGCACAGAAAGTTGTGTAGATGGAAGCAGGTAATTAAAAGGGAACATAGACAGGTTAAGTGAGTGGGAAGTGAAGTTCAATCTGGGGAAGTGTTAAGGCCATCCAATTTGGATCCAACGAAGACAAATTGGAATATTTTCTTCATGCTGAGAAACTAGGAACTGGGAGGAGCAAAAATATTTGGGTATCCAGGTACACACATCACTAAAAGCTAGTGCACAGGTACAACACATAATCAAAAAGACTAAAGGAATTATTAGAAATAACCTCTATGGCTATCTCTGGTCACTTTAAATAATCAGGTTCGAGTGCAAACCAATATGGTGGATATATTGTATTTAATCAGAGTTTAAGATGGAATATAACACATTAGTTATACAGCAAAAACTTACGACGGTGACAAGTAGCTGATACTGATCTGATCAAACAGATGGTTGGCACGTGAACAGTTCTCTGAGCGGCTTCTCTTCCTTTAATCTAGAACCTCCTCTCTCCTCCGACTGTGAGGAGAAGTTTTCAGGAGTAACTTTTATTCTATTTTTAGGGGTGGATCTGAAACGGGACATTGACAAGACCTTTTAACCTATAGAGGTTCCCCCAAAAACTCAATATCCAATGGGGCTTCGAGTTCTTTGTCTTGATTCTTGAAACAGCCTGCCCTAAAGATGTCTCATGATCTTGTTCACGTCTTTTCCTGTTTACACTTACTGAAAGTTCTTCCTTTGGAATTTGTCTTATCTACCTCATACCTATCCTCTCGGATACTATTAATACAAGGCCTAGCCTGGTACCCTTTGAACTATGAGGCCCAAAGCAGAGCTATGTAATACTTCAATCAGTCATTAACTGTCTTTATGACCTAGCAAATTGCTCCATTCTAAGATATTGTTTACGCTAACTTCCCCAACTTCCTTCCATTATCTTCGCAAGCACTTCTGTTACGCTAACTTCAATTCCTACCTTAACATTATACAGAAAATACATAAACGAGGTTCAAGTCTTAACTTAAAACCAGATAATCGCTTACCAACAGGGACATTGTATACAACAAAATACTATATCTTCCGCACGAAACAAAAACATTAGCACTTCTAAGCATCTATCTAGTCTGAGGAGACTTTTCATATCCAGTTCGAACCTAACCATTTAAACACAGCATTCTTCGCGTCACCATTTTAGTCGCATAACCATATACATTTTTAGATATCTTTGTTTCCAACAGAATGTTGGCTTTTATCTCAAGAGGGCTGAATCACAAAGGGAACATTATGCTTCAGTTGTACACAGCCTTGGTCAGACCCTTTTTGGAGTACTGTGTTCAGTTTTGGGCACTACACCTCAGGAAGGATATGTTGGCCTCGGAGGGAGCACAGCGCAGATTCACCAGAATGATACTGGGGCTTAAAGTGTAAAATTATGAGGACACATTGCAAAAACTTGGTTTGTAATTCCTTGAGTTTAGAGTGCTGAGAAGTTATCTATTTGAGGTGTTTTAAATGATAAATTGATTGAATAGGTTAGATACAGAAAAGCTATTTCCTCTGGTGGGGAATCCGCAGAAAACTTCGGGAGAGAAATTCACTATTGCCCCGTTTGGGGCATTAATTTTTAAAAGATGAAAAGTTAGCACCAGGCGAAGACATGGGCTACAATCAGTGTCTGGCTGACTAATTTCACTCCAATTAATTCTTGAAATTTGCTGACTCTGTAGGAATGAATGCTACTTATGACTAATATTAGACACATTAGTTGTGCGTAGTCTTTGTTGGATAACCAATAGCTCCCACAGAGGCAAAATTGTGTGTTATCAACTTTGATATTTGACAATAATATTTAATATGTAATTTTAGGCATCCAGTCAGAAAGGCAGCATCAAGCCTGCAAGACAGCCATTATACTGTTGCTGATGATAATTTATTGCATAAATGCTGCCAATTTAAGTGACAACTGTATAATGGAAGGAAGCGAAATAATTATACTCTCACAATCCGTAACTTTTGTTAAAGCCATAGTTACTTACCCTTGCAAGTAATCTATTGATGTTTTCTAAGGCTCTATACTACATTATAAAGTGAAAAACAATCTCCTGGGCAAAGAGAGGTGAAGGATTATTGGGTGTGCATTCTTATCTCCAGGGCTGCAGATCACCATTTGGCACGACAAACTTTTAATCCAAAACACTAAATACACAACAACAAGTCTTTTGAAAGAGGAGATTCGTTTTGCTGAACAAAGGTGAATTCCTTCCCTTTTTTCTGTGACTCTTTTTGATTATGTATTTTCAATCAGATTTTTATCAATCAGTAATCAGAATTTGCTCTCTATCTCTGTACTCACGAGCATAGATTTCCAACCTACAATGTTTTCAACATAAAAAGTGACAGAATAAAACTCAGAATATTCTGTGAAAGGCCACCTCTCAGCAATTGGCAATCTGAATGTGTTTGTGGTGCACAGGTTTGATTAAATTGCATCAGCAGTTTATTACTGATGCCAATGTTCACATTGTCAGCATATTTTAGCACCTGAATCGTAACATTTTTTTTTACATCAAACAGCACTCATTCTACATTTCATCAAGTTATCAGTTCCTTCATTTGTCTACACTTATGATTGAACCTGATTGAGATTATGGTGCTACAGTAGGGGATCTGCAGTAATTATGATAATCATACGAAGCGACTTCTCAGAGATTGCTGCTCCTGGAACTTTGGCAGGAGGGTGGTGTGTGCTGAGACTGATTATTTTATATTGAACGACGTTCATTCAAAAATGAACCATTGTTTATAACAAAGTTTGAGATATTATAAAAAAACATTAC
Organism: Pristiophorus japonicus; assembly: GCF_044704955.1. Classification (NCBI taxonomy): domain Eukaryota; kingdom Metazoa; phylum Chordata; class Chondrichthyes; family Pristiophoridae; genus Pristiophorus; species Pristiophorus japonicus. Next base: position 46,892,722 of record NC_091989.1, read on the forward strand.
TCCCTCTGGATGAATGTCTGTTTTTTTAAACCAGTGACAATTATCTACAAATGAGAAAAGCATCTCACGTTGGAAGCTTCCTCACTTCAACTAAGGTTAGCAAGTCCAATCTTTAATTCTACTCGACATAACTCAGGAGGCAGGTTTTTTTATTTACGAGATGCTGCTGCTGCTTCAGGCTCCGCTTTTTTTTAACTTCAAATCCATTGTAGAACAACATGAAAATGCAGTGGACCCGAATTTGATGAAGGCCTCTGCCCGCCCAAGTGCTGCTCAAAGGACCACCGATGGCTGCTGAGGTACATGATGGTACTTTGAGCGGGGTTTTCATCGGAGAGGTCCCTCGAAGGTCAGCGGGCAGCAAATGAACGACTTACGCTGCCAATCTGGGCGGCAGCTGGCGGGAGCACTCATTCTCGGCGGCAAGGACGTTTGCTGCCGTGTTGCCGCCGAGGATGGAGTCGGGCCCATGGAGGGTCGAAGAGCTGAAAAGCAAAAAAAACATCTGAAGACCTTCAGGGGACCCCATCCAGGTAAGTCACAGTGAAAAAATGTTTTTTAAAGTTCACTAACCTTTTTTTCAGGATCTTCCTACCTACCGTTGGGAACAGACCAGCCTCCAACCAACTGTCCACTCCCATTCTGGCGCCGATGCACCAATCTGGCAGCTCAGTGGGCGCGAGGTCACTTACGCCACTCGGCCATCCGCTGACATTAGCAGGCGGTTCCCGGTGGCTCTTCTCTCCCGCCCACCTCGAAAGTGGCACTGGGTAGATTTTCACAAGGAATGCCGGTGGTGGTGGGCGGTAAGATGCTCAGTTTGGGTTCCACCAGGACCAGTTGGTTCCAGACCTCATTACAGCCTTGGTCCAAACATGGAAAAAAAAGTTGAATTCCAGAGGTGAGGTGAGAGTGACTGCACTTGACATCAAGGCAGCATTTGACTGAGTGTGGTATCAAGGAGCACTAGTAAAATTGAAGTCAATGGGAATCAGGGGAAAACTCTCCACTGGCTGGAGTCATATCTAACACAAAGAAAGATGGTTGTGGTTGCTGAAGGCCAATCATCTCAGCCTCAGGATATCGCTGCAGGAGTTCCTCAGGGCAGTGTCTTCAACCCAACAATCTCCAGCTGCTTCATCAATAACCTTCCCTCCATCATAACGTCAGAAGTGGGGATGTTCGCTGATGTTTGCATAGTGTTCAGTTCATTCGCAACTCCTCTGTGCCCGCATGCAGCAAGACCAAGACAACATTCAAGCTTGGGCTGATAAGTGACAAGTAACATTCACGCCACACAAGTGCTAGGCAATGACCGTCTCCAACAAGAGAGATTCTAACCAGCAGTGACAAGGACTGGGTATAGTGTGGTCTGCTGCAGGATTGATTGTCAGTCAAGGGAAATGGGGCAAGTAAATCCCTCAGAAGTAGTAGGGATATAATAATTGGCCTCAATGCCTATGAGATAGGGAGGGAAAAGATGTCAGGACTTTTAATTTCTGTTGATATCCATTGCACAAATATGTGTAGAATTGTCTTCAGCTATGATGCTTTTGGGCACTCAAAAAGATGATAATTGCAGCTAATATGCTATTCATAGATAATATGTGTGTTACGAAAATTTCTGGAAGAATTTACTATTGGTTTACCCATGATAATACAGTTTGCCTTCTGTCAGCAAAACTGAGAGCATTCCCTCCCACTCATTGGGACAGCCCATAAAAAGGGAGGAACCCTAATACTCTAAATCAGCATTAGGTCTGGAGAGTGCACCTCTGACAACCTGTTGCTGTAAATCTGAACTGAATACTATCCTATTGTGCCCGGTATAAGAACAACCGTCTGTCAAAAGCAGCTGTTTCCTGGGGACTTCCTCCTGTTGACAAAATCAGCTGCTTCCTGCGGCGTCCCCAATGTTGCAGAAATCCGTGTTTATTCAGCATCCTCCACTGCTAAAGATGATGCCTCAACTCCAATGGCCAAACTAAATGGATGGAAGGAATACATTGCAGGTGTGATGGAAAAGCCCAGTAATATGATTCCTCCCCCATCGCCCCCACTTAACAGCAATTAATCCAGTATTACAATCCATCTCTCACAGCCGACAGAAGATGGATTTTAATTGCTGGATATGCAGGGATTACAATCGGAAACAATGTGCCACCTCGCCAAATTCCTGATTTTGCTGCTGTACCCCTTCTATTGACCACCGACATAAACATTTGGGCCAATAGTAATTGCTAGGCATCACTGTCCAGACATACGCATGAAAAATTCCACCTGAGTCGTGGAATCATACTCCAGCAAGACTCACACCCTCAGGAAAGCAGGGAAGGAAACTGGGGGGGAAAGCAAACCAAAACAAATGAGCATGGAGAGAGTTGTGGTTCTTTTCAAACATTCAAGGATTGAAACTGCTTCCCAATGAATCAGCATCAAAAATGTCTGCCCACAGTAAAGCCTAGATTGATGCATACTAGAATTGACTAATGAAATTGATTGACCTAAAATGTTGAAGATGGATAGTCTCAAGGCCTATTTATTTCTTACACAGCAAAAGAGAGAAATTTCAGACCTCACACCAGAAAAAAAAAGAGTTAGCATTGCAAGTGGATCAGAAAGAGTAATGGAGTTGCTAGGAGAGGGTGTATACAACTTTCGCCTGTGCCTAACTCAAAACTAATGCAGTTGAAAGTGCTGCGCAGGATATATGTGATTCTGAGATGTCTGCCGACAGCTGGAGTCTCTGAGCAAATAAGTGCTCAAAGCGTGTTTCTAAAGCGTTGGATCACAAGCATATATTGTAGGGTGCCCAGTCCTGGAATCTTTCTGCAAATGGACAATATAGGGACAAAGTCTAGCATTGGACAACTTCCAAAGTCTGTCCTACTTTGTATCATCCTAGGGAATTCCATAATTGACAACAGCAAGTTGAAAGTGTTAAATCTGGTGTTAATGATCTCCAAAATGGAAGTCTCACAGGGTTGGAAATCCCTAACCCTAATGTGCAACACTGGACCAATCAACGTTTTAAATATAGGTGATGCCTGGTGTCTATAATCAAGTTTAGGGCCATATTTAGTCAGCAGGGAGATCAGGAATGTGGAATTTTGAGAGTATGGTCTCAGGTGAAAATCAGTCAGATTAGCATTGTCCCATATCTGCACACTCTTCCAGGCCAAAAGGCTACACATGCTTTGGCGTTATCATTGTATTTGGCAAGTTCAGTAGCATTACAGGGCTCAGACAGGAGTTGTCAATTGATCAGATGGTCCATCCTTAGTGGCTTATCAACACAGCCATACATCACTGGGTTAATGTTATTGTAACCCCATTTCTGGATTATTACTTTGACCGACTAGTACCAGTAGATAAGTGAATGAGGTATTTCCAGATTGGTCACATTTCAGAAGCTCCAGCTTCGATATACCAGATGATGTGGCTTATTCTGTCGATGTGTTCTCCAGGCATTAACCTTCACTGTTTCACACTGAGGGGGTTTGACAGAGTGCCAGGAAGCTGCATCTCGACTTCAGTCTACTCTGTACAGGATGGTGCTGGAACAATGAATGGCAAGGATTATTAGATTGTCTTCATTTTGGCTCTGCCTACGGTTGCTCTCTGTATGTCTGGAGGGCAATACCCGACAATAAGTCAAGATTGTCTACTTTGGTAGGTTTAACAACAACAACAACAACTTGTATTTATATAGCGCCTTTAATGTAGTGAAACATCCCAAGACACTTCACAGGGGTATTATGAGATAAGAAAATTGACACCGAGGCGGAAAAGAGAAATTAGGGCAGGTGACCAAAAGCTTGGTTAAGGAGAGTCTTGAAGTAGGAAAGAGAGATGGAGAGACGGAGAGGTTAGGCGGGGAATTCCAGAGCTTAGGGCCACCAATGGTTGAGCGATTACAATCATGGATGCTCAAGAGGGCAGAATTAAAGGAGCACAGACATCTCAGGAGTTTGTGGGACTGGAGAAGATTACAGAGATAGGAAGGGGTGAGGCCATGGAGGGATTTGAAAACAAGGATGAGAATTTTGAAATTGAGGCGTTGCGCAACTGGGGGCCAATGTAGGTCAGCTAGCAGAGGGGTGATGGATGAGTGGCACTTGGTGCGAGTTAGGACACAGGCAGTTGAGTTTTGGATCAACTCTAGTTTACGTAGGGTAGAATGTGGGAGGGCAGCCAGGAATGTGTTGGAATAGTCAAGTCTAGAGGTAACAAAGGCATGGACGAGGCTTCAGCAGCGGATGAGCTGAGGCAAGGGTGGAGACGGGCAAGGTTACGGAGGTGGAAATAGACAATTAGTTATGCTGTGGATATGTTTAAGGCAGCCAGTAATGCAACAGCAGCAGACAGTAAAAACTAAGTTCAATTTATTTGCATTGGCGGTGTGTTTTTATACTGGGCAAGCAGATTCAGCGGAAAAACAGAGTATCCAACTGTAGTCACAATCGTCTTTGGATCAGTGTCCCACTTTCAGTTAGCCAGACTTTGTAAGATTTTATTCCCAGCTCCATAGAAAGAATATTCACATCATGGCCTCTGTTAGGCTGTTAATCAACCTGCCTATCCTTCTACTACTTCACACTCGTCTCATTCCAACAGGTGGTCACAGAGATTGTCAGTATGCAACAGTGGACAGGCAATACAAGTACCTGTACCTCAACACATGCATGTGGACATGTGAATATTGAATGTAGGTTATTACTGAATCTACCTTGTGTAGGTCCTTCTCTTGTTTGTAATTTGAAAATGTGAATAATTGTCTGTTATTTTTTGAAAGCTTGGTTATTGTATACACAGCATACTCCTTCCTGCACCGATGCTACTAATGGCAATCTTTGCAATTAGATGTACATAAACAAAATGTAAAGTATCAATAGCAGTTCAGTGCCGGCTAGAATATCATAAGCAACAAAATGCAAGCCACTAATCGATCTTCATTGCGCTGGTCTTTTTTGGGGCCGAAATAAGATCAAGTAATCAGCAACGAATGTTGTTCACATACAAAATGTGCCTTTTTCTTCTGTTTATCCGCAAAATCACTGTTTCTTATGCAATGGGAGCTGATGGCTGTGTGCACAGTGATTTATTGCAGCTCGAGTAAGAGATCCAAGTAAAACCTCCTCATACTGCAAGATGAATAAACTTTCCAATTCCAGGAGACAATCTGATTAAGGCAGCAGATGAGCCTTTCATCTTCATTCTTCTCCAGGCTTCCCTCCTCATGGAAAAAACAAAGTACATCTGACTGCCGCAGAAGACATCCAGTATCAGCCACTCATAGGCATCTGAAAGTTTCACTTGCTGCAGAATGGACATCAAATCAATTTGCTCAGAAAACCATTCACAAATTCCAATCAAATAAGTGAAAAAATAATTTGTTTTCTTCTTATGGACAAATTTTTAGACATCACATAACGTTAAATTGAAATATTCAGTCAAATCCACAGGGTATATGTGCCCTGATAAAAGCAGATTCTAGATACATCCAAATTGTTAATCAATTGAATTTTGTTCCTTGCATAAGAGTAATTTCTGTTATATGCAAGTCTAGTCTGTCAGAACTAATTGTATAATTAGATATATTATTTTTGGTGAGGATAATATAAACATAATTTGCAGTTTCTCATTTACCTCAAGCAAAACACTTTAGATCGATAGAATTTATTAATAAAACTACAAAAAAGGCTTAATTAAAAAATATATTTCCTATTTTAGTAAAAGAAAAATTCATTGGAAACACCAAAGGGTAAGATTTCGGCTTTGCTCCATCGGTATCTGATGGAGAGGATTACCCTCCTAATGTGGAACCTGCCCGACTTCCATTCCATTGAAGTCAATGAAAGGGCGATCCGCTCCAATAAATTACCACCCAGTGGTGAAGATTACCATTTACCCTATTTCATCTTAGTGACTATTATTATTATTGCCACTTTCTTCTTTACAGTTTTACATCCCTGTTCTTTTCCTGGCTCCACAGGATGAGTTTTCAACTAAAATCATTTTAATTTTACTTACCTGCAGTTAGTGGCTTGATATCTGACCCGCTCATCGGCGACTAATTCCTCGATGGGGTCTTTCAATAGGGTTAGGCCCCTACTTTACATTTTTAAGGGGCCTAACACTGTCGTGTAACCTGTTGAGCTGAAGATTTGTGCTTCAGAACAAGCTGTGCCTCCAGCCAAGCTGTTCCAGTACAGCTACAACACTGATTACCCAACAATGTGGAAAATTGCCCAGGTATGTCCTGTCCACAAAAAGCAGGACAAATCCAATCCCGCCAATTACTGCCCCATCAGCCTACTCTGAATCATCAGCAAAGTGATGGAAGGTGTCGTCGATAGTGCTATCAAGCGGCACTTACTCATCAACAACCTGCTCACTGATGCCCAGTTTGGGTTCTGCCAGAACCACTTGGCTCCAGACCTCATTACAGCCTTGATCCAAACATGGACAAAAGAGCTGAATTCCAGGGGTGAGGTGAGAGTGACTACCCTTGACATCAAGATAGCATTTGGCCAAGTGTGGCATCAAGGAGGCCTAGTCAATCTAGTCAATGGAAATCAGAGGGAAAACTCTCCACTGGTTGGAGTCATACCTAGCACAAGGCAGATGGTTGTGGTGGTTGGAGGTCAATCTTCACAGCCCCAGGACATCGCTGCAGGATTTCCTCAGCGCAGTGTCCGAGACCCAACCTTCTTCAGCAGTTTCATCAATGACCTTCCCTCCATCATAAGGTCAGAAGTAGGAATGTTCGCTGATGATTGCACAGTGTTCAGTTCCATTCGCAACTCCTCAGATAATGGAGCAGTCTATGCTCGCATGCTGCAAGACCAAGTAACATTCATGCCACTCAGTGCCAGGCAATGACTATCACCAACAAGCACGAGTCTAATCACCTCTCCTTGATATTCAACTGCCTTACCATCGCCGAATCCCCACCATCAACATCCTGGGGGTGACCATTGACCAGAAACTTAACTGGACCAGCCACATAAATACTGTGGCAACAAGAGCGGGTCAGAGGCTGGGTATTCTGTGGCAAGTGTCACACCTGCTGACTCCCCAAAGCCTTTCCACCATCTACAAGGCACAAGTCAGGAGTGTGAGGGAATACTCTCCAATTGTCTGGATAAGTACAGCTCCAAGAAGCTCGACACTATCCAGGACAAAACGGCCTGCTTGATTGGCAGCCCATGCACCACCTTCAACACTCACTCCCTCCACCACCGGTGCACCATGACTGCAGTGTGTACTATCTACACGATGCACTGCAGCAACTCGCCAAGGCTTCTTCGGCAGCACCTCCCAAACCCACAACCTCTACCACCTAGAAGGAGAAGGGCAGCAGGCACATGGGAACACCGACACCTGCAAGTTCCCCTCCAAGTTAAACACCATCCTGACTTGTAAATATATTGCCATTCCTTCATTATTGCTGGGTCAAAATCTTGGAACTCCCTCCCTAACAGCGCTGTGGGAGATCCTTCACCAGAAGAGCATCAGCGGTTCAAGAAGGCAGCTCACCACCACCTTCTCAAGGGCAATTAGGGATGGGCAATAAATGCTAGCCTTGCCAGCGACGCCCACATCAAATTAAAAAAACATGTCATAGGCATATACCTAGAACACCTAAGAAAAAAGCCTAAAAAATGTAGCAATGTGAACATGCCTGCGCCGTCTCACTGCTAAATTGGAATGTTTTCAGCTCATTTTATGCCAGAAAAACGGGTGTAACGCATACCAATTTTACCCCCTTAGACTTTTAGAAATGTGCATGGGCAACAAAATTCCTAGTTAACCGCATGAAGTCTAGATGTCAATTATGAATTGAACTATAGATACTGAGAAACATCTCCAGCATATATTTCAGACCAAACATCCTAGGGGGCACAGTTGTCAATCAACCAAGATGAAAAGTATAATGGAGTGTACTATACTTAGAATGAGTGATGAGCAGGTCTTCACACATCATCTGCTTACTGAGGACCTGTTCATGCTTCAAACAATGTACATATGGAAATCCTCCTAGAACAAAATTCCCTTCTCTGCCTGATTGCTGAAGCAATCAACCCGGCTTGTTTTTCTCATCGACAACACAAGTCCATTTTGAGATTTGGTAAGGAAAGACTGTTTCCATTTTAATTTTATTTATTTCAAAGCTGCAAGAAATAAAATACAGAAATCTTCCTCTTTCTCACAGGGTAAGGAGATATTACAGTGTGTACTGCAAATACGATATATTCTTATTGTAACTCTTTTTTTAACCAATCCTACCGTTGTCAATCCCTTTCCTAAGTGACAATTTATTTCAGTAGATTGGTGTTTATTTTTTAATCTGACCACATCACTCCTTATTTATGGTTTCTGCCCACTGTCACTTCTGTTTAACTCCAAATTTCAAAACATATATCCAATTTCCTCAGTTTTGTCACACCACTTGTATTAAAGTTTGGACATTTTATAGTTTACCCACTTCTAGCTGTTGAGTTACTTTTTATTTTAAACAAATAATTTTGGCATTGGACTGGAGATTAGATCAGCTTTTTTTCTATCATGTTAATACTAGGGCAAAATGGCTGATCCACCAATCAAGCCTTCTTCCTTCAAACCCTATAGTAGCTCTTGCTATCAGTCTAATAAGAGGATTAAAAATAACACCGTTGTGATACAATTATGCTTTTTGTCCTCGTGCTAGGTAATAATCCTCTATGTACCAACACAGTTAATACAACAATATAATCTTTAAGTCACTGTGGGATTTAAAGGGATTAACATTAAATCAGTATAATTGTGGCACATTAAAAATATTAAAGTTGCTAAGCTCATGTTTGTTGTATTATTGCCAAGATAATCAACCACATACGTGAGTTCCTACTTTATCTAGGGAGGCCCCCAGCAGAGGTTAGATGCTTCCTTACAATGAAGGCAAAAAATGAGTTACCCACATCCCACCATCTCACATCTCTCAGTAGTCAGTTACAAAGCAAATCCCTCTTCTCAATCTTCCTCACTGCCATGTTCCACCTCACAGTCAACAAGCTCCCCGCTGGAGTGGAACTAAACTACAGACCCAGTGGGAAGCTGTTCAACCTTTGTCGTCTCCAGGCCAGGTCCAAGACCACCCAATCTCTGTCGTCGAGCTACAGTAGGCGGACGACGCCTGCGTCTGCACACATACAGAGGCTGAACTCCAGGATATAGTTGATGTTTTTACTGAGGCGTACAAAAGCACGGGCCTTACGCTAAACATCCATAAGCCAAAGGTTCAGCCTGTCCTCGCTGCACAGCACTGTCCCCCAGTCATCAAGATCCACAGCGCGGCCCTGGACCACGTGGACCATTTCCCATTTCTCGGGAGCCTCTTATCAACAGGAGCAGGAATTGACAACGAGATTCAACACCACCTCCAATGCGTCAGTGCAGCCTTCGGCCGCCTGAGGAAAAGAGTGTTTGAAGACCAGACCCTCAAAACTGCCACCAAGGTCATGGTCTACAGGGCTGTAGTAATACCCGCTCTCCTGTATGGCTCAGAGACATGGACCATGTACAGCAGACACCTCAAGTCACTGGAGAGATACCACCAACGATGTCTCCGCAAGATCCTACAAATCCCCTGGGAGGACAGATGCACCAACATCAGTGTCCTCAGCCAGGCCAACATCCCCAGCATTGAAGCACTGACCACACTTGGTCAGCTCCACTGGGCAGGCCACATTGTTCGCATGCCTGACACAAGACTCCCAAAGCAAGCGCTCTACTCGTAACTCCTTCACAGCAAATGAGCCAAAGGTGGGCAGAGAAAACATAATAAGGACACCCTCAAAGTCTCCCTGATAAAGTGCGACATACCCACTGACACCTGGGAGTCCCTGGCCAGAGACCCCCCCTAAGTGGAGGAAGTGCATCCGGGAAGGCGCTGAGCACCTTGAGTCTCATCGTCAAGAGCATGCAGAAAACAAGTGCAGGCAGCGGAGAGAGCGTTCGGCAAACCAGTCCCACCCGACCCTTCCCTCAACGATTATCTGTCCCACCTGTGACAGAGTCTGTGGTTCTCGTAATAGACTGTTCAGTCACCTAAGAACTCATGTTAAGAGTGGAAGCAAGTTTTCCTCGATTCCGAGGAACTGCCTATGATGATGATGATGACAGAGCTTGGCCAATGAATAATGTAAAGTGTAGTCCTTAACGCTCCTGGTTCAGGGCTTCATGTGCTGGAAGTGCATACTAGAAATTCAGCACATGCCCATTATCCTTCTTTATCCATTCATTTTAATGTAGATGTGTGCCCAAATTCCTAACAGGAGCACAAAGCTCTGCACTGGGAATACCAATGAAAATAATTAGCCCAATGTGTGGCAAGAGAGGATCTAAAACAGAAAAAGAATAATAATGTTTTTAACAATTAAGTAAACATGCTAACAATGCAGTTCTTATTGATTATATATAGTTGTCTTACTTGCCAGATCATCTGTAACCACTCAATATATTTTTTGCTAAAATGTCACTGATTACTTATGTGTAATGTTACTTCATAGAATCATAGAATGATACACCACAGAAGGAGACCATTCGGCCAATCATGTCTGTGCTGGCTCTTTGGTAGAACTATCGAACTAGTCACACTCTCCCGCTCTTTTCCATAACCCTGTAAATGCTTTCCCGTCAAGTATTTATCCAGTTCTCTTTTGAATGTTACTACTGAATTTGCTTCTCCCACCCTTTCAGGCAGTGCATTCTAGATCACAATAACTTGATGTGTAAAAAATGATTCCTCGTGTCGCCTCTGGTTCTTTTGCCAATCACCTTAAATCTATGTCCTCTGATTACTGAACCTTCTGCCACTGGCAACAGTTTCTCGATCAAAACCATTCGGGATTTTGAACACCTCTATCAAATCTGTTCTTAACTGTCTCTGCTTTAAACTCTGTCAGCTGTGGTTCAGTGGGTAGTACTCTCACCTCTGAGTCAGAAGATTGTGGGTTCAAGTCCCACTCCAGGGACTTGAGCACAAAAAAATCTAGGCTGACACTCCAGTGTAGTGCTGAGGGAGCATTGCACTGTTGGAGGTGTCTTCTTTCAGATGAGATGTTAAACTGAGGCCCTGTCTGCTCTCTCAGGTGGATGTAAAAGGTCCCATGGCACTATTTAGGAAAAGAGCAGGGGGATTATCCCCCATGTCCTGGCCAATATTTATCCCTCAATAACAAAAAAAACAGATTATCTGGTCATTATTACATTGCTGATGTGGGAGCTTGCTTGTGTGCAAATTCGCTGTTGCTTTTCCTACATTGCAACAGTTACTACACTGCAAAAGTGCTTCATTTGCTGTAAAGCGCTTTGAGACGTCCAGTGGTCGTGTAAAGCGTTATTTTTTTAAGGAGAACAACCCCAGCTTCACCAGTTTCTACACTAACTGAAGTCCCTCATCCCTGGTACCATTCTCTTTACCCTCTCTAAGGCCTTGACATTCTTCCTAAAGAATGGTGCCCAGAATTGGACACAATTCTCCAGCTGAGGCCTAACCAGTGTTTTATAAAGGTTTTACATAACTTCCTTGCTTTTGTACTCTATGGGCTAGAAATTCGGTTCTCAGCGAAAACGGTATTTTTTTCGCCTAAATTACTGTTATCGCAACACTATCGCTATCAGGTCGTAAATTCAAACTTTAATTTATCCAGCGGCAAAAATTGCCATTGCACGAGGATTCGCGCCTCAAACCGTGATCCTCGCTAACTTTAGTCCGAAGCCGATACCGCTGCGAGTTGGGCCTTGGGAGGGCGGAAAACCACCTACAACTAAATTGGGGAAAAAAACTCACAAAACATTTACAAGATATTTATCTATCGAATCGCTGCAAAAGAATTAAAAAATAAAAACTTTAACTTAGCTTTTTGCAGGTCTTCATACTAACCACTGCAGGCAGGGCTGCACGGTTTTTCCCTGTCAGTATTCTGAGTGAAAAATATGGGTGCAGAGAGAATCAAATTTTTGGCAAAAGCGCTTTTTTGGGTCTTGCACGGCGGCGCTCCTCTCTCCAGCGCTACGTGGAAAGCACCCCCGCAAAACGTCACCGAATTTCTCGCCGACCAGGTTTTCGCAAAATATGGTGAAATATCACCATAAATCTGGTCACAAAGTCTGCGAATTTCTAGCTTCTATTAATAAAGCCATGGATCCCATATGCTTTTTTAACAGCCTTCTCAACTTGTTCTGCCACCTTCAAAGATTTGTGTACATACACCTCTGTTTCTGCACCCCTTTAAATTTGTATAATTTAGTTTATATTGCCTCCTCATTCTTCTTACCAAAATGTATCACTTAACATTGCTCTTTGTAAAATATTATCTGCCATGTGTCTGCCCATTTTACCAGTCTGTCTGTGTCCTCTTTAAGTCTGTTACTATCCTCCTCATTGTTTACTGTATTTATGAGTTTCATGCCATCTGAAAACTTGGGACTAGACATTCCACTTTGCTGGCTATCGCCCCCAAAATGGGCGATGTTCCAGCGATGGACGATGTCTCAGCCTTACTGATCGCTGGAACATCGCCCATTTTTTGGATCACAATTTTCCTCTCGGTGATAGGCCAGCAATGTGAAATGGGCGATGCAAAAGGTTAGCGATGTGACGTGTGCCCAGCAAACGGCCAGCGATGTGGAAGCCAAAAGTTTCCCTAGCAACGGCCTACTGCGCATGCCATTTTTTTTTCTTTTTTTTTTCTTGGTGACTGGTTTTCCTGAAACATGGGGAAAACCAGTTTCAGGGGTTATCCACGCATGTGCAGAAGGCACAGGGAGGGGCAGAGAGAGAGAGAGGAGAGACTGAGAAGGCAGTGGAGCAGAGAAGATCAGAGAATAGCAGAAAAGAGAACAGGGCAGGCTTGAAATCATAATTTAAACTTTATAAAACATTATAATAGTTTAAAGTAATGTCTGAAATGCATCACGATGCTGAGGGGAAGAGGAAGAGGGCAAAACCCTTTAGTGACCAGGTCAATGAGGCTTTCGTCGACGAAGTACATTCTCAGTGGCGACAACTGACTCGGGGTGCGCAAGGGAAACCCCCACCCCACGTGTATCGGAAAATCTGGGTGGAGATTGATGCGGTGGTGTCCTCGGCATCCCATGAGGCGAGAGGATCACACCAGTGCCAGAAATGCTGGAACAGCTGCAGCAAGAGTAAGTTGCATTTTATATTGTACTGATGCAAGTTTTTATTATTATAATGAATCTCCTAGATTGAATTTAAGTTTGTTATTCATAAATGTATTACATAAACTCCATGTTAAGATCCGGACAGGGCTCGGAACCTGGGACTATGTAGAGGGAGCTTTACTCTGTATCTAACCCGTGCTGCACCTGCCCTGGGAGTGTTTGATGGGACAGTGCAGAGGGAGCTTTACTCTGTATGTAACCTGTGATGTACCAGCCCTGGGAGTGTTTGATGGGACAGTGTAGAGGGAACTTTACTCCGTATCTAACCCGTGCTGCACCTGCCCTGGGAGTGTTTGATGGGACAGTGCAGAGGGAGCTTTACTCTGTATCTAACCCATGCTGTACCTGCCCTGGGAGTGTTTGATGGGACAGTGTAGAGGGAACTTTACTCTGTATCTAACCCCATGCTGTACCCACCCTGGGAGTGTTTGATGGGACAGTGCAGAGGGAGCTTTACTCTGTACCTAACCCTGTGCTGTACCTGCCCTGGGAGTGTTTGATGGGACAATGCAGAGGGAGCTTTACTCTGTACCTAACCCTGTGCTGTACCTGCCCTGGGAGTGTTTGATGGGACAGTGTAGAGGAAGCTTTACTCTGTATCTAACCCATGCTGTACCTGCCCTGGGAGTGTTTGATGGGACAGTGTAGAGGGAACTTTACTCCGTATCTAACCCTGTGCTGTACCTGCCCTGGGAGTGTTTGATGGGACAGTGCAGAGGGAGCTTTACTACGTATCTAACCCTGTGCTGTACCTGCCCTGGGAGTGTTTGATGGGACAATGCAGAGGGAGCTTTACTCTGTACCTAACCCTGTGCTGTACCTGCCCTGGGAGTGTTTGATGGGACAGTGTAGAGGGAACTTTACTCCGTATCTAACCCTGTGCTGTACCTGCCCTGGGAGTGTTTGATGGGACAGTGTAGAGGAAGCTTTACTCTGTATCTAACCCGTGCTGTACCTGCCCTGGGAGTGTTTGATGGGACAGTGTAGAGGGAACTTTACTCCGTATCTAACCCTGTGCTGTACCTGCCCTGGGAGTGTTTGATGGGACAGTGTAGAAGGAGCTTTACTCTGTATCTAACCCTGTGCTGTACCTTTAATCCTGCAATTTAATCCTCCCTTCCTCCAAAATTTAAAATGGCTTCCGTAGCGCCCAGTTTGGTGAGGAAGGCCCGGGAAAAGCAACTATTATGCAGCGATGTTCCCGGCGAGTGAACCGCCCGGCGATGTGCCAGTGATGTGCTGAAAGTTCCACTCGGCGATGTGCGGGCGATCACCTCAGCGATTAGCTCGGCGATTTGAGCCGAAACTTGGGGGCTTAATTTTCCGGCGATGTTCCAGCCTGAGTTTCCATTTTTTGCTCAAAATGGGCGATAGGCAGCCGTTGTGGGCAAAAAATGGGCGATATATGAGCGATGTGAAGTGGAAAGTCTAGCCCTTTGAAATTATGCCCTTATCAGCCCAAGTCCAGGTCATTAATATATATCAAAAAGAGCGATGGTCCCAATACCGACCCCTGGAGAACGCCATTTAATACTTCCTTCCAGTCTAAAAACTGCTTTCTGTCCCTTAGCCAATTTTGTATCCATGCTTCCACTGTCCCTGTAATCCACAGGCTTCATGTTTGCTAACAAATCTATTAGGTAGCAATTTGTCAAATGCATTGTGAAAGTCCACGCACACAGTAACCCACTCCATTATTTCTTCAAAGAACTCAATCAAGTTAGTCATCACGATTTGCCTTTAACAAATCTGTGCTGACTCTCATTTATTAATCCATACTTTTCCAAATGCCATTTAATTTTGTTCTGGATTATTAGGCTAGAACCTCCACTTTTGTGCTTATCGCCCCAAAAATGGCCGTTATTTCTGGCGCGGGCGTTAAAAAAGGGTTTTCAGATCGCCAGCTTCTCGCCCATTCTCAAAACACCTAGTTTACCTTTTTGAAGATGGGCGTTACAGCAAGCGATATCAATTTTTTTGACCTTCTGCCGTAAAGTGTGGCCATCCTTAGCAACGGCATGGCAATGCTCGATTCCCGTGATTCAGGAAGTCAAAGGTCATCATGACATGCGCAGAAGAGGAGACAGAGAGAGAGGGAGCTCAGAGGCACTAAGAGCGTGTGTGGCTGTGGTGTGTGCTTGTCTGGTTGTTGTGGGAGGCACGACAGAGATTCACCAGTAGCAAAAAGCCTACTAAGCACCAAGAACATAGTTGGCACTGATTTTTTTGTCCAACAAGTAAGATATAACGTGGAAGGGCTGGAGGAGGCCCTGGAGCTGGTAGCCAGGAACACTGTTGGCAGAGGGCTCCCAGTGGTCCCGGAGCGCCACACTGCACCCCAAGGTGGCGCACCCCCATTGCCAACCACACATGAGAGCCAGCAGCAACATCTTGCTTCTGGCTCGGAGCACGTTTCCACCTCAGGACCATCCTCTCCCATATCCGTCCAAGCAGCGATTCAGCCGTCACCTCCGCACCCCCCCCCCCCCATCCCAATTAAGCATCACCTGAGGACAACCTTGGCCAGGCGGCTGAGAGTCGGGAGGGGAAGGGGCAGGGGTAGAGATGGAGAGGAGAAGCCGGGGGTGGGTGGGGTGGGGGAATGGTTGGTTTGTACAGAAATACTGATGATTTCAGACTAATGTTCGGTTTAAATGTTTTTTATTTAACAAAACCTTGTAGCACATTGGCTCAGATAGCTGCACCATTGCATGCTGGTGATTCCTTTACATCAAAGGGTATAATCACACTTAACTTCAATCAACTTAAACTTTAACTGTCACCATTGATGTATGACCTGCACACCTAGCAGTGTGTCAGCCTTATAAATAACACCAACATTCTTTCAGGCAAAGCGATCATTGATGAGCTCCTGACATAAGGCTCTTGCAGCTATCATGCCACCATGGGCCTTTTCATGTGGTCTACAGTGGGTTGGAGACATGGCTTCAGCCTCAGCCTGATTGTCTGGGCCGATGTCAGCGTCCGCCTCCTCATCCTCCTCTTCCTCTCTCTGGTGAGGTGGACTGTCAGACTCATCAGGCAATTCTTGGCCCTCCTGATAGCCAAGTTGTGCAGCATGGAACACACCACCACAAATTGAGCTACCTGCTCAGGGTAGTATTGGAGCTTATCTCCTGAGTGATCCAGGCATCTAAAGCACTGCTTCAGCACTGCACTGGTTTTCTCCACGATATTACGAGTTTCTCTGTGGCTCTTGTTAGATCGTCCCTTGGCCTCGGTGTGGGTGTCATGCAGAGGGGCCATCAGCCAGGTGGCGAGGCCATATGCTTTGTCCCCAAGCATCCAGCATTGACCTTGTGGCTCATTGTTAAACAAGTCAGATACAGTGCTCTCACGCAGGATGTGAGCATCATGGATGCTGGCTGGAAATTGAGCATTCACTGCCAATACAATTTGCTGGTGGTCGACAACCAGCTGGACAATCAGGGAGTGGAATCCTTTGCAGTTCCTGAAAATCTCAGCATCCCGAAAAGGTGCCCGAATCGCAATGTGCGTACAGTCTATTGCTCCCTGCACCTTGGGGAAGTTTGCATTTTGGAGAATCCTAGAGCCCTCTCACTCTGTGTTTCCCTGGTCATAGGGAAGCTGATGAAGTCCCTCCTGCATGCGTACAGGGCTTCAGTGACCTGTCTAATGCAGCGATGTGTGGCATGCTGAAAAAATCTGCAAATGTCGGCAGCTGTGGCCTGAAAAGAACCCGAGGCGTAGTACGACAGTGCCGCAGTGACTTTGACCTCGACGGACAGTGCAGTACTGATGGTGCTGTCAGGCTGCAGATCTGCCCTTATGAGCTGGCATACCTCAGTAATAACCTCTTTGTGGAAGCGCAGCCTCCGAAGGCAGATAGTGTCGGGCAAGTCGAGGTAAGAATGCTTCTCCTTGTACTTGGGGTAATGTCTGGTCCTACAGAGAGCAAAATTCACCAGAACCCCCCCTGTGTTTGGGCTCATTTGAAAGGAAATTTAATTTGGGACTATCTACCGCAAAGTTTGGAACTCTAAAGTGCTTATGGAAGAAACTACGAACTTTAATGGAGTTATGAACTTTTACAAGACAGATTCAAGCCTGTGGGCGGACCTAGGGAACAAAGGAAGTCCACTTGATTATTGGAACTGTCTGGTTGTGAGGACTGAGGTAACCTGTCTGGAAGAATGAGTATTTGGAAATCTTCCTCCACAAGAGACATTACCGTCACAGTATCACCCAGAGATAGCTCCCCATCAACATGGGTCTGGACAAACCTTTTCAGGATATACATCACAAAGAGGCCCAATCCAGCCTGTAGGTGAAAGACTAAGCACAAAAAGGACATTTACCAAACTAATATTTCCATCAGGAAACAGTTTTTCGAAGATCAACCCACCCAAGACATAGCAACTTTAACGAGCCCGATAAAATATTACAAAGAAGAACCAAGCTCGCCAAAATTATACAAAGGATTGTGAACAGATTGGGCGGCGAGATTAGAACACTGAAATCGTATAACTGCCCCTGTTTTCAACAGAGAGAGAGGAGAGGAGAGAGACGAAGAGTGAAAAATGCCCGCCAGTTTCCATTTTGTGTCAAAATGGGCGATATATGGGCGTTATACGTAATTTCAGCGGTAAAGTGGGCGTTAAGCATGCAAAAGAGTGCCAGTTCTATCCCCTGGTCTCTAAACGTTTCCCCACCATCAACATTAAGCTGAAGGCCCTGCAGTTGCCAAGTTTATTCCTCTCCCCCTTTTTTAAACAGCAGTGAAACAGTTGCAAACCTCCAGTCCTCTGACATCACCCCCATATCTAAGGAGGATTGGAAGATTGTGGCCAGAGCCTCCGCAATTTCAAATATTTCAATGATTTCCCTCAGTGATATAGGATACATCACATCTGGCTGATTTTTGAGGACTGCCTTTGAAGGAACTCCTCTATTTATTTTTATGCTATCCAATATCACTACTATCTCCTCCATTACTGCTACATTGGCAGCATCGTCTTCTCTAGTGACGATAGATGCAAAGTATTCATTTAGTACCTCAGCCATGCCCTCTGCCTCCACAGGAATATCTCTTTTTTGGTCCCGAATCGGTCCCACCCTTCCTTTTTACTATTCATATGTTGATAAAAGACTTTTGGGTTCCTTTCTATGTTAACCCTTAATCTAGTCTCATTCTCTCTTTGCCTCTCTTATTCCCTTTTTTATATATTCTCTGTACTTTCTATATTCAGCTTGGCCTCTACAGTATTATTTACCTTACATTTGTCATAATCCTCTTTTTTCTGTCTCATTTTAATCTCTAAGGGCTCGAAATTGGTGGAAGTCCCGCCCACAGCCGCCGAGGTTCCGCCAGACATGGGTTTTTTCGGCGATTCCTCCGGTGCCGCCCATCTGCCGCCCACGTTCCGCCGGCGTGCTGTCCTGCCGCCCGCCCATGCCGGAGGCTGGAAATCCGGCATTTTCATCAGCAACGATTGACTAAGATCGCCCTGCCGCCCGCCAGAAGGACCGCTGGCAAAAAGCTGGTCTGAGCTGGCTGTGAGTCAGGCGGCAGGGAGAATCACTCAGAGTGCTGCAGCGCTGCACTTCCAGGGTATCGTGCACATGCTGCAGCATTATCAGTGGGCCATAAATAGTGAGGTGATGGACCTTAAGCCGCACACAAAGAGTTCAGATATGTAACCCCCATGACTCCGTTGAAGGGAAGGTGTGGTAGAGGAAGTGGCAATGAGTAGCGGAAGATGGTAAAGGCTCAATGGAGATGCCCCGCAAGAGTTTGGAGACCATTTCATGCGGAACCTATTTGGTGACTGATTGTAACTGCGCAGATGGTATGAGCTTATGTCAGAGTTATTAACCGAAAGTTCTAAGATGTAAAGCTGTGGCAGATCGCTGCAACTGACACTGAGAACATCCTGACATGAGGTGTGGAGGATGGGAAAATACATATAATGGACTGCAATGTAACTGATGAACATGTCATCTCAGGAGTGGCACTCCGCCATGTTTGACATCATAAAAAGTGGCTTGACCTGCAATCCTTAATGTGTGCCCTGCAAGTAGTTCAAGTGATTCTCATTGAATGGCAGCCTTTCTGCATTGGTGACTCTTACTTGTCGTGTCACGATGGCCTGATGACAGAACCCATTATATAGTCGAATCATATGTGGAGGGCAAGATATTCCTAATACAGAACACCTGAGGGACAGCTGTGTGTTTCTCACAAGGCACCACACATTATGTGGAGATGAGACACTAACCAAGAGAGGGTGAACATTGTGACTGTATTTAAATGTGCATAATTACAAGTGACATAACCTTATAACATTCAACACCCACCCCTCTACCTGCTACCACCACCTCTCTCCCCACTCCCTTGATGTGAGGCCCATCGTCTTCTTCTTTGTCCCACCTTCAAGACGACATCCCACACCCCTGCTCCTCCCCGCCTCTGCTTGAGCAGGTTGTGCAGGAGGGCAGCCGGATCTCTGCAGACGTGTCGGTCTTGGCGAGAAGGTAGAAGGCGTGACTGAAGGCATCGGCATCGCCAGCTCCTCGGGGTCTGTCTGCCATGAGGGGGTGGGGTCGGGGGTTTGCACGGCCTGGCCAGAAGCCATCACTTGCCTCATCGCCTCAGCAGACTGGGTGTTGCACTCCACCGCACTAATGGGCCGGTCCATGCTGTCAGTATGGTGCTGAGTGAGGGTAGTGATGCTGGCAGCTCTCCCAGCCACGGTCTGCAGCAGATCGCAACCTAGGTCGGCACTCGTCCTCGATAGATGGGCCATCTCATAAATAGCTGTGAGCCATCCTGCTTCCTCAGCAGTTTGTTGTGTCCTTGTGGGTTGATGCTCCTTGATTGGTTCAGCTCCACGGCCTCTGCTCCTGGCAGCGCTTGGAGGTATCACATGCGGTTCAAAGCCCATGAATTCGGAGCCCGATGTCGAAGTTCTCCGGACAGGTGGCATAAATGGCAGGAGGCTGGTGTCATCTTCTTCCAGCTCCTCAACGTCAAGGTGCTCAAACACGGGCCCTTCTCCCTCCTGTCCCTCCTGGTCTTCATGACTCTGGGTGGCGGAGTTGGGTACGGTAGAAATGTGTGATCTTGGGGGCGGGGGGGGGGAGTTGGTGTGGAGGAAGAAGCCGCTGTCTTGAGCTGGGGACAACGTTGGAGTGGGAGACGCTGAGTGCCAGAGATGGATGGTGTACATTGATCGGTGCTGTCTGACTCACCATCTGCAAGTAGAGGACAATATTTCAGTCTATGGAGGGGGGGGAGGGAGAGGGGGAGGGGAGGCGCGGTATTGGTCAAGCTGACATGTGAGCCGTGCCATCTCACATTATGCCATCAAAGAGTTCCATTTCTACATAGGCACACCAATAATGGCCGACAAACTGTGCATTAAAACGCAGTTGCTTGACATTGTATGATCTTTCATTGACCATGAGCGTTACTCACACCGGAGATAATATAACCTTTACACGCTCCAACACGGGATCTGCATCATCCTTTGTGGTTGCACAGCGGCGGTCACCCACCAATGCCAAGGCACGCTCCTCCTGTCTGCTCAACTCTATCAGCTCTGCTGGGCCCCCTCCCGTGGCAATTGCTGCCTTGAATGTGTTTTTCTTCTGAAGAAAGAAACTGTTGTGTATCTGTAAAGCATGCACTCCCATGTTCCCCATCAGGGAGCTCATCCCCTGAAGTCCCAGCATACCCTTGGCAGCACTGTATATAAGCCAGCCCCTTAGGCCTGTTCCTCACTCTGAAGTGTCTTATTAAAGACTGAGGTCACTGTTACTTTAACTTCCCTGTGTGCAGCCTCATCTGTGTTAGGAACACAACAACTGGCGACGAGAATACGAATCCAACGCAAAGATGCAGCAAACTGTGAGCATCCTGGAGAAGTTCTCGGAGGTTGAGGACTGGGAAGCCTATGTCGAACAGCTAGACCAGTACTTTGTAGCCAACGAGCTGGACGGAGAAGGAAGCACTGCAAAAAGGAGAGCGGTCCTCCTCACGGTCTGCGGGTCACCGACCTACAGCCTCATGAAGAATCTTCTGGCTCCGGTGAAATCCACAGATAAGTTGTATGAGGAGCTGTGTACACTGGTTCAGGAGCTTCTTAACCCGAGGGAGAGCATGCTGATGGCGAGGTATCGGTTCTACACGTGCCAGCGATCTGAAGGTCAGGAAGTGGCGAGCTACATCGCTGAGCTAAGGCGACTTGCAGGACAATGTGAGTTTGATGGCTACCTGGAGCAAATGCTCAGAGACGTTTTTGTACTGGGCATTGGACACGAGACCATCCTATGAAAACATTTGACTGTAGAGACACCGGCCCTCAGTAAGGCCATTGCGATAGCACAGGCGTTTATGTCCACCAGTGATAACATCAAACAAATCTCTCAGCACACAAGTGCTAGCAATGTTCATAAATTAACTGGAACTTTGTTTGCGAGCAGAAATGTACAGGGCAGAACCCACGAGTCTGCAACTGCCAGCAGGCCTCAGGTGACTCAGATGACTCAGAGTCCCCAACAAAGGATGAATGCAAGGCAATTCACACCTTGTTGACGTTGTGGAGGTTTCCATTCAGCCTATTCATGCCGCTTCAAAGGGTATGTTTGCAAGAGCTGTGGAACAATGGGGCACCTCCAACCAGCTTGCAAATGAGCTGCAAGCTCTGCAAAACGTGGCAGAGGAAGATCGGGCCATGGCGGATTAAAGCAATTTCGAGCCTCAGAGAGGAGAAGGATGCTGAAGTACATGGGGTGCACACATTTTCGACGAAATGTCCACCTATAATGCTAAACGTAAAACTGAATGGCTTACTCATAGCCATGGAACTGGACACTGATGCTAGCCAATCCATCATGAGTAAAAAGATGTTTGAGAGACTGTGGTGCAACAAGGCATTCAGACCAGCCCTGAGCCCCATCCACATGAAACTGAGAACTTACACCAAAGAGCTTATCACTGTCCTGGGCAGCGCCATGATCAAGGTCACCTACGAGGGCACGGTGCACGAACTGCCACTCTGGATTGTCCTGGGCGATGGCCCCACACTGCTTGAAAGGAGCTGGCTGGGCAAAATCCGCTGGAACTGGGATGACATCTGAGTGCTATCACATGTCGATGAGGCCTCGTGTACCCAGGTTCTTAACAAATTTCCTTCCCTTTTTGAGCCAGGCATTGGAAACTTTTCCGGTGTGAAGGTGTCACTTGGTCCCAGAGGAACGACCCATTCACCACAAGGCGCGAGCGGTACCTCACATGATGAGGGAGAGAGTGGAAATCGAGCTGGACAGGCTGCAAGGCAAGAGCATCATCTCCCCAGTGGAATTCAGCGAGTGGGCCAGCCCGATTGTTCCAGTACTCAAAAGTGATGGCACGGTCAGGATTTGCGGCGATTATCAAGTAACTATCAATCGTTTTTCGCTACAGGATCAATACCCACTACCTAAGGCAGACGACCTATTTGTGATGCTGGCAGGAGGCAAGATGTTCATCAAGCTCGACCTGACTTCGGCCTACATGACGCAGGAGCTGGAGTAGTCTTCGAAGGGCCTCACCAGCATCAACACTCACAAGGGACTGTTCATCTACAACAGATGCCTGTTTGGAATTCAGTCGGCTGCAGCGATCTTCCAGAGAAACATGGAGAGCCTACTCAAGTTGGTACCACACATGGTAGTCTTTCAGGACGTCATATTGGTCACATGTCGGGACACCGCCGAGCACCTACAAAACCTGGAGCAGGTCCTCCAGCGACTGGATCGCGTAGGGCTGCGGCTGAAGAGGTCGAAATGCGTCTTCGTGGCAACAGAATTCGGCCCACAGACGCCAAGACAGAGGCTATCAGGAACGCGCCCAGGTCGCAGAACGTCACGGAGCTGCGGTTGTTACTGGGACTCCTCAACTATTTTGGTAACTTTCTACCCTTTTAGAGCCCCTACATGTGTTATTGCGCAAAGGTGAGAACTGGGTATGGGGAAAAAAACAAGTAATTGCTTTTGAGAAAGCCAGAAACATTTTATGCTCCAACAAGCTGCTTGTATTGTATAACCCGTGTAAAAGACTTGTGCTAGCATGTGACGCGTCGTCGTACATGCTAGCACAAGAGGTCGAAATGCGTCTTCATGGCAACAGAAGTGGAGTTTTTGGGGAGAAAGATCACGGCGGATGGTATCTGGCCCACAGACGTCAAGACAGAGGCTATCAGGAATGCGCCCAGGCCACAGAACGCGTTGTAATACACACGCGTCGGCTGTGTATTACAACAAGCTAACGTTACGAGGAAGTTGCAACCTGTCGCCTATGCTTCCAGGAACTTGTCTAAGGCTGAGAGGGCCTACAGAATGATTGAGAAAGAGGCATTAACGTGTGTTCGGGGTAAAGAAAATGCATCAGTACCTGTTTGGCCTCAAATTTGAGCTGGAAACCGATCACAAGCCACTCACATCCCTGTTTGCTGAAAACAAAGGGATAAATACTAATGCCTCAGCCCGCATACAAAGGTGGGCGCTCGCGCTATCAGCGTATAACTATACCATCCACCACAGGTCAGGCACCGAGAACTGTGCGGATGCTCTCAGTCGGCTACCATTGCCCACCACGGGGGTGGAAATGGCGCAGCCTGCAAACTTGTTGATGGTGGCACAGCCCGCAGACTTGTTGATGGTCATGGAAGCGTTTGAAAATGATAAATCACCTGTCACGGCCCGCCAGATTAGGACTTGGCCCACCCAAGATCCTCTGCTGTCCCTAGTAAAAAACTGTGTATTGCATGGGAGCTGGGCCAGCGTTCCCGTTGAAATGCAAGAGCCAATCAAGCCGTTCCAGGGGCAAAAGGACGAGCTGTCCATTTAGGCAGACTGCCTGTTGTGGGGTAACCGCATAGTGCTACCAAAAAAGGGCAGGGAGATGTTCATCTCGGATCTTCACAGCACACACCCGGGTGTAGTAATGATGAAAGCGATAGCCAGATCCCACATGTGGTGGCCCGGTATCGACTCTGACTTAGAATCCTGTGTACGGCAATGCAGCGTAAGTGCTCAGTTGAGCAACATGCCCAGAGAGGCACCACTAAATTTGTGGTCCTGGCCCTTCAGACCATGGTCGAGGATCCATGTCGACGATGCGGGCCCGTTTCTCGGTAAAATGTTCCTGGTCGTGGTGGATGCTTTTTCAAAATGGATTGAATGTGAAATAATGTCGGGAAGCACCGCCACCGCCACCATTGAAAGCCTGAGGGCCATGTTTGCCACCCACGGCCTGCCTGACATACTGGTCAGTGACAACGGGCCATGTTTCACCAGTGCCGAATTTAAAGAATTCATGACCCGCAATGGGATCAAACATGTCACCTCAGCCCCGTTTAAACCAGCTTCCAATGGGCAGGCAGAGCGGGTAGTACAAAGCATCAAACAGAGCCTTAAACGAGTCACAGAAGGCTCACTCCAAACCCACCTGTCCCGAGTACTGCTCAGCTACCGCACGAGACCCCACTCCCTCACAGGGGTGCCCCCGGCTGAGCTACTCATGAAAAGGACACTTAAAACCAGACTCTCGCTGGTTCACCCCAACCTGCATGATCAGGTAGAGAGCAGGCGGCAGCAACAAAATGTAAACGATGGTCGCGCCACTGTGTCACGGGAAATTGATCTGAATGACCCTGTATATGTGCTAAACTATGGACATGGTCCCAAGTGGATCGCGGGCACGGTGATAGCTAAAGAAGGGAATAGGGTGTTTGTAGTCAAATTAGACAATGGACAAATTTGCAGAAAGCACCTGGACCAAACGAGGCTACAGTTCACAGACTGCCCTGAACAACCCACAGCAGACACCACCTTTTTTGAGCCACAACACACACCCAAAGGATCAACGACACCATGCCGGACCAGGAAATCGAACCCATCACGCCCAACAGCCCAGCAAGGCCAGGCTCACCGAGCAGCCCTGCAGGGCCAACAACAACAACAGCCCAGCGAGGTCACAGCCAACACACCAGAACAGACATTTTTACCGAGGCGGTCCACCAGGGAAAGAAAGGCTCCCGACCGCCTCACCTTGTAAATAGTTTTCACTTTGACTTTGCGAGGGGGGAGTGATGTTGTGTATCTGTAAAGCATGCACTCCCATGTTCCGCCACCACGGAGCTCATCCCCTGAAGTCCCAAGGGATCCCAGCATCCCTTGGGAGCACTGTATATAAGCCGGCCCCTAAGGCCTGTTCCTCACTCTGGAGTGTCTTATTAAAGACTGAGGTCACTGTTACTTTAACCTCCCTGTGTGCAGCCTCATCTGTGTTAGGAACACAACAGAAACGTTGCAGCCTTTACCCCCTTTGCTCATGCCCCACACACACATTCCCACACAACACATCTGATGTATAACCTATTTCAGTTGTACGGGAGGTGTCCAATAAATGTTTACTCACTCTTGCTGACACCACCATATCGTTCGAACCTTTCCTACACTGGTCTCCATCCCGCACAATGTTGCCGATTGAGGACACGGCCTCACCAATCTCCTTCCACATGCAACATCTGTATTGGGGTGCTGGAGGTTTGCCATGACCATCCTGGGTGAGGTCTTTATACCTGCGCTCCACCTCTGATACAAGCTCCTCCAGTTCCTCATCATTAAACCGGGGAGCTCTGGGCCTGGTCTTAACATTCTTTGATGCTTTTTTTCTACTCATTTTAAATCACTTATGGAATGCCTTATGAAAAGTTTGCAGCTCTGTATGTCCAACACTCTACAACTGGCAGGTGCAACGGAGTGATCACCATTTATGCGCATACACAGATGTCCCAGCAGCCTCAATTGCGGCAAAACAGACGTTGGCTTGCTAATAGAACTACAACCCCCCCCTCCCAAATCTCATGCACGCATGGTGCAGGGCCTCCGAAGTTCTCTGATTCAACAGGCCTGCACCTCCCACCCAGTGATGCCGCCGCCCGCCCCTGCCTGCCGACTCCCACTGCCGCTGCCACTCACACTACCGTGGTGAAACTGGCTCCCGACTGGACCCAGCGGCAGTGGGCGCCAAAAAGGTGCGTGCCACCTGGGGACCGCCGAAAAATGAGCAGGCCTTACAGGTCATCGATTTAGGGGCATATATCTTTTGTCATCCAGGCAGCTCTAGTTCTGGATGCCCTTTATTTCTTCCTCGTGGGGAATGTGTTCATTTTGTACTCGAACCACCTCCTCTTTGAAGGCTCAATTACTATTTTATCTACCAATTTTTTATCCCAATCCACCTGGTCCAGATCCCTTTACAACTCACTGAAATTAGCCCTGCTCCAGTTAAGTATTTTTACAATTGATTGTTTCTTGTCCTTTTCCATAAATATTCTAAACCTGATGATATTATGATCACTGTTCCCCAAATGCTCCCCCACTGAAACATGCTCCATTTGCCCAGCTTCATTCCCCAGAACTAGACCCAACACCGCATTGTTCTTCGATTGATTGGAAACACAGTGATCAATAAAGTTGTTTTATACACATTTCAGGAATTCCTCCCCCTCTTTGCCCTTTACACTGTTACTATCCCAGTCTATATTATGATAATTGAAGTCCCCCATTATCGCTACACTGTCGTTCTTGCATCTTTCTGTAATTTGCCTGCAAATTTGTTCCTCTATCTCCTTCCCACTATTTGCTGGCCTATCGTATACATCCAGTAGCATAATTATCATAGGCAGTCCCTCGGAATCGAGGAAGACTTGCTTCCACTCTTAACATGAGTTCTTAGGTGGCTGTACAGTCCAATACGAGAACCACATTCTATGTCACAGGTGGGGCAGATAGTCATTGAGGGAAGGGATGGGTGGGCTGGTTTGCCGCACGCTCTTTCTGCTGCCTGCGCTTTATTTCTGCACGCTCTCGGCGACGAGACTATAGTGCTCAGCGCCCTCCCGGATGCACTTCCTCCACTTAGGGCGGTCTTTGGCCAGGGACTCCTAAGTGTCAGTGGGGATGTTGCACTTTATCAGGGAGGTTTTGAGGGTGTCCTTGTAACGTTTCCGCTGCCCACCTGTGGCTCGTTTGTTGTGAAGGAGTTATGAGTAGAGCGCTTGCTTTGGGAGTCTCATGTCTGGCATGCAAACTATGTGGCCTGCCCAGTGGAGCTGATCAAGTGTGGTCAGTGCTTCGATGCTGGGGATGTTGGCCTGGTCAAGGCAGTCCCTTGGAATTGAGGAAGACTTGCTTCCACTCTTAACATGAGTTCTTAGGTGGCTGTACAGTCCAACAATACGAGAACCCATCATCATCATAGGCAGTCCCATGGCTATTGACGACGAGATCCAACACTGCCTCCAGTGTGCCAGTGCAGCCTTCGGCCGCCTGAGGAAAAGAGTGTTTGAAGACCAGGCCCTCAAAACTGTCACCAAGCTCATGATCTACAGGACTATAGTAATACCAGCCCTCCTGTATGGCTCAGAAACATGGACCATGTACAGTAGACACCTCAAGTCGCTGGAGAAATACCACCAACGATGTCTCCGCAAGATCCTACAAATGCCCTGGGAGGACAGACGCACCAACAGATGCACCAACATTACGATAATTGAAGTCAACATCCCCAGCATTGAAGCACTGACCACACTTGATCAGCAGCATAATAGCCCATCTATTGTTCCTTATTTCTAACCAAATAGATTCTTTCTTTGAGCCCTCAAATACATCATCCCTCGCCAGTACTGTAATCGTTTAAATAATGCGCCGCTCCTGAGCCACAACCTCTCTGACGTTATATATGCCGTGCCGTTCCTGGGCCACGGCCCTGCCGCTGTTGAATGCTGCGCCATCCCTCGCTGGGCTCAACCTCATGTAACTGATTGTAACATTTGTGAGCCCATCTTTTTTTGGTGTTACGAGGGATTGCCTAGTAGTAGTAGTAGTAATACTTTTTTTGATCAATACTGCCACCTACACCTGCTTTTTTATCTTCTCTATCTTTCCTTGCAGCCAGGAATATTAAGTTCTCAATCCCTCCCCTTATTTGAGCCAGGACTTTGTTATTGCCACTATATCATAGTCTCATATGGCAACGTGCCTGCAGCTCACCAGCCTTATTTACCACGCTACATGCATTTACGCACACGTGGTCCAAACCCATCTTAGACTGCTTTACATTTTCCCCCTGTCTTATCCCTCCTATTTCTGAACTAGTCTTTACTGTAGTGCTATTTGTCTCTCCCAGTCATCTGTGCACCTTGTTTCTCCTAGTCCATGTTTCACCCTGGTGCCCATATCCCGAATGGCTTTCTCTATGAGATCTGCTGGGACTACTCTCACTAGAAACAATGGGAGCACAACTAATAGACTGGCCAATATGTTTTTTAAACTGACCTGCATGTGTGCCACAGTTCCAATTTAAGATTGTTATATTTCCATCTGTTCAAGGCCTTAAATAAACCCGATAACCTGAGTAGAGATGTACTGTTCAGCTCCATTCTAATCGTAAGTAATGAGGCAACTGCCATCACTCACTGCAGTAGAAAATGAGCTGCATCTTCAAAGGCTGTAATACAGACACATCAAAGAAGCTGCTGCCTCAATTGTCCATAGCAACAAATATTTCATTACAACGTTCTTTGGTTGTTTAGTAAGCCCACGAGCTGTTCCTGAGGAACTACCTCAATTGCTGGCAAAGTACTTGATTGAAGGGCAAATGGTTTTGACCGCTGAAAATCTAGCAATCTGGTGTCCCTTTTGTATGTTTGACCTATCAGCTCAATTGACTTCTTACTGTATTAAAGGTTGTTTTTCAAGCCTCGTGAGAGTTGCTCCACAGTTCAGATATTTGCACAGATGCTACCGTCACCTCTCAAAACGCTGCAGTTCAAGGTCTAAACAAATGTCAAAAATATCTGGAGAATAAGCTTCCAGCTGTTCATAATAATGTGAAACTTGGGCACCCTACTGAGTGACTGCAGGGGCTATACTAGCTATGCTGGCCTGCTCCATTTTGGAAAAATCCAAGTTATTGCTGGAAGAATGAGCATTTAATTGAGCGTTGCAAATCCATCAGGGCCTTTACTTTGCCTTCAGATGTTAGCGTGGCTGTAAGTGTCTAGACAGAAGCACCAGTCACAGAAATTTATGACTAGGACAGAGAAAGGGAATTATTTAATTGGTTCTGTATGTCCGCATATATCACACAACTCACAGCACATTTTTGATTAGTAATAGGTTCTTTGATTTAAAACATTTCTGAAGAATAAAGCAACAAATAAAACATCTAGCAGGACTGTTGTACACATTCTGAGTAGTTTGCTATATTAACTCTTCCCCACATCTCACTGATTTGTGACCTTCAGATTTTGGATTGGTGTGGTAATTTCACGGAATTACAGTAAATATCCCAAACCCTTTTGTTTTGTTTTTATTGTAAATTATACAGTATATTTCATAAGGAAATGTAGTGTTCTATTACAAGATTTATTTTCTACAAAAAGTTAAATAGTGCAGATGCTAGATATCTGAAATAAATACAGAAAATGCTGAAAATACTCAGCAGGTGGAGAGAGAAAGAGAGTTCAAGTTTCAAGTCTTATGATCATGTGGCCGTTTTTATGACTTAGAAAATGCAACAAACTCAGCTGGGATACAGCTCCAGCAGAATAATACTTACTCATTCTCAGTTTCAAGCTTGTTTGCATCATATATCATGTTCACCGTTTTCCTGATTACTGTTTTGCTGATGTGGTACTGAAAGAATTTGCTATTTTTACTTTTTCCCAGGTCTCTCTTTGCCTCTCTGAGCACCTTTTTAATGTGTTGACACATCCCAGTGAGCTCCTTCTCCCTGCAGGATTTGTGCAGGACATGTTTTCTCTTTATCTCACTTTTAATTTGCTAAATTTGATTTAGAGTCACAATTGTTTAGCCTGAGCTTGCTGGTTTGGGTAATGCAATTATCCTTCATGGTCCGCACTATACTTTGAAAGGTGTTCCATTTCACTTCTATTGAGATGTTGTTGAGCAATCTTCCCAATTTATTTCCTTCCGTTGTTCCCTCACTTCAATTAATTTAGTGCCTTTAAAATTATATACCTGCTCCTGTTCCTAGCAATTTCTGACTCCCAGATTATGTTAAACTTTATCATTCTGTGGTTGTTGATCTCGAGGGGTGCTAAAATTTCAATTTTCTGTGCATTTCCTTGGTTATTTAAAATTACAGATCAAGATGAGAATTGTCTCTCCGGTCAAGAAGCAGCTATGCATTGCCTCTACCAACTCTGACTCCAAATAATTTGAGTTTATCCAGCTTATATTTGATTAAAATAACTTTCCCATTCTCACATACTCTTCCTATCACTTCATAGAAAAAAATGTCCTTCTTCTTATTCTGACCAGATAGCCTATAGCATACCATTAATATTAGCTTGAGTTGTTTTTAGCATCAGTGAAATCAACCCAGAGTAGTTCATTTTGTGGCTTTCTCCCTCGCACAGGATCAACCTCTTTTACTTACCAACATATAGCCCTGCACCACCTTTTTGTCCACTCTTTCTTTTCTAAACACTATGGGCTAGACTTTCCACCACATTGCTGGGCTAGTGCCCATATATCATCCAAAAAGGGCTGATATCGCCAAAAATGGAAAGTTGGGACACATCGGCGAGCTTATTGCCGACACATCGCCCGGCGCAACTTTCGGCTCGCATCGCCAAGGTGATCGCTGAGGTGATCGCCCACATATCGCCCAGCCCAACTTTCAGCACATCGCCGGCACATCGCCGGGCTGATCGCTCGCCGAGAACATCGCTGGAGAATAGTTGCTATTGCCTGGCCTCCCTCACAGACCTCGGCACTACAGACACCATTTTGAACATCGGAGGAAGAAAGGAGGCCTCTTAAACAGGGAATTAGATAGTTTGTGAATTATTTAAGGGCCTTTTAAAGATAGATACATTCACAATTGGACTTTTTCTTATATTTATATAAATAAGTGATGTTTCATACTTACTTGGTCTGGCCTGGGCATTGTTTAACAACAGTTGAACTAATGTTCTATTATAACTTACGTTATTAGAAGACACTGCACAACAATTGTAAAGTGAAATAAAATATTTTTAATAAAATGACAACTTTTGAACGTTATTTTTCAATTACAAACACCAAAACATCCCCCACTCCCCACCCCAACACCCCCCCCCCACCCCAACAGTGAAACGACAACACCAACAATAAATGTGAACAATAGGAACAATATTAAAAAGAGTGCACCCCCCTCCCTACCTGCGGCCACGTTTCTCTCCAGATCCTGGACCCTCCCGTGTCGTTGCCTCACCCACCCGTTTTGGTCCCCGGGTACTGCTGCGAAGCCGGTGTGCAGTGGGCGATGGCAAGACTTCCTGCCGTGGTGGGGGACATGCTGGGGCGATCGCCTGTTGGGGGGCTGTTGGAGGGGAAGACAAAACAGGGGGATCGCCTTCCGAGTCAGGAAGTGGTGCATCCTCCTGACCCGCCTGTGTGCCGGTGCTTGTGGTCACGGGAGCTTGGGGTGCAGCGCCGTGTACCGCCAAGAACGCATGCCTCATGGCATGATTGGACGAGGAGATTCCACGCAACTCCAGGATCATCTGCTGCGTTGCCTCCGCGTGGCGAGCAGACACCCGGGAGAATTCCTGTGTGGACCCCACAAACACCTGGAGCTGCTCACGCTGGATCATGACAGACTCCTCGCACAGTCGTGCCAGGCGCTCCACGTGGTGGTCCAGGGTAGGCCTTTGCTCAAGCCGCTGACCCGGCCACCGTGGGGTTTGCGACAGCACCAATGTGCGCCTTGTCGTCGCCAACTGCATGCCGCTTGGTTCTGGTACCTCCTCAGTTGGGATCCCCATCAGGGTCGCAGGTTCCCCAGACAGAGGGATGCAAGGGGCATCCTCCTCTGTCTCCAGGTATTCCTCCTCCTCCTCGGGCTCGGTGGTCTCCTCCTCTTCACCACCCGTGGTGAATGACACATGCAGTGGGTCAGGTCCATTTGAGCATCTGTCCTCCAGTGCACCTCTGGAGCTGGTAAAGCTGCAAGACAAAATTGAGATTATTAGAGCAGAAAGCATTGTTGCGCCCAGCTGGCATATATAGGAGGAACAATACTAATCCCATAAATGTGACAGAGAAACGTTACATATTAATGCATCATATGGTGCTATCTGCGGCAGTACATCTATGTGGAATTTACTGTGCCAGAGAGCTGTGGAGGCTGGATCAGTCACAGATAGACCGAATGATAAGGGAGTGAGGGTTTATGGGGTGCGGACAGAGAAGGGGACAGATGGCCTGCTCTTATGTTCTTATGTTGTCGGCCTGAGCATGGCAGAGAGTCGCACAGAGGCTGCATGCATAACATGACATCATTCGTCTATGATATGAGAATGAAATGATGTCACATAGCTCTTACACTGCTTGACACATTACTCACGTGGTGCATGCGGTGGTCCGGCAACACCACGAGTCGTGACCGCTCGACTGTGGACCCCCACTAATTCTGCAGCACGTTCCTCCAGGTCGGTGAGGGTCTGTATTACAGCAGGGCCTTCCCCAGTGCACCTTTGCTGTGCCCGATTATGAAATATCTTCCTCTGTGAACGTGAATAGAATATGGCATAAGCTACTTGACTGGGTCATGTCATTTATACACAACAGTTTCAAACGTTATATGCTAATAGGGGCTATATCCACAATTCAATGACAGTAGCTAATGTCCAAAAGTGTCCCTGCCAGACAGTGAGCAAAGGCAGCTCTGCCCCAGTCCATGCTGGGTCCCTGTGTAAGTGATAGCAGCCAGAGAGACTTAAAACGGGCACCGGTTCATGGCTCTGTCCAGTTCTTAGCGGGGATGATATATGTTATATAAGTTAGAATATCAAGTTTACATTCAATTCAGGAGAATTACCATTATAATGATTATTATACTTAGAATGTGCATCATTAAAATATAAAGTCGTACTTACTCTTGCTGAAGCAATGAAGCTGTTCCAGCATTTGCGGCACTGGTCGGAGTCCCTGGGCTCGTGGGACGCAGACGAGACAACCTCGGCTATCTCGCCCCATAACCTGCGGTACGCCCGTGGTGCTGGTTTCCCACCACGCTCCCCCCATGTCAATTGGGCTCAGCGGGAGTGCACCTCCGCCACGAGCGCCTCATTGGCCTCCTCAGAGAAGGGTTTGGCCTCTTCCTCCCTGTCTCCACATCTCTCCCACTTTCATCGCTGTCAGACATAATTCGGTCTTTCTCTCTCTCTCTCTTTTCTCTCACCTCTCTGTCTCAACCACATGCACAAGAAGACAATAAAACCATGCTTTTTTTGGTGAAGCTGTGCAGCGGCCATTGCTAAATAAGATTTCACGCATAATTAGACCCAAACTCTGCTCAAAATTTCACCAGTAGAAAATAAAATAGGAACGTAGAAGAGAGTGATGGTGGTCTCCAGGAATGAATTAAGATATTTGATATGGTGGGAATGTCAAAAACATGGCTAAATCCAGAGGATGGAACTGAGTGTAATATTCAGGGGGTATAGGGCTAGACTTTCCACTTTGTTCATCAGGGCCCAAAAAATAGGCGATGTTCCAGCCTTAGCGATGCCTTCCTCCTCTCTCTCTATCTCTCTCTCCTCTCTCGATCTCTCTCCCCCTGCTGCGCATGTGTGGATGACCCCTGACCTCCCGAAACATGGGAAAACATGGCCAACCAAAAAAAAATTGCGTACTTTTCGCCATCGCTGGGCTATCGCTGGGTGATGTGACATCGCTGGGCTATTGCTGGGTGATGTGACATCGCTGGGTTATCGCTGGGTGATGTGACATCGCTGGGCTATTGCTAGATGATGTGACATCGCTGTACTATCGCTTCGCCCATTTCACATCGCTGGGCTATCGCCAAGCCGAAAATTGTGATCCAAAAAATGGCCGATGTTCCAGCGATCATGAAGGCTACAACATCGCTAAGGCTGGAACATCGCCCATCTTTTGGGTCCTGATGAACAAAGTGGAAAGTCTAGTCCTATACCCCCTGATTATTACAATCAGTTCCATCCTCTGGATTTAGCCATGTTTTTCACATTCCCATGATATCAAATATCTTAATTCATTCCGGGAGACCACCATCACTCTCTTCTACGTTCCTATTTTATTTTCTACTGGTGAAATTTTGAGCAGAGTTTGGGTCTAATCTTATTTAGCAATGGCTTCTGCACAGCTTCACCAAAAAAAGCATGGTTTTATTGTCTTCTAGTGCATGTGGTATATGGATGTGTGTGGCTTACCTGTTCAATGTTTTTCTGGTGAACCAACGTTAGCGTCCTCGACCAGGCCAACATCCCCAGCATTGAAGCACTGACCACATTTGATCAGCTCCGCTGGGCGGGTCACATAGTTCGCATGTCAGACACGAGACTCCCAAAGCAAACGCTTTACTCGGAACTCCTTCACGGCAAGCGAGCCCCAAGTGGGCAGAGGAAATGTTACAAGGACACCCTCAAAGCCTCCCTGATAAAGTGCGACATCCCCACTGACACCTGGGAGTCCCTGGCCAAAGACCGTCCGAAGTGGAGGAAGTGCATCTGGGAGGATGCTGAGCACCTCGAGTCTCATCGCCAAGAGCATGCAAAAATCAAGCGCAGGCAGCGGAAAGAGCGTGCGGCAAACCTGTCCCACCCACCCCTTCCCTCAATGACTATCTGTCCCACCTGTGACAGGGACTGTGGTTCTCGTATTG
Source organism: Pristiophorus japonicus (assembly GCF_044704955.1). NCBI lineage: Eukaryota > Metazoa > Chordata > Chondrichthyes > Pristiophoridae > Pristiophorus > Pristiophorus japonicus. The sequence goes on from NC_091989.1 coordinate 46,927,703, forward strand.
GACTGTTCAGCCACCTAAGGACTCATTTTTAGAGTGGAAGCAAGTCTTCCTCGATTCTGAGGGACTGCCTATGATGATGATGGTGATGATGGTGGTGAATTTACTGTCTTAGAATTGTGAACTTTTTCCTCTCCCTTCTCTATATGCCCACCTAACGGGGTGGGGGGGGTGCTGAGAGAGAAGCAGTGGAGGCCCACTACATCAGTGACTTCCTTTGAGATACCTGCATCTTTGCCAAGAGTGTGCTTTGCTTGAACTGCTGTAGGCTTTTGGAGGCAGCGCTGCAGTGCGGGGCTATGATATTGAACTGTCGTTGACATGTGACAACAAGCTGCTCCTCACACATGGCACTTCTTAGAGGGCATGTGCTCTCAAAGGCTCATGTTCTGTATGAGTAAAGAACAATGGGTAGCTATATGTTCCTTGAGTTATTTCCCCGTGTCTCTGTGAGCAAACTGGCCATGAATGCTTAGGGCAACCTGTCCATACCATGTCCTGTTTCAGCCCTTCGGGAGAACTGATGAAGGGTCAGTTCTGATGAAGGGTCATACCTGAGGTGTTAACCTATCTTCCTCTTACAGAGGCTGAGTAACTTGCTGTGTAGTTTGGCATTTTCTGTTTTTGTACATTTGTTGAACATTTGGAAGCATCTATAAAGTGACTTCAATTCAGATCTTTAAATGGAGAATTTAACAGAGAAAAAACTCATTTACATAAAAATTGATAAATGTGGTTCTGAAATGCTGCTCTACAATAAAACATTTATACAGATTGTGTCACAACAGCTGTTTCTCACGCTGTGGTGTCTACATTAATATGGTACAGCTACATACATCAATATGGCAGCAGAGTAGTTCCATTATTGCTCTGAGCAATGTCAGCTCAAAGAGATGGCTTAATAAAAATTCAAGAAAATGTACAATATCTTCAAAAGACCATCTCAATTTTCACAAATACTGGGGAATTTAGGTCATTTACAATCCCGAATTAATATTCTAGACCAATGACTTTATGTTTAGCACAGCTCCTACATTCATCATGCCTTACCTGAGAAATGCAAATTACAGACAATGACTGAGGAAATTTATTCATTGGCAGATATTAAATGTAATGCCCTTTTTAAAAAAAGTGTTTTAAAACCCCATTTTCTTCCCTTCAGTGCATTCTATTGTGTTCCTAACACAGATGAGGCTGCACACAGGGAGGTTAAAGTAACAGTGACCTCAGTCTTTATTAAGACATTCCAGAGTGAGGTACAGGCCTTAGGGGCCGGCTTATATACAGTGCTCCCAAGGGATCCCTTGGGACTTCAGGGGATGAGCTCCCGGGTGGCGGAACATGGGAGTGCATGCTTTACAGATACACAACATCACTCCTCCCCCAAAGTCAAAGTGAAAACTATTTATAAGGTGAGGTGGTCGGGAGCCTTTCTTTCCCTGGTGGACCGCTTTGGTACAAATGTCTGTTCTAGTGCCCTCGCTGGGCTGGCGTGTTGATGGCCCTGCAGGGCTGCTGGGTGAGCCTGGCCTTGCTGGGCTGTTGGGCGTGATGGGTTCGATTTCCTGGTCCGGCGTGGTGTCGTTGATCCTTTGGGTGTGTGTTGTGGGCTCGAAAAAGGTGGTGTCTGCTGTGGGTTGTTCAGGACAGTCTGTGAACCGCAGCCTCGTTTGGTCCAGGTGCTTTCTGTAAATTTGTCCATTGTCTAGTTTGACTACAAACACCCTGTTCCCTTCTTTAGCTATCACCGTGCCCGTGATCCACTTGGGACCATGTTCATAGTTTAGCACATACACAGGGTCATTCAGATCAATTTCCCGTGACACAGTGGCGCGACCATCGTTTACATTTTGTTGCTGCCGCCTGCTCTCTACCTGATCATGCAGGTTGGGGTGAACCAGCGAGAGTCTGGTTTTAAGTGTCCATTTCATGAGTAGCTCAGCCGGGGGCACCCCTGTGAGCGAGTGGGGTCTCGTGCGGTAGCTGAGCAGTACTCGGGACAGGCGGGTTTGGAGTGAGCCTTCTGTGACTCGTTTAAGGCTCTGTTTGATGGTTTGTACTGCCCACACTGCCTGCCCATTGGAGGCTGGTTTAAACGGGCCGAGATGACATGTTTGATCCCATTGTGGGTCATGAATTCTTTAAATTCGGCACTGGAGAAACATGGCCCGTTGTCACTGACCAGTATGTCAGGCAGGCCGTGGGTGGCAAACATGGCCCTCAGGCTTTCAATGGTGGCGGTGCTTCCCGACATTATTTCACATTCAATCCATTTTGAAAAAGCATCCACCACCACCAGGAATATTTTACCGAGAAACAGACCCGCATAGTCGTCATGGATCCTCGACCATGGTCTGGAGGGCCAGGACCACAAACTTAGTGGTGCCTCTCTGGGCGCGTTGCTCAGCTGAGCACATATGCTGCATTGCCGTATGCAGGACTCTAAGTCAGAGTCGATACCGGGCCACCACACGTGGGATCTGGCTATCACTTTCATCATTACTATACCTGGGTGTGTGCTGTGGAGATCCCTGCCCTTTTTTGGTAGCACTATGCGGTTACCCCACAACAGGCAGTCTGCCTGAATGGACAGCTCGTCCTTTCGCCACTGGAACGGCTTGATTAGCTCTTGCATTTCAACGGGGATGCTGGCCCAGCTCCCATGCAGTACACAATTTTTTACTAGGGACAGCAGAGGATCTTGGGTGGTCCAAGTCCTAATCTGGCGGGCTGTGACAGGTGATTTATCATTTCCAAACGCTTCCATGACCATCAAGTCTGCGGGCTGCGCCACCATCAACAAGTTTGCAGGCTGCGCCATTTCCACCCCCGTGGTGGGCAATGGTAGCTGACTGAGAGCATCCGCACAATTCTCGGTGCCTGACCTGTGGCGGATGGTATAGTTATACGCTGACAGCGCGAGTGCCCACCTTTGTGTGCGGGCTGAGGCATTAGTATTTATCCCCTTGTTTTCAGCGAACAGCGATGTGAGGGGCTTGTGATCGGTTTCCAGCTCAAATTTGAGGCCAAACAGGTACTGATGCATTTTCTTTACCCCGAACACACATGCGAATGTCTCTTTCTCAATCATGCTGTAGGCCCTCTCGGCCTTAGACAAGCTCCTGGAAGTATAGGCGACAGGTTGCAACTTCCCCGTAACGTTAGCTTGTTGTAATAGACACCCGACTCCATACGACGACATGTCACATGCTAGCACAAGTCTTTTACACGGGTTATACAATACAAGCAGCTTGTTGGAGCATAAAATGTTTCTGGCTTTCTCAAAAGCAATTACTTGTTTTTTTCCCCATACCCAGTTCTCACCTTTGAGCAATAACACATGTAGGGGCTCTAAAAGGGTGCTTAACCCCGGTAGGAATTTACCAAAATAGTTGAGGAGTCCCAGGAACGACCGCAGCTCCATGACGTTCTGTGGCCTGGGCGCGTTCCTGATAGCCTCTGTCTTGCCGTCTGTGGGCCAAATGCCGTCCGCCGCGATCTTTCTCCCCAAAAACTCCACTTCTGTTGCCACGAAGACACATTTCGACCTCTTCAGCTGCAGCCCTACGCGATCCAGTCGCTGGAGGACCTCCTCCAGGTTTTGTAGGTGCTCGGCGGTGTCCCGTCCTGTGACCAATATGTCGTCCTGAAAGACCACCGTGTGTGGTACCGACTTGAGTAGGCTCTCCATGTTTCTCTGGAAGATCGCTGCAGCCGACCGAATTCCAAACGGGCATCTGTTGTAGATGAACAGTCCCTTTGCATGTTGATGCTGGTGAGGCCCTTCGAAGACTCCTGCAGCTCCTGCGTCATGTAGGCTGAAGTCAGGTCGAGCTTGGTGAATGTCTTGCCTCCGGCCAGCGTCCCAAAAGGTCATCTGCCATAGGTAGCAGTTATTGGTTCTGTAGCGAGAAACGATTAATAGTTACTTTATAATCGGCGCAAATCCTGACCGTGCCATCACTTTTGAGTACTGGAACAATCGGACTGGCCCACTTGCTGAATTCCACTGGGGAGATGATGCCCTCGCGTTGCAGCCTGTCCAGCTCGATTTCCACTCTCTCCCTCATCATGTGAGGTACCGCTCGCGCCTTGTGGTGAATGGGTCGAGCCTCTGGGACCAAGTGGATCCGCACCTTCGCCCCGGAAAAATTTCCAATGCCTGGCTCAAAAAGGGAAGGAAATTTGTTAAGAACCTGGGTACACGAGACCTCATTGACATGTGATAGCGCTCGGATGTCATCCCAGTTCCAGCGGATTTTGCCCAGCCAGCTCCTTCCAAGCAGTGTGGGGCCATCGCCCAGGACAATCCAGAGTGGCAGTTCGTGCACCGTGCCCTCGTAGGTGACCTTGACCATGGCGCTGCCGAGGACAGTGATAAGCTCTTTGGTGTACGTTCTCAGTTTCGTGTGGATGGGGCTCAGTGCTGGTCTGAATGCCTTGTTGTACCACAGTCTCTCAAACATCTTTTTACTCATGATGGATTGGCTAGCGCCAGTGTCCAGTTCCATGGCTACGTGTAAGCCATTCAATTTTACGTTTAGCATTATAGGTGGACATTTCGTCGAAAATGTACTTCAGCATCTGCCTCCTCTCTCTGAGGCTCGAAATTGCTTTGATCCACCATGGACCGATCTTCCTCTGCCACATAGTGGTTAGCAGCTTTTGCAGAGCTTGCAGCTCATTTGCAAGCTGGTTGGAGGTGCCCCATTGTTCTCTTGCAAACTTACCCTTTGAAGCGGCATGAATAGGCTGAATGGAAGCCTGCACAACGCCAACAAGGTGTGAATTGCCTTGCATTCATCCTTTGTTGGGGACTCTGAGATATCTTGGTCACCTGAGGCCTGCTGGCAGTTGCAGACTCGTGGGTTCTGCTCTGTACATTTCTGCTCGCCAAAAAGTCTCTGAGCGTTTACTCCAGGTCGCCATCAAACTCACATTGTCCTGCAAGTTGCCTTAGCTCGGCGACGTAGCTCGCCACTTCCTGACCTTCAGATCGCTGGCACGTGTAGAACCGATACCTCGCCATCAGCACAGTCTCCCTCTGGTTAAGATGTTCCCGAGCCAGTGTACACAGCTCCTCATACAACTTATCTGTGGGTTTCACCGGAGCCAGAAGATTCTTCATGAGGCTGTAGGTCGGTGCCCTGCAGACTGTGAGGAGGACTGCTCTCCTTTTTGCAGCGCTTCCTTCTCTGTCCAGCTTGTTGGCTACAAAGTACTGGTCTAGCCGTTCGACATAGGCTTCCCAGTTCTCACCCTCCGAGAACTTCTCCAGGATGCCCACAGTTTGCTGCATCTTTGCGTTGGATTCGTATTCTCGTCGCCGGTTATTGTGTTCCTAACACAGATGAGGCTGCACACAGGGAGGTTAAAGTAACAGACACTTTAATAAGACACTCCAGAGTGAGGAATAGGCCTTCGGGGCCTGCTGATATACAGTGCTCCCAAGGGATGCTGGGATCTCTTGGGACTTCAGGGGATGAGCTCCCTGGTGGCCGAACATGGGAGTGCATGCTTTACAGATACACAACACATTCATTGCAGGTTGTGGAAGGAGGGAACTATTTGAGCGATCAGAGAAACGATTTGGAACATCACTGTAGTTTCTGTCAGTGCTGATTGGTCACCAGGTGGTTGAGGATCCTGAAGTGTGACCTGAAAGCTGATTTTCTCTCCCTCCCATTAGCCAGGAACCTTTCCATTGCTCAGCATTATGCGGTCAATCCAGCATAGAATCAGCAACGTACCAGCTAGATTCCTACATTGGGATGTTCACCACATACCACTTTTTTTAACAGCTGTAATACAATCAAGAAGCACACTTTTTGTAATACTCATATTTAATCAAAATTTAAAGTAACAAAATCTTATCAAATACATTCAGAATGAATGAATGTTAGTTTAGAATTGTTCTGTGTGGATTAATAATGCTAATCCTTCTGCAGTACAGGAAAGGGTTACATTACTAATGTAAAACCCTTTTACTTTTGAATACTTTAAAAGACAGTCTGTACCAAGCAACATAAATGATACTGACTCTTTCATTCAGTGCTTCATCTGCATAGCTCTGCCCTGCTCACCAACCTATTTTTGAGCCACGGGATACATGATTAATGTGAGGTCATTTGCATTTAAGGAATAAACACATTGATCACATTAATCTAAAGGAACGCCTTCTCCCCTTCTCGCTAGGACTTATCGAGAGCTAGAGTACACTGGAACCTCCCTACCACTTCCCAAATCTACGTAAAGTAAAAAAGCTATAAATATTAATTTACATTTATTTTGGCATTGCTTTCTCCTTACAATGAAGTCATTGTTGGCAAAATGAAAGTGGGGACATACATCTCAGATTTGATGAATATCTCAGCTCTCAAAACTCGAATTATGAAGGAGGACATTCTTCACCTCGCCCTCAAATTAGGATCACTTGTATGTTATCATCCAAATTTCATGACATATCGATTTTGATGACTCATTTTCAATAGCAAATTATGAAATGCAATGGACAGAAAACTCCATGTAAAAATTGGTTTTCATTTGGGCATAACTGTTTCTGCAAGAACAGTGAGTGAAATAGAACACACACTGGACTGGAAATGCAGTCGTGTCTCTGTTGTGGCGTTAATCCAAGCGGAGCGGTAAATTTTGCGCAGGGAAATGGTTTGCGTCTCCTGCCGCAAAATTTACCGGCTGGGCCCTGAGTGTGGAGCAGAGTGCTAAGGGAGGCGTTCCACACCTCTTTTAAGGCCCAAGGCCGGCTGAGCAACTGAAATTCCCGAGCTAAACAGCCAGCCTCGGAGTGCCATAAAAGAGGCTTCCATGAAAAAAAAAAATCTGTAAATAAAACACAAAAAAAATTCCCATACATTACTACTGACGCCACATCAACATAAATCGCAAAAAATAACCCAATCACACTTACCGCAGGTCAACATTACTTCACTCACTGCGGCCGGTACAGCTCAGACCGCCAGCTTTCACAGGAGGTCCCCACCGGGGCGCGCTACGGGACATCAACCAAATATTGAGACGGTGTCACAACCAGCTCGCCTCTCCTGGGCGGTACTGCTCCGCGCCCCCTCAAACCGGCACCAAATGTCTCTGTGGGGCGCTGGAAGCTGCTGCCCACCCAGGAATGCTTTCCGCTGCCATTACCGCCCCTAACAGTGACATCAACAAGCCAAAAATGAATAAACACAATGGGCTAGAAAGGTGGTTTTAGTGTCATAGCACTTTTTTTGGTGAAAAAAATACTGTGACTCCGCTATGATTTCGAGGCCGAACATTCAGGAAAAAATGGAAAAAAGTGAGCCCGGTGGGAAAAATCAGCGTTGCACGAAGATTCGCGTTGCAAACCGCAAATTTTCTGCGACTTTTCTCCGAGGCTGATACCGCTGTAAGTTTGGCCAAGGGAGGGGGAAAAACACAATTTTTTTTTCCAGAAAACAAAAAATAAAAGATCACAAAACATTCACAAAACCATTTTCTAGCGAATCGCTGCAAAAGAATTTAAAAATAAAAACTTTAACTTACCTTTTTTGCAGGTCTTCATACCTACCGCCGTTCCAAGGGCTGCAATGCAGATTTTTCCTCAGCGTTTTTTTCCCCCATCTACAGGTCACCGCTGAGCCAAATATCGGGTGAAAGTGCTTTTTCCAGTCTTGCACACCAGCGGTCCGCTCCCCAATGGTATTTCAAAACCGGCGCAAGACCTCAGGGAATTTCCTGCCACACCGTTTTCCGCCCAAAGCGGCAAAATACCCCGAGAAACCCAAGGTTGTGGAATTTCCAGCCCAAAGACTAACTTTTCACTTACATTTTAAAATCTATGTTACTTTTCGATCCCTTTAAATAATAGTTGTAACTATGCACATTACCATTCAGCTAACAAGCAAATGGATCACAGACTTCCCATGTTAGTCCTCCTCCCCTCCTCTTAGCTCCACAATGGGAGGAGCTGGGTTGGCAGGAGACAAGCATTAGAAGGAGATTGCATCTATTTTGCCTTGTCCACAGATATATAAATAGGAGCATAGACTCATCAGCATCATTATAGGCAGTCCCTCGGAATTGAGGAAGACTTGCTTCTACTCCTGAACTGAGTTCTTTGGTGGCTGAACAGTCCAATACGACAGCCACAGACTCTGTCACAGGTGGGACAGATAGTCATTAAGGGAAGGGGTGGGTAGGACTGGTTTGCTGCATGCTCTTTCCGCTGTCTGCGCTTGATCTCTGCATGCTCTCGGCATTGAGACTCGAGGTGTTCAGCGCCCTCTCGGATGCACTTCCTCCACTTAGGGCAGTCTTGGGCCAGGGACTCCCAGGTGTCAGTAGGGATGTTGCACTTTATCAGGGAGGCTTTGAGGGTGTCCTTATAGAGTTTCCGCTGCCCATCTTTGGCTCATTTGCCGTGAAGGAGCTCCGAGTAGAGCACTTGCTTTGGGAGTCTCGTGTCTGGCATGAGGACTATGTGACCTGCCCAGCAGAGCTGATCGAGTGTGGTCAGTGCTTCAATGCTGGGGATGTTAGCCTGAATGAGCAAATTACAAGAGTAAAGAAGCAATGATGAAATTATACAAAACATTTGTTAGGCCTCAGTTAGATTGTTGGTGCTGTTTTGGAAGCTCCATTACAGAAAATACATTAAAGGTATAGAGTATGCACAATGTAGATTCACCGGAGGCTAACTGTATGTGATTTAGAGCTTTAATGTCTTTTTTATAATGTATAAGTAGTCCACAGAGTCATATGTATCATTCAGATTTGGTATGAGGCAACTTAAACATAATGAAGACAGTGATTTTGCCAATGGCTTTATCTGTATTGCACATTTATAACCTAATTTCATTATTCATTGGCCCAGCTAAATCTACAAGTAAACACTGATGTTTTCACATGTTTAAAGGACATAGGGATATATGCGTGTTTTCTCCTATAATCCTCCATCACCTGTTCTAGTCCAGGCTCTCCTGTTATGTGTAAGTTTTTCCAAAATAAATTGTAAGAGCATACATTAAAGCCAGATAAATTGGCAGCTTAAAATTGATTCATATCTCTGTCATAGTAAATACAGTAAATTTCACCTCCACATTGGTAACTCATGTCCTTATTATGGGATTATGTGGCAGTTTATAGTTCATTCATATTTCATAATCTTTAAGATTTAATCAAATTCAACTCCGTATATGATCATTATTTTCATATCAATCTTTATTGTAACACTGTAGCCTTATCTTGGTAATTATTTTCATGTTTTGCTGTTTCCCTACTCGGTTTTCATTGCTTGTGATCTTAAATTCACCCAGGCCTGGATAAATTGCCAGACTTGTTGCCTGAACATTATGCCTGTAGCACCAAAAGAATAACTCCTTTTTTATAATATTCCATCAAAAAGATCATCTATATCACAGTGTGTGAGTTGTGATGACTCCCAGTGACCCAGAGATGCAGAGTGTCCACAGTGCATGGTCAACCCTCAAGGTTTCCATAATCAGCACCTGCAAAGAGATGCTCGGTCACTCGATCAGGAAACACCAAGACTGGTTCGATGAGAATGACCAGGAGATCCAAGAGCTAATATGTCGCAAGCGCAAGGCATTCGTGGACTGGAAACAGCAACACAACTCGAGGGCAAGAAAGCAGCTCTACAGATGTCTGAAGGCCGAAGTCCAACAGAAAATCTGTGACCTAAAGAACAGATGGTGGGTGGAGAAAGCTCAAGAAATCCAGCAGCTATCCGACAATCACGACGTGCGAGGATTCTTCAGCGCAATCAAGACAACCTACGGCCCAAGCACCCAAGGCCCTACCCCATTACTGGCCAAGAACGGAGAGGTGCTCATCAAGGACAATGTCCGCTGGAAGGAGCACTTCGAGGATCTCCTCAACCAAGACTCTGTCTTCGACGCGAGTGACCTCGGCTCCATCCCACAGCATGCCACCTGCCACCAACTCAGCACAACCCCAGCCCGGCACGAGGTTGGAAAGGTCATCCGACAACTGAAGAACAACAAGTTATCGGGAGCAGATGGAATCCCCGCCGAAGCACTAAACTATGGCGGAGAAGCACTACTGGCGCAGATACATGACCTTATCTCTCTTATCTGGAAGGAGGAGATCGTGCCAGGAGATCTCAGAGACACTGTAATCGTGACCATCATCAAGAAAGGTGACAAGTCCGACTGTGGTAACTACAGAATCTCCCTGCTGTTGACCACCAGGAAAGTCATCGCAAGAATCCTCTTTAATCGCCTTCTTCCTGTGGCTGAAGAACTCCTCCCAGAGTTGCAATGTGGATTCTGCCCACTAAGGGACACAATGGACATGATCTTCACGTGGCACATACAAGAGAAATGCAGGGAACAACACCAACCCCTCTACATGGCCTTCTTCGACCGCACAAAAGCCTTCGACACTGTCAACCATGAGGGATTATGGAGCGTCCTCCTCAGATTCGGCTGTACTCAAAAGTTTGTCACCATTCTCTGCCTGCTCCACGATGACATGCAAGCCGTGATCCTGATTAACAGACCCACCGCAGACCCAGCCCACGTTTGGACCGGGATCAAGTAAGGTTGTGTCATCGCATCAACGCTCTTCTCGATCTTCATTGCTGCAATGCTCCATCTCACCCTCAGCAAGCTCCCCACTGGAGTGGAGCTAAATTACAGGACAAACGGGAATCCGTTCAACCTCCGTCGCTTCCAGACCGGATCCAAGGTCGTCCCATCCTCCGTCATCGATAACAGTACGCGGACGATGCCTGCATCTGCACACACTGGGAGGCTGAACTCCAAGCCATCGTCAACACCTTCACCGAGGCATACGAGAGCATGGGCCTTACATTAAACATCCGTTAGACAAAGGTCCTACCCTGCCCCTGCCACACAGCATTGCCGCCCAGTTATCAAAATCCACGACGAGGCCTTAGACAACGTGAACCATTTTCCATACCTCGGGAGCCTACTGTCAACAGTCGACGACGAAGTCCAACACCGCCTTCAGTGGGCCAGTGCAGCCTTCAGTCACCTGAGGAAGAGAGAGTTTGAAGACCAGGACCTCAAACCCGGCACCAAGCTCATGGTCTGCAGTGCAGTGGTGATAGCCGCCCTCCTACATGGCTCAGAGATATGGACTATGTACAGCGGGCACCTCAAAACACTGGAGAAGTACCACCAATGCCGCCTCCGCAAGATCCTGCAAATCCATTGGCAGGATAGGCGCACCAACGTCAGTGTCCTCGCTCAAGCCAATATCCTCAGCATCGAAGTACTGACCACACTCAATCAGCTCCACTGGATGGGCCACATCGCCTACATGCCTGACACGAGACTTCCAAAACAAGCGCTCTACTCAGAGCTTCGACACGGCAAGCAAGCCGCTTCAAGCCCTCAAAGCCTCCTTGGAAAAATGTAACATCCCCACCGACACCTGGGAATCCCTGGCCCAAGACCACCCAAAGTAGAGGAAAAGCATCCGGGAAGGCACTGAACAACTCGAGTCTCTTCGCCAAGATCAAGCTGAAGCCAAGCGTCGACAGCGGAAGGACCACGTGGCAACCCAGGCACCCCATCCACCTGTTCCTTCAACCACCGTTTGCCCCACCTGTGACAGAGACTGTAGGTCCCGCATTGGACTCTTCAGTCACCTGAGAACTCATTTCTAGTGTGGAAGCAAGTCATCCTCGACTCCGAGGGACTGCCTATTATGATGATGATGTGTTTTGTGATTCGGTGCTACCACTAACTGAAAGTTGTCCTGTCTCCTATCCACTCACAATTTATTGAACAAAAGGTTAGGTCAAGGGTAACAGCCAGAAGTAATGATCCATGTTGGAAATATGGGCCTAGAAACCCCAGTTGAGGTCTTCCCACGGGCGATCGACTGAAAAAGTTAAAAAAAGATGCGCACTTACCTGTTCCTGCTGCATCCACAAGAAATCCTGGTCCTGAGGCCTCCACTCACTGCTCAATGGAGCGCGTGCACGTCGGGGCGACCGTAAGCTGGAGCTGCAATCACATGGCTCTGGGCAGCCAATCAAGGTACAGTATTTTCTCATTCATAATAATGTGAACTCCATAAGTTGTAGTACTTATTATTATGATTGAGAAACATCCCTCAAACACCCAAAACAAAAATACAAAATAGAAAAAATACACCACATATTTAAGATTAATTTAAATTGAAGTTATTTATGCCTTATAAAAAATATATATTTTTCCGATTTAAAAAAAAAGATTTTTTAATTATGGTTTAAAATAAACTTACCGTATTGGCAGGGTTTTTAACAATAAAATACGTTTTTAAAATTTTATTTTACTATGTTTTTGTATGTTTTAAAACTCTTATGCTCGTATGCCTGCTTTTATCAGGCGCAAGAGTTTTCAGGACATCCGTTGGGCAGGATATGGGTAAATACCGCAATCTTGCCCTTACGACTGTCCTCGCTGTAGAGATGCGTTGGGTCTGTCAAGCTGAAAATTAGCTTTTGCGATACCTTCCCGGGTCCGTACACACTCAGTACGGACCTGGGGAGGCCGGGATTTCTAGGCCATGATATAGGCAGAAAAAGTATCTTTTAGGCCAAATTTCAGGAGCTAGGAAAAAGATTAAAACCAGGACCTCAAAGGTAGTAATCTCAGGATTACTCATAGTATCTGCTAGTGAATATAGAAATGGGAAGATAGTAAAGGTAAATGCGTTGCTGGAAAAGTGGTGCAGCAGGAAGTGTTTCAGATTCCTGGGGCATTGGGACCGGTTCTGGGAGAAGATGTACTTGTGCAAGACGGATGGGTTACATCTGAACAGAGCCAGGAACAATATCCTTGCTGAGAGGTTAACTTGTACTGTTGGGGAGGGTTTAAACTGATTTGGCCAGGGGTTGGGGGGGCGGGGACCAGAAAATAGCAGAAAGGAGCAGCAATGAGCTCAGAGGACAGAGATGTAAACAGCAGTAAAATTTGAAATATCCTCAAAATTGCAGGGTGTTGGAAATAGCCAAGTTTAAAGCTATCTCCGGAGACTTTAATAATCAGGATCAACTGTAAACCAATCTGGTAGGTATATTGGGCCCGAGTTTGGTCAAACCTAAGTTCCGTCCATATAAAGGACCACTGAGATCATGACGGTACATTAGGTGGAAGTTTAGTGGAAAAATGGAAAAAAATCCCGTCTGGTGGAAAAAATGGGCCTTACACACCGATTCTGGGTGGCAGTGGGCGGTAGGTCGGATTCTGGCCGGCAAATGTGATCCTCGGCAAAGTAACGCCAAGGATAGAGTCGAGTACAGGGAGGGGGGAAATGGGGAAAAAAATGTTCAACAAAAAAAAACTATTACAAATCCTTAAGAGGACCTTATCGAATGATATCGCTGAAAAAGAAATGAAGAAATCAAGTGCACTAACCTTTTCTTGCGGGTCTTCATACTTACCGTTCAGGTAAGACCTGCCGCCATGCGGCAGTCTCTTCTGTTGCTGGAGCGGAGGACTGCCCGGACCAATGTGGGGAGGGAGAGGGCGGCAGAACTTTTGTCGGTGTTGCATGCTGGCGCACACCAGCGGACGCTCCCCAGCGGTCTTCTATCCCCGCCGGCGTGAGGGCCTCACCAAACTCGCTCGGAGGGGAGAGCGCTGAAAAAAAAGGGAGACCGTTGAGAAAACTCGCTGGCAGCCAGTGTTAAGTTCACCAAATTTGAGCCCATTGTGTTTAATCAGAGCTTAAGACGGAATATAACACATTAGTTATATAGCAAAAACATACAACCATAGCAGATAGTTAAAACCCATCCCGATTGGACAAACGGCTAGTGCACATAAGCAGTTCTCTGGCATGCAGTCTCTTTCTCTGTCTGGAGCTTCCTTCGATAAAGCATGAGATCACTCAAAAAGTGTTCGACCAGCTCGACTTCTGTTCCGCTCTCCCCTCACGCCATGAGGGCAACCTTGAGGAGGTTACCTTTACTCCATTTTTAAGGGTGCACCTGACTTTGGATATTGACAAGTCCTTTTGATCTATAGAGGTTTCCCTAAAAATTCAATATCCAATAAGGCTTTAAGTTCTTTATCTCGATTCTCGAAACAAAGCCCACCCTAAAAATGTCTTACGATTTTGACCACATGTTTTCTCTGCTTACACTAACCCAGGATTTCTTCCTGTGGAAATCTTTCTCGAGTTGGAAAGTGTGAGGTAATGCACTTTGGCAGAAAAAAATCAAAGAGCACGTTATTATTTAAATGGAGAAAGATTGCAAAGTGCTGCAGTACAGTGGGACCTGAGGGTACTTGTGCATGAAACACAAAAAGAACAGCAACTGATCAGGAAGGCCAATGGTATCTTGGCCTTTAATGCAAAGAGGATGGAGTGTAAAAGCAGGAAAGTCTTGCTACAGCTATACAAGGTATTGGTGAGGCCACACCTGGAATACTGCGTGCAGTTTTGGTTTCCATATTTATGAAAGGATATACTTGTTTTGGAGGCAGTTCAGAGAAGGTTCACAAAATTGATTCCGGGGATGAGGGGGTTGACTTATGAGGAAAGGTTGAGTAGTTTGGGCCTCTACTCATTGGAGTTCAGAAGAATGAGAGGTGATCTTATCAAAACGTATAAGATTATGAGGGGGCTTGACAAGGTGGATGCAGAGAGGATGTTTCCACTGATGGGGGAGACTAGAACTAGAGGGCATGATCTTAGAATAAGGGGCCGCCCATTTAAACTGAGATGAGGAGGAATTTCTTCTCTCAGAGGGTTGTAAATCTGTGGAATTTGTGCCTTGGAGAGCTATGGAAGTTGGGAAATTGAATAAATTTAAGGCAGAAATAGACAGTTTCTTGAGCGATAAGGGGATAAGGGGTTATGGGGAGCGGGCGGGGAAGTGGAGCTGAGTCCTTGATCAGATCAGCCATGATCGTATTGAATGGCGGAGGAGGCTCGAGGGGTCAGATGGCCTACTCCTGTCCCTATCCTCTCCTTTGATCCCATGAAGCCAAACCAGAAAACTGTTCACCCCAGAGTCGTTATCTGTTTGATGACGTACCAACATGTTTACGTTAACTCTCTCAACCTCCATCCATTCTACGTCTTAGGGCTAGACTTTGCATTAGTATCCAGATCACCCAAAAGTGGGCACGTTAGCGATTATATTTGTTTTCTTGATCGCCGGAATATCGGCCATTTTAAAACCCGCTAATTTCCATTTTTTAATTTAGGCGTTAGCCATAGCGATGTGAAACAGGCATTAGCAATTTATTCCGTCGTGCAAGGCCAGCGTCCATAGCAACGGGCTTTTCCCGCGTTTCGGGAAGTCAGGGATCACCTGCACATGCGCAGAAGAGAGTGAGAGGAGAGAAAGAGAGAGAGAGATTGAGGTGGAAGCGTGTATTGATTGGAGAGAGGTGGAATTATTGATTTATTGTATTATTACTCCCAGAGATTTCAATATGGATATTGAATTAGTTGAGGAAGCATTAGTTGAAGAAGTTATGAGTGAAGGGGAGGATGTGGCCCAATTGGAAGAAGAAATTGGAGGACGGCGGCATGCAAAGTGCTTCTCTGAGGAGGCCAATGCTGTCCTGGATCAGGAGGTGGAAAGTCGTTGACCCGGGGTGGTCATGGGAACCACCCCCCACCCTGGGTGTACCAGTGAATATGGGCTAACTAGCGGAGGTCATGTTGGCATCCATGCATGACGATAAAGAGCCGAACCAGTGCCGCAAGCGCTGGAACGACCTCGTTGGTTCCGGCAAAGTAAGTATTACATATATTTATTTAATAAGTTGTAATGTTGCAATGCTTATTGTAAATGTAAATCTGCAGGATTGTAGTTAGGCTGGTAATCTTGGTGTCATGCGTTTAATCCTAACCTCTTATTCAAGTTATTGTCAGACGGTAGATATAACCATGCATTTAATTGCATTCGAAGCATATTAGCATGTAACATTTGACGATGATTAGCATGGGATGACTAATTGGGGATTGTCTGTGTGCTGTGTGTGTTGTGTAATAGTCATAATAATCATAATAATAATGATATCTGTCAGTAATTTGATATATGCAGTATTTGTAATAGTTCCTAGGCAATGATCTTATTCTATGCCATGCTCTTAATACCTTTACAGAAAAAACTGTCCAAGAATCATGCCGAGCAGAGGCTCACTGGAGGGGGACCAGAAAATCATTCCCTTTTAACAGACCTTGAGGAAAGGGCATTGGCCTTGGCTGAGGTGCACAACAGGTCGGCCGCCCGTGGTGGTGCTGAACCAGTTATAGCTCCACGTGAGTAATGTATAAACCATTGGTGATTTAATTTAATGGCATTTCAGTATAATATATGATTGATGTAATGTTATTTGATGTTATGTAATGTTATGTAATTAATGATGGGATCATGAAATATCATTGTAATACAATGCAGATTCTGTACTATCATGTGTTAATTATTTGTGAGGTCTGTCAGTATTTATAGCAGTAGTGTTGCTCCTCGTGTATATGCCTGCGTAGCATAAGCATTCTCATGTGACCTTTGCATTCCCTTCTCTTCTACTAACCTCATTTATGTTTTCTAGGTCAACAGGCCTTCCAGGTTCCCCAGTCGCCCCAGGTTCGCCCTGCTCGGCATTATCCTTCACAGGATCCCCAGGTTCAAGTTCAAGTTGCATCTGTTGTCTCCGGAGGCGAGGAGACTAGAGCCTCTCCTGTACTCCTGCAGGTCCTCCTTTCCATGGAAGATAGTGAGGAAGTGGAGGAGGAGACTGCAGTCCAATTATCTTGTGTCCAGGCAGCCACAGCCTCTTCGACCGAGGAGGTAGTGGGGCCAAGCGCTTTACAGCAGGGCACTCCAAGTGGTTCCATGCCGGCGCCGACGATGTTGGTTCGGCGCAGTCTGACTGCTCCGAGAGCGATTGATCTAAGTGTGGACAGGGTGAACTTGTCCAGAATGAGTGTCGACATTGGTCAGGAGCTCCTCCAAGCAATGGACGGATTATCTGGCCAGGTTGCCACTCTGTCGTCTGGCCTCAATTACAGTAACTAGTGCCTCCACTTTATCCCGTGAGAAATTCTTGGTTCTTGAGCCGCGTTGCATATTGTATTGTAGCTCTGATTTATCCAATGAGAATTAAAGTTCTCACACACAACTGGCTCTTTAAAAGTGGCCAAATGCAGACCAGGAGGTGTACTGGACATGCGCGCCCATAGCAGTCATGCAAAAAACATTATTTTTTTTTCCCGCGCTTGCGCAGAAGGGGAGGGCATCTTTTTTTCGCCAGAGAAATTAGGCCCTCCCCCCAAAGCTAAAGGACAGGCTGCACGGCGCCAATTAAAAAAAGTTTTTGTTCGGAGTAGTCTGGGCCAAAATAAATGGGCGTAACTCTTGCAATATGCAAAAAAACGGCATTGAGGAAAATTGAGCCCAATATTAGGAGACTTTAATTACCCTAATATAGACTGGGGAAAAAACATAGTGCTGACTGTAGGACAGGAGAGGAATTTCTAATATGTGTGCAGGAGATCTTTCCCAATCAATATTTCTCCAGTCCAACAAGGAAGGGAAGCAGTCTTGGATCTGGTTCTAGGAAATGAAGTAGGACAAGTGTAGTGTGTTACAGTAGGAGATCATCGAGCTCACAGTGACTGCAGCATAATTCAGTTTAGAGTAATTATTTGAAAGGGACCAGAAAATATCAAAGGTAAAAATGCTCAACTGGGGAAGCGCTAATTTCAGTGATTTAAGAAGGGACCTAGCACAGGTAGATTGGAAAAGGCAATTGCAGGGTAAAGCAGTAATGGAGCAGTGGACAGAATTCAGGGAAGAGATAGTTCAGGTATAAACTTTGCATATTCCTTTAAGGAAAAAGCTATTGCGCCCTGGGTGAAAGGAAATAAAACAGATAAAGGAGGCTTATGACAAATGTCAGGAACACGATTCAGGTGGTAATCAGGAAGATCATGGAATTGAAATAGTTAAGATCGGAGGCAAAGAGAGGTTACGAGAAAAAAATTAGCAGGCAACATTAAATTGAACCCTAAAATATTTAATAAACAAATAATGTGTAAGAGGTTAGCTAGGGAAAAAATTGGGCCGATTACAGATCCAAAGGGGAATCTTCATATAGAGGCATAGGAAATAGCTAAAGGTACTAATGAGCACTTCACAAAGGAAGCAGATGATGTGAAGGTTATAATAAAGAGGAAAGGGAAATTATGGATAGTAATAGATAGAGAAGATATACTAAGTGATGAAAGTTGGTAAGTCACCTGGTCCAGATGGACTGCATCCTAGGTTGCTGAAAGAAGCAAAGGTAGAAATAGCAGAGCCATTGGTCACAATCTTTCAATCCTCATTGGATACAAGAGCAGTGCTGGAGGACTGAAGGGTTGCTAATTTTATACCATTATTTAAGAAAGGGGAGAAAGATAAACCAGGAAACTACAGGCCACTCAGCCTAACATCGGTGGTGGGAAATTATTGGAAACCATTATCAGGGACAAAATAAACTTTCATTTGGAAAGTCATCGGTTAATCAAGGAGAGCCAGCACGAATTTGTTAAACGCAAATCCATTTAAAGTGGATAACCTCACATTTTCCAACATTATACTCCATCTGCCAAATTTCTTCTATTAGATTTGAGTTTTAGGAATTTGATGGCAGGAAAACATCTGCCAGGTTTTAATTAGATTAGTGGCTATTAAAAGAAACTTATACCAAAGAGAAAAATATGCTCCTATTTATATTAATAGCACACTATGTGATATTGTTAAGCATTCACTGAATGTTTCTAATTTTTTTTCTTCATTCTACGCAGATTGTCACAATTGTCACATAATGTTAATTTTTATTCTCAACACCCCATGAAGTCTTGGTTAACATTTCTTGATCCTTACCACTAATTGATTTCTTGATTCTTCCCTCTAATTATCTAATCTTTTATTTTTGCATTAATTTGCTATCCAGAAATACTGCCCATTTACATTTTTAATGAAATCAGTATATACAGATTCAAAAATAGCTCCAGTTCTTTAAATTTATGACACAATTAAATATTTTATCAATTATAATTATATCTCATAAAACTTTAGAACAAGTTTTAATCTGTTAAAGCTAACATCTGTTTCTAATGTGCATAAAATGTATGTTTGATCATTTATTTTACTGGGACTTGTCATAGCTCACATAAATCTGTCAAAATAAACATGCAGTCATTACTAAATGTCAAAACTCTTTTAGACCCTTGAGTATATACATTTAGAATCATTTTTACTAGACATTTACTTGCTACAGAAAAGACTCAGTGAAGAAGGTTGACGTGCAGATCTGTTAACACCGCTTTGATGATTAACTCTTTGCAGTCAATTGGTTTAACCAGTTATATAATTAAGAAACTTGTCATTTGTCAAATCTGGTTGGTTTTATTAATTTCCCAGAGAGATTGCATCATGAGCCTAAGGTTGAATTTGTATTCCTGGGCTGCAGCTCAAGTTATTGGGCTGGGGTTTGAAGATATTGTTTTCTTAAAATACTTTAGTTCCTCCTTATTGTTTGCGAGACAATTGAATCAAGGGAAGCCACACCCTCTACATTTTAGCTGCAAATGTCACTGAGTATCCCTCCCTTCTCATTCCAATTAGCATTGACGGAGTATGCCAGAACTTGCTGCATGTAATCTTTCCAGTCCAGTGAGATAACTCTTTTTAAAAACCTTTTTGGGCTTTTCCTGAGATGAATTATGTGTATTTATGCAAATTTATTACATCTAATTCGCTCATATTTTGTATTTCTATAACAGCAATGAACCAGATCTGAACGGGTATCTAACACATAAATTAAATATAAGCAAAGATTACAGAGAAAATTCCAATAATGAACTACTAAGGATCTATGAAAACAGCTAAATAAATGTAAGTAGTCAGCAAAATCTACCATTAAAAAGAAGCCGAATAAAATCAAATCAAAAAATGTTACAGTACAGAAACTGGTCATTGATCCCATTAAGTCTACCTCTGCATTTTTCTCCATGTGAGACACCCAGTCTACTTCTATTCTCCTGCTTGCTTCCACACATTTTAATATTTGTCTTTTTCAAGCAATTGTCTGATTCCCCTTTTAATGGATTTTTTTAGGAGGCAATTTTCATTCTGCTCTCACCCCACAATCAGTGTGAACAGGACAGTAGCGTGACAAACAATTAAACAAAACTTGTGCTAATTTCATGCCTGAAACTGACCTGATGGTTTGGGGTGAGGTAGAGTGTATATATTGTGGTACACAAGGTATTGCAATTGTGTGGGACAGGCTCGATGGACCAGATGGTCTTTACATGTCTGTCATTGTTCGTATGTTCGTATGATATGATTTTCAAGTGGCCAATAAAGGCAGCAGCCTAATGCATCTATGTATAAGGGTCTTTAGTCAGTTTTAGATCCCGGAAGCCATTTTGGTTGCCCCAAGCATTGATATTGTCAGTTCCTCAACCCACCCACAAACCATGGGCAGTACAAGTTGGGAGGTTGCCATTTTCAGAGCTATTTAAAGGGAACCTTAGCTTCTCTCAGGTAAAACATTGGAATGTGTGGGAAGACATTTCCCTTCTATCACATTGTGGTTTTTGGCTTCTTAGACAATTTCAAGATGATTGCAGTGCCTGTACAACATTCTCAACATTTGAGGGGCTTCTGGTATCACACCTTTTTCATCATGGGGGTTCCTTGGCAATTTCACTCTGACTGGAGCAAGAGGAGGAAGAGGATTGGGAGGAAGAAGTAGACAGAATTTCAGCTGCAGTGGAAGCAAATAGAAGGAGGAATGCTCACAGGACTCCTTACCCTCCCAACAATCTTCATAATCCCAGGACAATATTTTGCTGTCCCAATCACTGCAGCCCTCGACCTCATTGCCTCAAGGTCCTTCAAGGCTGGCACAGGTGAAAGCAGCAACATCATTCATTCTGCGATTCATGATTGTATTAACTGGTGACTGATGCCTATCAACATATTCCGCATAGGCATCCGGAAGCAGCATGATGGGGCTCTGGGGTTCCCTCAGATTGTAGGATCCCACCAAGCCCAGGGCATCGAGAGAAGTTAAAGATAGTACTAGATCAAAGGAAAGGGTTTATAATATTGCCAAAAAGAGTAGTAAGCCTGAGGATTGGGAGGAATTTAAAATTCAGCAAAGGAGGACCAAGAAAGTGATAAGGAAAGAGAAAAAAGAATATGAGTAAATTAGCAAGAGACATAAAAACTGATTGTAAACATTTCTATAGGTATGTAAATAGGAAGAGATTATTGAAAGTAAATGTGGACCCATTAGAGGCAGAGACAGGAGAAATTATAATGGGCAATAAGAAAATGACAGAGACGTT
Source organism: Pristiophorus japonicus (assembly GCF_044704955.1). Taxonomy (NCBI): domain Eukaryota; kingdom Metazoa; phylum Chordata; class Chondrichthyes; family Pristiophoridae; genus Pristiophorus; species Pristiophorus japonicus. Next base: position 46,949,060 of record NC_091989.1, read on the forward strand.
AAACAAATACTTTGTATCTGTCTTCACGGTAGAGGACACAAACAATTCAGGAAATATTGGGAACCAAGGGTCTGGAGAGAATGAGGAACTTAAAGAAATCAGTATAAGTAAACAGATAATACTGGAGAAATTAATGGGACTAAGTGGCAACAAATCTCCTGGAACTGACAACCTAATCCTAGGGATGCACTGGTATTAATCTTTCAGAATTCCCTCGATTCTAGAACAGTCCCCAAGGATTGTAAGGGAACAAACATAATCCTGCTATTTAGGAAAGGAGGAAGGAAGAAAAAAAAATGGGGAACTATAGACCAGTTAGCCTGACATCAGTAGTAGGCAAAATGCTAGAATCTATTACTTGGGACATAATAACAGGGCACTAAGAAAATTGTAATATGATTAGGTAGAATCAACATGGTTTTATGAAAGAGAAATCGTGTTTGACAAATTTGTTTTTGAAGATGTAACTAGTAGGATGGATAAGGGGTAACCAGTATATGGAGTGTATTTCCATCATCTAACAATTCCTAGTACTAATTATCACCCTGATGAAAGCCCCTGGTGCCTGGTCGTCTCCAAGCTATTTTAGTTCTCATACGAGGTGCTCCCCCAGTATCTGCAGCATGGGAGATGGATGGTTACTGTGGCTCAGTCAAGGGCTCTTGAGATGGTCATGGTCTGCGTCCTCTAGTAGCTTGGGCCTGAGAAGGCCTGGTTGCATCATTTCAGCAGCTGCGGGGACAGCCTGGTCCAGCTGGCTTACTGCTACCAAGGTTGAAGGGATGGTAGGGGAAATGTTATGCTGTCATTGTGAAAGTGGGCAACAATTGCCACTCCCCTGAGATTGCTTCTCGGTGTAATGAAAATGATCTTGGAGAAAGGCTGCGGAGCCACAAACTTCTGAAAATTGATCATTTTTACTTTTTCACCAATCAGTTTTCTAGGCTTGAAACTGTTGCATGAGCTTTTCAGACACTCAATAGAAAAGTTCAGAGATACACATGGGGGTAGTTTTTAACTTCCAGTGAGTTTCTGGTCACACAAAGGGAGCATTACCACTTAATTTGCCACTTTGCCCCCTCGACAGCTACTGACCCGCTTCGCCCTGGCAGGTCGTGGCTGCCCCCCCCCCGCTCCGGCCTGAGTTAAAATCCAATTGGAGTCCCATTGATGTAATCCGATTTACATAAATTAATGAGACTCATGCTTGCTACCAGCGGGCGCCTGAGACACCGAACTGCAGTGAGCAATTAAAATGGTGGCCAGTGGGATTCCAACAGGAACGGGCGGTAAGGCTGAATGATCGATTTTAAAGACCCAGCTTGGCCAGGCGGTTTAGTTTAAAATTCCGCCCCTGGTGAAAATGCTATAAGGGATACAAAAGATGTTTGCAGCATGGAAATTGTTGATTAAAGATGTCTCCAAATCAGTTGTGGAACATAGTTATTACACCAGTCAACAGCTCGCTACCTGACAGAGTTTGACTAGATCCTGCTCCTATGTACATATACTGCCACTCAGCGGTAGGGATCTGCTATCCTGGTTAATTTACACACAGCGCACATAGTGTGACTGATAACACTGGAGTGTGGATCACATGGGAATTCATGCCCATACGAGATACTGGACGAATGAATAGCAAATCAGCTCCTCCACCATTACAGCAGCTGGTCCTACTTTTAAATACAGTCTATTTAAATGAGCCATTCTCAAACAATTAAATCATTATTAAGTTTGTTAAATAATTGATGTAATCCTTCAAATCATTGTGCATTGCATATCCTCACATCTGTAACAATGTTTCCCCAAAAAGAACAAGTGCGTGTTTGTTTATGCAGTCTGAGGACATTTGTTAAAGCTGTACTCTTTTAATTTTCTTTTCCATTTTAACTTTGTGGTTCATTCAAGTTTTAAATCATACAACAAATTAACAGTGTATGCCTTCCGATAGTGGCATGGATCTGAGTTGGTGAGCAGGCTAGAAATAGCCTGAGGCTGGGTGGAAAGAGTTGAAAATTCTTCCTCAGAGGCTTGCTAAAGAAAATAAAGAAAAACAGACTTGGATTTATATAGCATCTTTCACGACCTCAGGACGTCCCAAAACACTTTACAGCCAATGAAGTACTTTTTGAAGTGTAGTGTCTGTTGTAATGTGGGAAACGCAACAGTCAATTTGCGCACAGCTAGCTCCCACAAACAGCAATGTGACCAGATAATCTGTTTTAATGCTGTTGATTGAAGGATAAATTTTGGCCAGGACACTGGGCAAAACTCTTCTGCTCTTCTTCAAAATAGTGCCATAGAATCTTTTATGCCCATCTGAGAGAGCAGACAGGGCCTCAGTTAATACCTCATCCGAAAGACAGCCCCACTGACAGTGCAGCACTCCCTCAGCACTGCCCTGGAACATCAGCCTAGATTTTTGTGTTCAAGTCTCTGGAGTGGGACTTGAACCCATAACCTTCTGACTCAAAGGCGAAAATAGTACCCCACTAGGAAACGAAAGACAGAAGGGATGAAACATAATAAACAAAAAACTATAAATTGGACAATATTCTTCTCAGGATGCCAATGTGAACTGGATCTTGTATTAGAGTTCAGATAAAGTAGAGGGTGTGGGATCGGGAGAATCCATCTAAAGTACTGCTGCTACCGATAGATAACAACATGGCCCCGATTTTAACCCCCCCCTCACCTGACGCCCTCGTCTGGTGCAAATCGGATGGGGGAGGGGCCAGTTACAATGACTTACACCCTCCAATTTCAGTCCGAGGCCTGAGCAGAGGGGCAGTGACAGCTTCCCCATCAGGCCAAACCTATCAGGAAGGGTACTATGGGCCAGAAGAAGCTCAGGTAGGAAGCCTTGGGCCCCTGTTGCCCTGGCTTCCCCCCACCACAATTGACTTTTCCCCCACGGATATCCCCCCCCCCTTACCACTTACCTGAATGTCGGGATCCGATCCCACAGGTCCCCAGCTGCAACCTCCTACCTGTGATCTTCCACTCCCGCCCACTGGCCAGGTCGTGGATCTGGCTGCGTTTGGGCTGGACTCCAATTAAAGTTATGGTAATGAGGATTAGCGGTTAAGATTGTTAGTGCCTCCACACTCCAGACCCTCGCAATGCGCCGTCCGCTTTGGGGATCACATATTCCATACCATTCCCCCCCCCCTTTAAAATGGTCGCATTTATTTCCAACACCAGATTTCTCATTGGTCATCTTGGAGGACAAGACACGATAGGGCCGAAATTCAGGTCTGCCCGAAATGGGTTGCACATACTGTTTTTGATGCGTTTTCTCCACCGCGTTGGATGAGGTGACCTCTTGCACGAAATTCAGCTCTTTGTCATTTTTTTTCGACTGGACCGGCAGTTGGTCATAATGTGGGCAGTATTGCGGCGGTGAGCACTGTAGAGGGGTGGAAGTGGAGGCGGGCGGGCGTAGCGCTGATGACGTCATGACGTTTGTGCGTTACCACGCCTCTCCCCTTCACTTAAAGGGGAGAGCTGCTGTGAGCTCTGTGATTATTTCAGTTAGGTCCACTGGGCCATCAGGGAGGGTTTTGGCCAGGCCAGCGGGTGCCAGGCTGCCTGTTGGCGGCCCGGCCGAACCCGGGGGCATAATTGTCAAAATAAAAGTGGCGGCCGCAGCAGTGCGGCCTCCCCTTGAATAGACACCACACAGCCATGTCGCACACACTGAAAACACAGTGTACCAACTGAAAAAACTGTCGGGGGCACTGCTCGGCGGCCCGAAGATTTTTGTAAAAGAATTTGGATTGAGGTGCGGGAGATCAGCGGTGCGTGCTTTAATGACGCTCTCAGGAGGGGTCGGCAACAGTGGGGCGGAAGTGGGAACCACCAGAAGAAGCACCTCGGAGAATTTTGGGAGAGGATGCAGAGAAGATTTACAAGGATGATACCAGAAAGGCGAGGAAAGGATGAACATACTGGGTCTAGTTTCTCTTGAAAAAAGAAAGCTGAGGTGTGACCTAATAGAGGTGTTTAAAATTATGAAAGGTATTGATAGAGTGGATACAGAGAGAATGTCTCCACTTGTGGGGAAGAGCATAACTAGAGGCCATACCACAGGGAGTGGTTGAAGTGAATAGTGTAGATACATTTAAGGGGAGGTTAGTCAAGCATATGAGAGAGAAGGGAATAGAGGGTTATGCTGATAGATTTAGATGAAGAAATATAAGAGGATGCTTGATTGGAGCATAAACGGCGACATGGACTGGTTGGGCCAAATGGCCTGTTTCTGTGCTGTATATCCTATGTCTTTGCCTCCACTACTCTATATGTGTTAATCGCTCTTTGAAGAAAAACTGGCTGATATCCTGATATAGGACAAGGGGACACAGAATCAAACTAGCATTAGTTTGATTCTGTGTCACCTTGTCCTATTCTCACAGTTTAATTTAAAGTAATATTCTGCATTAATTTTTTCCATACCATTTAGTATGCTATCTACCTCGAGAAGATCACCTCTCAGACATTGCTTTTAGGGCTTTAAAACCCAAGTTTCTCCCATGTTTGCTCATAACTCCCAGTCCTGACACTAGCGATCAGCCTCTTGTCTCCTTCCCGCACTGTGCCCAGTGTTTGCATGTCTCCATTGTTTCTCAATGACCAGAATTGGACACAGTACTCAAGGTGAGCAGAGCCCTGTACAATTTGATCATGACTTCCTCTGACTTGTATCCTACTGCTCTTCCTATGTAGTTCAACATTTCTATTTGCTTTGTCGATTGCTGCATTACATAGGTTGGACATGTTGAGTATTGATTCTACGAAGACTCTAAGCTCTCTTTCAACTTTTTCCTTAGCAATTTCAACACCCTAACAAATTGTACCAGGTGCGGTGCAGCCCATTACAAAACTAAGATTTGTGTTATAAAAACGGAAAATGCTACAAATACTCAGCAGGTCAGACAGTATCTGTGGAGAGAGAAACAGGGTTAATGTTTCAAGGTGCTGACCTTATGTCACAGTTCTTAATTATCCGCAGTATTTTGTTTGAGATCTGTGTTAGTTAGATATGCACCGTGCACATTTATTAAAATAATACACTGAGATGCACAACAGCAGCTCTGAGCAAAATACCTTCCATTTTTCCCAATGCCTTAAAATGCCTGGTGCCCAGCCAAAATCAGGAACTCACTGAACAGAGAAATTTAGGGCCTAAACATAAGAACGTAAGAACATAAGAAATAGGAGCAGGAGTAGGCCATATGGCCCCTCGAGCCTGCTCCGTCATTCAATAAGATCATGGCTGATCATCGATCTCAACTCCACTTTCCCGCCCCGATCTCCATATCCCTTGATTCCCCTAAACTCCAAAAATCTATCTATCTCAGCCTTGATTATATTCAGAGATTCAGCATCCACAGCCCTCTGGGGCAGAGAATTACAAAGATTCACAACCCTCTGTGTGAAGAAATTCCTCCTCATCTCATACAGAGCATCGGTACATCCCTGCAATGTGCCACCTCACTCCTCTAGTACTACACTTTTGGTAGGAAAAAAAGTCAAAGTTTTGAATAAAGTGCTAGTCATTGAATAATTGGACCTTATTGAACAAGTGGAGCTGATATTTTTCAATAATTGAAGGTTCTTCATTTATCACATAGGTCACATAAAGGCTGATTTGCAGTGTGGATATACAGCGAAGCTTGGAAAAAGTTGCTTTCTCAGAGATTAGCATAGAGCCGCAGTCAGTGATAGTGTGTGAAGGAACACATTGTAGATTGCAAATTTGCCCATCTATTTGCTATAGTTACTTTTACTATGGCAGAGGTGCTGAGGCCATTTGACCTTTTTTCTCATCTGTCCCGTGGGAACAGTGCTCTGGTGTTCCAAACATGACAACCCTACTTTGCTGCACAACTTGCGGCGACACCTCCAACATTGCTTCTGGATATGGAGCTGCTTTTGAGTTTTCTGCCTAGCAACAATCAAGCAGCCCCTTTAAATAGCAGCTGTGGCTTTTAAGAGCAGGGCACTCGGTCCTGACTCCCATTGACAGCCCTCTCCCAATTCAGGTGGTGATCTCACTATCAATACATAATGAGTCCCCTCTTGGGATATCCTGCAAGGTCAGTAGACTGCTATGGCAGCAAATATTAAGCTTCTACTACTACAACTATAACTTGCATCTATATAGCGCCTTTAACGTAGTAAAACTTTCCAAGCTCTTCACAGGAGGGTTATCGAACAAAATTTGACACCAAGCCAAATAAGGCATTATTAGGACAGGAAAGAAGTAGGTTTTAAGGAGTGCCTTAAAGGAGGAGAATGAGATACAGAGGCAGAAAGGTTTTGGGAGGGAATTCCAGAGCTTAGGGCCCAGGCCGCTGAAAGCACGGCCGCCAATGGTGGAGCGATTAAAATTGGGGATGCGCAAGAGGTCAGCATTGGAAGAGCGCAGAGACCTTGAAGGATTGTGGGGCTGGGGGAGGTTACAGAGACAGAATGGGACAAGGCAATGGAGATCACTGCTCTCCGCTCCCAACACTTCATTGACAGCAACAGAAGATTGACCCTTTAATGCATAAGACGAAATGGCCATTGGGATAACATACTAATTACACAGCCTTTTTCATTAGTAACCCATGGTATTTTATGCTTATTTATTACTAATAAAAATATGCAAAAATTATTTATACTGGAGATATGCACTATTTACATGGCTGTTGATCTATGTGTGATACTAGAATAAAGCGGCAGACTGGAACCTAATGGGTCAAAGGTCATTAGTTATTATGTCATCTACATAGGTGTATTTGAGGGTTGCATCCTCATGTAGATGGCAGTATGATTAATGACCATTGACCTATTCAGGTCGCCTCGCAAGATAAACGCTCATGGGGTTGGGGGTAATATATTAGCATGGATAGAGGATTGCTTAACAGACAGAAAACAGAGAGTAGGGATAAACGGGTCATTTCTGGTTGGCAGGCTGTAACTAGTGGGATGCTGCAAAGATCAGTGCTTGGGCATCAGATATTTACAATATATATTAATGACTTAGATGAAGGGAACAAGTGCAATATATCCAAGTTTGCTGACGATACAAAGCGAGGTTGGAAAGTATAGATAGATAGAAATTTACAGCACGGAAGGAAGACATTCAGCACGTCGTGTACGCACCGGCCGACAAAGAGCTATCCAGCATAATCCCACTTTACAGCTCTTGGTCTGTAACAAAAGTAAGTTGTGAAGAGGACACAAAGATCCTGCAAAGGGATTTGACAGGTTATTTGAGAGGGCAATAAGATGGCAGATAGAGTATAGTATGGGGAATCATGCGGTTATTCAATTTGGTAGAAAGAACAGATTTTTTTTAAATGGTGAGGAACTATTGAATGTTGATGTTCAGAGAGATGGTGTTTAGGAAACACAGAAAGATAGCGTGCAGGTACAACAGGCAATTAGGAAGGCAAATGGCATGTTGGTCTTTGTTGCAAAGGGTTGGAGTACAAGAGTAAGGAAGTCTTACTACAATCGTACAGGGCTATGGTGAGAACACACCGGGAGTACTGTGCACAGTTTTGGTCTCCTTATCTGAGAAACGATATACTTGCCTTAGAGTCGGTGCAACAAAGGTTCACTAGATTGATCCCTGGGATAAGAGTGTTGACCTATGAGGAGAGATTGAGTAGCTTTGGCCTATATTCTCTGGAGTTTAGAAGAGTGAGAGGTGATTTAATTGAAATATGTAAGATTCTGAGGGGGATTGACAGGGTAGATGCTGAGAGGTTTTTTTCCCCTGGCTGGAGAATCTAGAACAAGGAGGCACAGTCTCAGGATAAGGGGCTCAACTTTCCACATGGGCGATTTTTGGCGCAGTTGAAGAGGTACGTCCGTTTTTTTTGTGGCCCGACTGCGCCAGTAAAAAAGTTCCAAGTTTCGCTGGAATTAACTTTGAATTTGGCGTGGCACACATTGGCCTTAAGCTCTGTGGGTGGAGCTTAAGGCCTGCGCCACAAACTGATGTTGCCAGGGTAACGAGGGACACTCTGAAGGGCTGAGGCTGGAAACTGCTGATGAAGGACTGAGGCTGGGCTGGAAACGGAAAATGACGCCGCTCCTATCCCGGGCCGAAAGGCCCATCCACCCCTCCCGGGTGCCAGTGCCGTTCCTATCCCGGACCGAACCAAAATAAACTCCCGTTTTGCATGTGATGGGTGTGTTGTGCTGCGCACTTTCAGAGCTGCTTGTGAGTGTAAAAATCGGAGCTGCTGCAATATGGATCATGGGGCAAAGACCAGGAATTTTCAAGCAGCTGAAACTGAGGCCCTGGTTTCTATCATTGAGAGCAGATGTCAAAGGTCCAGTTAAAGTAAAGCCCAGAGAATTGGGACAAATTTGGAGATGATTTCTCTGCACTGGTGACCACCCCGAGGACCAGCAGGCAGTGCAAAAAGAAGTGGCAGGATCTTGGACAAATCGTTTCTGTAAGTAATATTTTCATTTATGCACAGGAATTACAATTGTAAATGTGACCATCTGTGTGGGGCCACCACAGCAGACCCCTTCTCTTAAAAAGTTCTATTTTCATCCTTGCAGAGGAAGGTGGCGTACATAAACAGAGTCCGAACAAAAACTGGAGGAGGTTCAGCAAATGTACACTTACTGACACCCCTGGAAGGGAGGATCGCTGGTATGATTGGTGCTGGCTCGAGAAGGTCAACAACCGGTGCACAAGCTGGGCTCAGCTTACAGAGAGAGGGTACGTCCTCATTCATCGTGGTCCTTCAAATGAGCCTACTCATGCCACCCTGCCCCCGCCCCTGTTGCTAACCGATCATCTGCTCTGTTATATTTTACAGAAGTTTGGCCCATCCCTGAGGAAGCACAACCCCTGCCACAGAAGAACAATCATTCGTGGAGGAGCCTGACCAGGATGAAGACTTTAATGCAGAACTTCCACAGGAAGATCAAGACGAGGATGAGCAGGAGGATCGGGGGAGCGAGATGGCCTCAATATTGAGACTGTGATATTGAATCTGGAGGAGGTGGTGTCGCACGTTGATGCGCCAACCCCTTTCCGGACTGCTATGAACGAGGGGACATTTCATGGTGTCCCACAGTCCGAGGTTGCGGGTCCCAGTGGGTTGCACCGAGCCACATCTAGGGTGAGGAGGGGAAGGAGAGCTCGAGAGCGCTCTCCTGAAATGCAGGATCCAACAGATGTGGTTCAGCTCATGGCAATGAGTGGGGAGAGCATTGAGCTTACCCGATCACACCTGGACACCATGGGTGGGGTGGGTCATGAGATAGCGGGATTGTCGTCAGAAGTAACGACACTCTCGGGAGAAATGGGAACACTGTCGCAACACATTAGGGAGGGACAGTTGCAGGTAGCTGATACACTGTCGGGGTAAATTAGGGAGGGACTGTTGCAGGTAGGTGATGCATTGTTGGGGTAGATTAGGGAGGGACTGTCGGAGTTAGCTGCTGCAATAAGGGAACACGCTCAAGCTCTCATTGGCCAGCGGCGAATGACAAATTCAACTGGTGACACTCCCACTCCAATCCGCAGACCAACCTCAGGTGGTGTGCCGGTGCATCCACAGTCTGAGGAAGAGGCCGAGGAGGCCCGAGCCGGGCCCACACCCGCCAACAAGAACATCGCTGTCCATGAGATGCTCGAAAAAAGCAACTTGGTTCCAGCAAGAGAAGGCCTCCATCACCGGCCAAGGGTAGAGGCAGCAAGGGCAAGCATGGCGGCGGGCAGTCTTAGAATAAGGGGAGGAGAGATGGCTGCAGCTAAAGTTTGTTTGCTGCTGCTGTTATTGTTGTTGTTGTTACCGTTGTTCTTATGTTATTGTTATTTAACTGATCTTAATTGAAAAGTTTCAAGTTTTTAAGTCATGTAACTTGAAAAGCAAGTTTGAAAGTGATCTTAATGGAAAAGTTTAAAGTTTGCAACAAAAATATTTTTATTAAAGTTAAGTACAAGTATACAAATGTTTAATAAACGTAATTCTTTTTTCAATTAAACCAGAATCATAAACATTATTCTTTAAATTAACGCAACAAACAGTCAAGCAACATGGTGAATGATCAGTTGAAGCCTGGAGCGAGCTGCAGGTATGGAAAGCAAGTGCTACAATCACCTTGACCTTTATGGGTATTGCTCCTCTGGCTTCTAGGCTGCTCGTCTGTCCTGATCAGTTGGCAGATCTCGGTGATCACCTCCTTCTGAAAGCGCAGCCTGCAAATGCAGTCTGCCTCACTCAGCTGCAGGATAAGCGCCCCTCCCTGAACACCCGATCCGGGTAAGGCCTCCTCGCCATCATTCATCAAGCTCTCTGGTTCCTGAGGTATTGTTATCTTATTAATCTTCTCCTTTGAATAGCCTTGAAACAAAACGCTCTTACTACACGAGGCATTGCTAGGATCGCCCCATTGTTTTTTCTTAGTTGCAAATGAAATGAAACTACTCACACAAAGCACTCACACCTTTTCCCTCTCCCTGCAATGGTTGATACCCTCGTCCATTGACCACACCCTGGTCTGCGCATGCGCATCACTAGACTCAGTTTCTATGGTGATGCAACGCTCAAGGCAGAGATTTGGGGCACACACAGCACAAAATGCATGGGATAACATGAAGACTGGGGGCAATATTCACTATTTATTGTTAGCTCTGCAACAAACTAATTTTTTTCCCCTCTCCACTGATCACCGGGCTCGAGGCACGAGCGCCGGCTGGCAGGACTGCGAGCTGATAGGCAACCCCCGTCCCCGGTGCTGCTGCCATCTTGGGCCGAATGCCCCACCCCCCCACCCCCCAGCCCTGGTGCCGCTCCTATCCCGAGTCAAAAGGCCCTCTGCTCCAGCTGGTGCTGCCATCCCCGGCCCCCTCATGCCGTGTCTTCAGCTCAGCTAAAACAATGGCGACTTCTCTCCAACGATTTTTTTCTCCTCTACACCGATTTCCTTAGGTGTAGGGAAGGTTTTTCTGAAGAGTGCATTGCGCCATTTTAGAAAACATCGTACTTGCCCAAACTTACTTAAATGGCCAGAAGTGGCGCACCCGGCAGGTTCCTCCGCCGGTGACGTCCAAAAATCGGGACCTATAAAAATCGGCCATATCTACTTTAGAACGTTCCAGAAACTTTGGCAAAACTTGCAGGTTTTAGTCTGCTCCAAAAAAAAAGCATCGTACGCCAAAAAAACAGCACAGAATTGTGGCCAAAATTCAGCCCAAGGGGTTGGCCAGTTAAGGCTGAGACGAGGAGGAATTTCTTCACTCAGAGGGTTGTGAATCTTTGGAATTCTCTACCTGAAAGGACTGTGGATGTTGAGTCGTTGAATATATTCAGGGCTGAGATAGATAGACTTTTGAACTCTAGGGGAATCTAGGGGAATGGGGATCAGGCGGGAAAGTGGAGTTGAGGTCGATGATCTTATTGAATGGCGGAGCAGGCTCGAAGGGCCATATGGCCTATTCCTGCTCCTAATTCTTATGTTCTTACATTCTTATGATCCAGGCATTTTTCTCTAAATATAATGCTTATTTTAATAGATATATTTAGCAGAAAAAACACTGAAGATCCAGGTACATTTTTGCCATTTTACTTTCTTGAACGTGCCGTTTTATTCATTGGTCTGTGTATGCTCCTATTATTTCTGCGCAACTCTGCATTTGATCTCTGTATGTGTGCAAGAGTCAAACTTAAACCAACAGTAGGCTGAGACTGCAGCAATGTTATAGCTAAAAAATAGCAAGAAAAGATAAACCCGCCAGCCAGATTAAATTATAGAGAAGCAACAGCCCTAAAGCAGAGAAAATAATGGATACCTGGGAGTGATTACCAGGCAGAAATCAAATCCATAAACCTCCAGAGTGCACATTTATAACCATGATCTCAACCCTGAGATTAGATTATAGCCTTGAATTCACTCGCGCGAATCATCTATTTTTATAATATGTGCTGCTAATTTCATAAAGTGATTTAATTTAATTTTAGATCAATTTTTCTGTTGCCAGCACTTGTCAGCACAGGCAACAATTACCAGCATGCTTAGTGTCATCGAAACACAATATCATTCATAAGGACAGTGACATCATTACAGTAAGTTTACTTCAAAATAATTTGCACTTAATTTCTATATCCAATATATATAACTGACCAACAATTATAGGGAAAAGACACTTGGCAAAAGAAGCAGAGGGAAAATGAGAATTTTTTTTTTGCGTAGTGAGGTGGTCTGATCTGGAATTCACTGGAAGCAGATTCAATAGTAACTTTCAAAAGGGAACTGGATATATACTTGAAAAGAAAACATTTTCAGGGAAATGGGACAAGAACAGGAGACTGGGACTAATTGGATAACTCTTTCAAAGAGCCGGCACAGGCACAATGGGCTGATAGGCCTTCCGTGTTGTATATTTCTATTGAATTTCAAATCCACTCCACTGCACTATGGCATAGCAGAGAGTCAACTGAAAGCCTACTTTCAGACCAGGCCTTCAATTACAATGTCCCCTTGTCCTGACTCTACCTTGGTTTATTTCTCACTGATTCAGTTCAGTTGTGATGGCATTTTGGCTTTTTAGATGCTTCTTATTTTTATCACTTGTATCTATAGGATGCTATTTATACATGTCATCTCAGCAATGTACCTCACTCGAAGGAATTCTGCTGAATATTTATACTACTGCTTCAACTCACTCTCGGGAGTTGTACTGGCTGGCAATGCTTGAAGATGACAGCTTAAGAGCAAGCCTTCAAACATCTCCAGTTAATATCACCGTAGATGCCTGTGAATGCAGTGTCGCCAAGCCAGCAATGTTACTGCCTCAGTTTTGTGATTCCTGAGAGTAAACTGACATCAAGGTATAAATATTTAGCAGAATCACACACCTTAATAAATGGTGTGACGTCTTCTGAGCCACACGGTGAGACAGACCTGGTGGTGGCTGACTGTGCACGAACGTACATGGAATAGCCCTCTCCGTCCTTTACATATTTATGTCATTAAATGCAAATCGGATGTTGGAATCAAAGCTTCAGATTGTTAATTGCTCTAACAACAGACAATTGGGAATCAGCACATTTGTTCAGACCCAGTGAGGCAAATTTTCTACTTCTCATATCTCCTGCTCATTTCTTATACCTAAAGGTAATGGTACTTGGAACTGAAATAGTTCAACTTTGTGGCAAATCTTTATTTGTTTTCTTTATGAAGACAATATACATTTATGTGAAGAAACAAAAATACAATGAAGCCGTACCTTCGAACTGAATCGTTTCAGTGACACAAACCTATGTTAAGGTTCAAATAAACTGTACTTCAGACAGCATTAGCTTCATTTTCTGTTTGGACTGTTGCTTATTTGTTATCTTTTAAATAATAAAATGTCACTCTTGTGGGATATTCTATGAGGCCAATAATGCAAACTTTGGTGCTTCTACCACCTGTGTTTTAGGCCCCAAGGCCTGGGGCATACGGAGTGCCAATATACGCTGTGCATAATTTTATTAAAAATCATTTTTGAGATGTGGGCATCACTGGCAAGGCCAGCATTTATTGCCCATCCCTAATTGCCTTCGAAGGTACTGGTGAGCTGCCTTCTTGAACCGATGCAGTCTGTGTGGTGAAGGTACTCCCACAGTGCTGTTAGGTAACGAGTTTCAGGATTTTGATCCAGTGATGATGAAGGAACGGCAATATATTTCTAAGTCAGGATGGTGTGTGACTTGGAGGAGAACTTGGAGGTGGTGGTGTTCCCATGCACCTGCTGCCCTTGTCATTCTAAGTGGTCGCGAGTTTGGGAGATGCTGTTGAAGAAGCCTTGGCGAGTTGCTGCAGTGCATCTTGTATATGGTGCGCACTGCAGCCACGGTGTGCCGGGAGTGAATGTTGAAGGTGGTAGATGGGGTGTCAATCAAGTGGGCTGCGTTGTTCTTAATGTTGTCAAGCATCTCGAGTGTTGTTGGAGCTGCACTCATCCAGGTAAGTGAAGAATATTCCATCACACTCCTGACTTGTGCCTTGTAGATGGTGGAAAGGCTTTGGGGAGTCAGGAGGTGAGCCACTCGCCACAGAATACCCAGCCTCTGACCCGCTCTTGTAGCCACAGTACTTATGTGACTACTTCAATTAAGTCTCTGGTCAATGAAGACCACCAGTTGATTCATGGTGGCGGATTCGATGATGGCCATGCTGTTAAATATCAAGGAGAGGTGTTTAGACTCTCTCTTGTTGCAGATGGTCATTGTCTGGCACTTGTGTGGCATGAATGTTACTTGCCAACATAAGCCTGAATGACATCCAGGTTTTGCTGCATGCAGGCACCGACTGCTTCATTTTCTGAGGAGTTGCGAATGGAACACGGCAATCATCAGCGAGTATCCCCACTTCTGACCTTCTAATTGAGGGAAGGCCATCGATGAAGCAGCTGAAGATGTTTGGGCCTAGGACACTGCCCTGAGGAACTCCTGCAGCAATGTCCTGGGGCTGTGATGATTGGCCTCTCTTAACAATCAAAACCCGCTTCCTTTGTGCTAGTTATGACTCCAGCTAGGTATAATGTGCCACATAAACACTTGTAGCACTCCCAAAACATTATACTCCCAAAATATATTTAAATTAGTGTTTTGCCCCATAAAGTATTTGGAGCATCTGGCCAGGACTGTAGACCCTTAGCACCCATATGAATTAGGCACTGGAAGAGAGACTGCTTCCCTCATAGTAGTTTGTGGTTTTTAGAAGGCCCACTGCTTCATCAGTTGCTGCTAATATGTATTTTTTTGACCCAAATGAAGAGGGGTCTTGCTATTTAGCTGCTCCAGGATGAAATAATTGTATAGTCAGCTTCTTAAAGGTGCTAGTTTGCCCAAGGGTTTTTAACTATAAGATGCCTATATGAGCATTTCTCAGGCAATCCTTTATATCGGCAGCTTTTGGAAGAGGAAGGGGATGTTCACAGGTGGGATGCTAGACAGTTGCCATCGAACCTCCAGACTTCTGCATAGATGCCACCAGTGTCACTTTATGATCATTGGTCAACACAAGATACCTGAAACAGTGCTAGAATGGTGCCTCTATCTTATTCCCTTCCCCCCTCCTCTTCCCCACAACATGGAACATCACAGTGCTGTACATTATGCTGTATTGCAATTAGGGTTGCCAACTCTGGGTGGCTGTATCCGGGAGCTTTGATCATATGACGTTTGATCATAGGCCATTTGATTGTAGTTTGAACATGTTTTTGCATTGGCCTTATACTAGATGTGTCTCCTGTCCTTCAGTGTCTTTGCACATATTAATATTTTTAGAACATTACACACCACAGATAACAACATCTTAACAAATGTAACTGTTTTCTCAATTAATGCACTCTCATCTGCATGCACCTGTACAGGGAATATATAGAAAATCATTCAGCAATTCAGGTAACAATTTACAGTTGCGGTGAAACATTTGAAATGATATGTTATCGTACCAACAATGCTATGCAGTGTTACTTTCTACATCTTTTACATTAAATAATAAATTCAATTTTGGCATCTACTTCAAAACTTAGCCCTCCATCATCCTTGATTTTCCAGAATGATCCAAGATGTGTCGTAACTGTCCTAAATCTCTTGTCTGCTGTGGCTCAGTGGATAGCTCTCTCACCTCTGAGTCAGAAGGTTGTGGGTTCAAGTCCCATTCCAAAGACTTGAGCACAAAATCTAGGCTGACATTCCAGTGCAGAGCTGAGGGAGTGCTGCACTGTCGGAGGCGCCGTCTTTCAGATGAGACGTTAAACCGAGGCCCCGACTGCTCTCTCAGGTGGGTGCAAAAGATCCCATGGCACTATTTTGAAGACAACAGGGAAGATCTCCCAATATTTATCCCTCAACCAACATAACAAAAACAGATTATCTGGTCATTTCACATTGCTGTTTGTGGGACCTTGCTGTGCGCAAATTGGCTGCCGCGTTTCCCTACATTACAACAGTGGCTACACTTCAGAAGTACTTAATTGGCTGTAAAGCGCTTTGGGATGTCCTGAGGTCACTAAGGGCGCTCTATAAATGCTAGTGCTTTCTTTCGTTAAAATAGAAAATGCACCATACATGTGTAAGATGGAGGTGTTGACTTGTATTCAGGCTGACTTTGATACTCCAAGGACATGCAGCTGGAAGGAATATTTTGACTGAGCACCAGTTTGGGGTGTATGTTTGCAATGTATCTGCTGCAGATTAACAGAAAATACAATGAATATTGGGACTTTAAAATCAACAGTGAGGTTTTTGCAGCTTTGTAAATATACTGGCATTTCCTGGATTTTCTACAGCAGCTGGCAGGATGTACACCTATTTCTGTGCCACCGGGCGCCTGTATTTGTGCAAGTGTTTTTGAAGCCCCAGTCCCCCAGATGTCATCCATCAGTGCTCCATCTTATCCCCTGCCTTATTGTTGTTAACACCTTTCAGCCCACCCTGCACAGCTGCTAAAGGGGCAAGATTAAAGCAATTCACACTCTTGGTGACTTTATGCCAATTAGTAATTGGTTGTTATTTGGCAGAAGCACTATTCTAGATTGAAGCGAGAGAATATTGTTATTGGCATTGTTTTACTGAGTGGTAGTCAATGATATTTGGGCGACAATGAAAGATTGTTCAGGTGCTTTCACAGGAGAAGACTGCACCTGATCGGAAACTCGAGGTTCTCCCATTGTTGGCTGCAATTGTAAAGATAAAGGACCCAGTCTTTAGTTGTTCCAGATTTTTCCTGGTCTCGCAGGCTGCTGTTTAAACTCTATTTCAGTATTTGAATTTGCTTGCCTTTAGAATTAGGAATCATGGAACTCGGCTCCCTACATGTCTTTATTAGAAGCAGCTGCAGCAAGGAAGAGTGGCATACACAGGTCAGTTTCAGCCCCGCACCCAGGAACCCCCGAACAAATATAAAAGTGGCTTCAGTTACTCACTGTGCTAATTTATAAAAATAAAAGAAATTGCATCACATCTATACAATATCCCCAAACCATTCACAATCAATTAATAAACCTACCCGTTTGCCTTTCCTCCCCTTCCCCCCTTTTCTTGCCGCTGCACTTAAAGTATGTTACAAATCTCACTTTTTTCCAGTTCTGACCGAAGGTAAACGACTGAAACGTTAACTCTGTTCCTCCCTCCACAGATGCTGCCTGACCTGCTGAGTATTTCCAGCATTTTCTGTTTTTATTATTAATTACTTGTGAAGTGTAGTCACTGTTGTTATATTGGCTAATATAGCAGCCATTTGTGTACGGCACAATCTTACAAGCAGCTTTGAATGACTAACAATTCATCTATCTTTTCTTGGTGTTAGTTGAGGAAGGAATATTTGACCAGGACACCATGAGAACTCCGTGCTCATCTTCAAATAGCATTATTGGACCTTTAAATGTCCACCTTAACAGGCAGATGAGCCTCGCTTTAATGCCTCATCCAGAAGATGCCACCTCTGGTAATCTATCACTTCATCAGCACTGGTACCAATGGGATCTGCTTCATTCCAACCAGCCAGCCAGAAAATACATTTATAAAAGTAGTGACATTTTTTGAGTCTGGATGAGCTGCAATTTACAGAGTGCACTGAAGTGTTAGCATAGAATATCCACTCTGGTCTCGGTCTTCATAGAGAAAACCATGAGTCATAAAAGTAAATGGGTAAGATTTGGTACATTGATAGTCGCAGGGCAAAGCTTCACCAGATGGGAGTGTGGGTTGCAGAATCAGGCAAATTGAGGCCCCATGCCAGGAGAGAAGCCTACCAAAATTTACAATTTAATAATCTCTAAATAAGTAGAATTGAGTGCTTGGACAGCAGTTAAGTGGATGTATAAATGTGCTTCAAAGAGATGAGGGCATTCCGGACTTAAGTGAATACAAAGATAATTATTAATGTAGAAATTAAAACATAAAACATAAAACTAGAAACAGTAGTCTGGTTTCTCCTTTTCTTACCACCCAATTTTTAACTGTTTCTTGGGTAGGCTGTGGTAGAAAATGTGACGGGGTCCATTCCTTCAGATCCCACCCATTTTATTGACCACCAAATCTTACAACATAATTTCTGGTGGCTGGTGGAAGCAACCAGCCTTAAATGGATGGGCATATTTAAATCAGGCAGTAATGGTGTAGTCATTTCTGTCACGTTTTTTTCCTCATTACAGTCTCATTTACTCTCAGTGGTAATCATGCCCATATGCAATGCGTATCTAGGGTTGCCAAGCACTGAAGAAGCAGCAGAAGGCAGAGACGCTGATCTTATGAACTGCTTTGTCCTGATGGTGTTGAGTTTCCTGAGTGTTACTACAACTGCATCCATCCAGATAAGCAAAAAACAATACTGCTGGGCCGAAATGAGTTGATCATATATACACAATCAAGTGCACAGACATTACAACAGTGACTACACTTCAAAGATACTTCATTGGCTGCAATGTGAGTTCTCTGATAAACTAAGGAGAGAAGTACTGAGAGACTTTTTTATTGAAGGAATAGGCCACGCAGGCATATTCCGAAAGCTCATAGAAACCAAGAACTTGACCCTAGAGGCAGCAGTACTGGTTGCACAGACATTCTTGGCAGGAGAAGAAGAAACGAGGCTGATCCACACTGCGGGTACGACAACTAACGAAACATCAGAACAAGGGGTTCACAGCGTGAAACAAGCTGCTACCCCCACACACAGACAAAGGCAGGAGAGCAGGCCCTCAACAGCAGGCAGTGGCGCCAGAAGCCATCAAAGGCCACATGAACGGCCGTTCACACCTCATCAACCCACAATGCAAGCAATCAACTACAAACTGAGAGAAGCTCAAGAGAGATCAGCCAGACGCAGCTCATTCTTGGGAAACACGCGGTCTGTGCTGGAGATGTGGGGGAAGGCACTCATCAAGGGGGTGTCGATTTCAGCATGCTGTTTGCAGGAACTGCGACTATACAGGGCATCTGGCCCGCATCTGCAGAAAAGCGGCAGCTCGGCTGGTATACGAATCGGAAGGGTCAGAAAGCGGACCAGAAGACGGTGGGGACAGTACCCGGGACACCGATGTACAGCGGGTCAACACGATCAATGGCCACTGCTCCTACAACAAGACACCTCCAATAATGATGAGGGTACTACTCAACGGGATACGCATCAACATGGAGCTGGATATGGGAGAGAGCCAATCTCTCATGAGTGCTCAACAATTTGAACAGCTGTGGCCGCACAAAAGAGACAGACCAAAACTCACAAGGGTCGACACCAAACTAAGGACCTATACCAAAGAAATTGTCCCAGTCCTCGGCAGCGCCATGCTCTCAGTCACACACAAAGGGACAGTGAACCGACTTCCCCTGTTGATTGTCCCCGGAGATCTCCCAGCACTGTTGGGGAGAAGTTAGTTGGCAAAACTAAACTGGAAATGGGATGATGTTCACGCCATGTCGTCAGAGGAACGGACCTCCTACTCAACAGTTCTAAGTCGATTTGAACATCTCTTTCAGCCAGGTGTGGGCAACTTCAAAGGGGCTAAAGTCAAAATCTACATCACGCAGGATGCTAGACTGGTCCATCACAAGGCTAGAGCTGTGCCCTATGTGATGAGGGAAAAGATTGAACATGAACTGGACAGGCTTCAGTGGGAAGGCATTATCTCACCCGTGGAATTTAGCGACTGGGCAAGTCCCATCGTCCCAGTCATGAAGCCTGATGGATCCGTACAAATCTGTGGGGACTACAAATCTACCATAAACAGAGTCTCCCTGCAGGACCAATACCCGCTGCCCAGAGCGGAGGACTTATTTGCCACATTGGCTGGAGGATAAACTTTTCTCAAAATTAGACCTCACATCTGCGTATATGACGCAAGAATTGACCGATGAGTCCAAGCTACTCACCACCATCAACACACATCGAGGCCTTTTCATGTACAATTGATGCCCATTCGGCATCAGGTCGGCAGCTGCTATATTCCAGCGCAACATGGAGAGTCTGCTCAAGTCCATCCCGGGGACGGTTGTATTTCAAGACGACATACTTATCACGGGCAGGGACACCGACTCCCATCTCTGCAATTTGGAGGAAGTACTAAAGCGGTTGGATCGAGTAGGCCTAAGAGTTAAGAAATCCAAGTGCCTGTTTCTCGAGCCCGAGGTTGAATTTTTGGGCAAAAGGATTGCCGCTGATGGAATCTGCCCAACAGAGTCCAAAACCAAAGCAATTCGCCTGGCACCCAGGCCACGGAATGTCTCAGAACTACGTGCCTACAGGTCATATCTTATTACAGTCATGTATAGCATGTTAGGCTACAGTTATATATAATAATATAGTAAGACACATGACATCTTGAGTCCACAGATTCGCCCATGACGGCTCGCCAAATCAGAGCCTGGACGGCCAGCGACCCCACGTTATCCCGAGTAAAAAGATGTGTCCTAACCGGTGACTGGGCAGAGGCTCGCGATGCCTGCCCCGAGATCATCAAACCTTTCCATAGGCGCATGCATGAGCTGTCACTTTAAGCAGACTGCTTGATGTGGGGCAGCCGAGTAGTTATGCCTCTGTGAGGCAGAGAGGCATTTGTCCAGGAGCTCCACCGCGAGCACCCGGGGATTGTTCTCATGAAGGCCATAGCCAGATCCCACGTCTGGTGGCCTGGCATTGGCGCGGACTTGGAGCTCTGTGTCCGACGGTGCACCATTTGTGCCCAACTCAGGAATGCCCCCAGGGAGGCCCCCCTGAGCCCCGGGCCCTGGCCCACCAAACTATGGTCGCGGGTGCACGTAGACTATGCGGGCCCATTCATGGGCAAAATGTTCCTCGTAGTTGTAGATGCATTTTCTAAGTGGATCGAATGCACCATTTTAAACTCGAGCACCACCTCCACCACTGTGGAGAGCCTTGGAACCATGTTCGCAACGCACAGCATTCCTGACATATTGGTCAGTGATAATGGTTTGTGCTTCACCAGCGCAGAATTCCAAGATTTTAATAAGTGACCACGACATAAATAACGTTAAGACGGCACCTTTCAAGCCGGCCTCCAACGGCCAGGCGGAGCGAGCAGTGCAGATCATTAAACAAGGCATGCTTAACATCCAAGGTCCCACACTGCAGGGCTGCCTGTCGCAACTGCTGCTGGCATACAGATCTCGTCCGCATTCATTGACTGGCGATCACCCCGCGCAACTATTAATGAAATGGACCTTAAAGACAAGGCTCTCATTAATCCTCCCAGACATGCATGAAATCGTTGAGGCAAAGCGCCGTAAGCTAACCGAGTATCATGACCGAAATTCGAGGGGGAGGTGGAATGAGATAGGGAACAAAGTGTTTGTGCTAAACTATGGCAGGGGTCCCAAATGGCTTGCAGGGACAGTAACAGGCAAGGAAGGAAACAGAATACTGGTGGTACAAATGGACAATGGCCAAACCTGCCGGAGGCATGTAGACCAAGTCAAAAGCAGATTTACCGACAATACTGCTGAACCAGAGGCAGACTACAATGTGGAACTCACACCACACCTGGTGGACAGACAGAGGGAACAACCTGAGGAAAGGACAATCCCAACAGACAGCCCAGGTGAGACACCAACAATCATACTGAATGAAACAGACAGCCCAGGCGAGATACCAGCAATCACCCCAAAAGAACAACAACACCAAGGCAAACAACTGAACCACAACTAAGATGCTCCACGTGAGAGCGTAGACCACCTGAGAGACTGAACCTGTAAAGACAATAAGACCTTGGGGGAGGGTGATGTCATGTATCTCACATTACTGTACATAACTGAATCTTACCAAGCTATACATGACTGTAACCAGAGATGACCTGTAACCACAAGCTTAACTTACCACCAGGGGTGCACTTGCAGGAGACACTGGATACCTGTCCCAGACAGGTATATAAGGACAGGTCTCAGGCAAGTGTGGCATTCGAGAGCTGTGTAATAAAGGTGCAGGTCCTGAGTGACCTTGACTTCAGTATGTGCCTCGTGTGAATCTGTACTGCAGGGACAGGACTTTACAGTTACTGTATTGATTCCATCGGGGATTCTCCTTCATGTAGCAGGCACCCATGCATTTACTAAGGGGTGGCCTTCAGTCCCAGTTAAGGACACATTCCTTTTGTACATCTCTTCCAGCATGACCTCCAACTCTTCATCAAAAGTAGCAGAGCTGCCTACATGTCTCCTCTGTACCATTGTCAACAATTAAAGAGGAAAGAAAGAACTTGCAATTACAAAGCCACTTTCAGGATGTCCATAATCATTTTGGCAATTAATTATTGTTGAAGTGTTGCCACTGTCATTATGTAGGCAAACCTGCCAGCCAATCGGCAAACAGCAAGGTCCCCATCACAGCAAATGAATGAAAGACCAGTTAATCTGTTTGCAGCGATGTTTGTTGAGGGAGGAATATTGGTGAGGACATTGGGAGAACTCCGTGCTCTTTTATGAATAGTGCATTTGAATATTTTATGTCCATCTGAACAGGCAGGCGAGTCCTTGATTTAATGTCTATCTTAAAAACAGCACCTCCAGCAATGCAGCACCAATCAAGTGTTGGCTTATGATTAAGTGCTCAAGTAAATTGTGAGGTGTGAACCCATGACCTTTCTGGCTCAGAGGCATGAGCACTGCTACTGAGCCAAGCTGATACTAGTGATTTTTTCTGTCACCACCACAATTTCCACTTTAATGTCCTTTGAAGTCCAGTGTGCTAAAGGCCAAGCTTTCTGGGTGAGCTTTTCATGGGCCAGGAGTCTATTTAAAATAGGGGGAGGGAGTCCTGTTCTTCTGTTCCTGTTCGAAACTTTGGCACGGCCAAATGTCTGAGCTGCTGGCACAGGCATGCCTGTGTGGTGGACCAGTTCAAACCTATTTTTGCCATTTTTGGGATAAGCAATATGGAAAAAGCAGGTAATTAGCATCATAAAGATAAAACGGTCACAGCGAACAAAAGTGGCAGAGCAGGCTTGATGCAAGGTTTTGACTTACCTCTGATTGATCCCATAGTGACCAGTCAGAATGAAAAGCCATAAATAGAAAGTGCCCATGAGAGTTATAAACAAAACTCAGACTGCCAATGGCACCAGGTGAGTATCCCGGCCTGAATTGAGATGGAGCAGTATTGGCAGCATGTGTGTGACAAACCCTCGACCTCTGAGTGACACCCTCCTCATCCCTTTTATAGGGGGCACTTTTGGAAAAAAATATGATTTTAGTGCCCAAAAAAAAAACCCACAAAAACACAAAAAAAAACAAAAAAAAAAGGGCCTTGAAAATGTTTGGTGTGTCCCCCAGATCGGGGGGCCACGATTTAATGTTTTAGTTTCCTCCCAAAAAGAGTTCTAAGTGACACCCTGACAAATGTGAGTAACTAGTAATGCTTCCCTATTGGTTATTCCTCCCCCACTCTGATACTTCCCTCAAACAATCAATCAGTCATTGATCATCGCCAACTTATACTCCAGGGTGTGCACGGCCAGTCAGCAATGCCATAGGAGATCAACCAGCTTAGGGGGAAAAGCCTCTTAATATGAAATAGCTTCAAAATCACTTTGCAGTGCTTATGATATATAGAGGCTTACAGTTGTGAAACTGCAAAATGTTTAGCATTCTACTAATCAGCAAAAGAAATTGCTAGTCACACAAGCACTAATAACAAAAAGGTGAAATTTGAATGCTGTAAAGAAGTTTGTATAAAAGTGCAATACTGAGTAAATAGTAGAGTTCTAAAGCCGCCATTATATGCAACACCACATCAACAAACATTTAGTTTAAAGCAGACAATTGAAGTATAGAAACATAGAAACATAGAAAATAGGTGCAGGAGTAGGCCATTCGGCCCTTCGAGCCTGCATCACCATTCAATAAGGTCATGGCTGATCATTCCCTCAGTACCACTTTCCTGCTTTCTCTCCATACCCCTTGATACCTTTAGCCGTAAAGGTTATATCTAACTCCCTCTTGAATATATCCAATGAACTGGCATCAACAACTCTCTGCGATAGGGAATTCCACAGGTTAACAACTCTGAGTGAAGAAGTTGCTCCTCATCTCAGTCCTAAATGGCTTACTCCTTATCCTTAGACTATGTCTTCTGGTTCTGGATTCCCCAACATCAGGAACATTCTTCCCGCATCTAACCTGTCCCGTCCCGTCAGAATCTTATACGTTTCTATGAGATCCTCTCTCATCCTTCTAAACTCCAGTGAATACAGGCTCAGTCGATCCAGTCTCTCCTCATATGTCAGTCCTGCTATCCCGGGGAATCAGTCTGGTGAACCTTCGCTGCACTCCCTCAATAGCAAGAATGTCCTTCCTCAGATTAGGAGACCAAAACTGAACACAATATTCCAGGTGAGGCCTCACTAAAGCCCTGTACAACTGCAGTAAGACCTCCTTGCTCCTATACTCAAATCCGCTAGCTATGAAGGCCAACATACCATTTGCCTTCTTCACCGCCTGCTGTATCTGCATGCCAACTTTCAATGACTGATGTACCATGACACCCAAGTCTCGTTGCACCGCCCCTTTTCCTAATCTGCCGCCATTCAGATAATATTCTGCCTTTGTGTTTTTGCCACCAAAGTGGATAACCTCACATTTATCCACATTATACTGCATCTGCCACTCGTTTGCCCACTCACCTAACCTGTCCAAGTCATCCTGCAGCCTTTTAGCGTCCTCCTCAAAGCTCACACCGCCACCCAGCTTAGTGTCATGTGGAAACTTGGATATATTACACTCATTTCCCTCATCCAAATCATTGATGTATATTGTAAATAGCTGGGGTCCCAGCACTGAACCCTGCGGCACTCCACTAGTCACTGCCTGCCATTCTGAAAAGGACCCGTTTATCCCGCCTCTCTGCTTCCTGTCTGCCAACCAGTTCTCTATCCACATTACCCCCAATACCATGTGCTTTGATTTTGAACACCAATCTCTTATGTGGGACCTTGTCAAAAGCCTTTTGAAAGTCCAAATACACCACATCCTCAAAAAATTCTAGAAGATTTGTCAAGCAGGATTTCCCTTTCATAAATCCATGCTGACTTGGACCGATCCCATCACTGCTTTCCAAATATGCTGCTATTTCATCTTTAATAATTGATTCCAATATTTTCCACACTACTGATGTCAGGCTAATCAGTATATAATTACCTGCCTTCTCTCTCCCTCCCTTCTTAAAAAGTGGTGTGCAGCAGCAGGTCAGAGTGCAAAGGTAAGAGTTTGGTAAGTGGGAGAACTTTAAGGGTTAATCCCTTTTAAACCATTTCAAGGTTGGTGTAAATTGCCAGTGACAATTTCTAGTTGCCTCTAAAAGGTAAAATAAGATTACAAGTTTAAGTAAAACTGCAATAATAAACAGATAGGATTCTTGTCGGTTTAAACAGAGACAAACAAGCAAGCTAGCTTAGTTAATTGGACAGCTAGTAAAAACTGGTTCCCTAAACAGGCCAGTGGTGAGTCAGCCAGGAACAGTATAAAAAGAGGGGGCTTGGTGCAGTCTTGCTCAGAGTGCAAAGGTAAGAGTTTGGTAAGTGGGAGAGTTCAGGCAAGTGGGAGCAGGTGGTGTTGCTTTGTCTTGTTTTCCCCACCAGTGCTGACTTCCCGACCTGGGAGGAAAAGAAAACGAAGTGTGACGTCACAGCAAGAGGTTCGGGGATGTCGGAGCGGCCTATAAAGGCCTAGCGGCAGTTGAAAGGCGGCTGCAGTCGGAGAGGCGTGAGTTCGGTGACGTCGGAGCGGTCTATAAAGGCCAGCTGGTGCAGCTGCAGCAGGGAGAGAAGGCAAAAAAGTAGTAAAAAGAAATCGAAAGGTGATGTCACAACCAAGAGGGTGAGTGATTGGCTGGTGATGAGTAGTTTTTTCTTCTTTTCTTTATCAGTAAGTAAACTTTAGCATTAATGTTGCCAAATTAAGTTAATCTAGGGGTTAAGTCATGGCAGGAGAGCTCGGACACGTATTATGCTCCTCCTGTACGATGTGCAAAGTCAGGGATACTTCCGGTGTCCCTGACGACTAGGTGTGCGGGAAGCACATCCACCTGCAGCTCCTGACAGACTGCATTGCAGCACTAGAGCTGCGGTGGATTTACTCTGGGGCATCCACGATGCTGAGAATGACGTGAATAGCATGTTTAGTGAGTTGGTCTTACCGCAGGTAAAGGTTACACAGCCAGATAGGGGATGGGTGACCAACAGGAAGAGCAGTGGAAGGAAGTTGATGCAGGTGTCCCCTGCAGTCATCCCCCTGCAAAACAGAAACACCGCTTTGGGTACTGTTGAGGGGGATGACTCATCAGGGGAGGGCAGCAGCAGCCAAGTTCATGGCACCGTGGGTGGCTCTGCTGCACAGGAGGGCAGGAAAAGGAGTGGGAGAGCTATAGTGATAGGGGATTCTATTGTCAGGGGAATAGATAGATGTTTTTGCGGCAGCATCCGAGACTCCAAGATGGTATGTTGCCTACCTGGTGCAAGGGTCAAGGATGTCTCGGAGCGGTGCAGGACATTTTGAAGGGGGAGGGTCGTGGTGCATATAGGTACCAACAATATAGGTAAAAAATGGGATGAGGTCCTACAAGATGAATTTAGGGAACTAGGAGCTAAGTTTAAAAAGTAGGACCTCAAAAGTAGTAATCTCAGGATTGCTACCAGTGCCACGTGCTAGTCAGAGTAGGAATCGCAGGATAGCTCAGATGAATACGTGGCTTGAGGAGTGGTGCAGAAGGGAGGGATTCAAATTCCTGGGACATTGGAACCGGTTCTGGGTGAGGTGGGACCAGCACAAACCAGATGGTCTGCACCTGGGCAGGACCGGAACCAATGTCCTAGTGGGAGTGTTTGCTAGTGCTGTTGGGGAGGGGTTAAACTAATATGGCAGGGGGATGGGAACCTATGCAGGGAGACAGAGGGAAGTAAAATGGGGCCAGAAGCAAAAGATGGAAAGAAGAAAAGTAAAAGTGGCGGGCAGAGAAACCCAAAGCAAAAAGGGCCACATTACAGCAAAATTCTAAAGGGGCAAAGGGTGTTTAAAAAAACAAGCCTGAAGGCTCTGTGCCTCAAAGTGAGGAATATTCGCAATAAGGTGGATGAATTAACTACGCAGATAGCAGTTAACGGATATGATGTAATTGGCATCACGGAGACATGGCTTCAGGGTGACCAAGGCTGGGAACTCAACATCCAGGGTATTCAACATTTAGGAAAGATAGACAGAAAGGAAAAGGAGGTGGGGTGGTGTTGCTGGTTAAAGAGGAAATTAATGCAATAGTAAGGAAGGGCATTAGCTTGGATGATGTGGAATCTGTATGGGTGGAGCTACCGAATACGCTAGTGGGAGTTGTGTACAGACCACCAAACAGCAGTAATGAGGATGGGGACAGCATCAAACAAGAAATTAGGGATGCATGCAATAAAGGTACTGCAGTTATCATGGGCGACTTTAATCTACATATAGATTGGGCTAACCAAACTGGTAGCAATGCGGTGGAGGAGGATTTCCTGGAGTGTATTAGGGATGGTTTTCTAGACCAATATGTCGAGGAACCAACTAGAGGGCTGGCCATCCTAGACTGGGTGATGTGTAATGAGAAAGGAGTAATTAACAATCTTGTTGTGCGAGGCCCCTTGGGGATGGGTGACCATAATATGGTAGAATTCTTTAAGATGGAGAGTGACAAAGTTAATTCAGAGACGAGGGTCCTGAACTTAAGGAAAGGTAACTTTGAATGTATGAGACGTGAATTGGCTAGAATAGACTGGCAAATGATACTTAAAGGGTTGACGGTAGATAGGCATTGGCAAACATTTAAAGATCACATGGATGAACTTCAACAATTGTACATCTCTGTCTGGAGTAAAAATAAAACGGGGAAGGTGGCTCAACCGTGGCTAACAAGGGAAATTAAGGATAGTGTTAAATCCAAGGAAGAGGCATATAAATTGGCCAGAAAAAGCAGCAAACCTGAGGACTGGGAGAATTTTGTAATACAGCAGAAAAGGAGAAAGGATTTAATTAGGATGGGGAAAATAGATTATGAGAGGAAACTTGCTGGGAACCTAAAAACTGACTACAAAAGCTTCTATAGATATGTGAAGAGAAAAAGATTAGTGAAAACAAATGTAGGTCCCTTGCAGTCCGATTCAGGTGAATTTATAATGGGGAACAAAGAAATGGCGGATCAGTTAAACAAATCCCTTGGTTCTGTTTTCATGAAGGATGACACAAATAACCTTCCGGGAATACTAGGGGGCCGAGGGTCTAGTGAGAAGGAGGAACTGAAATATATCCTTATAAAGCAGGAAATTGTGTTAGGGAAATTGATGGGATTGAAGACCGATAAATCCCTGTGGCCTGATAGTCTGCATCCCAGAGTACTTAAGGAAGTGGTCCTAGAAATAGTGGATGCATTGGTGATCATTTTCCAACAGTCTATTGATTCTGGATCAGTTCCTATGGACTGGAGGGTAGTTAATGTAACACCACTGTTTCAAAAAGGAGGAAGAGAGAAAACAGGTAATTATAGACCGGTTAGCCTGACATCAGTAGTGGGGAAAATGTTGGAATCAATTTATTAAAGATGAAATAGCAGCACATTTGGAAAGCTGTGGCAGGATCGGTCCAAGTCAGCATGGATTTATGAAAGGGAAATCATGCTTGACAAATCTTCTGGAATTTTTTGAGGATGTAACTAGTAGAGTGGACAAGGGAGAACTAGTGGATGTGGTGTATTTGGTCTTTCAAAAGGCTTTTGACAAGGTCCCACACGAGATTGGCGTGCAAAATCAAGCACATGGTATTAGGGGTAATGTGGATAGAGAATTGGTTGGCAGACAGGAAGCAGAGAGTCGGGATAAACGGGTCCTTTTCAGAATGGCAGGCAGTGACTAGTGGAGTGCCGCAGGGCTCAGTGCTGGGACCCCAGCTCTTTACAATATACATTAATGATATAGATGAAGGAATTGAGTGTAATATCTCCAAGTTTGCAGATGACACTAAACTGAGTGGTGGTGTGAGCTGTGAGGAGGACGCTAAAAGGCTGCAGGGTGACTTGGACAGGTTAGGTGAGTGGACCAATGCATGGCAGATGCAGTATAATGTGGATAATTGTGAGGTTATCCACTTTGGTGGCAAAAACACGAAGGCAGAATATTATCTGAATGGCGGCAGATTAGGAAAAGAGGAGGTGCAATGAGACCTGAGTGTCATGGTTCATCAGCCATTGAAAGTTGGCATGCAGGTACAGCAGGCGGTAAAGAAGGCAAATGGTATGTTGGCCTTCATAGCTAGGGGATTTGAGTATAGGAGCAGCAGGTGTTACTGCAGTTGTACAGGACCTTGGTGAGACCTCACCTGGAATATTGTGTTCAGTTTTGATCTCCTAATCTGAGGAATGACGTTCTTGATATTGAGGGAATGCAGCGATGGTTCTCCAGACTGATTCCCGGGATGGTGGGACTGACATATGAGGAGAGACTGGATCAACAGGGCCTTTATACACTGAAGTTTAGAAGGATGAGAGGGGATCTCATAGAAACTTATAAGATTTTGATGGGACTGGACAGGTTAGATGCGGGAAGAATGTTCCCGATGATGAAGTCCAGAACCAGGGGACATAGTCTAAGGATAAGGGGTAAGCCATTTAGGACTGAGATGAGGGGAAACTTTTTCACTCGGAGAGTTGTTAACCTG
Organism: Pristiophorus japonicus; assembly: GCF_044704955.1. Lineage (NCBI taxonomy): Eukaryota > Metazoa > Chordata > Chondrichthyes > Pristiophoridae > Pristiophorus > Pristiophorus japonicus. Next base: position 46,978,753 of record NC_091989.1, read on the forward strand.
TGGAATTCCCTACCAGAGAGAGTTGTTGATGCCAGTTCGTTGGATATATTCAAGAGGGAGTTAGATATGGCCCTTACGGCTAAAGGGATCAAGGGGTATGGAGAGAAAGCAGGAAAGTGGTACTGAGGGAATGGTCAGCCATGATCTTATTAAATGGTGGTGCAGGCTTGAAGACTTTTGCACCTATTTTCTATGTTTCTATGCTACATTAGCTGCACTCCAATCCATAGGAACTGATCCAGAGTTGATAGACTGTTGGAAAATGATCACCAATGCATCCTCTATTTCTAGAGCTACTTCATAAAGTACTCTGGGATGCAGACTATCAGGGCCCGGGGATTTAATGGCCTTGAATCCCATCAATTTCCCGCCTAATACGGATTTCCTTCAGTTCCTCCTTCTCACTAGACCCTCGGTCCCTTAGTATTTCCGGAAGGTTATTTATGTCTTCCTTTGTGAAGACAGAACCAAAGTATGTGTTTAACTGGTCTGCATTTCTTTGTTCCTCATTATAAATTCACCTGAATCTGACTGCAAGGGACCTACGTTTATCTTCACTAATCTTTTTCTCTTCACATATCTATAGAAGGTTTTGTAGTCAGTTTTTATGTTTCCAGCAAGTTTCCTCTCATACTCTATTTTCCCCCTCCTAATTAAACCCTTTGTCCTCCCCTGCTGCATTACAATATTCTCCCAGTCCTCAGGTTTGCTGCTTTTTCTGGCCAATTTATATGCCTCTTCCTTGGATTTAACACTATCCTTAATTTCCCTTGTTAGCCATGGTTGAGCCACCTTCCCCATTTTATTTTTACTCCAGACAGGGATGTACAATTGTTGAAATTCTTCCATGTGATCTTTAAATGTTTGCCATTGCCTATTCACCGTCCACACCTTAAGTATCACTCGCCAATCTATTCTAGCCAATTCACGTCTCATACCATCAAAGTTACCTTTCCTTAAGTTCAGGACCCTAGTCTCTGAATTAACTGTCACTCTCCATCTTAATAAAGAATTCTACCATATTATGGTCACTCTTCCCCAAGGGGCCTCGCACAACAAGATTGTTAATTACTCTTTTCTCATTACACATCACCCAGTCTAGGATGGCCAGCCCTCTAGTTGGTTCCTTGACATATTGGTCTAGAAAACCATCCCTAATACACTCCAGGAAATCCTCCTCCAACGCATTGCTACCAGTTTGGTTGGCCCAATCAATATGTAGATTAAAGTCGCCCATGATAACTGCTGTACCTTTACTGCACGCATCCCTTATTTCTTGTTTGATGCTGTCCCCAACCTCACTACTACTGTTTGGTGGTCTGTACACAACTCCCACTAGCGGTTTCTGCCCTTTGGCATTCCGTAGCTCCACCCATACCGATTGTACATCATCCAAGCTAATGTCCTTCCTTACTATTGCATTAATTTCCTCTTTAACCAGCAACGCTACCCCACCTCCTTTTCCTTTCTGTCTATCTTTCCTAAATGTTGAGTTCCCAGCCTTGGTCACCCTGGAGCCATGTCTCCGTGATGCCAATTACAACATATCCATTAACTCCTATCTGCACAGTTAATTCGTCCACCTTATTGCGAATACTCCTCGCATTGAGGCACAAAGCCTTCAGGCTTGCCTTTTTAACACCCTTTGCCCCTTTACAATTTTGCTGTAATGTGGCCCTTTTTGCTTTTTGCCTTGGGTTTCTCTGACCTCCACTTTTACTTTTCTTTTTTCTATCTTTTAGCTTCTGCCCCCATTCTACTTCCCTCTGTCTCCCTACATAGGTTCCCATCCCCCTGCCATATTAGTTTAACTCCTCCTCAACAGTACTAGTAAACACTCCCATTAGGACATTCGTTTCGGTCCTGCAGACCGTCCAGTTTGTACTGGTCCCACCTCACCCAGAACCGGTTCCAATGTCCCAGGAATTTGAATCTCTCTCTTCTGCACCACTCCTCAAGCCACATATTCATCTGAGCTATCCTGCGATTCCTACTCTGACTAGCACGTGGCACCGGTAGCAATCCTGAGATTACTACTTTTGAGGTTCTACTTTTTAATTTAGCTCCTAGCTCCCTAAATTCGTCTTGTAGGACCTCATCCCATTTTTTTAGCTATATCATTGGTATCTATATGCACCTCGACAACTGGCTGTTCACCCTCCCTGTTCAGAATGCTCTGCATCTGCTCCGAGACATCCTTGACCCTTGCACCAGGGAGGCAAGATACCATCCTGGATTCTCGGTTGCGGCCGCAGAAATGTCTATCTATTCCCCTTACAATTGAATCCTCTCAGTATCGCTCTCCCACTCTTTTTCCTGCCCTCCTGTGCAGCAGAGCCACCCACAGTGCCATGAACCTGGCTGCTGCTGCTCTCGCCTGATGAGTCATCCCCCTCAACAGTACCCAAAGCGGTGTATCTGTTGCAGGAGGATGACCGCAGGGAACCCCTGCACTACCTTCCTTCCACTGCTCTTCCTGTTGGTCACCCATCTCCTATCTGGCTGTGTAACCTTTACCTGTGGTAAGACCAACTCACTAAACGTGCTATTCACTCCATTCTTATCATCGTGGATGCTCCAGAGTGAACCCACCCGCAGCTCCAGTGATGCAATGCGGTCTGTCAGGAACTGCAGCCAGATACACTTCCCTCATATGTAGTTGTCAGGGACACTGGAAGCATCCCTGACTTCCCACATAGTACAGGAGGAGCATAACACGTGTCCGAGCTCTCCTGCCATGACTTAACCCCTAGATTAACTTAATTTGGCAACAATAGTGCAAAAGGTTACTTACTGATAAAGAAAAGAAAAAGAAAAACTACTCACCAATCACTTACCCCCATGGTGGTGATGTCACCTTTCAATTTCTTTTTTGCCTTCTCTCCCTGCTGCAGCTGCACCGGTAGGGCTTTATAGGCCTCCCAAACTCCCCGGACTTGTGCTGCTCCGAACTCCCGCTTCTCCGAAGACTGATGGGCCTTTATAGGGCTCCCGAACTCCCCGGACTCGCACTGCTCCGAAGTATCACAATATACTTCCACAGAAACACTTCTTTGGTTATTCCTCCAGGTAAGGTTTCCTTGTATATAATTGGTGACATTACAGCGATGGGAGTAACAACACCAACTTGCATTAATATCGCGCTTTGCATGTAGTAAAACATCCAAGGCACTTCACATAGGTATTATCAAACAAAATTTGACAGAGTGCCACATAAAGAGATATTAGGACAGGTGACCAAAAACTTAGTCAAAGAAGTAGGTTTTAAGGACCAACTTAATGGAGGAGGTAGAGAGGTAGAGAGGTAGAGAGGTAGAGAGGTAGAGAGGTAGAGAGGTAGAGAGGTAGAGAGGTAGAGAGGTAGAGAGGTAGAGAGGTAGAGAGGTAGAGAGGTTTCAGATGATCCACTTTTGGGTAAAACAGACATATTTTTACTAATTTGAGGAGCTTCATGCATTATCTGACTTCGCAGAAACTTAGGGGTTGAAATTCCCCTTCCCTTAAGGCCTGTTACCACCGGAAATTGCCGGTCACGCTGCGGAGCGGAATGGCCGTCGACTTTTAGTGGAATGCCCATCGCTCGCCCAATTGACCTGCCGCGGTTTCCTGGCGGTGACCATCACTGCACCGCTTCCCCCCCCCCCAACCCCATTTCCGCGGTGGTGCTGGCAAGCATTCCTAAGTGCGTCATCACTCGGCATCACTGCGTGCACCACCTAGGTCCCAGGCATGAAGCGACATTGCCCTATAAGGATTGTTCGACTGCTCGGCAGTGCCAAGGGTAGGTTCTTTTGGGTGGTGCATAGGTACTGATGCACACTGCCGGAGTGTCAAAGGTGAATAGCTTTGCGTTGATTTTGTGTCGGTGACTTTTTCCTGTTGTTTCAGAAGCAGTGAAAGGATAGAGATCGAGGATAGTGAGGATCGAGGATAGAGGATACAATGCGAGTGCACAGTGAGGATGCAGTGCGACAATCGAGAATGCAGCGCGAGGATGGAGCGCGCGGATAGAGCGCGATGATACAGTGCGAGGGTCGTGGGTACAGTGCGAGGATAGAGCGCGAGGATAGAGCGCACGGATCGTGAATACAGTGCGAGGATCGCGGATGCAGCGCATGCTGCTTTGCGAGTGCTGGAGGCGCCTTCCACCTGCAGAACTGGGAGGCCACTTCCAGGAGGCTGGGTTGGGGAGGGCTTTGAAATGGGGGCAGTGCTGGCAGGCCAACGCCTCCTGCACATTGTGCGTGCCGTCGAGGCACGGAGACGAATGCGGCGCCAGGGACAACGGCTGCAGTGACAGCGAGCAAGGGCTGCAGCTATCATTGCAGCTCAGCATGGAGAGAGCCAAGGAGATGGCAACAGAGGGGAGGCAAGAAAGGTGCCACAGGAAGGCCCTCAGCAAGGGCATCCGCTTAAGGAGGAGAGTTAGGTATGCGGACCCCCCAGGAGGCAGCCTGCAGCAGAGCCTGATGCTGAGCAGCAGCAGTCTGCAGAGGTGGAGGAGCCAGCAGAACATCAGGGAGAGCTAATGAACCCACATCACAGAGCAAGATGTCTACGCAGACGTGGGGGTGCCAGGCCATATCGAGAAAGGGTCTTCCGCCAGCAATTCTCATAGTAATATGAATAAAAATCAGTGCCTGCGCAGACTAAGATTCTGGAAGGACATCGTGACGGAACTCTGCAATTTCCTGCAGGCAGAATTGGAGCCACAGACACTGGTAAGTACAGCCCTGAACCTGGCATCCAAGGTGACTATCGCCCTGAACTTTTATGCGACTGTGTCCTACCAAGTTGCCACTGCGGATATGTGCAACATCTCGCAGTTTTCAGCCTACATGTCGATACGGGAGGTCACGGGTGCTCTGTATAGGAGAAGGGCCGACTACATCTCATTCCCTATGATCAGCGACAAGCAATTGGAGCACCAGACTGCATTCCTGTGCATTGGGGGCTTCCCCAGGGTCCAGGGTTTCATTGCCTGCACCGATGTCGGTCTCAATGTCAGTCTCGGGGCACCCCAACAAACTCCCGAGCAATTCAGAAACCGCAAGGGCTTCCTCTCCCTCAATGTTCAACTCATTTGCGACCGCAACCACAAGATTATGAAAGTGGATGCCCGGTTTCCTACCAGCCGCCACGACTCTTTCATACTGCGCCAGAGCCGTATGCCACGCCTCTTCACTGGTCCCAATGAAGCTTGCGACTGGCTCCTGGAATGACAAGGGCTACGCGCTGAGCACTTGGCTCATGACTCCTCTATGCAACCCTAGAACTGCTGGGCATCTCGCGTACAATGAGAGTCTGACGGCCACCAGGGCTATCATTGAACATACAATTACATTCGCAAACAGAGGCTCCATTGCCTGGACCACTCAGGGGGTGTGCTGCAGTACTCGCCTGAGCGTGTCTTCATATTCGTGGTGGTGTGCTGAATGCTCCACAACCTGGCCATGAGGGCACAGCCATTGGAGGACGAGGCAGCAGTGACACCCGTGGAGGAGGAGGCGCATGAGGAGAAGGAGGAGTATCCGGTAGCACATTAGGAGGAGGAGGCACAAGATGCGGGTGGGCAGCCACACAGGAGGTGGCGTCGCCATAGTGACCCTACAAGGGAAGCACAAAGCCATCTGATAGCTGCGCGGTTCACTTAACTCAATGCCCAGTTGAGCCTGCACCTTGCCATGTCCATGGGCCAATCTGTGAGCTCTCACACATCATTCCCGCACAGTAAAATGAGAGACCTCATTACAAAATTCCAAATACAAAATAAATGGGTTTCAAAAACACACACATAATTAATTATCACCCTTGTGCAACTCCTTATTACCCCTCTTACACAGACCTATTCTTACACTGTGTCGCAGTGTCTCCCCTGTGGCTGCCTCATGATTTTGGGCAGGCTGCTGTGTGTCTGTAGAGGAAGCTGCAGATGTCCTTCTCGGATGCCCTCGACCAGCTCTGACCCTGGAAGGGCCGGCTACAGACTGGGCCACATCCTCCTGTGCGCCTTCAGTCGGAAGTGGCTGGGGCGAAGCCATGGGTGGCAGCAATGGCGGAGGTAGGTCTTGGCTCAGAGCTGCTGTGAACCGGAGAGCCCACATCATTCTCCTGGTCCGAGGAGCCAGCGCCACTCCCCCGGGGCAGCAGCCCACCAAGCTGCTGGAGCACCAGTCGGTGGGGTGGGGTGGCACCATTAGGCCTCCGGTCGACCGTGGTGGAACTAGCCGCGATGGCAGCACTCCGAACTCGCATAGCCTCCAGCTGAGGCTGCATGAGAGCCGCCAACTCTGGAAGCCACCAGAGACAACAGCAGTCAGATGCTCCGTGCCCTGTTGCCCAGAGTGCACGAGAGCATTCTGAGCTTCCAGGGCAGCGGCCATCCTGTCTCACGGAACTCAGCCACCCTCGCTCCCTCGCACCTGTGCTGCAATGGCAGCTGTCACCTCCGCCAAGAGACATGTCATCGCAGCTGGATCCACACGGTCACTCTGGGATTCCACCATCGTCTGCACACTGGAAACGACGGTCCCCATGGTGTGCGCAGAGCTGTCCGCAATGCGGGAGGCAGACTCCTCCACGCTCCTCACCACTTGCGGCAGCCTCTCGGGCACCTCTTGCATTGCCGCCAAGAGGTCCGATTGCATGGCCTCCACCTTTTTGTTCATAAGCCCCAACATCGATGGGCTTGTCTGAGTCCTCCTCAGCAAGATTCTGCTGTGCACTCAACCCCCCCAGAGAGATGGCACCAGAGGTTCCTTTGCCCTTCACCATACTGCAGCCCGCTAGGCCCCAATGCAGACCTCTCTCCTAAATCTAAGCTACTCGAACGCGTATTTCCAGTATCTGAGCTGGTGCAGGGACTGTATGAAGCAGTGATGCGCTGGTGCTGGCGGAACTCTCCCCCTCTCCATCTCCCTCATCCGACAAGCCGCCAAGATCATCAAGGGTGTCAACTGTCTCCTCCTGACTGTGGCTGCCAGTAGCATCAAGGGTCTCTGTGTCACTCATGATGACACTGGGGTTATCATCTGGAATCATAAAAGGGAAAAGAGGTGCCAAGAGAGTGAGGAGCCGCATTGCACCATGCAGCAAGCAGCTAGCACAGAAGAATAAGCAATAGCCCGGTATTCAATTGCACTGTGTGCAATGCCATCTCTCCCTCAATCACTTACCCATGCTGGCCCCAGCGCCATCGGAGCAACCAGCGGCCACAGGGAGACCATGTGCGCGCCCTCTAGCCACTGCGCCCTCTCCTCGATCTGTGAACTTCACGTTTTGGGATTCGCCCCCACCAGTGGCTTGTTGGTCGGCATGGTTGTGTACCACCTTGGCCTGCAAAGCAATGAAGGGTTGGTAAGTGGCAGCTTCAAGAGACCGCGGCAATGAGCGCAAGTCTGGATCCATTACATGCAGCTGGGACTCTCAGATGCAAGGCATCCTCCATTGTGAGTGTGTGCACACATTCAGGCCTAGCAAGCAACAGGCACTTCAGCTGCTAAGTAATGTTGTTGAGAAACAAGTTAAGGTGAAGGGGAGTGTGGCAGATGTAATGTGAGGAGTTAGGGGAACACGTACTCACTTTCATCACTCGAATAAGGTCGATTAGCCTTTTCCTGAATTGGTTGGGGGTCCGCTGGTGAATTGACGTCCCCGAAACCTCCTCCGCAATTTCCCTCCAGGCTTCAGTGAAGACGCTCCGAGTTGGTCTCCCACCACTTTCGGGGAAGAGTAGCTGCCTCCTTCCCTCCACAGCTTCCATCAGAGTCTCCAGCTCTGTGTCGCTGAAGCGGCTGGCCCTCCTCAAACTTCCCCTTGCAGCCATCTCCTCAGATCCAAGTCAGACCGAAGTCAAGACACCGCTACAAAACCTGCCCTTTTAGAAGGCCAGGGAGCAGCTGTATCGTTAGGATTAAATGGTTAGGAGCGGAATTGCGCGATCCAAACGCCGCTCCGCTCAAGCCCTTACCACCAGCCATTACCACCCTGCTCCGTTTTGGGCCCGAACAAACAGAATATCCCTCTTAAAACCACCCCATCCATCTTGGCGGTAAGGGACGCTCAAATGCGGTGCGTGCTCCCCGTTTCGGGCGGAGGGTAGTTTTGGCCCCTTAGTCCTCTGTCAGAGTCCAGTCAAAACAGAGTGATATATCTGAAGCATATTAATGCATCAAGTAATAAGTATAAGATATGGGGCCCGTATTTGATGAAGGCCCCCGCTCGCCCAAGTGTTGCCCAGATGGCCGTCGAGGTATCTGACGGTATTTTGGGTGGAGTTTTCATCAAAAATGTCCTTCAAAGGGCGGCGGGCAGCAAATGAGGGACTTACGCCGCCAATCTGGCTGGCATCCGGCGGGAGCTCCCACTCTCGGTGGCAAAGGTGCTTGCTGCCCAAGTGCCGCTGTGGATGGAGTTGGGCCCAGGTAGGGTCGAAGACCTGCAAAGAGAAAGCATTAAAAGAAAATACCATCGGAAGACCTTCAGGTAAGTCCCTGTGAAGAAAAAAGTTTAAAAATGTTTACTCACCTTTATTTTCAGCTCTTCATGCCTACCGTTGGGGACAGACCAGCCTCCTCATTGCGGTCCACCCCCGTCCTGGCGCCGACTCGCCCCCGCACCAATCTGGCATCTCGGCGGGCGGGAGTCCACTTACGCCACTCGGCCGTCCGCTGACGTCAGCGGGTGGTTCCCGGCAGCTCTCCCCTCCCACCCGCTCCAGACCAGATTGAAACTGGCACTGGGCGAAACCCGAGGAGGAATGTCGGTCGCAGTGGTGGACAGTCGGCGGCAGTGGGCCCATCAATTTCGGGCTCCTGGCTTGGGACATGCTTTTCCTCACAAACTTTTATTTTATCATCCACCTCTGCCCACAAAATTCTTATTGATGTAAACATTGAAGCTGCGTGTGAAAGGCTAAAGCTGCCCTCAAGATACTGAATGTTAGCGGGCGGCATTGACTGAATATTACCACCACCCCCCCTCCTCCTCTCCCCCCCCCCCCCCCGCCCCCAATTCCCCATCGCTCATTCTGTATGTAGACAGCAACAATAGCAGATGTTACGGAACGGTTTGACTTGTCCGGATACTCCTTGGCATCTTCTCCTTCAGCTGCTGGGTTGCCAGAGTACTAACCAAGCTCTACATTTTCAATATGCACTTCACGAATGTACTTCAGAACCTTCACCTGCAAACAGGATTAAAAAAGCAATCATTATAGAATCCCTCAGAAGCTTTCACAATATTGCAATTAGATTACCTACTTCTGCAGCATCTGAATCAATATTATATGATTAGTAGCTCTTATGGATTACACGTTGATGTGTAAACCTTCATACACAGAAACCTAAATAATTCGATCAAGCAATAATGGATTCTGGAGATACATGACTCTCTATTAACTGAAATGTTACCATCACTTTATGATAAGTTTTATATGCAGCTCTTCATAGCTAGGATGGATGTGATTCAAGAGGATTACCACACACTGCATTATTACACAGAAAGTCATTGGTAAGAGCAGAAACGTAAAACCTATAGTATGCTGGAGTCATTTCTCCCAGTAAAACCGTCACACATGCCCCGCTTAAAATATTCTGTTCTAAAAAAAAATGCTGGACATTTATGTGGACCTGCACATATAAATATGGTAAAATATTTGATGACATTTTGTTTATAAGTAATAAAAAGAAAATGTGCATTTATATTGCATCTTATCACATCTTCAGAATATCCCAAAGCATTTATCTCCACTATTTTTTTTAGGTCTATCCACTTTTGTTATGTAGACAAACATGGCAGCCAATTTGCAAACAACAAGGTCTCACAAAAGGCAAATGAGATGTTAACATTTAAACTAGTTTTGGTGGTGTTGGTTGAAATGGGAATCTTGGTCAGGTCTCCAGACAAACTCTCTGCTCTTCTTCAAATAGTGCCCTGAGATCTTTTACATCCATCTGATCAAGCAAACAAAGTCATGGTGTAACAGTCCATCTGAAGGATAGCAGCTCTATCAATACAGCACTCCCTCTCTGAAATGTCAGCATTTATTTTGTACTCAAGTCCTGTGAGGAACTTGAGCCCACAATCTTCTGACTCAGTGGCAAGAGTATTACCAACTGAGCCAAACTCAAAGCAATATAATGTAAATACATCCACTTGAGAGGGCAGATGGGGCCTTGGTTTAATGTCTCATCTGAAAGATGGCACCTCTGACAGTGCAGCATTCCCTCAGTACTGCACTGAATTGTCAGCCTGGATTGTGTGCTCAAGTCTCCAGAGTGGGGTTTGAACCCAAAACCTTTTGACTCAGAAGCAAGAGGGCTACCACTGAGCCAAGGCTGACACACTGAGGCATGTCGGGCCTTTTCTCATTGCTGACTTTTACAACAGGGTACACAGGCAAGGGGTTGGGAGTAATTGTTATACTCTTGTGGGGGAAGTGTTGTGTGGATTGTTGGGTTTCAATCAAGAGTTGTTGCCATTTTTGTGTCCATTTCACATTGTTCCTTGCCTCCTGTGAGCTAAGGGATGCATGCTGGGTTGTAAAGTGGCCAATGAATATTGTGGGAAGTAAATAGCTTGAGCTGAGCTAGCAACACGCCCAATGACCACAAACAATGGCAGCTGGCACCACTATCAGCAGTGTTTATATTTACCACCATTGGTGTTGCTGCCTCCTGAGGTGCCAGGGAAATCAACTGTTGAGGTGGCATGTCCAAAAGCAGCATTATAACCTCATTTATTTTACAGCTGCCCTGTAATGTAAAGGGGTCATGAAAAAACACAAAAGTGCTTAAATTAACCATGTTTTATTTCATGGAGACTGTTTCTTGGCTGTGCTTTTCCATGTGTCACCTTGCAACAAATGTGCCTCCAACAGCTCAGCATTTCATTTTAACCACTAAACAAATAAGGATCAGAGATAGTGTTTGATCCCGCTCACCTCACAGCAAGTATCTCAATCTGTTCAGCAATTCATTGCTACTGACAAACAAATATCCATCAAAGACAGGCCTTTGCAGAGTAGGCAAGCTGTTCAAGCATGAAATAATCTCTGGAAAAACTCAGCTAGTAACCCAATGGGGGGAAATGACTCCCTGCATCATGAGAACTGCTGGCAAAGTCACTGGCAGATCCTTGCAACAGGGATGAGCGAGAAACTAGCTTACTACATGAAAAACATGCATTGTCTATTAAACAGCACCTTTCAAAGATCAGCACCAGATTTTGGCAATGCTGGTAATGTTCTGTGCTTTCGATGGCATTTCCTCAAACTAAAATAAAAAGAGAATAAGGTCTTTCTGTTTCAGCTTCTTTTATTTATCTAGTATTCATTGTGGAGGCTCGATAATATATATCATAATTGTGTCTATTTGCAAAGAATTCAAGGGAAGGAAAGACAATCAATGAATCCAAAGAAAAATAATTGCTAGTCCCATACTGGAACATTAGGGGGCCATCTTAACCTAACCCATCAATCGGGAAGCTGACAAGATCGGGTGCAAGGCTGGTTATACACTGCGTTGATTTTACCCTCCATTGACATCTGTGGAGAGTCATATTAAGCGGGGTGTAACACTGGGCTTCCACCCAACCCATTGGTTTCCCGCCTGGCGAGTTAGGTTAGCATTCCCCCCAGACAGCCAGGCAAATTTACCAATCTGTACTTACAATGTGCAAAATGATTTCAAATTGAAATTGCTAGGTTTTAGAATCTATCCCACCAGAAACGTAACTGGACCAGTCACATAAATACCATGGCAACAAGAGCAGGTCAGAGGCTGGGTATTCTGTAGTGAGTGTCTCACCTCCTGACTCCCCATCTACAAGGCACAAGTCAGGTAATCCTCTCCTGGATGAATTGCCTGGATGAGTGCAGCTCCAACAACAATGAAGAAGCTCGACACCATCCAGAACAAAGCAGCCTGCTTGATTGGCATCCCATCCACCACCTTCAACGTTCACTCCCTCCACCATCATGGCACACCGTGGCTGCAGTGTGTACCATCTACAGGAGACACTCCAGCAACTCGCCAAGGCTTCTTCGGCAGCACCTCACAACCCCGCGACCTCTGCCACCTAGAAGGATCAGGGCAGCAGACGCATGGGAACACCATCACCTGCAAGTTCCCCTCCAAGTTTCACACCATCCTGACTTGGAAATATATCGTTGTTCCTTCATCATTGCTGAATCAAAATCCTGAAACTCCCTCCCTAACAGCCTTGTGGGAGTTCCTTCACTACAAGGACTGCAGAGGTTCAAGAAGGCAGCTCATCACCACCTCCTCAAGGGCAATTAAGGATGGGCAATAAATGCTGGCCTTGTCAGCGATGCCCACATCTCGTAAAAAATAAAAAAAATTCACTTGTGGGCAGGTTCCAGAGAGCAGGTACTGGTACCATCAGGGCAACTGTTCGCAAAGTGGTTGGTATAGTGATTGCCCCATGAATGACATTAATCAACACAATGAATCAATAAACCTAGAGGTGAAACCTGGGCAACAAAAGAATACCCTGCCCCCCCCCACCCCACCCGTGACCTCACCACCCCATGACCTCACCACCCATTAAGAGGGAAGATGCTCCCTTAACCACTTTGAATAAGGAATACATTTTGCTCGTTCCAAGATATTTTCTATACTGCCTTTAATATAGAAGAATGGAATGGAGTGAAATAACATAATGGTTTACAGATGAAATTAATAAGTGGATGCTGCGTGATGGTGGGAGATTTAAGAGAAGATGAAAAATGGGTGGCTGGTAGGGAGGACTTCAGAAAATTCAAATCTAGAGGTAGCAAAAGTGTGGATAAGAATTGCAATGGCAGTGGGGATGAGGCATGGATGGAAGTGGTTGATGTAACAGGTGGACGTCATCTTCTTCTTCTTCTTAGGCAGCCCCTCGGAGTCGAGGATGACTTGCTTCCACACTAATATGAGTTCTCAGATGACTGATGAGTCCAATGCGGGACCTACAGTCTCTGTCACAGGTGGGGCAGATGATGGTTGAAGGCACGGGTGAGTGGGGTGCTTGGGTTGCCGTGTACTCCTTCTCTGATTGCGTTTCGCTTCCGCTTGCTCCCGGTGAAGAGACTCGAGGTGTTCGGTACCTTCCAGGATGCTTCTCCACTTTGAACGGTCTTGGGCCAGGGATTCCTAGGTATTGGTGGGGATGTTGCACTTTTTCAAGGGGGCTTTGAGGGTGTCCTTGAAGGGTTTCCTCTTGCTTGCTGTGTCGGAGCTCTGAGTAGAGTTCTTGTTTTGGGAGTCTAGTATCAGGCATGCAGACGATGTGACCCATCCATCGGAGCTGATCGAGGATGGTCAATGCTTCGATGCTGGGGATGTTGGCCTGAGCGAGAACACTGACGTTGGTGCGTCTATCCTGCCAATGGATTTGCAGGATCTTGCGGAGGCAGCGTTGGTGGTACTTCTCCAGGGCTTTAAGGTGCCTGCTGTACATAGTCCATGTCTCTGAAGCATATAGAAGGATGGGTATCACTACTTTATAGTCCATGAGCTTGGTGCCGGGTTTGAGGTATTGGTCTTCAAACTCCTCTCTTCCTCAGGTGACTGAAGGCTGCACTGGCCATGTTGGACTTTGTCATTAACATCTGCCCTTGTTGACAGTAGGCTCCCAAGGTATGGAAAATGGTCCACATTGTCCAAGGCCTCGTCATGGATCTTGATAATCGGGGGGGCAGTACTGTGTAGTGGGGACAGGTTGGTAGAGGACCTTTGTCTTACAGACGTTTAGTGTAAGGCCCATACTCTCGTACGCTTCAGTGAAGATGTTGACGATGGTTTGGTGTTCGACCTTTGATGGTGAGTAAATGCAAGCATCATCTGCATACTGTAATTCAATGACAGAGGATGGGACGACCTTGGATCTGGACAAGAGGCGATGGAGGTTGAACAGTTTCCTGTTTGTTTTGTAGATTAGCTCCATTCCAGCGGGGAGCTTACTGAAGGTGAAAAGGAGCATTGCAGCAAGGAAGATCAAGAAGAGCGTTGATGCAATGACACAGTCTTGCTTGACCCCGGTCCGCACGCGCATTGGGTCTGTGGTGGATCCATTGGTCAGGATCCTGGCTTTCATGTCATCGTGAAGCAGGCAGAGAAAGATGATAAACTTGAGGGTGGCCGAATTTGAGGTGGACACTCCATAATCCCTCATGGTTGACAGTGTCGAAGGCTTTTGAGAGGTCAAAGAAGGCCATGTACAGACGTTGGTGTTGCTCCCTGCGTTTCCCTTGAATTTATCATCATCATAGGCAGTCCCTCGAAATCGAGGAAGATTTGCTTTCCCTCCAAAAATTAGTTCTCAGGTGACTGTACAGTCCGATCCGGGAATTACAGTCTCTGTCACAGGTGGGACAAACAGTCGTTGAAGGAAAGGGTGGGTGGGGAGTCTGGTTTGCCGCACATTCCTTCCGCTGCCTGTACTTGTCCTCCGCATGCTCTCGGTGACGAGACTCGAGGTGCTCAGTGCCCTCCCAGATGCTCTTACTCCACTTAGGCCAGGGATTCCCAGGTGCCGGTGAGGATATTGCACTTTATCAAAGAGGCTTTGAAGGTATCCTTGAAACGTTTCCTCTGCCCACCGGGACTCACTTGTCATGTAGGAGTTCCAAATAGAGTGCTTGCTTTGGGAGTCTTGTGTTGGGCATGCAGACGATGTGGCCCGCCCAACGGAGCTGGTCGAGTGTGGTCAGTGCTTCAATGCTGGGGATGTTGATCTGATCGAGAACACTGACTTTGGTGCATTTATCTTCCCAATGGATTGCAGGATCTTGCGGAGGAAGCGTTGATGGTATTTCTCCAGCGCTTTGAGGTGTCTACTGTATTGAATTTCTTGAATTTGAATCGCGGTGAAGATCATGGGCTAGACTTTCCTTAAAGGCCCTCAACACCCGATTGCCCACTGAGAAGAACCACTAACGTTCGACGAAAAAAGCTGGTGAGAATTTCCATTTTAATGTTTAAAGTAAGTAAAACTAATCACCCGGCGAGAAAATGGGCGTTGCACACTCATTGTCGATGGTTTTCTTGGCGGATAAGTGGAAAGTTAGCAGCGTGAGTGGTCGTTACCGGAATGGACGGTAAGTAGTAAAATTTAGTCCAAGGCTGCAGTTGGGCCTAGGGAGGAGGGAAAACTTTTTTTTAAATTTTCATTAAAAAAATGTACAAACCATTCCCAAGTCATAATCGCCGTTTTAAAATTTTAAAAATATAATTAAAGAACCTTTAACTTACCTTTCTTTGCAGGGTCCCCCCTTACCGCCCTGTAAAAGTCTGTTGTTCCCGGCGTTGTACGTGGGCGGTTAAGTCCCGGCGGGCAACTTCAGATGTGGCCGATACCAAGGCAAAAAGTTATGTGGAAACTCTCGCCGGGCGGAAAACCAGCTGTACCGCTGAGAAAATCGCCGGCAATGAAGCTGAAAGTCTAGCCCCATGTCTATTGTGCCCCTTAGTGGGCGGAGTCCGCAGACAAATGTATGTTAGTTTGGGGTAGTCCAGAGATATGGGGTTTATTCTTCTTAAATTGCTGCCCGAGTCCAGCAAAATGTCATGGAAAAATTGGTCTCTAACAAAGAAAGAAAGAAAGAATTTGCACTATATGGCGCTTTTCTCTCCTCAGGACATCCCAAAGCACTTTACAGCCAATTAAGTATTTTTGAAGTGCAGTCACTGTTGTAATGTAGAAAACGTGGCAGCCAATTTGTGCACTGCAAGGTCCCACAAACAGCAATAAGATAATGACCAGATAATCTGTTTTAGTGATGTTGGTTGCGGGCTAAATATTGTCTAGGATACTTCTTTGCTCCTCGTTGAATAGTGTCATAGGATCTTTTATGTCTAATCTGGAAGGGGCTCTTCAGCCAATGGGAGAAGGCGATTGAGGAGGATTCTTGCGATGACTTTCCCTGTGACAGACAGCAGGGAAACTCCTCTTTACTTACTGCAATCAGACTTGTCAACTTTCTTGAAGATGGTCACAATTACAGTGTTTCTGAGATCCCCTGGCATGCTCTCCTCCTTCCAAATAGGTTGGGAGCCATATACTACATCCTATGAAACCCAGGGAGAGAGGATCTGTGGGAAGGAGAAAGGAGGGCCTATTGGGATATATATCTGTGTGTGTCAGTGTGTGTGTGTACTAGGCCCATGCAGCGGAGCCTGGTCTCTAATCGTCCTGGTGGAAGTCTGCAGTCTTGGTGATGAATAGGATGCCAATGAACAAGAAAGAAAATCTATTTAAATCCTGAAATGTAATGTTCCTACTCCATCATCCAGCTTAGTTTTTATAATTTTGAAAATTTGTATTTCATGGCTGGCTCCATGATTATCTCCAGGTGAAAATAATCATATTTCTAAAAACTTACAAAACTGAAATATCAGCTTGGCTCAGTTGTTTGCACCCTCAGCTCAGAGGAGGTCGTGGTGTACATACAATCTAGGCTGGGTATACGAAGGGAGTGTTGCATTATCAGAGGCGCCATCTTTAAGAGATTAAATCAAAGCCAGTCTGCTTGATCAGGTGGATGTAAAAGATCCCAAAGGAGTCTGAAAAAGGATAGCGAGTTCTCCCACCATCTTGATCAATATCTGTCCCTCAAGCAACACCACTAAAAACAGATTTATCATATTGCTGTATGCAAATAGGCTGCTGAGTTTGACTACAAAACAACAAGTGGCTACATTTCAAAAGTATTTCAGAGGTTATGAAGTGCTTTGGGACATCCTGAGGACACAATGTGTTATTAAAAATGTAAGTTCTTTCTTTTTTAAGTCTCAGATATAATCATTTTAATTCCACTGCTTTATGACTAAGAGCTGCTATGAAACTGCAGGCAGTTTTAAATGAATGTTTTTTTCATTTTCCCATCAGCTTTTGCTGAGAGCAAATCATTTGATTAAGCTAACTGGATCCCACAGTGACTGTAAACACAGTTACTGTCTACAATTAAAGTTCACAACGCATTAGTGCCAGTTTGGAGTAAATAAGTCAAGGCATATTCTGTCTGGCTATCAAAGAAAATGTGTTTCATGGGTGGTTTAATTTAATAATAAATCTTTCACAGAGATAATACCAGTTTACATAGAATGTAAAAAGATTTGGTCTCTATACATTAATGCATAATATTCCATTAGACTGGACTTTAATAGCTCCATTGTTTTTCCAAAGATACACTGAAAAGCTAATGTTTTAAAGGTGCCTTAGAAGGCAAACTGGAAGCATGTATTCACCTTGAATGACATCTCTCAATTAACTGTTGCATAGTTATTATTTCCTCAGAGAATCTAGGGAAAATACAAATGTCATTTTACACTGTGCGACTTTACAACTATCATACCACTAGCTGAATTTATTCCGTCAAAAGGTCTTCACTGAAGAAAAGTACATTCAAACAAATTCATATATCAAGTCTTGAGCTAGCTTGTGAACTGAAGCCTGCACCATAGGGTGGCAACTTAATGATTCTCCAATATGGTACTCTCCATAAATGCTATCTAGGCTATCTGGGACAGGTAAGACGTTGGGGCTAATAACATGGGAACTTCAAGGGAGACCAGCTAAAAAGTGGAAAGATTAGTTTACTGGGCATCACTGTTCTCCACATAAGGTAGGACTTCCTACACCATGCCCTCTAAAGCCTGATTTGCATTAGAAATCATGGTGCAGACTCCCCCAACTAAATATTTTAGAAAGCAAAACCGACACAACCAGCAGCCCTTTAACAGCTGCTGATTCCCAATAATTACCCCAGCAACCTCAGCACTCTCCCACTGTTTAAATGAGCTGACTTCACATTATGGGCCAAGGTCAGCTCGTAACCCTACACATGTGGCCAATGCCAGATGCACATGGGTCCCTGTACAGTTGCATGGAATCACGTTTTTGGTTACATTTGTTAATGGGAAACAGGACAATTAAAAGCAGGGTTAACCTATGGCACTCTCTTACACTTCAGCCCAAGTACGGTTGACTTTCCAGAACAAGGGAACATAATCTCAAAATTCAAACTAAGGTGATTAAAACCGAATCAACAAAAAAATCTCTTCACACAAAAGCTGGTGAGACTATGGATCATCCTGCCTCAGAAGTGATAGAATTAATTAAGGGTTTGATTCTAACTTTAGGGCCATTGATCTGCGTCTGCAGTTCACATGTACCGGCAACAAAAAGACTGGAGAATGTTTTGAGGCCCGGGCCCTCATATAACTCGAAGCTTGTGAGCTGCCCGCCCCAAATGAGTGCCCGATGCAGCCCGCGGAGTCAGGCCAGCGCCAGGTCAGGTGGACAAGAGGTTGCCTGGCCAACAGCAAGGTAAGGCTGAGGGGGTGGAGGTCTGATTGTGTGATGCGGGGGTGGGTGGGGTCAGGGGTCAGACCCATTCTGATTCTCCTGGCCCCACAAAAAATGTAAAACTTACCTTTTCAAGGCCACTTCAGCTCTATCTCCAGTTGAACATCCTGGAGAGACTCTGTTGCAAACATTGAGGGAGGAGACACAACGGTAGACCAGATTAGATGCTGCTCTGGAGCTACCTGATCCTCAGCCTTTGAGCTTTGTTTCTTGGCATGCAGTGACTCTGGAGCTTTCACTTTGAACTAGTTTCCCTTCCCCTTTAAGCAGAGAAGCGTGAAGTTATCTTTCTTTAGTTAAAGCAGCTATTAAACTTTTTGATCTACGAGAGTTTCCTTTATAAGTTTGCTATTGCTATTCCTTTCAAGAGTATGGTCTCCCCAGCCCATGCACAAGCTACAGCTGTAAAGACGGACTGGTGATCTGCTCCAAGGCCTCTGTCCAGTCGGTGCCTCCCACAACAATGCAGATAAAATCAGCAACTCTTCGAGGTTCAGGAAACCAACCCTCCATGGCACATAATCTGTCCCAATGTTCAAACTTACCATTTCAGGGCCTCTTCGGCGCTATTGCCAGTTGAGCTGTTCGGAGAGTGCACAGCCCAGGACAAGGAGCAAGTCAGCATAACAAAATTACATATGTCAATATTCCAGATATTGAAGCAGGATAATTGGCTCCATTGCAGCATTCTCTAGTGCATTGAGAAACCATGGAGTTCTCACAAAGTAATGTATTCTCGAGTGCACACAGTGACTGAAGGTGGGATTAGTACAAGTGCATTTGCAGTAGAATGGTTAATTCCCTTCAAGATCAACCAGTCTATCTTATTACTGGAGATTTGACAGGTTTCCTTTTCCGTACTAATCCAAATGTCTTTCGACAATAAAATAAGAAAAATAAAGAAGAAAGAACTTGCTTTTATAAAGTATATTTCACAATCTCAGACTGTCCCAAAGTGATTCACAACCAATGCGTTACTTTTGAGTTGTAGACACTGTTGTAATGTAGGCGAATGCAGCAGTCAATTTGTGCACAGCAAGGTCCTACAAACAGCAATGAGATAAATTACCTGCTTTGGTAATGTTGGTTGTATTGTGCTCCTAACACAGATGAGGCTGCACACAGGGAGGTTAACGTAACAGTGACCTCAGTCTTTAATAAGACACTCCAGAGTGAGGAACAGGCCTCAGGGGCCGGCTTATATACAGTGCTCCCAAGGGATGCTGGGATCCCTTGGGACTTCAGGGGATGAGCTCCCTGGTGGCGGAACATGGGAGTGCATGCTTTACAGACACACAACATCACTCCCCGCCCAAATTCAAAGTGAAAACTATTTCCAAGGTGAGGCAGTCGGGAGCCTTTCTTTCCCTGGTGGACCGCCTCGGTACAAATGTCTGTTCTGGTGTGTTGGCTGCGCCCTCGCTGGGCTGGCGTGTTGTTGGCCTTGCAGGGCTGCGAGGTGAGCCTGGCCTTGCTGGGCTGCTGGGTGTGATGGGTTCGATTTCCTGGTCCGGCGTGGTGTCGTTGATCCTTTGGGTGTGTGTTGTGGGCTCGAAAAAGGTGGTGTCTGCTGTGAGTTGTTCAGGGCAGTCTGTGAACCGCAGTCTCGTTTGGTCCAGATGCTTTCTGCAAATTTGTCCATTGTCTAGTTTGACTACAAACACCCTATTCCCTTCTTTAGCTATTACCGTGCCCGCGATCCACTTGGGACCATGTCCATAGTTTAGCAAATGCACAGGGTCATTCAGATCAATTTCCCGTGACACAGTGGCACGATCATCATTTACATTTTGTTGCTGCCGCCTGCTCTCTACCTGATCATGCAGGTTGGGGTGAACCAGCGAGAGTCTGGTTTTAAGTGTCCTTTTCAAGAGTAGCTCAGCCGGGGGCACCCCTGTGAGTGAGTGGGGTCTCGTGCGGTAGCTGAGCAGTACTCGGGACAGGCGGGTTTGGAGTGAGCCTTCTGTGACTCGTTGAGCATCCCTTGGGAGCACTAGCCTGTTCCTCACTCTGGAGTGTCTTATTAAAGACTGAGGTCACTTTACTTTAACCTCCCTGTGTGCAGCAAAATCTGTGTGAGGAACACAATAACTGGCGACGAGAATACGAATCCAACGCAAAGATGCAGCAAACTGTGGACATCCTGGAGAAGTTCTCAGAGGGTGAGGACTGGGAAGCCTATGTCGAATGGCTAGACCAGTACTTTGTAGCCAACGAGCTGGACGGAGAAGGAAGCGCTGCAAAAAGGAGAGCAGTCCTCCTCACAGTCTGCGGGGCACCGACCCATAGTCTCATGAAGAATCTTCTGGCTCCGGTGAAACCCACAGATAAGTCATATGAGGAGCTGTGTACATTGACTCGGGAGCATCTTAACCCGAGGAAGAGTGTGCTGATGGCAAGGTATCGGTTCTACACGTGCCAGCAATCTGAAGGTCAGGAAGTGGCGAGCTACGGCGACTTTCAGGACAATGTGAGTTTGATGGCTACCTGGAGCAAATGCTCAGAGAATTTTGTGTACTGGGCATCGGCCACGAGACTATCCTACGAAAACTTTTGACTGTAGAGACACCGACCTTCAGTAAGGCCATTGCGATAGCACAGGCATTTATGTCCAACAGTGATAACCCCAAACAAATCTCTCAGCACACAAGTGCTAGCAATGTTCATAAATTAACTGGAACTGTGTTTGCGAGCAGAAATGTACAGGGCAGAAACCACGAGTCTGCAACTGCCAGCAGGCCTCAGGTGACCCAGCTGACTCAGAGTCTCCAACAAAGGATGAATGCAAGGCAATTCACACCTTGTTGGCGTTGTGGAGGCTTCCATTCATCCTATTCATGCCGCTTCAAAGGGTATGTTTGCAAGAGCTGTGGAACAATGGGGCACCTCCAACGAGCTTGCAAACGAACTGCAAGCTCTGCAAAACCTGCTAATCACCACGTGGCAGAGGAAGATCGGTCCATGGTGGATCAAAGCAATTTCGAGCCTCAGAGAGAAGAGGCAGATGCTGAAGTACACATTTTCAACGAAATGTCCACCTATAATGCTAAACGTTAAATTGAATGGCTTACCCGTAGCCATGGAACTGGACACTGGCGCTAGCCAATCAATCATGAGTAAAAAGATGGTTGAGAGACTGTGGTGCAACAAGGCATTCAGACCAGCCCTGAGCCCCATCCACATGAAACTGAGAACGTACACCAAAGAGCTTATCACTGTCCTGGGTAGCACTATGGTCAAGGTCACCTACGAGGGCACGGTGCACGAACTGCCACTCTGGATTGTCCCGGGCGATGGCCCCACACTGCTTGGAAGGAGCTGGCTGGGCAAAATCCGCTGGAACTGGGATGACATCCGAGCACTATCACATGTCGATGAGGCCTCATGTACCCAGGTTCTTAACAAATTTCCTTCCCTTTTTGAGCCAGGCATTGGAAACTTTTCCAGGGCGAAGGTGCGGATCCACTTGGTCCTAGAGGCATGACCCATTCACCACAAGGCGCGAGTGGTACCTCACATGATGAGGGAAAGAGTGGAAGTAAATCTGGACAGGCTGCAACGCGAGGGCATCATCTCCCCAGTGGAATTCAGCGAGTGGGCCAGCCCGATTGTTCCAGTACTCAAAAGTGATGGCACGGTCAGGATTTGCGGCAATTATAAAATAACTATTAATCGTTTCTCACGACAGGACCAATACCCGCTACCTAAGGCAGACGACCTATTTGCGACGCTGGCAGGAGGCAAGATGTTCACCAAGCTCGACCTGACTTCGGCCTACATGTCGCAGGAGCTGCAGGAGTCTTCGAAGGGCCTCACCTGCATCAACACGCACAAGGGACTGTTCATCTACAACAGATGCCCGTTTGGAATTTGGTCGGCTGCAGCGATCTTCCAAAGAAACGTGGAGAGCCTACTCAAGTCGGTGCCACACACGGTGGTCTTTCAGGACGACATATTGGTCACGGGTCAGCACACCGCCGAGCACATACAAAACCTGGAGACGGTCCTCCAGCGACTGGATCGCGTAGGGAGCGGCTGAAGAGGTCAAAATGTGTCTTCGTGGCAACAGAAGTGAAGTTTTTAGGGAGAAAGATTGCAGCGGATGGCATTCGGCCCACAGACGCCAAGACAGAGGCTATCAGGAATGGGCCCAGGCCACAGAATATCACGGAGCTGCAGTCGTTCCTGGGACTCCTCAATTATTTTAGTAACTTCCTGCAGGGGTTAAGCACCCTTTTAGAGCCCCTACATGTGTTATTGCACAAAGGTGAGAACTGGGTATGGGGAAAAAAAAAACAAGTAATTGCTTTTGAGAAAGCCAGGAACATTTTATGCTCCACCAAGCTGCTTGTATTGTATAACCCGTGTAAAAGACTTGTGCTAGCATGTGACGCATCGTCGTACGGAGTCGGGTAGGTATTACAACAAGCTAACGTTACGGGGAAGTTGCAAACTGTCGCCTATGCTTCCAGGAGCTTGTCTAAGGCCGAGAGGGCCTACAGCATGATTGAGAAAGAGGCATTCGCGTATGTGTTCGGGGTAAAGAAAATGCATCAGTACCTGTTTGGCCTCAAATTTGTGCTGGAAACTGATCACAAGCCCCTCACATCCCTGTTTGCTGAAAACAAGGGGATAAATACTAATGCCTCAGCCCGCATACAAAGGTGGGCACTCACGCTATCAGCGTATAACTATGCCATCCGCCACAGGCCAGGCACCGAGAACTGTGCGGATGCTGTCAGTCAGCTACCATTGCCCACCACGGGGGTGCAAATGGTGCAGTCTGCAAACTTGTTGATGGTGGCGCAGCCCGCAGACTTGTTGATGGTCATGGAAGCATTTGAAATGATAAATCACCTTCACGGCCTGCCAGATTAGGACTTGGACCAGCCAAGATCCTCTGCTGTCCGTAGTAAAAAAACTGTATACTGCATGGGAGCTGGGCCAGCATCCCCATTGAAATGCATGAGCCAATCAAGCCGTTCCAGCTGCGAAAGGATGAGCTGTCCATTCAGGCAGACTGCCTGTTGTTGGGTAACTGCGTAGTGTTACCAAAAAAGGGCAGGGAGACGTTCATCTCGGATCTCCACAGCACACACCCGGGTATAGTAATGATGAAAGCGATAGCCAGATCCCACGTATGGTGGCCTGGTATCGACTCTGACTTAGAGTCCTGTGTACGGCACTGCAGCATATGTGCCAGTTGAGCAACGCGCCCAGAGAGGCACCACTAAGTTTGTGGTCCTGACCCTCCAGACCATGGTCGAAGATCCATGTCGACTATGCGGCCCATTTCTCGGTAAAATGTTCCTGGTGGTGGTGGATGCTTTTTCAAAATGGATTGAATGTGAAATAATGTCAGGAAGCACCGCCACTGCCACCATTGAAAGCCTGAGGGCCATGTTTGCCTCCCATGGCCTGCCTGACATACTGGTCAGTGACAACGGGCCATGTTTCATCAGTGCTGAATTTAAAGAATTCATGACCCGCAATGGGATCAAACATGTCACCTCGGCCCCGTTTAAACCAGCCTCCAATGGGCAGGCAGAGCGGGCAGTACACACATCAAACAGAGCCTTAGGGGCCGGCTTTTATACAGTGCTCCGAAGGGATGCTGGGATCCGTTGGGACTTCAGGGGATGAGCTCCCTGGTGGCAGAACATGGGAGTGCATGCTTTACAGATACACAACAGGTTGAAAGGTGAATGTTGACCAGGACACTGGGAGAACTCCCCAGCTCTTCTTTGAATAGAGTCATGGGATCTTTTATGTACACCTGAGAGGGCAGATACGGCCTTGGTTTAATGTCTCATCCAAAAGATGGCTCACAACAGTGCAGATCTCCTTCAGTGCTGCACTGAAGAGTCAGCCTAGATTATGTACTCAAGTCTGTAGAGTGGGACTTGACCCCAAAACCATCTGACTCAAATGTGACTACTGAGACAAGGCTGACATTATATATATATATATATATATAGAACGAGTGGTTAGGATTTGGAATGCACTACCTGATAGGGTGGCTGGTACAGATTCGGTAGCATTGTGGATCTGTTACTGGCCTAGTAATCCAGAGACCGGGACTAATGATCCGATGTGAGTTCAAATCTCACCATGGCAGCTGGAGAATTTAAATTCAGTTAATTAAATAAATCTGGAATAAAAAGGTAGTATCAGTAATGGTGACCAAGAAACTACCAGATGGTTGTAAAAACCCATCTGGTTCACTAATGTCCTTTGGAGAAGGAAAACTGCCGTCTTTACCTGGTCTGGCCTATATCGGACTCCAGACCCACAGCAATGTGGTTTACTCTTAACTGCCCTCTGAAATGGCCTAGCAAGCCACTCAGTTGTAAGAAACTACGAAAAGCAAAAATCCTGGAACTCCGCCCCTAACAGCACTGTGGGGTATCTTCACCACACGGACTGTAGCGGTTCAAGGAAGGCGGCTCACCACCACCTTCTCAAACGCAGTTAGGGATGGACAATAAATACTGGCCTAGCCAGTGACGTCCACGTCCTATGAATGATTTAAAAAAAATGTAGCCTTCAAAAGGGAATTGGATAAATACTTGAAGGAGAAGAAATTGCCGGGAAAGAGGTATGGGGAAAGAGCGGGGAGTGAGACTAACTGGATTGCTCTTCGAAAGAGCTGACATAGATTCTGTGCTAGACTATTCTAAGATTCTATAACAACAGATACCTGGAAGTCAGTTATAGGCTGGAATATAATTCAGAGATTTTGATGGTTTACATGTAGAATAACAGATACCCAAAAGAGAATTATACTCTGGAATCTGATTGAGGAATTCAGGTGGTTTATATAAAAGTAACAGAAGTTACAGGCTGGAAGCTAATGGAGGGGTTTGGATGGCTCATATATATGTAAATATATAATGGATGCTCAGGAGTGTTTTACAGACTGAAATCTAATTGAAGGGTTCATATCCTTTATATATATAAAATAAAAGATATCCCAGTGGGAGTTACAGGCTTGAATCTAATTGAGGGCTACAATGAATTATTTATAGAATAATAGATACCCAGGAGTTAGTTACAAGCTGGAATCTAATATACAATAAAAAATGTTTGCGCGTTATTCAAGTTGTTTTAGTTCAGTTTCAGTTATATTTATGTAGCTGCAGAAATAGTCCATTTACTGAGAAGCCTTTCCCAGGCGATTACCAGGGCACTCTAGAACTTAAACCTTACACCAGAGGCCAGAGGCACAGGCTTTTCTTGTAAAAGAAACACTTGCACATTGTTGAAATGTCTCAAAGAGTATTACACAATGAATTGCATTTCGAGAGCTCTGTATGCCAACACATGCAGCAACCATTCCAGACCAGAAACAGTACAAAGATGAATGGCCATTTAATGTCTTTATTTTTGGTGGTACTGGCTGGGACATGGGCAGACATATGCACTGTATACCGAGCGGTACATTTTGTTCCCTTTTGAGTGTCTGTTGCTTGCAGGACTGGTGCTTGCAATTTATGTACCTTTGAAAGTGCAGCAGTTGAGAAGTGCGGGGAGCGCGAAGCACGTGAAGACTCCACAGGTCAACGCAGGTGAGCATGACAGGTCAACGCAGGTGAGCATGACAGGTCAAAGCAGGTGAGCATGACAGGTCAAAGCAGGTGAGCATGACAGGTCAACGCAGGTGAGCATGACAGGTCAACGCAGGTGAGCATGACAGGTCAACGCAGGAAAGGCAGCTGTGGAAAAAAAACAAATGGGGAGAATTTCAAATTACATGACGTGGAGCTGAGCAAAAGAAATGCAATTTTCAGTAAGAGACATTCTGAGCAGCATAATCAAATGGGTCTGTCTACCTGTAAATGATAAGTTAATCATATGAATGTACAATTGATATATGGAATTGATTTTTTTTTGTTATTGCCTAAAATGTGTCTTATATTGAGTTCAGTATTGCTTTCCAAAACAAAGCAAGACAAAACTAAATTTCAATTGTAAAGGAGGCAAAACAATTGGGTGAAAATCATTTTCACCATTTAAGAGACATTTAATTTGAAAGTGCATGTGCATTATGTGAATGTTAGCTCAGAGATTGTGCTAGTTGAAAAATAGCCTACAATTGTTATCCTCTGCTTAGATTTCAGACTAACTGAGTGTCCGCAGACTAAATACTAGCATTTATTAGGTGATTTTTCTTAAAGTACTTCAAATAATCTTCTGTTGAACAGATCTTGCAGAACAAATATAGGAGGATAGTAAATTTCTTTACACACTACTGATAAAGCAGAACAAATCATCAATTTTTGTAGGGTTGTTCTGATAAATTCAGCAGACACCTACATATTTGCACTAATTTATGGTTGAGAAAGTTTGCAATAAAATCAGTCTATAATATATATGAATGTGTGTCGACAGTTATCAGGCCCATTTTTGTCCAATTGAAAAAGTGCCTTCTGCTCTAATAGCCCTGAATGCCTCATTCAAGGTTCTATAATTGCCATCCTCACATAAACGGACGGATTTTTTAAAGATTGAAAATCTATCAACTGTGAAATAAAAAAAAAACCTGTTCTTAAATTACCAGCATGTGTCATTTTTATTATAAAATTCACACCAGTTTCTCTGAGATTTCTGCAGATCATCGACCGAAGCTATGGCGGTTGATTGAGAGAACCCCCATGGAGATTCAACCCCATGCTCTATGTGGGGATTAAATTAACATTGGTTGAGATACAGCCATTAACACTACTGTTTAGCATGTTAAACTGTCGGCAGATTCAAGGACACACTCTCTCTCTCTGTCCGACCATCACAGTCACGCGCTGTGATGCTGAAAAAAATTGAATATTGCAATAATAAAGCCGCTCAAACATCAAGGGCAGTAATATTTCCATAACATTAACCATAAATGACTAAATGAAACACTTAAAATACAATTTAGTACAATACAAATCCTTCTGTTATTTCCCCTCTGAATCTAACTTCTTACCTCACACTTTAAAAAAAAACGTTACTATTTTTCTAAGTTATATATATTCTGCTGTGCTTATTCTCATCTTTTACCTCTCTTATTCCTAAGTTTAAAGTTTATTTGTCTTTCTGTTCTGATTGTCCATTTTGGAGTGGAACAAATTTTGTAAGTTTTTATTGGTTGTAAACTAGCTTAAAAACCAATTAAAAGCCCACTTTCTGAAGACTGACATGCCCGGCGACCAGTTAAAACTGACCGTGGGACTCAGCTACTGTCGTCGTGCAGCCACCAGTATGATTTTAACCCCTCTGAGCAGATTCTTCGATCAGCAATGACATGGATTAATCCAATTCCAGAAACCGGTGGAGTCCTTCTTTAAATATGCAGATCAGGCTCCGCTGACATTTTCAGAACCCGACTGCCATTTTAACTGTGCGCCTGAGTGGGGAAGCACTTGTAGATTTCCCCGTTAGGTCAACCTAGTGGGACGAGGAGTTGGGGCAGAGACACAGGGGCCGAAATTGCCCGCGTCTGGAAACGGAGCACAGCTCCCTGTTTTAGTTGTTTTTACCGGCGCGGTTGGTGTGGTGGCCTCTTCAGCGAAATTCCGCTCTTCGGCTTTTTTTTCTTTGGCTTTTTTTTTCAGCGAACTGAAGGTCAGTCATGTTTGGGGCAGGTGTGCGGCAGTGAATGGAAGTTCGTAATCTAGAGGGGCGGAGTTTGGGAGCAGGTGGAGTAGATGCCACTGTCAGTCATCAGCGTAATGCTGATGATGTCATCACGGTGCCGTGTCACCACGGTTCTCTCCTTCACTTAAAGGGGAGAGCAGAGCGATACTTTAAGTTTGGTCCACTGGGCCACCAGGGAAGGGTTCGGCCGTGCCAGCGGCCTGACACCCTAGAGTGGGTACCAGGCTGCCTGTTGGCAGCCCAGCCGAACCTGGGGGCATAATTGTCGGCCCAACCTGGCAGTCGGCTGGCAAATGACGAAACATGCCGGCCGTGGCAGTAGGTCTACCCCTTTAATGGCAGTTGCACCGCCATTTTAAGAGCACTGCAAACACAGTGCACCGGCAGAAAAAGCTGCTGATGGCACCGACCACCGGCAGCAAGATTTTCTTGGCAGAATTTCGCGATTGGGGATGGAACATCAGCGGCAGGAACATCTGATGATGCACTTAGGACAGATCGGCAGCAGCGGAGCAGTAGTGGGGGAAGCAGGTCATCGCCAGGATACCGCAGAACGGGTATTTTGAAAATGGCGGCCATTCCACGAAAAATCGGCGGTCATTGCACTCCGCAGCGTGGCCAACAGGCCTTAAGGGAAAGGGCAATTTCGGTCCCACAAAGAGGTAAGGACTTTTCTGTTACTTTCCTTGTTGGGCCAGGAGGAACAGGAGCAATCGCTTGGGCCACACAAGGAATGTTTATCATTCCCATGGGCGGGGTTCCATCTTCCCCCCACCCCCGCTCTCCCCCACCCCCGCATCACTAGGTCCTCCCTGCGATTTACCTGAGTGTTGGGGACCATTCCTCCCTCCTGATTGTGCTTCAGTCTGCTGGCCAATTGCCATTTCCTGCTGATTCTGGGCACGAAACCGCTGAGACCCAGGACTTAGCATTTCCTGGGCCTCATGAGCTGAGCTCAGGATGTTTTGCCACCTATCTTGGTCCCCCGACCTCCCAATTCACACCAGGTTAAAAAATCTTTTTTTCTGGTGCTCTCCGGTTCAATTTCTCATTACTGTTTACTTTTTAAGCAACATTCATTTTATATATTTCCCAGTATTGCTTGTTCCTCTTTTTCCTTTGTGAATTTTTTCAGTTCAAGATTTTAATATATTTGCCTTCTTTTTGGTATAAATTTCATTTGCATCATTAAAAGAGAAACATTCTTTGTAGTGTATTTCCTCTGCAGCATTTCTCAAGTTATCCTCCCATTTTCACCCATGAACAGCCTTAAACATCCCGAGACCTGGTATTTTCTTTTCCTTTCAGCATGTTTCTGCAATATCAAATCTAATGATCTTATTCGATCATAGATGCTCAAATGTCCCCAGCCTGTAATAGTCAGCTGTCTGCAGATCAAGTAGATTCCCTTTCTGATCCACTACTCCAACACAAAGCACAGTGGCAGGCTAGCACTTGTATAAATCTATCTGCCCTTTAGAGGACATCATTCCACTGTAAGTATTAATTAGTGCTTTTCTAAGCTGATCTCCTTGGGGTTCATTTTAACCTTGGGTCAAGGTGTGAAATGGGTTTGATTTTCCTTCCCATTGACTCCACCTGGCTCCACATTAAAACTGTGGGCTGCTGCCAACCACAGCTTCGCCCACTCTCCATCTCCTCTGCCCACCCACACTTACTGTAGGCCCTTGGGCCAATTTGTCATCCTCATGGCCGGTGAATTCCCTTTTAAAGTTTGACTAGTACCCGCAGTATGCCAGTTACCTCATGATGATATCCAATATTGCGTGGTCCTCTCATCAATCAGCAATGGCGGCAGCAGTCATTCCCGCTGCTCGGTTTGTGTCTGAACTCGAGAGCGAACAAATTTTTAAGCTCTTTTCTCCATGGCTACATTTAACTTCAAAAGCTCCTGACAGCAGACATGGATAAGTCTGCCTGGCATTAAAAGATTAGTCAAGCTAAAAAACCCTTGTAGAATTAGATGATACATGTACGTTGAAAAAGTTAAATGCCGTTTTAGGTCAGGTATCTAAATTAATGAACAATGACAAATGAAGGAAAACTGATATCATACAATTTGTGCCTTTAAGGATTTGGTACTTTTTATCGTAAGGGGAATTTATTTTCCTCCTCTTCTCTGTTCTTGATCTACTTCCACTTTGAGAGACTGACCAGATGACTTCCTCTCAGCTCTTTGCCATTGTTCCTTTGAAACTAGCTGTCAGGAAGTCTGTGAGAGCTGGTTGAGGGATTCCAATCTCCCCTCTCTTCCAGTGTGGATGTGACCTGGCCTTCTCTCATTACTTCCTCCCTCTGGGGCAGCGACTCTGAGTGGGGGGGACTGCGTGCATGAATCTGTATCCCACCTGTGCAAAGTGCTGCCACTTTAATGAACTGTGTCACCAGGTCACCCGAAATCAAGAATCTTTTAAAATCAACACATAAATCGACACTATGTTGTTCTTTTGCAAAGCTGACTTCTTTTTTATAAACTGCATTAAAAGGGTTTATGTGTTAACAGAACAATGCAGTAATTAAAGCTGTATTAATAAAAATCCAATGAACTGATTCTGTTCACTGGGCATCAAACCGATATAAGTAACACTGACAGGCAGTAATTGAATTTAGTTACTCCTCTTGTACATGCTAAATGCAGGGAACGGCAGCAGGCAGGAGAGACAGCACAGAGAGGAGAAAGTGATAAACTCATCTGTCAAGGACATTTTGCTCAGATGTATGAAACCCCCAGGAAGAATTGTGGATCACATTCTGATCTGAGAAATATTCTACTTTAGAAATATGATTAAAATAAATGACTACACGGTCTGCATTGAAAGAAACTGACAGCAACGAGAAAGCACATAGTTATAGAACGGCCACTTGATTGCACAGTGGCAATATGGACAGGGAGAGAGACATAAATGTGATTGATGAGAACGGGATATTAAAATGTATCCTTACATAATAAAACTGAATGACTGCAATCATTAGAACTTATTAACTAGGGAGAAAAATTGTGTTTACATGGCAGCAAGGTGATGTCCAACACTAAATCAAACTTACAAGCAAATGTCATTTGTGAATAAAGCATTCTATAATATTCTATTTGCAACACACTGGTCTCAGGAGATGGACTATTTAAAGCATTTCCTTTAACTTTTCTTTCACCGTACCCAGACACAGAGTTAGAGATGAGAACAGAAATGCAATTTTAATGGACAATTAAGAAAACTTGCCACGCAGTCATTCCGTTAAAACTGGCTAATTTTTTTTTGCATATAAATTATGATGCAAGTTCCTCACTTCACCCCAACTAAGGATCAGCAATAAAATGTGCCTGCTGACCCAACTGCTTAGTTATTGCATGTGAACTAAATCACCAAGGCAGGACTAAGCTGAGTACATTGCTGGAATGAACACCTACAACATGTCAGTTTGCTTTCTGACAAAAACAAAAATCCTGGCGTCCTGAAGAGAATAATTAACTGAAACGGGTAGATACATGTGTACAAGTATATCCTCTGGTGAATGGTCCCAGTGTGCAGCTGGAGGGAGATATACAGCATCCAAAAACAGCTGCAAAGAATCCCATAGGACATTTGGAATGGGAAAAATACATGTATTTTTAGCTTTGAAGGATGAAAAACAGGTGGGGTTGATGAATCAAAAACTTTAAAACCTGAAACTTTCAAATTAATCATTAACAGCATGGTACAAACTTTGTCCAATTAGAATAGTGGAGCAGCAATCATATTGTGGACATCATTTTATGTTTTCGTTTCAAGTGATAGTATAGCGATAGCAATTTTTGGTATCAGGCCATTTTCAGATGTTATTCACTATTTAGTTAATTGGCAATTAGCAAGACATAAAGATAATATACTATATAGCAGATAGTGAGTTTCTTTCTAATCCACAATCTATTCTATTCTAACCATGTAAACTTGCCATATTTTTTTCTCGTAAATTGAAAATCGATTCAATGCATCTTCACATCCTATGTTGTAAAATCAGTGCATCTTCCACAGCAAACACCTGCCACTGAACTGGGAGTGAATTTGTAAAAAACAGAAATATTACAATTATATCTATATTTGACACATGACCAGACTCATTAAATGATTAAAACATTGATACCATCAAGGGGTTCTGCTGCCTCTTCAAATCACTCTCTTACCTCTAAACCGAGGCCCTGTCTGCCCTCTCAGGTGGACGTAAAAGATCCTATGAAAATATTCGAAGAAGAACAGGGGAGTTCTCCTAAGTATCCCAGCCAATATTTATCCCTTAACTAACATTCACAAAAAAAACATTATCTGATCATTATCTCGTGGTTGTTTGTGAGTCTTTGCCGTCAACAAATTGGTTACCACATTTCCCCACATTACAGTTGTGACTGCACTTCAAAAGACAAGTACATCATAGGCTGTAAAATGCTGTGGGATGTCCTGAAGTCATGAAAGGCGCTATATAAATGCAAGTTCTTTCTTTAATGTCATTTGAACCCTTATGATTGAATTCTCATAGTTCATTTACAATTTTATCCATTATTCTTTGTGCAAGTGGATTTTAATGCTAAATAATACATTACAGGGCCCGACTTCCTATGATAAAGCAGTTGAGGGTGGCTTTATTTTGGGCGGTTGGAGGTTCCACCAAACCAAAGCTCCATGGAAACAATGGGGAGACCAGAGCTTGGCGTATCTGGGTCCCAACCTATTCCCAATTCAGAATTGCTTCAAAGGACTGCTTCAGTATCCTGGTGCTATTGAAATTACCCCCTTTATAATGTGGGCAGCTTTCTAT
Source organism: Pristiophorus japonicus (assembly GCF_044704955.1). Taxonomy (NCBI): domain Eukaryota; kingdom Metazoa; phylum Chordata; class Chondrichthyes; family Pristiophoridae; genus Pristiophorus; species Pristiophorus japonicus. The sequence continues at coordinate 47,011,567 of NC_091989.1, forward strand.
AGTGACTAGCATAACATAAAAACAATTGCGGATGCTCATGTTTTCAAGACATGAAGCGCAAACTTTGTTTTTTTACAACCAAAACTCACCATTGCTACCACCACCAATATGTATATACGTATTGTTATATATGTGGACTTGTATTTACTCTTTACAGCCACCAGAGGGCTCATTCCCCAGAGTCCCAAGGGACCTCATAATACCTTGGGAACACAGGTATTTAAGAAGGCTTCGCAGGTTGGAGAGGCACTCTGGAGACCCGCAATAAAATACTAAGGTCACACTTTATTTTGAGCTCACAGTGTTCAGTCTGATTCTTTTTCCATATACAACAACTGGCGACGAGATACAGATAGCGAACCCAAAGATGCAAAGAACAGTAGGCATCCTGGAGACATTTTTGGAGGGAGATAATTGGGAAACTTTTGTGGAGCGACTCGACCAATACTTCATGGCCAACGAGCTAGATGGGGAAGAGAGCGCTGCCAAACAAAGGGCAGCCCTCCTCACCGTCTGTGGGGCACCAATGTATGGCCTCATGAAGAATCTGCTCACTCCAGCGAAATCCATGGAGAAATCGTACGATGATTTGTGCACACTGGTCCGAGAGCATTTGAACCAGAAGGAAAGCGTTCTGATGGCGAGGTACCGGTTCTACACCGACAAAAGATCTGAAGGCCAGGAAGTGGCGAGTTATGCCACCGAACTAAGACGCCTTGAAGGACATTGCGAATTTGAAGGACATTTGGAGCACATGCTCAGAGACTTTTTCGTACTTGGCATTGGCCACAAAACCATACTTCGCAAACTTTTGACTGTAGAGACCCCAACCTTGAGTAAGGCCATAGCGATAGCCCAGACGTTCATAGCCACCAGTGACAATACGAAGCAAATCTCTCAGCACACAAGTGGTGCTACAGGTACAGTGAACAAAGTGATGTTGTTTTCAAATCATAACATACAGGGCAGGTCACACATACCTGCAGCTGCACTTCCGCAGATGTCTCAGAGTCCACCATCAAGGGTGATGAATGCAAGGCCATTAACACCTTGTTGGCGCTGCGGGGGTGATCATCATTTCCATTCATGCCGATTCAAAGGGTACGTTTGCAAGGGCTGTGGAACAATGGAACACCTCCAACGAGTGTGCAGGCGAGCTGCTAAACCTGTTAAACCTGCAAACCATCATGTTGCAGAGGAGGATCACGACGAAACAGAGCCTCAGATAGAGGAGTCAGAAGTACATGGGGTGCACACATTCACCATGAATTGTCCCCTGATAATGCTGAATATTGAACTAAATGGACTCCCGGTGTCAATGGAGCTGGACACGGGTGCAAGCCAGTCCATCATGGGCAAAAAGACTTTGGAAAGATTGTGGTGCAACAAGGCCTCAAGGCCAATCTTATCTCCAATTCGCACGAAACTTACACAAAAGAACTGATTCCTGTGATCGGCAGTGCTACCGTAAAGCTCTCCTATGATGGAGCGGTGCACAAGCTACCACTCTGGGTGTTACCGGGCGATGGTCCCACGCTGCTCGGCAGGAGCTGGCTGGGAAAGTTACGCTGGAACTGGGTCGACATACGAGGTGCTATCGCCCGCTGATGACACTTCGTATGCCCAGGTCTAAAACAAATTTCCTTCGCTGTTCGAACCAGACATCGGGAAATTCCAAGGAGCAAAAGTGCAGATCCACCTAATTCCGGGATCACGACCCATCCATCACAAGGCGAGAGCAGTACCGTACATGATGAGAGAAAGGGTAGAGATCAAGCTAGACCGGCTACAAAGAGAGGGCATCATCTCACCGATCGAGTTCAGCAGTGGGCCAGTCCTATTGTCCCAGTCCTCAAGGGAGACAGCACCGTCAGAATCTGTGGTGATTACAAAGTAACTATCAATCGTTTCTCCCTACAGGGCCAATACCCACTACCAAAAGCCGACGACCTCTTTGCAACGCTGGCAGGAGGAAAGGCGTTCACGGAGCTGGATCTGATTTCAGCCTACATGATGCAGGAACTGGAGGAATCATCGAAGGCCCTTACCTGCATCAACATGCACAAAGGTCTTTTTGTTTATAACAGATGCCCGTTTGGAATCCGATCAGCAGCGGCGATATTCCAGAGAAACATGGAAAGTTTATTGAAGTCGGTCCCACATACCGTGGTCTTCCAGGACGACATCTTGGTCACAGGTCGGAACACAGTCGAGCACCTGCAGAACCTGGAGGAGGTTCTTAGTCGACTCAAACATGTGGGGCTCAGGTTAAAACGCTCGAAGTGCGTTTTCCTTGCACCTGAAGTGGAGTTCCAGGGAAGGAGGATTGCGGCAGATGGCATCAGGCCTACCAACGTGAAGACGGAGGCAATCGAGAATGCACTGAGGCCACAGAACCTGACAGAGCTGCGGTCGTTTCTGGGACTCTTGAACTACTTTGGTAACTTCTTACCGGGTCTTAGCACCCTGTTAGAACCACTACATGTCTTACTACGAAAAGGGCATGAATGGGTTTGGGGCAAAAGCCAAGAAAATGCCTTTGTAAAAGCGAGAAAATTGTTATGCTCAAACAAATTGCTTGTGTTGTATGATCCATGTAAGCATTTTGTACTAGCATTGAAGCGTCGTCATATGGCGTCGGGTGTGTATTGCAACAAGCTAATGATTTCAGGAAACTGCAACCAGTTGCTTATGCATCCAGGAGTCTGTCTAAGGCCAAGAGAGCCTACAGCATGATTGAGAAAGAAGCGTTAGCGTGTGTCTATGGGGTAAAGAAAATGCATCATACCTGTTTGGGCTAAAATTCGAATTGGAAACTGACCATAAGCCACTTATATCCCTGTTTTCCGAGAGTAAAGGGATAAATACCAACGCCATTGGCCCACATCCAGAGATGGGCGCTCACGTTGTCTGCATACAACTACGCCATCTGCCACAGGCTAGGCACAGAAAACTGCGCCGATGCTCTCAGTAGGCTGCCATTGCCCACCATGGGGGTGGAAATGGCGCAGCCCGCAGATCTACCCATGGTTATGGAAATAGTTGAGAGTGAGCAATTACCCGTCACTGCCCGGCAGATCAAATCCTGGACAAGCCAGGATCCCTTATTATCTCTAGTCAAAAGCTGTGTGCTTCATGGGAGCTGGTCCAGTGTCCCAGTGGAAATGAAGGAAGAGATAAAGCCATTCCAGTGGCGCAAAGATTGAAATGTCTATATAGGCAGACTGCCTTCTGTGGGGCAATCGAGTGTTGGTCCCCAAGAAGGACAGAGACATTTTCATCAATGACCTCCACAGTACCCACCCAGGCATTGTAATGATGAAAGCGATAGCCAGATCCCATGTGTGGTGGCCCAGTATAGATGCGGGCTTAGAGTCCTACGTTCACAGATGTAATACATGCTCGCAGTTAAACAATGTACCCAGGGAGGCGCCGCTAAGTTTATGGTCTTGGCCCTCCAAACCATGGTCTCGACTATGCAGGCCCGTTCTTGGGTAAAATGTTCCTTGTGGTTGTAGACACGTACTCCAAGTGGATTGAATGTGAGATAATGTCGGCTAGCACGTCCGCTGCCACTACTGAAAGCCTGCGGGCCATGTTTGCCACTCACGGCTTACCCGATGTCCTGGTGAGGCGAGAACGGGCCATGTTTACCGGTGCTGAGTTCAAAGAATTCATGACCTGTAATGGGATCAAACATGTCACATCTGCCCCGTTTAAACCAGCGTCCAATGGTCAGGCAGAGAGAACAGTGCAAACCATCAAGCAAGATTTGAGGAGGGTAACTGAAGGCTCACTGCAGACTCGCCTATCCCGAGTCCTGCTTAGCTACCGCACGAGACCACACTCATTCACTGGGTTCCCACCTGCTGAACTGCTCATGAAAAGAGCTCTTAAGACAAGGCTCTTGTTAGTTCACCCTGATCAACATGAACAAGTAGAGAGCAGGCGGCTTCAACAAAGTGCATACCATGATAGTGCAAATGTGTCACGCGAGATTGAAATCAATGATCCTGTATTTATATTGAAATATGGACAAGGTCCCAAGTGGCTTCTCGGCACTGTCGTGGACAGAGAGGGGAGCAGGGTGTTTCGGGTCAAACTTTCAAATGGACTAATTCACCGGAAACTTTTCGACCAAATCAAACTCAGATTCACGGACTACCCTGAGCAACCCACCTTGGACCCTACCTTTTTTGATCCCCCAACACACACACACCAGTGGCAACTGGCACTACGGTTGACCACGAAGCAGAATATATCATCCACAGCAGCCCTGCAGGGCCCAACACACCAGGCAGCCCAGCAAGGCGAGCTGCACAGCAGCCTAGTGAGGGCCCAATAAATGATTCAACAACACCAGCTTTCACACCGAGAAGACCAACCAGGGCAAGAAGGGCCCAGATCGACTCACATTGTAAATAGTTACACTATTGACTTTGTGGGGGGAATGTTGTTATATATGTGGACTAGTATTTATTCTGTACAGCCACCAGAGGGTTCATTTCCCGGTGTCCCAAGTGACCCCATAATCCCTTGGGAGCACAGGTATTTAAGAAGGCTTCACAGATTGGGGAGGCACTCTGGAGACCTGTAATAAAAGACTAAGGTCATACTTTACTTTGGGCTCACAGTGTTCAGTCTGACTCTTTCTCCATACACAACACGTATATCACCATTTCTATTCAATGCTGCGGTGCCAGTTTCTGTTGTTTCATGTGATGAAAGGAAATTACTTGCTGTCATGAATGTACATTCTGTTTGTAGCCACCAGATGGTGTCATTGTTGGAGGCCACTGAGCAGCACGCACATGCTGCTGCTCTGGTATAAAAGGCCAGCCATTTTGTGAGTCAGGGACTTTGGGCTGTTATAAAGCATAGCCAAGGTTGTACCTTGTTCAGTTAAACAGTACTCAATTTGTACCTTTATTGCATACATAACATTTGGCGATGAGAATACAAGAACCTTTGTTTGCAAAATGAACATGATTGGATTTTTAGAGCGATTCGTGGAGGGAGAAGATTGGGCAGACTTTGTGAGCTGTTTGAACCAGTACTTCGTGGCCAACAAAATGAAGAAGGTCGACGATGCAGATCAGCGCTGGGCCGTGTTCCTCACTGTGTGCAGTTCAAAGATCTACGGCCTGATAAAGAACCTACTCATGCCTAGTGATTCAACAGAGAAAACGTACGAGGAGTTGTGTACATTGGTACGGGAGCACCTCAAGCCAGACAACAGCATCATCATATCGAGATACAGGTTTTATACACACGTTGAATCAGAGGGCCAGAGCACGGCAGAATTCGTTGCCGACCTGAGACGTCTAGCGGGACCGTGAAAGTTCGGGATGGTGTTGGCAGACATGCTGCGGGACTTCTTTGTTATCGGTATCAACCACGAGGTGATCCTGCGCAAACTTCTGGCGGTGGAGGAGTTGGATTTAAAAAGGGCCATCCAGATCGCTCAATCATGCATGACGACGGACAGGAGTTTAAAACAAATATCGGTGAAGAACCGAACCTCGACATGTACTGTTAATGCTATTGATTCGGCGTTCGGCAGAGCGGCACATGGCAGGGCCTATCCGGCTGCATTCGCGAAACCTGTGGCTGCCCAAAGTCCGCCAGCGGTAATGTAAACGACTTCTCCGCGTTGGCGTTGCGGGGGAAATCATCGCTACCAGCAGTGCCGATTTAAGCAATATAGTTGTAAAGGCTGTCTGAGAGTGGGGCATCTCCAGCGGAAGTGTCTGCAGATGAGCAAGCGAGCTGTGACACACCACGTGGAGGATGAGAGTCAGACTAGCGCGGATCCGGATACATAATCCAAGATGCCAGAGGAGGAAGTGTGTGGACTGTACTCTTTCATAACCAAGAGTAAACCAATTTTGATTAACGTGAAGTTTAACGGGATACCGGTAGCGATGGAACTGGATACAGGGGCGAGTCAATCGATCATGAATGAGAGGGCATTTAATAATCTGTGGGATACTTAGACTGTGGGCCCAGGCTGAGCCCTGTTAATGCCAAGCTGCGCACATACACCAAAGAACTGATAAAGGTGATTGGCAGTGCACAAATTAATGTGCCGTATAACGGTGCGGTTCACAAGTTACCGCTGTGGATTGTTCCAGGCAATGGCCCAATGCTGCTCAGCAGGAGCTGGTTGGAGAAAATCAGATGCGACTGGAACGATATAAAGGTGTTGTCGTCGGAGGAAGATACATGTGCCCAAGTATTGAGCAAGTTCCCCTCGCTTTTCGAACCGGGTATCGGCAACTTCACGGGAGCCATGGTGCGGATCCACGTGGACTTAGATGCAAGACCCATCCATCCATTAAGACGGATTGCAAAAGTTTCTATAGATATGTGAAGAGAAAAAGGTTAGTAAAGACAAACGTAGGTCCCCTGCAGTCAGAATCAGGGGAAGTCATAACGGGGAACAAAGAAATGGCGGACCAATTGAACAAGTACTTTGGTTCGGTATTCACTAAGGAGGACACAAACAACCTTCCAGATATAAAAGGGGTCAGAGGGTCTAGTAAGGAGGAGGAACTGAGGGAAATCCTTATTAGTCGGGAAATTGTGTTGGGGAAATTGATGGGATTGAAGGCCGATAAATCCCCAGGGCCTGGTGGACTGCATCCCAGAGTACTTAAGGAGGTGGCCTTGGAAATAGCGATGCATTGACAGTCATTTTCCAACATTCCATTGACTCTGGATCAGTTCCTATGGAGTGGAGGGTAGCCAATGTAACCCCACTTTTTAAAAAAGGAGGGAGAGAGAAAACAGGGAATTATAGACCGGTCAGCCTGACATCGGTAGTGGGTAAAATGATGGAATCAATTATTAAGGATGTCATAGCAGCGCATTTGGAAAGAGGTGACATGATAGGTCCAAGTCAGCATGGATTTGTGAAAGGGAAATCATGCTTGACAAATCTTCTGGAATTTTTTGAGGATGTTTCCAGTAGAGTGGACAAGGGAGAACCAGTTGATGTGGTATATTTGGACATACAGAAGGCTTTCGACAAGGTCCCACACAAGAGATTAATGTGCAAAGTTAAAGCACATGGGATTGGGGGTAGTGTGCTGACATGGATTGAGAACTGGTTGTCAGACAGGAAGCAAAGAGTAGGAGTTAATCGGGACTTTTCAGAATGGCAGGCAGTGACTAGTGGGGTACCGCAAGGTTCTGTGCTGGGGCCCCAGCTGTTTACACTGTACATTAATGATTTAGATGAGGGGATTAAATGTAGTATCTCCAAATTTGCGGATGACACTAAGTTGGGTGGCAGTGTGAGCTGCGAGGAGGATGCTGTGAGGCTGCAGAGCGACTTGGATAGGTTAGGTGAGTGGGCAAATGCATGGCAGATGAAGTATAATGTGGATAAATGTGAGGTTATCCACTTTGGTGGTAAAAACAGAGAGACAGACTATTATCTGAACGGTGACAGATTAGGAAAAGGGGATGTGCAACGAGACCTGGGTGTCATGGTACATCAGTCATTGAAGGTTGGCATGCAGGTACAGCAGGCAGTTAAGAAAGTAAATGGCATGTTGGCCTTCATAGCGAGGGGATTTGAGTACAGGGGCAGGGAGGTGTTGCTACAGTTGTACAGGGCATTGGTGAGGCCACACCTGGAGTATTGTGTACAGTTTTGGTCTCCTAACCTGAGGAAGGACATTCTTGCTATTGAGGGAGTGCAGTGAAGGTTCACCAGACTGATTCCCGGGATGGCGGGACTGACCTATCAAGAAAGACTGGATCAACTGGGCTTGTATTCACTGGAGTTCAGAAGAATGAGAAGGGACCACATAGAAACGTTTAAAATTCTGATGGGTTTAGACAGGTTAGATGCAGGAAGAATGTTCCCAACGTTGGGGAAGTCCAGAACCAGGGGTCACAGTCTAAGGATAAGGGGTAAGCCATTTAGGACCGAGATGAGGAGAAACTTCTTCACCCAGAGAGTGGTGAACCTGTGGAATTCTCTACCACAGAAATTTGTTGAGGCCAATTCACTAAATATATTCAAAAAGGAGTTAGATGAAGTCCTTGCTACTTGGGGGATCAAGGGGTATGGTGAGAAAGCAGCAATAGGGTACTGAAGTTGCATGTTCAGCCATGAACTCATTGAATGGCGGTGCAGGCTAGAAGGGCCAATTGGCCTACTCTTGCACCTATTTTCTATATTTCTATGTTTCTATCATAAAGCTTGGGCAGTGCCGTATATGATGAGGGATGAGGTCAAAATTGAACTGGACAGACTCCAGCATGAAGGGATCATATCACCGGTCGAATTTAATGAATGGGCCAGCCCCATTGTTCCTGTGCTGAAAAGTGATAGCACAGTCAGAATCTCTGGAGACTTACAAGGCTACGATCAATAGGGTTTTGAAACAAGATCAGTACCCATTACCGAAGGCTGATGACTTGTTTGCGACGCTAGCCGGAGGGAAGTCGTTCACAAAATTGGACGTGACGTCGGCAGGGGTTGGTCGAGACGTCGAAGAGACTTACATGCATTAACACGCACAAAGGACTGTTTATTCCCCACAGGTGCCCATTTGGAATTCGCTCGGCTGCAGCAATATTCCAGAGGAATATGGAAAGTCTACTGAAGTCCGTTCCCAGAACTGACGTGTTCCAAGATGACATCCTGATCACCGGTCATGACTCCAAGGAATATCTAAACAACCTGGAAGAGGTTCTACTGCGTTTGGACAGAGTGGGACTCAGACTTAAATGCTCGAAGTGCGTCTTGATGGCATTGGAGGTCAAATTCCTCGGAAGGAAAATCGCCGCTGATGGTGAAAACCAAACCATCAAGAATGCACCCAAGCTGCAGAATGTGACGGAGCTGCATTCGTTCCTGGGTCTACTCAACTACTTTGGTAACTTCCGACCTAAATTGAGCACTTTACTTGAACCACTGCACATGCTATTGAGAAAACAACTGGGTGTGGGGCGCATTGCAAGACAGGGCTTTTGAGAAAGCCACCAATCTGCTTTGCTCGAACAAGCTGCTGGTACATTATGACCCATGTAGACGTTTAGTTTTGCCCTGTGACTCATCGTCATATGGAATTGATTGCATGTTACAACAAGCCAATGAGTCGGGGAAACTTCAACCTGTCGCGTATGCATCCAAAAGTTTGTCTAAAGCAGAAAGAGCCTACAGTATGGTAGAAAAAGAAGCTTTAGCGTGTGTGTATAATGTTAAAAAGGTGCATCAATACCTGTTCGGTCTGAGGTTTGAATTAGAAACTGATCACAAGCCGCTCATTTCGTTGTTTTCCGAAAGCTTCATCCCGCATCCAAAGGTGGGCGCTGACATTATCTGCTTATGATTATGTCATTCGCCACAGACCTGGCACAAAGAATTGTGCCAATGCTTTGAGCCGGTTGCTGTTGCCCACACCGGAGGTGGAAATGCCACAACCAGCAGATTTAATGTTAATCATGGATGCTTTTGAGAGTGAAAGTACCCCTGTAGTTTGTAAAACTTAACAGCATAAAACATATAAGGTCAGCACCATTCAAGCCTGTGTCCAACAGGCAAGCAGATGTGCAGTACAAATTATCAAGCAAAGCATGAGGAGAGTAACCCAAGGGTCACTGCAGACCTGCTTGTCTTGCATACTGCTGAGTTACAGGACAAGACCCCACACACTCAGGGGTCTCGCCTGCCGAACTCATGATGAAAAGAGGGCTTAAGACCAAGTTATCTCTTGTACACCCGGATTTAAGTAATCATGTTGAATATAGAAGACAGAGTCAACAAGGTTACCACGATCGCGCAACTGTGTCACGCGAGATTTCTGTTGATGATCCTGTATATGTGTTGAATTATGGTCAGGGTCCCAAATGGATCGCTGGTACGGTCATGGCCAAGGAGGGCAACAGAGTATTTGTTATTAAGCTCAAGAATGGGCAAACTTGCAGGAAACACATGGATCAGACAAAGCTGAGGCACACAGATGAGCCAGAGCAGTCAGACGAAGAAACCGTCGACGACCAGCCAACCTACCAGCAGTCTTCAGTGGACTCAAGGGTCATCAGTGAACCCGGAATTCCCATCACAGACTTGTTCAATAAAAATGGACTTGCAATTCCTGACATGGCCACTGCCACCCCCAACAAGTCAGCCATCCAGCCACCAATCACAATAGACTCCGCACATTCACCCAAGGCTGGAATCAAACTAAGACGGTCAACCCGGAAGCGTAAAGCACCGAACCGTCCCAAAACCTGTGAAAGACTGTGATAAGATCTCAGAGGGGGGGTATTGTCATGTATGTATGTAGCTACCAGATGGTGTCATTGTTGGAGGCCACTGAGCAGCACGCACATGCTGCTGCTCTGGTATAAAAGGCCAGCCATTTTGTGAGTCAGGGACTTTGGGCCGTAATAAAGCATAGCCAAGGTTGTACCTTGTTCAGTTAAACAGTACTCAGCTTGTACCTTTATTGCATACATAACACTTGCATTGATGTCTTACCTTATCATATTGTTCACAAACATCTCAATACTCTTCATGTATATATTGAATTGTTTTGAAGAGTAGTGATTGCTGTTACAAAGGAAATTTCAGGGGCCATTTTACACACAGAAGATTCTTCAATCAATAAGGAGATGAATTTTCCGTGTATTGGGTTGAGGAAGGAACATTGGCTGGGATATCAGCAGGGCTCCTAGCTCTTTGAATAGTTATGTGTTTTTTTTAATGAACCACGGGACAGGCAGAAAGGTGCCCAGTTCAACATCTCATCGAAAGGGTGGCACCTCCAACAAAATAGCATCTCTTGATACAGAACTGGAGTGCCAACTTAGATTGTGAGCTCAAACTCGTGGTGTGGGTCACAAAATTCACATCCTTTTGGCTGAGAGGCAAGACTTCTAGCAACGGAGCTAAGTTGACACATCCGACTGCTTTCAGCATTAAATTTCCCATTTTTATATGCAGCTACATAAACTGCATATAAAAAGGGATGTTTTAATACTCTTCTGACCATGTGCTCCCTATGTGTGCTGCTCCTCACCAGGAGTGCCCGGCCATGAAATCAGCCCTGCAATATTATTCGCATCTCAAAATCCCCAAGTATACATAGCTGCTGTGGGAAATATCAATAATATACTGGTGTAACGGTTAGTTCTCTTGTGACCTTGGAGGGGTAGATATCATTTAGAGGGACTTCTAAGTGGTATCTAATCTATGTTGTACTTGAGCATGGAAGTTTATATTGGGCGATTAGATGAAAAATATCCCAGTCCCTATTATAGTCATCCTTCAGTGAGAATAAAATTCATTCAGAAAAAAAGATTCATAAAATAGTTCATGACAAATACAATAACCAATCCAAATTATACTTTATCTGGAATATTCTGTCACTATTATTCTTCTGCTGAGCACGATTGAAGATAATTCTGAAATCCTTGTGAGGTGTTTCAAAGACTGTTGTCATAGCAACCGCTGTGTAGAAAATGTAGCAGCTGTGTTAGGTCAGATAGTTCATAATCAAACCAATAAAACAAACATAATACACGGAAATATGCTGAAGGCTGTGAATTTATTTGGATAATAATTAACTCTTTTAAGGAATCTCTGTCACCTTCTTATAAAGCTGTCAGACAGAATTAATTCCCAGAGCAGCTCAGACCTCGCATTGGTTAGTTACAAAGTTTGTGACGCTGAAAGAAATGACATCTGTGAACTTTGGCAATGTAGTTTTGGCAGCATTAAATGACTTATTTTGTACTCTAAAGAACATTGATGTGGAGATGTACTCATTGATACAATGATGTCATTATACCACAGTTAACGTAATTGATGAATGAACACAATGAAAAGCTGACCTAACAATAATATTTACTGAGGTGATGATGGCTTTATCATTTTCATTTTCAAATGCTGAATTTTTTGATAATTACCATCCCACCAGCATAACTAGTGACAACTCTTCATGTCCCTTTTTCAAAATGAATTTAAATTATAATAATACTATTAATCTACTATAATAATAATTATTATCAATCGGGCTCTTTGAGTTGCCAGGAGTCCAAGTGTGGGGGCATTGTACACGAGTTTCTTCCTCTCCTCAGACTTGGGAATGGGTTCATGGTTGGGAAATCAAGGTCTGCGGTTTCCTGGCCATGTGCTCCCTATCAGTGCTGCTCCTCGCCAGGAGTGGCGGCTAAGGAACCAGCACTGTAATATAATTTGAGTCTCAAAATGCCCCAAAGCATTTCACATGATGAAAGATTGTTTGGAGTGCAATAATTGCTGTTATTTTCTTGTATAATAGTGCGGTGGTTATGATACTAGACAAACAACAAAAAAGTCATGAGTTCTAATCCCACCATGGCAGGTTGAATTCAATAAACCTGGCAATCTATGGGCTGGCAGCAGAAAAAAATGACCATGAAAGTTGTCTTTTTGTTGTAAGAACCTGGCTGATTTACTAATATCCTTTAGGGAAAGGAACCTGCCAGGCCTACCTTGTCTGGCCTACACATCATTTGAGTTCATGCTATGTGGTTGACTCAATGCCCTGTGAAGTGGCCTAGCAAGCCATATACACTTTCCTCCTGATGCTGTTGTTACAGTGTAATTGCAGTCAGAATCCAGTGTGAGGGTCTGACTAACATCGGAATGAAGTGGACTGAGATTCCTGGAGAAAGGAGTCCCATTCGGCATTGCTTCAGAATCAGTTCAGGCTTCACACTCGATTTGCACTCCAAATGTAACATTTATGTGAAGTAGTTTCAGCTTCTCAACTTGTGGAATGTGAATACACAGCAAAACCAGAGTCTACTCCGGACTCTGGACCTCCTAGCTACAATGGGCTAATGCCGCCAAGGAATCGGCACTTGTTACTGAATCCGCTCAGTCTTCATTTCCATAATGAGAAATGGGCAGTTTCTATAATGGGTGGCTGATCCGCAACATTAGTTTAATATCCAGCCCAATATTTCTGAGAGAAAAATAGACCAAGATCATCTTCTCTTGTTCCAATGAGTTTGAATAATTCCATAATAAATCACAAGATGAGATGACAGTGGTACAGTAAAAGAATAAAAGACAGACGTGTTTATATGATACCTTGTCTTATCTCTCAGAAATATCTCAAAGTGCTTCACATGCACTATACACATGTAGTTGTTACCACGAACAATTGGTGAAGCCACATTTGGAATACTGGGATTGTGACGATCTGAACCTTAAAGGGACATAGATGCACTGGATAGGGTTCACAAAAGAATGACAAGTATAATTCTGGGCTTCATACTCTTAAGTTAGGACGACAAAGTTAAAATGAATGGTCTCACTCTTGTTAAAATAGCAGAGGAAGGGTTTTACAAAAAGACATGAAGGAGGAAAAATTTGTGTTTGCCAGCAAAGTTGCAGTTAACAGCTACTGGAAATGGCCACAATGCTGACCGAGTGAAATTGTTGTGATGGACATGGAGATAGGTGGTGCAGCACCGTCCGGTGTTGCTGGAAGGATCCGGGATGAAGTTCCTGTCCAGATCTGGCTTTTTGCTTCCCACAGCCTCTGTGAGCGAAGCTGTGGAGCTTGCAGAGAATTGTGGGCAATGAAGAGGTCTGAGCAGTAAAGGGGCCATGCACACTGAAGCAACACAAAATAAAATGTAGTGAATCAATACATTTTTCAGCCCTTTCAGTCTTTTAAGAAATATTCAACATTTAAAAGAAATTCCAAATATGAATATTCAGCTATTAAAAGCTGAACTACCTTCCTAACCTCAATAAATAGGAAAACTGCCTCAGCACTAACACAAGTGGCTCAGCAAGCCAGAGAATGCCCCCCCAGGGTCTCACACACAGCACTCCAGCTTTGTGCATGAGGTCAACACTGCAAGAGAGGCCCTCCAGAAAGAACAACGTGGGAGTACATCACTAACACTGTCACTGCCAACAGTTTTGCCCCCACCACTTGGCTCCAGTGCGCAAAGAAGCTTCATGACCTCAGACCAGTGGTCAAAGTCAGTGAATGCATCTTCAAAAGCCATCTCTTACCAACTGCACCATTAGCCTCACACACTGCTCAATGCACATCCCCTAATCACTCACCTACCACCAATCTGCACCAATGATGAGGCACATCTCCCATTCATAGCCTCACTTCACCCCCTTGGAGGAGGCATTGCAGGCCATTCTTGGCAGGGGCATGTTTGAGCCCTTTACCAACGGCAGGGCTGAAAGGATACAAGATGTTGGTATCCTCATTCATTATCCTCCAGTTAGCACAACACCACCCTTGGACCTTCCTCATTTCACAAACCCAAGAAATGCAGCCTGTCCACCCAGTGGGACAAGAAGAAGAGGCAGCCTGCCTAGCCAGTGGGACCAGAGGCAGATGATTCCATCCCAGATATCCCGGCCACAAAAGGGTGGCTGCGATGCATCCTTCATCTGAAATCTCCACTTTGGCTTCCTTCAATTCTGCATCTTACTCTTCCCTCTGCAAGTGGATGCTGTAAAAGTGAAATGACAGCATAAAATGCTGAAAATACTCAGTTGGTCAGGCAGCATGTCGACCTAAGACGTGAACTCTGTTTTTCCCTCCACGGATGTTGCCTGACCTGCTGAGTAGTCGCAGCATGTTCCGTCTTCTCAAAGGCCTTCATTTACCATCCGAGTCCTTGCAAGCGTCCAGCAGCACTCTATACACACTTAAAAAAAACTTCTCACATCTATTGCAGGAAGCCGCCACTTCAATAAAAAATGTTAAAACCCAGTCCAAACCCTTAAATTCAAACTTACCTGAATGATGTGTGTGCCCTTTAAGAGCTGCAGACATCGCCACTGTCAGCCTGCTTGCACGCCAGGTTAACCTGCTGTGCTCAGGACCCAGCACTAAATTCAGTACCTGGGTCGAAGTTTGCTTTGGTGATGTTAGGTTGGCGTTGCACGTCACCACACCGCCATTTTTTTTCCAGGGTGGCCAGTTACTGGCAGCGCAAAGGGGGAAACAAATATGGCGGCCGTCATGGAACTCGCCACCAGCTGGCAAAAGAGTGGCGGCCGCCATTTTATCGCCATTTCATGGCGCTACGGACTGTTGGTAAGTAGATGAATTTCTAGCCCAGAGTGTTTATGCGCAAGTTCCCATGGTGCAATTTCAAGATCTTAGTGATTTTAATTATATAATATCGTAAATAGACTATCAAATTAAATAGGATCTTTTTAATTAAATTACTCTAATTGATTATTCCAAATTCATCAACAAAGCTTTCCCTTCCCTCTGTGCATTTAAATGCAATAACAGGGAAGATTTTGTCACGGTTCCAAAAGGAGAAAAAAATAGAAATGACCAATCATTAAGAAAATCTATTACCATTCCCCCAAATCTGCATCAGTCTCTCATGATAATAAAACTTGACTGTGCTCAAATGGGTAAAACTGTGAACAATTCTGGAAGATTGAATCAAGAAAAGAAAATAGCAAGGAGATTGCCTTTGAGCTAACTTGACTTTACCAGCAAGTGCAATGGCTCAAAAATCAAACAAGCCAACTAGCAACATTGCACAGAAACCAGATTGAATTTGTATGTTATTAGAGGCTTATTATAACTTTGTGACTAATCCCTAGAGGGGGGAAGGTGCATTCAGAAGTGCAACATTAAAGGGATTAAGTACACTATGTTTAGAGTTAACTGATGCTTTAATCTGGGTTCCGTAGTTGAATTTATGTTGGCACATATCCTATCTGTGCTGTTAACTCTCAACACCCCCACCTATATTTCTTTGGTTGCACATGCGCACATGATGACATTTTGTTTGTATGAGCAAATCAGCCATTATTTGCATCAAATTGAGATACAGAATAGTTTAAAAGCATGTATATAGGACTTTATCATATAAAAAAGTAAAGACACAGGAATATATTATAGCTAAACACAACATATTATTAACAATATCTTATGCAGGATTTTACACAGAGTGTGTATTTCCTATTCACAAACCTTACAACTTATTGCCATGATATTTGGTAATGTTTTTTTATCAACATTTACCATTGTAAATTGTGGGATCAATCTTAACACTACCCATCTAGCGAGTAGATTATTTACCCACTTGAAACCCGATCCTTTCACTCCATTTCCCATTGCACCTGCAGGGTTCTGAGGGCAATGAGGTGCCTGTCTAAGGCCTCGACATTATGCAAATTGGGGTCCTGTTAATTGCATTTTAACTGGGGCCTGAGCGGGGGAAGGCACTGCAACTTTGCCGCCAGGCTGAAGCAAGTCTACAGCTGGTCTATAGACAGAAGTGACCCTCCAAGGTAAGTGTAAAACTTTCCCTTGTGAGGCCAGGAGGATCAGGAGTGCTCCTCCAGGCCACACATGAAACTCGCAGCCTCCCATGCCCTGAACACCTCCTCTTCCCTCCCAAAACGCCCTCCCTGTCACTTACCTGCTAACTAGCAATCCTCCCTCCAGTCCTGGCCAGTGACCTCTGGCCACCCAAACCTTCTTGCCCACACATTGGCTAGCTGCTGCTTTCGGCTTCTTTTGAGTAGATAGGGTGCTAAAATATCCCGTGCCTCAAACTTAGGCCAGTGAATACATTTCATACTTGCCCCGGCAGAAACCCAGTCGGGGTTAAAATTGATCTCGCTTTGTCAACATTTCCCATTTAATTCTGCTATGTCGGCTGTCACAGTGTAGTTGCAGGCTCTGGCCACAGTAGTTGGCCCATAGAACACATTTCTGAAACCTCTCCCCTAGCATGGTTGCCATTTTGTATAGGAACTCAAATTATATTCAACAAATGACTGTGGGCAATGCCTCGGGCAATTTACAAAGATAATTTTTAAAAAGAAATAACAATATCAGTATTAAATAGCATTGTTTATTAGGTAATGCAATATAATTGTAGGTGCTGCAGGGTAACTATCCCTGGTATAATCTCATATACACCGGGACCACACATTTGCTTGGGTTGTTACACTAAGTTCGTGCCCAAAAGTGCCCTCCAGCACTGACACCACTGCAGTTTGTGGGATCAGTGGGAGGGCAACCTATTAGCATTGGGCAGGTGAGAGCCTGTGTCACTTTGGGCACATATCTGACACCGATCTACCCCATGCTAGTGGAAACGACGGCCTTGTTCCACCAACCCTGGTAATTATTCTTTCCCCCCCCACCCCTGAACAATCTGGCCTTTGGGGTTCACGTGTGTCTTTATGGAGGCCGGTACACTTCACCTCAGAGGGTATACTGGACACCAGTATACAGCAGAGCAGGAAGGGGAATCCTGGCCCCTGCTCCCAGGCAATCACTTACCTTGTAAGGGGCCAAAAGAAGTTGGAAATCCCTGGCCTTTCAGGCCTTGGATGAACAGGGTAGAATAAGGTAGTATGAAACATCTGGATATTTGTTCTGTGAGGTGGAGTACCGAGATGGCAGTTTCGGTGATGCTTTGGGGGGAGTCAAGGGGAGGGTAACAGGTAGTTCCAGTTATCTGTGTCTAATCTAACATGGGGAGTCGCAGAGATTCTGAGACGGAGGTGAAAAGAGGATAACATTTTCTAATGGATTATCACTTTAAGTGAATCTGATAGTTTTCGTATTTACTTGCTATAACCATTAAAGCTATTCTGGTACAAATCCTGTCACTTAAATACATTTGTTATAACAGCAGGTTTAAGATCAAGTCATTTTACACAAGTCATTGAATTCATCAAAATATCAGTTACATTCTGAATGAATTAATGCACTCAACCTATATTTTACAGGCAAAACTAAATCTCACAGAAGATGCCACCGTACATATTTCAACAAAAAGCTATTTTATTTTCATTTCACAAAAGCTGCCTTCTGGAAAATTATGAATTGAGTACTATAATTAGTTTGAGAACTAAATTTCATGCTTACATCAAGATTTATAGTCACCATTTTTAACGTAAAATGACTAAATTGTTACATTTGTACCTTAATGTATTTAATCGCTTGCAGTGCTCTCCTCCATCGTGTGTGGTGGTCTGATACTATTCAGAGTGAGAACAACGAGAACCTGAAAATAAAGTAAATGGTGCAATGGCTCAGCTAAAAGAGAGAGGGAATTTGACATGAACCCATTAAGTGTTCATACACTAGTGTCCCATGTTATAATTTGAGTGCCAGGGGCTTCCCTGAAGGATTTCCTGAGTGTAATTGTCGGTGACAGAGGGTAATCAAATAAATACTTGAGCGTAATTGTACGTAGTTTTGTTTTTATTTAGAATAAATACTGGACAGTCCCTACTCCACACAAAGTGACGTCTAGTATAGTCTTAGGTCTGGATTTTAGGCTTTCATGTTTTCAGGGCGATTATGGCGGCGGGCGGGATAGTTAGCGGCCGGGAATAGTTTGTGTCTTAGTTGTTAAGTTTGGGCATCTGAGCCCTGTGTCAGGAGACGCAGCGCTAAGGGAGGCATTGTACACCTCTCTTGCGTTGGGATGGGAAACTCCCAACCTAAACAATCAGCCAGGGAACGGTCCGAGAGAGGTCTGGGTTTGGGGGGGAAACCTAAAAAAAAAACACTAAACCATTCCCAAAACATTGCCCATGCCATCACAACACAAATCACACAAAAAATTTAAAGAAAAAACAATCGCACTTGCTTTTGGAGTCCATTACCTCCCTTTTGGCCGCTGGGATCGGTGGATCGCTCTGGTTTCCCAGGCAGTCATTGTGGGCGCATGTCCGGGCAAACAGATCGGACAAGACTCAAAACTCGCGCCGGTGTCGCAACCAGAGGCGTTGTACACCTGGCACAGCTCTTCCCGGCGCTCCTGCTCAGCACTGCCACAAAACTCGACCGGAGGATCGCGACGGGGTGCAGGAGATCTCACCGCACAGAAGGAGGTCATTCAGCCCGTTGAGCCCGTGCCGGCTCTCTGCAAGAGTGCTTCAACTAGTCCCACTCCCCAGCCCTTTTAACATAGAGAGTTGAGAGCCTTTTGGCTGAATTCTAAGTGGATCTCAATTGGCAGTACTATAATAAAGATATTGTTTTATTTTAAAAAACTGCAGTGTTGGAATGTCCCAGCTTTTATCCCTGGTCTGTGCTGAGTTAGTTGATTTCAGTCAGCATGGTGGTGGGGCACTACAATATTCCTCAGCACCTTGGCAAGGGAGGAGGAAATCAGCCAGGACTCCCATTTCTGATTGGATCTTCCTGCCTGTAACATAACTAACTTGCCAAAGATGTACATTTATCTGCCATAATATTGATCATCTCACTCCCACCTCTTCCATAATTTTTGCTCATCCAAAACTCTGCTGCCTGTACCCTAACTCTCACCAAGACCCGTTCACCCATCGCTCCTGTGTTCCCTGACCTACATTGGCTCCCTAGCCACAAACACCTCATTTTAAAATTCTCATCCTCATGTTCAAATCCCTCCATGGCCTCACCCCTCCCTATCTCTGTAACCTCCTCCAGCCCTACAAACCTCCGAGAACTCTGTGCTCCTCCGACTCTGGCCTTGTGTGCATCCCCAACTTCCTTCGCCGCACCATTGGAGGGAATTCTAGACCTTAGGGCCTTCAGCTGCCTAGGCCCTAAGATCTAGAATTCCCTCCCTAAACCTCTCTACCTCTTCACCTCCGTCTCCTCCCTTAAGACGTTCCTTAACACCTACCTCTTTGAGCAAGATTATTCATTTACTCACTTACCCACACACAGGCTCAACACCATGTCACAGTATGCACCATGTATTACCATGTAGGCAAGAGTGCCTTACAGCTACTATTCCAATGTATATTTCTCTTCTGTTTATATTTGTCTGCTGTTTCCATCGGGTTTCTCCAAGAATCAGCCACAGTTACTAGGGCCACAGAAGAAGACAGCAGCTTACAAAATCCTGCCTCACTCACTCCAACTATTGCATACACCAGCACAATTACATCAACCAAGCGCATTTAGGTAATGAGCTTCAGGGTGGAGTACTAGTTGCTGTGACGTCCAAAGGGGCTGAAAAGGCCCATACCAAAACGATGTACTTAATGAACAGCATTTTGGAATCTTCAAGCAAAGATTCCATTGCCTGGATCACTCTGAAGGTAAGTATCAGAGAAACAGTGTAAGAAAGATATAGTGGGCTCTATGATGCATGATATTGCAATCAAGAGAAACATCAGGTTATAAGGTATCAATCAGCTGCAGTCGCCAGGGGAGGCGCAGAATGAAGAGGTTGCTGTGGACAAGGCTTCACTGCCAAGTGCCCCACAGCATTGGGAGATCATTGTCATATTCTTCAGCTGAGCCCCGACACTGGCGGAGGGTAAAGATGACTGCCCATTCTGCTTGTCCTTTGCAGTAGTAATACAATTATCAAAAGCTTGCTTCTTTACAGTTGATGACTCCTGAAAAATAATCAAAGGCTACTCTATCTGTGGGATGGAAGTGATCTTGTTGTTTCCTACTTGCTTGTAAGGTGCCAACCATCCTCCACTCTGTAGGTTCAAAACATACGAAGCTTGTCTCCTACAAAACCAGCATGCAATATATCATAGATGGTGACTATACAGGAAATGTAAGTGCTAGTGTATCCAAAGGGGACAGCAAGGGCTGAAGGAACAATATTTTTAAAGTGACGGATCACCCTGTGCTCACCATCTAACAGATATTCCATGAGCTCAGCCTTTCCTCTGCATATTTGTTGATCCAAGGATACTACGGCATATGCTGCCTTATCTTCTGCAGTCTGAAGGTTTCCAGTCTGTGTGAAAACTGGCCTGGGATCTTGTTGCCAATTGGAAGGAAGTGTAGTTGTCCAAACTAGACAGTGGCGGAAAACTCTGGTTCTACCCAGTAGTGTTGCCAGCAGGAGTGCCAATCATAATCATAGAATCCGTCATTTTCCCAGTGCTGAGCCTGCGGGTTTGGGAGCTGGGTCATCAGTAAAAATCGCAGAAATTGCCAGCGCGTCCCCATTGACTTCCGTATTTAACTCGGGCGCATTTCCCAGCACGCCACGGACCCGCTCGGGAGAGGCGAACGACCTCATTGAAGTACTTAAATCTTGTTGAGAGAACATTAAAAGGCTTTTTAACATCAGGTCTTGGCTTTAACTTTGTGCACACGGAATTCACGCACCTCGGGAGCCTCGCCTGTGAAGGGGAGGCAGAAGCTCAATGGCCATTGTGCGGGTCCATTCATTGACAGCTAGAAAAAATACATAAATATTCCCTCATTACGCCTGCTTCCTTGTCTAATGGAAAGGCTCTTGCTGACTCCTATTTGTGCAGAGAATTAGCTATCAGGAGATTGCAGGTAATTTCTGCAACCTCTGAAGCCACTTTCACCACTTTGCTAGTCACTGCCAGAACATTGAGGGATTGAGCATCTGATCTCCACTTTACCTGGCATCGATTAAATCAGCATGGGTGCCACCTGTGCAGTCTCACCTTGGACCTCAGAATTGGACCACGATGAGCCCCAGCACCTACAACACGAGCAGCAGCAACTAACTACAACAGCAGGCTTCTCCTCAATGACCTGATGCTCCACAGGAGAGAGCAGATCAGCACAGGGATACACTGCCCCAGAAGCAATACCCCAACTCAGGGTATACAGGCAAAGGATCAGCTTCCGCAACATGACTGAGCAGCAGTGCTTCAGGAGGCTCAGGCTATCGCACCAGGTCATTACAGATATTTGTAGCTTGTTGGAGCAAGACCTGCAGCCCAGAGGGCCTGGTGGACTTGCCTTACCAGTGGCTGTCAAAGTCACCACCACCCCCATCTTCTTCACCTCAGGCTCCTTCCAGGGATCTGCAGCAGACATTTGCAAGATCTCGCAGTCGGCCACCCACAGATGCATCACCCAGGTGATCGATGCCATGTTTGACAAGTCAGCCACTTATGTAAACTTTGCCACTGAGGAAGGCAATGTCAATGAGCAGGCGCTTGGCTTTGCAGCTCTGGCTGGCTTCCCACAGGTGCAGGGCATCATCGACTGCACACATGTTGCTATCAAGGCACCCCTACATCATCCAGGAGTGGCTTCCACTGTGGAATGTGCAGCTCGTTTGCAACTATACAAAGATCATCATGCATGTGTGCACCAGATTCCCTGGCAACTGTCATGACTCTGCCAACGGGCCTTCTTATGTGGTATTAGTTGCTATGATTGCATTAGGATGAGGGTGAGTGTCAGGGGTGGTTTGTCAGATGGGGACGTGAGTAGGTACATAGACAGAGAGGGATGAGTGGACCTGCAGGGTAAGTGTGAGGAATGATGTGCAGGATTAGGCTTGACAAGGCAGAGTGATAGTATTGGAATGACAGGCACATCAGGACGTAGGTGAGTGAGGCATTGCATTCACCTTTCCTCAGCTCATTGAATCTTTCCCAGCACTGGATCCATGTCCTCTTCTGCGATCTCTAGCCAGGCTCTTTTTGTCTTTTTGGGTGGTCGTTTTCGTCCATCCCCAGGGAAGAGGACCTCCCTGCGTACTCTTACTGCCTGCACCAGAACTTCCAATCTTGGTGCTGCTCTCTGTCTTGTCTCCATGACCCACAGTTTTGTCAGCTTTGTTCCGTTATTTAGACCACTGGAAAGCACTTTCTACATATTATGTATGGAGAAAGAGTCAGACTGAACACTGTGAGTTCAAAGTAACGTGTGACCTTAGACCTTTAATGCAGATCTCCAGAGTGCCTCTCCAACCTGTGAGGCCTCCTTAAATACCTGTGCTCCCGAGGGATTATGGGATCCCTTGGGACTCCAGGGGATGAGCACTCTGGTGGCTGTACAGAGTAAATACCAGTTTACAGATATAACAACACTCCGCCCCGCCCCCCCCCCCCCAATAGTGCAACTATTTACAATATGAGTCGATCTGGGGCCCTTCTTGCCCTGGTTGATCATCTCGGTGTGAAAGTTGGTATTGTTGAATTATTTGTTGGGCCCTCGCTGGGCTGCTGTGCAGCTGGTCTTGCTGGGCTGCCTAATGTGTTGGGTCCTGCTGGGCTGCTGTGGATGATGGGTTATGCTTCATGGTAAACCGCAGTGCCGGTTGCCACTGGTGTGTATGTTGGGGATCAAAAAAGGTAGGGTCCAAGGTGGGTTGCTTAGGATAGTCCGTAAATCTGAGCTTGATTTGGTCCAAGTGTTTCCGGTGAATGAGTCCATTTGAAAGTTTGACCCGAAACACCCTGCTCCCCCTCTTTGGCACGACGGTGCCGGGAAGCCACTTGGGACCTTGTCCATAATTCAATACAAATATAGGATCATCGATTGCAATCTCGCGTGACACATTTGCACTATCATGGTATGCATTTTGTTGAAGCCGCCTGCTCTCTACCCGTTCATGTAGATCAGGGTGAACTAATGAGAGTCTTGTCTTAAGTGCTCTTTTCATGAGCAGTTCAGCAGGTGGGATCCCAGTGAGCGAGTGGGGTCGCATGTGGTAGCTAAGCAGGACTCGGGATAGGCGATTCTGCAGTGAGCCTTCAGTTACCCTCTTCAAGCCTTGCTTGATTGTTTGCACTGCTCTCTCTGCCTGACCATTGGATGCTGGCTTAAACGGGGCAGATGTGACATGTTTGATCCCATTACGGGTCATGAATTCTTTGAACTCAGCACTGGTAAAACATGGCCCGTTATCGCTCACCAGGACATCGGGTAGGCCATGTGTGGCAAACATGGCCCGCAGGCTTTCAGTAATGTCAGCGGGCGTGTTAGCCAACATTATCTCACATTCAATCCACTTGGAGTACGCGTCTACAACCACAAGGAACATTTTACCCAAGAACAGGCCTGCATAGTCGACATGTACCCTCGCCCATGGTTTGGAGGGCCAAGACCATAAGCTTAGTGGCGCCTCCCTGGGTATATTGCTTAACTGCGAGCATATATTACATCTGTGAACACAGGACTCTAAGTCTGCATCGATACCGGGCCACCACACATGGGATCTGGCTATCGCTTTCATCATTACGATGTCTGGGTGGGTACTGTGGAGGTCATTGATGAAGGTGTCTCTGCCCTTCATGGGGACCACTACTCGATTGCCCCACAGAAGGCAGTCTGCCTGTATAGACATTTCATCTTTGCGCCGCTGGAATGGTTTTATCTCTTCCTGCATTTCCACTGGGACACTGGACCAGCTCCCGTGAAGCACACAGCTTTTGATTAGGGATAATAAGGGGTCCTGGCTCGTCCAGGTTTTGATCTGCCGGGCAGTGAGAGGTGATTGCTCACTCTCAAATCCTTCCATAACCATGGCTAAATCTGCGGGTTGCGCCAATTCCATCCCTGTGGTGAGCAATGGCAGCCTACTGAGAGCATCGGCGCAGTTTTCTGTGCCTGGTCTGTAGCGGATGGCGTAGTTGTATGCGGACAACGTGAGCACCCATCTCTGGATGCGGGTCGATGCGTTAGTATTTATCCCTTTATTCTCGGAAAACAGGGATATTAGTGGCTTATGATCAGTTTTCAATTTGAATTTTAGCCCAAACAGGTATTGATGCATTTTCTTTACCTCATAGACACATGCTAACGCTTCTTTCTCAATCATGCTGTAGGCTCTCTCAGCCTTAGACAGACTCCTGAATGCATAAGCAACTGGTTGCAGTTTCCCGAAATCATTAGCTTGTTGCAATACACACCCGATGCCATATGACGAGACATCACATGCTAGTACCAAACGCTTACATGGATCATACAACACAAGCAATTTGTTTGAGCATAACAATTTTCTCGCTTTTACAAAGGCATTTTCTTGGCTTTTGCCAAACCCATTCGTCCCCTTTTCGTAGTAAGACATGCAGTGGTTCTAACAATGTGCTTAGACCTGGTAAGAAGTTACCAAAGTCCCAGAAACGGCCGCAGCTCCATCACGTTCTGTGGCCTCGGTGCATTCTCAATTGCCTCGGTCTTTGCATTGGTGGGCCTGATGCCATCTGCTGCAATCCTCCTTCCCAAGAACTCCATTTCAGGCGCAAGGAAAACGCACTTCGAGCATTTTAACCTGAGCCCCACGCGGTTGAGTCGACTAAGAACCTCCTCCAGGTTCTGCAGATGCTCGACTGTGTTCCGACCTGTGACCAAGATGTCGTCCTGGAAGACCACGGTGTGTGGGACCAACTTCAGTAAACCTTCTATGTTTCTCTGGAATATCGCCGCCGCTGCTCGGATTCCAAACAGGCATCTGTTATAAATAAAAAGACCTTTGTGCGTGTTGATGCAGGTGAGGGCCTTCGATGATTCCTCCAGTTCCTGCTTCATGTAGACTGAGTCAGATCCAGTTTCATGAACGTCTTTCCTCCCGCCAACGTTGCAAAGAGGTCGTCTGCCTTTGGTAGTGGATATTGGTCCTGCAGGAGGAAACGATTGATAGTTACTTTGTAATCGCCACAGATTCTGACGGTGCCGTCTCCCTTGAGGACTGGGACAGTGGGACTAGCCCACTCGTTGAACTTGATCGGTGAAATGGTGACCTCTCTTTGCAGCCGGTCTAGCTCGATCTCTACCCTTTCTCTCATCATGTACGATACTGCTCTTGCCTTGTGATGGATGATTTGCGCCCCCGGAATTAGGTGGATCTGCACTTTTGCTCCTTGGAATTTCCCGATGCCTGATTCGAACAGCGAAAGGAACTTGTTTAAGACCTGGGCACACGAAGTGTCGTCAGCGGGCAACAGCACTCGGACGTCGTCCCAGTTCCAGCGTATCTTTCCCAGCCAGCTCCTGCCGAGCAGCGTGAGACCCTTGCCCGATACCACCCAGAGTGGTAGCTTGTGCACCACTCCATCGTAGGAAACCTTGACGGTAGCACTGCCGATTACGGGAATCAGTTCTTTTGTATAAGTTCTTAGTTTAGTGCGAACTGGCGTTAAGACTGGCCTTGAGGCCTTGTTGCACCACAATTTGTCGAAAGTCTTTTTGCCCATGATGGACTGGCTCGGAAATCCATTTAGTTCAACATTCAGCATTATCGGGGGACACTTTGTGGTGAATGTGTGCACCCCATGTACCTCTGCCTCCTCAGTCTGAGGCTCTGGTTTGTTGTGATCCTCCGTGGATCTGTCCTCCTCTGCAACATGGTGGTTTGCAGGTTTAGCAGGGTTTGCAGCTCGCCTGCACATACGCTGGAGGTGTCCCATTGTTCCACAGCCCTTGCAAACATATCCTTTGACATGATGATCACCCCCGCAGCGCCAACAAGGTGTAATGGCCTTGCATTCATCATCCTTGATGGTAGACTCTGAGACATCTGCGGAAGTGCAGCTGCAGGCATGTGTGACTTGCCCTGTGCATTGCGATTCGAAAATGACATCACTTTGTTCACAATACTTGTAGCAGCACTTGTGTGCTGAGAGATTTGCTTTGTAATGTCACTGGTGGCTATGAACGCTTGGGCTATCGCTATGGCCTTACTCAAGGTTGGGGTCTCTACAGACAAAAGTTTGTGAAGTATGGTTTCATGGCCAATGTCAAGTACGAAAAAGTCTCTGAGCATGTGCTCCAAATGTCCTTCAAATTTGCAATGTCCTGCAAGGTGTCTTAGCTTGGCGACATAACTCGCCACTTCCTGGCCTTCAGACCTTTTGTAGGTGTAGAACCGATACCTCGCCATCAGAATGCTTTCCTTCGGGTTCAAATGCTCTCGGACCAGTGTGCACAAATCATCGTACGATTTCTCCGTGGGTTTCGCTGGAGTGAGCAGATTCTTCATGAGGCCATACGTTGGTGCCCCACAAATGGTGAGGAGGATTGTCCTTTGTTTGGCAGTGCTCTCTTCCCCATCTAGCTCGTTGGCCACGAAATATTGGTCGAGTCGCTCCACAAAAGTTTCCCAATCATCTCCCTCCGAAAATTTCTCCAGGATGCCCACCGTTCTCTGCATCTTTGGGTTCACTATCTGTTTCTCGTCGCCAGTTGTTATGTATGGAGAAAGAGTCAGACTGAACACTGTGAGCTCAAAGTAATGTGTGACCTTAGTCTTTTATTGCAGGTCTCCAGAGTGCCTCTCCAACCTGTGAGGCCTCCTTAAATACCTGTGCTCCCAAGGGATTATGGGATTCCTTGGGACTCCAGGGGATGAGCCCTCTGGTGGCTGTACAGAGTAAATACAAGTTTACATATATGACACTGCACTCCCACGTCAACCTTGAAATAAGATGTGTGCAAGGGTGCTTTAAATATCTGCGCTGAAAACGAGTCATCGGTGATGTCATCAGGCTCCGCTCCATTTAATTCGTCCGGAAATGTGCATGACTGTTTTAATTGGTGCCATTGAGTTGAATGCACAGTGCAGAATGCACTATTCAAATCTTCAGCTCCCGATCCACTATGCAGCCCACATGCACACAACCCGACTCCAAGGTAAAAATTCCGGCCATAGAATATTACCGCACCAAAGAAGGCCATTCAGCCCATCGTGAGTGTGCCGGCTCTTCAAAAGAGTTATCCAATTAGTCCCACTCCCCTGCTCTTTCCTCAAAGTCCTGCAATTTTTTCCCTTTCAAGTATATACAGGTATCTAATTCCCTTTTGATAATATCCTGTGTGCAAGCACTGCACTACAAACCAAAAACAGAAGCTCAGGTGATTAATGAGTCTACAAGAATATTGTGGATGCACCAACTCCTGCACTCCCTCCCTCAGGCTCTTCGCTCTCTTCAAACAGTCACAGTTTCCTGCACTCTGGCACCAATGCAACCAAAGCAGTTTGTTACACAACTATCGTGTACTCTGTGTAATTATGCTGTCTGGGATTAGGAATATAATGTGTACCATGTCAGTGCACCTCTGGAAAAAAAAGACTTGCATTTATATAATGCCTTTTATGATCTCAGGACATCCCAGAGCTTGCAGCCACTGAAATACAGTGGTCTAGGGTACAGTGTAGTCACTGTTGTAATGTAGGAAACACGGCAGCCAATTTGCACACAGCAAGCTTCCACAAACAGCAATGTGATAATGACCAGATAACTTGTTTTAGTGATGTTGATTGAGGGATAAATATTGGCCAGGACACCAGGAATAATTCCCCTGCTCTTCTTCGAAATAGTGCCATGGGATCTTTTCCATACACCTGAGAGAGAAGTCGGCGTCTCGGTTTAACGTCTCATCTGGAAGACGGCACCCCCAACAGTGCAGCATTCCCTCAGTACTGCACTGGAGTGTCAACATAGATGTTTGTGTTCAAGTCTTTGTGGTGGGACCTGATCCCATGGCCTTCTTACCCCGAGGCAAGAGTGCTACCCACTGAGCCACAGCTGACACAGAGAATCACTGCTCCATGCTCCTAACCAGGTGGCCTATATTGGTGAATATTTAAGACATGAACTCCCACATAGCACCTAGATCTTCACTAATACTGTGCTCCAGGGAGCTAAGTAACCTTTCTGCGCCCACAATATGTTCCAATGTCCATAACTCCTCGGGATGAGCAATGAGGTCTCCTTCCCTTGACAGCGTTACAGCAACTAGTGTAATGAACTCCCCCAGTGAGCCTCCTCCTCTGCCTGAAGTCTTCACTGGATGAAACATCTGAACTTGTGCTGTGTTACCATCACTGTTACCACCCTTGTGCCAACCATGGCAGGATCAGAGTACAACAACTCATATTTATATAGCACCTTTAACGTAGCAAAACATCCCAAGATGCTTCACAGGAGTATTATGCGATAAAAATTTGACACCGAGCCGCATAAGTAGAAATTAGTGCAGGTGACCAAAAGCTTGCTCAAAGAGGTAGGTTTTAAGGAGTGCCTTAAAGACTACCGTACGTCTCAAAGCGCTTTTCAGCCAATGGAGTGCTTTTGGAGTGTGGTCACTATTGTGGTGTGGGAGGCGCGACAGCCAATTTGCCTACAAGCATGCTCCCACGGGCAGCGATGTGATAATGACCAGCTAATCTGTTTTTTAGTGTTGATTAAGGGATGGATATTGGCCAGAACACGAGGGATAACTCCCCTGCTCGTCTTTGAAATGGTGCCATGGGATCTTTTGCATCTACTTGAGAAAGCAGACGATTTAACATTTCATCCAAAAGACGGCACCTCCGACGGTGCAGCGCTCCCTCAGCACTGCGCTGGAGGGTCAGCCCAGATTTTTTGCGCTCAGGTCTCTGGAGTGGGACTTGAACCCACAACCTTCTGACTCAGAGGTGGGTGTGCGACTAACTGAGCCACGGCTGACATGATAATTACTGAATGTGCAGAGAAATAGGGAAATCTGACAATGAACCTGGCTGGAGAGTGGAGAACACGGGGTCATAGTCTCAGGATATGGGGTCGGCCATTTAGGACTGAGATGAGGAGATGTATCTTCACTCAGAGGGTGGTGAATCCTTGGAATTCTGTACCCCAGAGAGTGGTGGAGACAGATTCAATTGTGGCTTTCAAAACAGAATTGGATAAATACCTGAAGGAAAATGACATGTCCTTACTATACAGTATAAATGCACACGAGGCCCATACTTGAGAGAAGGTCACTCTGTGACCAGTTACCTTTATTTACAAGACTTCCAGCGATGAAGGTGGGTGAAGCTTCCCCTTTTATACCTGAAAGTCCAGGTTAGGAGTGTCTCCCACAAGTTCACCCCCTTGTGGTCAATGTTCTCAAAGTGTACAACTTAGGTCAGCTTATACATGGGTTACAATGATAGTTGAATACATGACATCACCTCCTCTCCAAAGTCTTATTGGGATCACAGGTTAAGTCTCTCTGGTGGTTTACGCTCCCTTGTAGAGCGCCTGAGTTGGGGCTCCGGATTTTGGGCGCTGGCCTGAGTGTCTGCTGTTTGCGGTGCCTCAGGCCTGTTCCGACTGCCCACAGTGACTGGGCTCTCCTCCACTTGGTTCCAGTGTTCGGTCACCTGTGGTGGAGTAAACTCTACGTTGTGTTCTTCCTCTGCTTCTTCTATGGGGTTGCTGAACCTCCTTTTTGTTTGATCCACGTGTTTGCGGCAGATTTGTCCATTGGTAAGTTTAACTACCAAAACCCTATTCCCCTCTTTGGCAATCACAGTGCCTGCAAGCCATTTGGGCCCTGCAGCGTAATTAAGGACAAAAACAGGGTCATTGACATCAATACATTGCGCCCTCGCATTCCTGTCATGGCAGTCACATTGTGACTGACGCCTGCTCTCAACAATTTCTTTCATAGTAGGGTGTTGGATTCTGAGCATCCCCTGTTTGATTATTTGCACTGCTCGTTCCGCCTGGCCGTTTGAGGCCGGCTTGAACAGTGCCGTTCTGACATGGTTGATTCCATTGCCTGCCATGAAGTCCTGGAATTCAGTGCTTGTGAAGCACGGGCCATTGTCGCTGACCAAGACATCCGGTAGACCATGGGTGACGAACATTGCCTGTAGACTTTCTACCGTGGCAGAGGATGTGCTTGAATTTAAAATGGCACACTCAATCCATTTGGAGTAGGCGTCTACTACAACCAACCTACTATTTGACCCATGAAAGGACCAGCGTAGTCCACATGGATGCGTGACCATGGCTTGGCGGGCCAGGACCAGGGGCTAAGGGGGGCTTCCCTGGGTGCGTTGCCCAGCTGAGTACACGTGTTGCACCTGCAACCACAAAGTTCCAGGTCTGCATCTATCCCTGGCCATTAAACGTGTGACCTGGTAATTGCCTTCATCATGACAATGACCAGGTGCTCATTGTGAAGTTCTCTGATAAACACCTCTCTGCCCCTCTGGGACATGACTACTCTGTTTCCCCACATTAGGCAATTGGTCTGAATCGAGAGTTCATCCTTGCACCTATGAAACAGTTTAAATTCCTCAGGGCATGCCCCGTAAGTGGCTGCACAGTCCCCATTCAGGACATATTTCTTAACTAAAGACAGTAGCGGGTCTTTATTTGTCCAGACTTTAATCTGACGGGCTGTCACAGATGAGCCTTCACTTTTGAAAGCTTCAACAGCCATGACCATCTCAGCATCATGCTCAGTTGCCCCCTCAGTGGTGGCTAGTGAGAGCCTGCTGAGTGCATCGACGCAGTTTTCAGTGCCTGGTCTGTGCCGAATTGTGTAGTCATAGGCGGCTAACGTAAGTGCCCACCCCTGTATGCGGGCCGATGCATTCGCATTGATGGCGTTGTTGTCAGCCAAAAGGGACGTTAAGGGTTTGTGATCTATCTCCAGCTCAAATTTTCTGCCAAACAGGTACTGGTGCATTTTTTTTACTGCATATACACGTGCTAGCACTTCCTTTTCTATCATCCCGTAGCCCCTTTTTGCTTGGGACAGACTTCTGGAGGCATAAGCTACCGGCTGTAACTGACCATTGGCATTCACATGCTGCAACACACACCCGACCCCATAGGACAACGCATTGCACATTAGAACAAATTTCTTACACAGGTCATATAATGTTAACAGTTTGTTGGAGCATAACAAGTTTCGTGCTCTATCAAAAGCCCTTTCCTGGCCGTTCCCCCAGACCCAATCGCGACTTTTTTGTAGGAGCATGTGTAACACCTCTAACAGTGTGCTCAATTTGGGAAGAAAGTTACCAAAATAGTTCAGGAGCCCCAGGAACGAACGCAGCTCCGTTGTGTTACAGGGTCTGGGTGCTCTCTGGATCGCTTCCGTTTTGGACGCAGTAGGTCTGATCCCGTCTGGTGCTACCCTCATCCCCAGGAATTCTACCTCTGGAGCTAAGAAGACGCACTTCGCCTTTTTGAGTCGCAACCCTACCTGGTCCAGTCTGCGTAGCACCTCCTCCAGGTTGTGGAGGTGTTCTTCAGTATCGCAACCCGTGACTAGGATGTCGTCTTGAAAAAGCACCATCCTTGGAATTGACTTGAGGAGGCTTTCCATATTTCGCTGAAAGATCGCGGCGGCCGAACGAATGCCGAATGGACATCTGTTATACTCAAACAACCCCTTGTGTGTCGTGATGGTGGTCAGCTTCTTCGATTCACTCACCAGCTCCTGGGTCATGTAAGCTGAGGTCAGGTCCAATTTTGAAAAAAGTTTGCCACCGGATAGCGTCGCAAAGAGGTCCTCCGCTCTCGGTAGCAGATACTGGTCTTGGAGTGACACCCGATTGATGGTGGCCTTGTAATCGCCACATATCCTGACCGACCCATCCGCCTTGAGCAGCGGCTCGCCCAGTCACTGAATTCGACTGGCGAGATGATGCCTTCCCTCAGCAGGCGGTCCAATTCGCATTCTATCTTTTCCCGCATCACGTACGGCACCGCTCTGGCCTTGTGGTGTATTGGCCTGGCGTCTGGGTTTATGTGAATCACTACCTTGGTCCCCATGAAAGTGACGATGCCGGCTTGAAATAATGAATCAAATTTGTCCAGGACCTGTGAGCATGATACTCGCTCCACAGAAGAAATTGTATTGACATCGTCCCATTTCCAGTTCATGACAGCAAGCCAACTCCTCCCCAGTAGTGCGGGACCATCCCCTGGGATAATCCAGAGTGGCAACCTGTTCTCCGAATCTTTGTGGGCCACGACTACCGTGGCGCTGCCTAGCACCGGAATGATCTCCTTTGTATATGTCCGTAGCTGTGCGTCAATCGGCAATAATTCTGGCCTCCTGGCCTTGGACACCCACAACCTTTCAAACTGTTTAATACTCATCAGGGATTGGCTGGTCCCCGTGTCTAGCTCCATTAATACTGGGGTGCCATTGAGGAGCACTTTCATCATTATCGGAGGCATCCTGGTATATGAACTGTATATGTGCTCCACATGAACTCGCTGAACTTCAGCTTCCAGCGATTTCCCCCAGTATTCATTTGGCCTCGTAGGGCTTACATCGGGCCCGTCCTCCTTGTACATCAACCTGGCTGCAGGCTTCCTGTACTTACGCGCCAAGTGACCACTGACGTTGCAGTTTCTGCAGGTATATTGCTGATACCTGCAAGCTCTGGCTGGGTGTTTGCCTCCACACCTCCAGCATGAGCTGGAGGCCCCGTTGTTGGAAATAAAAGGTCCATTACCAGTCAATTGTTTCTGACTGTCTCTGTAACTGTCCTTAAGCGCACCATTAACAGGTGTTGATTGCCCCATTACTGGCCGCATTGTCCATTGCGATGGCATGAATCGCTGTTCAGCTAGCCATTGTCTCTGTTGAATTCCCCCTTGGGTTCGACTACATGCTGGGGCATGTCCGATTGCCCTCGTCTGCCTAGAGAACTGTGTGCCGTGTTAACAATGTTGACTCCCTGGTCGTTTGTCGCATTTGAGCCAAGATTTTTGTCATACATCATTCTGGTCTCTTTCTCCACTGAGATAAATGTCTGGGCTATCAGAGCCGCCGCTTCCAAGGTCAAGTCTTTGGTCTCAATCAGTTTCCTGAAAACCCCAGCATGCCGGATGCCCTTAATAAAAAAGTGTCGCAGCATCTCCACTCTGCATGCATCTGTGAACTTACATAGGCTCGCCAGTCGCCGGAGATATGCCACGAAGTCAGGAACGCTTTTCCCTTCTCGCCGCCGGTGCGTGTAAAAGCGGTGTCTCGCCATATGCATGCTGCTCGCCGGTTTAAGGTGTTCCCCGAACAATTTACTGAGCTCTTCGAATGTCTTGAAGGCTGACTTCTCTGGCGCTAGAAGGTCCTTCATCAGGGAGTACGTTCTGGATCCACAAACCGTCAGGAGATGAGCCCTGCGATTGTGGGCCGAATCCTGTCCCAACCATTCCTTAGTGACAAAACTTTGCTGTAGTCTCTCAATAAAGTCGTCCCAATCATCACCAACACATACCTCTCCTGTGCTGCTAGTGGCCATGCTCACGTGGTTTAAATCCTAGTTTCTCGTCACCAATTATATGTCCTTACTATACAGTATAAATGCACACGAGGCCCATACTTGAGAGAAGGTCACTCTGTGACCAGTTACCTTTATTCACAAGACCTCCAGTGATGAAGATGGGTGGAGCTTCCCCTTTTATACCTGAAAGTCCAGGTTAGGAGTGTCTCCCACAAGTTCACCCCCTTGTGGTCAATGTTCTCAAGGTGTACAACTTAGGTCAGTTTATACATGGGTTACAATGATAGTTGAATACATGACAGAAAAAAATTTGCAGGGCTACAGGGAAAGGGCGGGGGAGTGGGACTAGCTGAAGTGCTCTTGCAGAGAGCCGGCACGGGCTCAATAGCCCGAATGGCCTCCTTCTGTGCTGTAACCATTCTATGATTCACCATTCTATGAAAGAGAGGTAGAGAGGTAGAGAGGTTTAGGCAGGGAGTTCCAGAGCTTGTGGCCTACGCAACAGAAGGCACGGCCACCAATGGTTGGGTGATTATAATCAGGGATGCTCAAGTGGGCAGTATTAGAGAAGTGCAGACATCTTGGGGGGTTGTGGGGCTGGAAGAGATTACAGAGATAGGGACGGGTGAGGCCATGGAGCGATTTGAAAATAAGGATGAGAATTTTAAAATTTGAATTTTGAGTACAGGTATAATGAAACTCAAGTTACAACCAGAATGATCATCAACATACCATAGAGATCTTGAAGCAATGTTTCAAATGTCTCGAATGATTGGAGCGCAACCCTTAGGGCTCTATTAGCAATTGTTGTCTGCTGCATGCTCCACTACATTGCCCTGCAAAGAGTCCTCACCATAGAGGTTGATGACCCTGATAACCAGTATTGCTGCAAATGGTAGCCTTGGTCTTCCAGTTGTCATCCTTTCACTTTTACTTCCCTTTCAAATAACTTTGGCACAGATGATTGCCTTGAAATGTACGCACCATGAAACTCCCAGACAAAAGCAGGTATTCACTCGCATGATTCTGTGCTGGTGGTCTCACACTTACTGGAAAATAAGAGAATAAAATCTCTTCCAATTCACAGCACTGTGCACAAGGGCCCAAATGGCAACATAATAGAATTGATGACAACCCGGACTCCGGGATAGTTAGAAGATCAGTGATAGAAGCAGAATCCATAATAGCTTTCAAAAGAGAACATGATAAACCTTTGAAAAAAGAAAGACTTAAAAGGGTAGTGGGAAAGGCCAAGCAACTACGAATAAGTGGACAGCTCTTTCAGAGAGTCAGTGATGTGATGGACTGATTGACCTTCTTTTGCACTATTTGATTCTATTGTGTTACCCATTCACATTATCATTTTCACCACCGCCCAACAGCAGTAAAGTAATTTGGTGTGCTGAAGCACAGTTACTTTGCTAACCATTGGTAGTGCCACATAAGTCAGCACACAACAAGAGGGGCAGGAGCTCGTAGGAAGAATGCTCCCACAATATTAACTCCTTGAGTGCCATCAAAGAATCAACGTTGGCAATGAGAGCATAGGGGGTGGATTAAGTTCGAGGCTGACCCCTAAAATGTGGGCTAGTACCTTCCTTATTGACTCACTTACTTTCATATAGGTATATATTCCAGCACAACACCATGACACACGTACGTGATATCTGAAGGGTGTTTTGCAGCAAGTGTTCTAACATAAACTTCTGTTTCTAAAGGAATCCCCCAAGAGCCAGCCACAGCTCCTAGTGGAAGAGGCCAGCATCTCACAGCACCTGCATCATTTACTTGTAAGAATGAGCACAAGTACATCAACCCTGTGGATTTAGACTGCCAATTTGACAAGGGAGCCTCATCGTAGAGTGCAAGTGGGGCAGGGCATGTGGTGGGAGTACAGTGCAGGAGTGTCCTGAGCAGAGGGTGTTCTTGCTTAGCTGCAGAGCTGAGGGATTCACATTTCTTGCTGACTGACTTCATATAAAGCAAGGTTGCTATCTGAGTACAACTGCCTTGAGCAATCGTTTGATGAAAGAAAAGAAATACTGTCCACAACATCCGGCGGGGCTGGTTGTGACAGTGGAGGAGTCCACTAGCTTCTTCTGTGAAGTCATGTACGACTACCTATCTAAACTGCAGTCTGCCATGAAGGGCGTAGTAACTCCACAGTCATGTACAGCTGAGCCACCAGTGATGCCTAAGCCCAGTTGAAGTGTCTCTTATGAGCACTCAGACTTCTACAATTGAGGTAATGGACCCAAATGTACACCAAGCTCTCTCGTCCGGCCGCAACATAATGTGGGATCAGATTTAGAGAACCGTTACATTGGACATCACAAATGATATTGCCTCTCAAAGGTTTTCTGCCATGCAGGTTAGTGGAAATGCTGAGGAAGTACCCAGCAGCAGGTGCACATCTGCTGCATGTGTTCAAAAAATGGCAGGGCCAGCCAACCACCACAGCACCAGTTTCAGAACCATGTCACGACCCATAACAAGGAGCTACAGTTGCAGTCACTTCAATCCTGTGAGGCTCCCACTGATAACCAGCTCGCTCAAGGACTACTCCCACTGAGGAAGGACCTCGAAGGAGCACCAGGATAGATTCTAGGAGACACACAGCATGCTCTAGGGGGAAGCAGTGGAGCAAAATGCACTATAAGGGCAGTGAAGTCATGTACATGCAGCATGCAAGAAGTGTTATGTCTTTAGATGCTCTGATAATGACTCCACGAGGCAATGTGTTGTACTTGAACTATAGTGACCTTAGTCCTTTATTGATAACTCCAGAGTGAGGAACACACCTGGTGGCCTGCCTTTTATACTAGGCCAGGCACACCTGTACAGGTAACCTGCAAGTCTCCCACTGCTGTGCCCTCTGGTGGCACACCTAGTACAAACAGTAACCATGTAGGATACATGACAAGAAGCTTGTGTTGCAATGTCCTCAATAATCCTAAATACCAAGATGAGACATGAGAAACATACTTTAGTGCCAGCTATAAGATGGGCTTTGCTACAACATGGCCATCAATGTGCATGTGCCGAAGCACTTCGCAGTCTGCCTCGGTGAAGCAGCATCTGTGTCAGAGTGAGCCTTTCATCATAAAACGAAATACTAAACGCAGGCAAATTGTGGTCATTCTGATCTTGTCAGTCTTCAAGAGACCAGAAACTTTGTTTGTCATCTGCTCCTCTGGACCCAGGAGGATACATTGCCTTCTCCACCACGGCACTTCAAACAGTTTTTCTAATTGGAGGGTCTACCTCGGCTCCACAGACATGCCAATCTACAAAACTCAGGAAAATTGACAAACAGCTTCAAAAAGCTGATACCTCAAAAAACCTGACACCTCAAAAAACCTTTGAAAAACAGCCTTTTATAAAGGCCAAGACCAGGACCATTGCTTCAAGATGACTAGATAAGTTGAACTCCTTTTTATGACATTGGTTTTCAGGATTTTTATTAGTGTTTTGGGATCTCGTCCCGCAATTTAGTTTGTTTTTCTGTGAAAACAGAAACACAATGGCTTCACATGTGACATATGAAACAAAGCCATTTTGTTTTTGCCTGCATTACTCTAAATATTCAAAGTCACCCACGGGTGGCTGGGCCTTTACATTATTCCTGAGCAGTTAAAAGTTGAATCTTGTTTACTGTCCTGAGCTTCACCGATTTCCCTCTAGCCCAATGTATTTTGTTGCTGCTGCTTTTCCTCCAAGACCCTCTGCCAATGTCCCTTTTCCCCCTGCCCCTATTTTCAGAAGTGAAATATAAACTCCATCGTCTATGTGTCGTAGTAAAACATCCCAAGGTGCTTCACAGGAGCGTTAGCAAACAACATTTGACATTGAGCCACATAAGCAGATATTAGGACAGACTTGGTCAAAGAGGTAGGTTTAAAGGAGCTTCTTAAAGGAGAGAAAGGTGGAACTGGAGAAAGGTTTGGGGAGGGAATTCCAGATTTTAGGGCCCAAGCAGCTGAATGCATGGCCGCCAATGGTGGAGCGATTAAAATAGGGGATGCACAAGCAGCCAGAATTGGAGGAGTGCAGAGATCTCAGAGGGATGTAGGGCTGGGGGAGGTTACAAAGATAAGGGAGGGGCGAGGCCATGGAGGGAGACACAGCCTATGTCTCGATATCTTGCTGTCTCCTGGTCTCACTACCTCAGACACTTGAGGCTAACTGAAGCCTGTCATCCTACCATCCTCCATACACTCTACTCATCTTGCCTGTGATGCTGTCCCTAGTTTGTAAAGCCACCCCACAACTCCCCCTCCCTACACTTCCTTAGTGTTTATCTCTTCTGTACATGCGTGATGAAGCGAGATTAGAGAAAGGTCACAGAGGTTGTGGGTAATTTTACAGGCCCTGAGGATAGGGGAACTTTACAAGCGCTGATAATCGGGGAGCTTTACAGGCCCTGCAAATGTTGACTGCTTGCTTAGAATGTGAGCAGCTGGCAGCTATGGTTCTAAACAGGGCACTCCTCTCTTAATAAGACCTCCAGAGGAGCATCCTTAAAAGAAGCAGTCAAATTTCTGTCCCTCCGTGCTGTCACTCTGAACAGGTACAGCGAACCTTTTAATTTGTCAGTGTGCAGTTCAATGTGCAGCTCTGCTTTAACTACAAACAGCAGCACTTTAAGAGCTGCTGACTCACTGGGTGTACAGCCTGTGCAAGGTGCTCTTGTGCATCAATGAAATGATGCAGAGAGTTAATGCTAATTTAGATTTAGATAGCTTCGTGCAGTAAGAGCTTTATTACTGATAAGCATGGTCTCCTTGCAAGTTGTAGCTATTCAGAATCCAAAGTAATCTGCTTTGTCCATCCTTCTGTTCTGAGCGACCCTTTATAAAGTTAGTTAGTGGTGAACAAAACGTAGGAATGGGAAAATCCCATTAGACAAGACTCATCCTTTTTAGATTTCAGGCCCAAATGCCAGATCACTGAACAGTAAATGTTGGTTTCCTCTAAACAAAATTAATTTTTCTATATGTCTCACATAATAATGTAAATGGCAATGGACAGAAATGCTTCTGTGTATTTTATGGTGCATGCACACTTCACAGGGTTAGCATCGATGAAAAGCTGAAACCACCACAAGCTGACCCTAAGGTACCGAGGTCCAAACTAACTGTGATGAAGTGGAGTGGAACTAGCTCCTCCAGGAGGTCTCACTCTACTTCATTCTGCTCACACTGGATCCATGCTGCATTTACACTGGAACCGCTGTTAGTGTGAAACAGAACTGCTTTGTAACAACAGTACAGTTATGATGGGAATGCACACTGAGATCGTACAAAGCTGTTTGGCAAGAAGACAATTCCAATTTTCCTGGCAGACTGCCTACAGCTGTGTAGTTCAGTGATAACTGCTGCAGCAAGTCATAAATTGTTACCCATGAGAGCGTTAAAAATAAGTTGCCCTAATTACTTTGTGTTATAGCTAAAATATATTTTTTCACTGCTGTTTTTCTCAGAACAATTTTCTTTAATTTCTGAAAATGAAAAGGAAAGCTCGGCAGTCATGGAAGAATATACTGGAAAATTACATTGTTTCACACTTGGGGGACATGAAGGATCCTAAACAATATCTTCCACTTCAGTGATTCAAGCCAGAAACATTGGGCTCAATTTTCCGGTGATTTGCGCCATTTTTTTGGCGCACGCCGCTTTTTTTGACATGTTAAAAAATGTACGTTTCCCCAAGGAATCTGCGGCAGCGTAACTGAGTTAGTTATGATTTTTTTAGGTTAGATTTTTTTTGCGTCATAGGGGGTGTAACTCAATGTCTGCGCCAGTTTTTATCAATTATGGAAGTCTGCCCCCCAAAAAATTTCTCCTAGGTCAGCGTATGTGACCACTCCCGAAAAATCTTCAGGTGAGTTATGAAAAAGCAGCGCACATTGAAAAATTAGCGCAGAAAGACGGCGTTATTTTTCAACGCAGTTTTGGAGGGAGTCAAAAAAACTTAAATATACATAATAGAAACATAGAAACATAGAAAATAGGTGCAGGAGCAGGCCATTCAGCCCTTCTAGCCTGCACCGCCATTCAATGAGTTCATGGCTGAACATGAAACTTCAGTACCCCCTTCCTGCTTTCTCGCCATAACCCTTGATCCCCCGAGTAGTAAGGACTTCATCTAACTCCCTTTTGAATATATTTAGTGAATTGGCCTCAACTACTTTCTGTGGTAGAGAATTCCAC
Source organism: Pristiophorus japonicus (assembly GCF_044704955.1). Lineage (NCBI taxonomy): Eukaryota > Metazoa > Chordata > Chondrichthyes > Pristiophoridae > Pristiophorus > Pristiophorus japonicus. The sequence continues at coordinate 47,051,505 of NC_091989.1, forward strand.
AGGTTCACCACTCTCTGGGTGAAGAAGTTTCTCCTCATCTCGGTCCTAAATGGCTTACCTCTTATCCTCAGACTGTGACCCCTGGTTCTGGACTTCCCCAACATTGGGAACATTCTTCCTGCATCTAACCTGTCTAAACCCGTCAGAATTTTAAACGTTTCTATGAGGTCCCCTCTCATTCTTCTGAACTCCAGTGAATACAAGCCCAGTTGATCCAATCTTTCTTGATAGGTCAGTCCCGCCATCCCGGGAATCAGTCTGGTGAACCTTCGCTGCACTCCCTCAATAGCAAGAATGTCCTTCCTCAAGTTAGGAGACCAAAACGGTACACAATACTCCAGGTGTGGCCTCACCAAGGCCCTGTACAACTGTAGCAACACCTCCCTGCCCCTGTATTCAAATCCCCTCGCTATGAAGGCCAACATGCCATTTGCTTTCTTAACCGCCTGCTGTACCTGCATGCTAACCTTCAATGACTGATGTACCATGACACCCAGGTCTCGTTGCACCTTCCCTTTTCCTAATCTGTCACCATTCAGATAATAGTCTGTCTCTCTGTTTTTACCACCAAAGTGGATAACCTCACATTTATCCACATTATACTTCATCTGCCATGCATTTGCCCACTTACCTAACCTATCCAAGTCATTCTGCAGCCTAATAGCATCCTCCTCGCAGCTCACACTGCCACCCAACTTAGTATCATTCACAAATTTGGAGATACTGCATTTAATCCCCTCGTCTAAATCATTAATGTACAATGTAAACAGCTGGGGCCCCAGCACAGAACCTTGCGGCACTCCACTAGTCACTGCCTGCCATTCTGAAAAGTACCCGTTTACTCCTACTCTTTGCTTCCTGTCTGACAACCAGTTCTCAATCCACGTCAGCACACTACCCCCAATCCCATGTGCTTTAACTTTGCACATTAATCTCTTGTGTGGGACCTTGTCGAAAGCCTTCTGAAAGTCCAAATATACCACATCAACTGGTTCTCCTTTGTCCACTTTACTGGAAACATCCTCAAAAAATTCCAGAAGATTTGTCAAGCATGATTTCCCTTTCACAAATCCATGCTGACTTGGACCTATCATGTCACCATTTTCCAGATGCACTGCTATGACATCCTTAATAATTGATTCCATCATTTTACCCACTACTGAGGTCAGGCTGACCGGTCTATAATTCCCTGTTTTCTCTCTCCCTCCTTTTTTAAAAAGTGGGGTTACATTGGCTACCCTCCACTCGATAGGAACTGATCCAGAGTCAATGGAATGTTGGAAAATGACTGTCAATGCATCCGCTATTTCCAAGGCCACCTCCTTAAGTACTCTAGGATGCAGTCCATCAGGCCCTGGGGATTTATCGGCCTTCAATCCCATCAATTTCCCCAACACAATTTCCCGACTAATAAAGATTTCCCTCAGTTCCCCCTCCTTACTAGACCCTCTGACCCCTTTTATATCCGGAAGGTTGTTTGTATCCTCCTTAGTGAATACCGAACCAAAGTACTTGTTCAATTGGTCTGCCATTTCTTTGTTCCCCGTTATGACTTCCCCTGATTCTGACTGCAGGGGACCTACGTTTGTCTTCACCAACCTTTTTCTCTTTACATACCTATAGAAACTTTTGCAATCCGCCTTAATGTTCCCTGCAAGCTTCTTCTCGTACTCCATTTTCCCTGCCCTAATCAAACCCTTTGTCCTCCTCTGCTGAGTTCTAAATTTCTCCCAGTCCCCAGGTTCGCTGCTATTTCTGGCCAATTTGTATGCCACTTCCTTGGCTTTAATACTATCCCTGATTTCCCTTGATAGCCACGGTTGAGCCACCTTCCCTTTTTTATTTTTACGCCAGACAGGAATGTACAATTGTTGTAATTCATCCATGCGGTCTCTAAATGTCTGCCATTGCCCATCCACAGTCAACCCCCTAAGTATCATTCGCCAATCTATCCTAGCCAATTCACGCCTCATACCTTCAAAGTTACCCTTCTTTAAGTTCTGGACCATGGTCTCTGAAATTACTGTTTCATTCTCCATCCTAATGCAGAATTCCACCATATTGTGGTCACTCTTCCCCAAGGGGCCTCGCACAATGAGATTGCTAATTAATCCTCTCTCATTACACAACACCCAGTCTAAGATGGCCTCCCCCCTAGTTGGTTCCTCAACATATTGGTCTAGAAAACCATCCCTTATGCACTCCAGGAAATCCTCCTCCACCGTATTGCTTCCAGTTTGGCTAGCCCAATCTATGTGCATATTAAAGTCACCCATTATAACTGCTACACCTTTATTGCATGCACCCCTAATTTCCTTTTTGATGCCCTCCCCAACATCCCTATTACTGTTTGGAGGTCTGTACACAACTCCTACTAACGTTTTTTGCCCTTTGGTATTCTGCAGCTCTACCCATATAGATTCCACATCATCCAAGCTAATGTCTTTCCTAACTATTGCATTAATCTCCTCTTTAACCAGCAATGCTACCCCACCTCCTTTTCCTTTTATTCTATCCTTCCTGAATGTTGAATACCCCTGAATGTTGAGTTCCCAGCCCTGATCATCCTGGAGCCACGTCTCCGTAATCCCAATCACATCATATTTGTTAACATCTATTTGCACAATTAATTCATCCACCTTATTGCGGATAAAGATTTTTTTTACCTTATAACGCAGTAAATGGAAGTTTGACAGAATTCTGTAACTTTTCATATTATTTCAACTGAGACGCCACTACCGAACGTCTGCAAACAGGGCTCGAGCATCGGCTGGCAGAATCGGTCCCGTGCTCAGACACAGGGGTCCAGCTGCAAAAGAAGCCCGGGGGTGGGGGGGGCAGTACTGTGGAAGGCGATCGGAAGGCATCACAAGACTGTACCACGCATCAAATGAAGCCCGGGGGGTTGGGGGGGTGGGAGGGGGGAGGATGGGGGGTTCCCGATCACTGCACCTGCTCAGACTTGGGTGTGATCCATACAGACCTGTGGGGAGAGAGAACAAAGAACCTTGTCCTGCCTGCCTGCCGTTTTGAGCTTCTTGCAAAGGTAAGTTTTAAGCATGAGGACAATACTGACAATGCCATATCTTGTGCAAGCCTTTTGCATGATGGTGCTGTGGAGGAGACAATTGATTCGATGCCAGCTCATGAGGAACCTCAGAGCCCATAGGGTGATGGGCAGGAGGCCTTACCCACGTCAGGTATATCGAGACAGGCTTTCGTACCAGCACCTGAGTGATGCAAACTGTGTCAGAAGGCTGCGTTTCCACAAAGAAGTTGTGATTGAGATCTGTGAGTTGGTGAAAGCAGACCTGCAACCTAGAAGCATCAGGGGAACTGCTTTGGCAGTTGAAGTGAAGGTTACAGCTGCACTTTCATTCTATGCATCTGGATCCTTCCAAGCTACAACTGGGGATGTGTGCATCAGTTCTCAACATGCAACACATGTCTGCATTCGGCAGGTGACTGCTGCACTATATGCCCGGAGGAATGACTACATAAAGTTCTCCATGACCGCACAGGCAATGCATGACAAGGCTTTGGGCTTCTCCAGGATTGCTGGCTTCTCCAAGGTACAGGGCTGCATTGATTGTACCCACATCGCCTTTGGAGGATTCTGAGATGTACAGGAACAGAAAAGGCTTCCAGTCCATTAATGTGCAATTTGTGTGTGACAACATGCATTGCATCATGACAGTTGATGCAAGATACCCTGGGAGCACCCATGATGCGTTCATCCTACGCAAAAGCATTATATCTGCCATGTTTCAGCAGCAGCCAGAAGTGCAGAGCTGGCTACTGGGAGACAAAGGGTACGGCCTCACCACCTGGCTCATGACGCCCCTACGCGTAACCCAGACGGAAGCTGACCGGGAATACAACATGTCGCACATTGTGACGCGCAGCATAATAGAGAGGACCATTGGCATCTTGAAACAGTGTTTCCGATGCCTGGACCATACCGGAGGCTACTTGCTATACTTCCCTGAGATTGTCGGTCAGTTCACTGTTGTGTGCTGCATGCTGCATAACTTTGCCATCGTGAGGCAGCAGCAACTGGTAGGAGAAGACCCACCTGTGGTGAGAGTAGCTGATGATAATGATGAGGAACATGCAGATGACGAGCAGGTGGACGAGGAAGCCATGGAGCTACCTGAACCCGGAGCACGATGGCGAAGGAGTGCGGGCTGTCGTGCCCCTTTAACGTTTGCTTGAGCCTTGCGCCAAAAGCTCATCGTGAACGCTTTACTGCCTGAAGGCTCAGCGACAACTATTCCACATGGACTATGTTTACTGTTTGGACCTGTTCCGTAATATGTTGTGTTAATGGAACAAATGACGGAAATGATTCTTGTTTACTTGATGAAGAAAGTCTGGATTGTAAGAAAAGTAGATCATAGGAATCACATCAGAATTCTATGCAAAATACCATAACAAACTGAGTGAGGGGCAAGGACATATGAACAACGAACAATGAATGACAGGAAAAGACCATCTGCTCCATTCAGCTCCATACACTTATCGCCCCACCCAAAAACCATGTGATCTCCTGGTAGAGGCAAAAAAACAGATAAAAGCCCAGGCCAATTTGTGGGACAAAATCTGGGAAATTCCTCTCTGACCCATCTAGGCGATCGAAACTAGTCCAGGAGATCACTCTGGCCTTGAATTCCCTGCAGTAGCTACCTTCTGTAAGAGGTGATCTCCAACCCAGCCAGAAACAGCTCCTGTTCTCGCTTGAAGAAATTCAGCGAATCAGCATTCACCACAGGAGATGGCAGACTGTTCCAGAGGTCGACTATTCTCTGGGTAAAGAACCACCTCCTGATATCTAACCTGGATCTAGCCTTCCACAACTTAAAATTGTGATCCCTGGTTCTCCCTAATCTATTTAATTGGAAAAAACTGGCAACTTGAATACAATTTATTTCCTTCATCATCTTACAAACCTCTATCAGGTCGGCCCTAAGTCTATGCTTCTCTAAAGTGTAGAGTCCCAACTCTTTTAGCCTATCTTGATAAGCTGCTTTATCTCTAGTCTAGTGGCCCTCCTCTGCACCTTTTCCAAAGCCTCAATATCACCCACCATGTGAGGAAATCAAAATTAGACACAAGTCTCGTACAAGGAGAAAATAGTCTGCCTTGTCTTACAGTCAACTGTCCTAGGAATGCACCCCAACACTCTTCTTGCTCTAGCTAGTGCTTCATGGTATTGCTCATGAACGTTTAGAGGGGTAGGCACTAGACCGCCCAGATCTCTTTCTTTCTCTACCTTCTTTAATGTTTTTCCCTGAAGGGTGTATGTATGTTGCGCATTCACCTGCCCACATGCATAACTCTGCACTTTTCCAAATTAAATATAATTTGCCAGTCATAAGCCCAATCCCCCAACACATCAAGGTCTCCCTGAAGCAAACATCTTATTTTGAACACCTTAAAGTCTCTACTTCAACTGTCTAAAGAGAATCTCCTTCACAATAATGTTTCATACATTTACAAGCTAGGAAGCCTCCCGGTATACTTAAGGTTTGACTGCTAAATATCAAAGTCCAGAATTCTGTGGACTAGGTCCTCTTCTGCACAAAGTCCCACACACCAATCACTCCCATCCTTGCCAGGTTGTACTGGTACTGGTTATCTGTGCTCAGCAAATCAATTTCACAATCTTCATCCTCCGCTGCTTTGCCCCATCCTATCTGGAAAATCATCCCTGACCATATGCAGTAGTCCACAACTTCGGTTTCTCTAACTCAAGACTACTGCTCCCTCTGTTACATCACTTGAGACAACTTCTCAGTCTTTGCATTCTGCCCCCTAGACATCTCTTCCAAACTTTGCCTAACTACCCCTGACCCTGACATCCAAAGCCTCCTAAAAATGATTTCTTGAACCATCTCTTTGCTCACCCCCATTTCTTGCTCAGTGTTCCTCTCCACCTTGAAGGAAACTCTGAGACATTCCTCTACATGATGAGTGCTACATAAATGTAAGTTAGTGTGTCAGTGTTGTACAATTCATGCACTGCACAAGAACAAGACAACGTTCAAATTTTCTCAACAGATTTCAAAAGCACCCACAAAATGAAACAAAAGACTTCTGCAATTCAACAGATTTAAAAGCTAATTCATTTTTTCCCAAACTGCAAAACTTTGTAAAGGCCAGTGCCAAAGGATGTGATTTACAAAGTGCGCTGTAAGAAATGAAACATGCTTATTGAACAAAATCATTTGTATATGATTAATAAACAACAGATGTGTTAAAACAGATGCTGCAACCATCTGAAGGTTGTGCACAATATGAACCTGTGAAACACAAGTAAAAATTCATAATGAAGAAACGTTTGAAATGCAAAGTCAGTTAAACCATTTGTGACCTCACTCCAGCAATTTCATCTTTAATGTGGTTAACTCTTTATGTTTCTAACACATTTTTATTATAGCACCACAGAAATGAACACAAATCTGCACACGACTTCACACAGATACAATGTGCCTTTTCATTTATGAAGAAGGAACAAATAGGGGCTGATAAACCAGAAGTCATGATATACCTGAAAGCTAGTCAGACATTCTATGTACTTGCAGTTTGAGCAATGTCTTTCTTCAAGTATTGGTTTATCAGACCGATTTTTGAAAAAAGTAGCTGGGGAGGATATCAGGGCACAGCAACATAGGCAAGTGTTTGCTGCCACCAAGAGGACACCGGTCAGGTCTACAACTAGTTTGTGTGTAGATTGCCACCTATTGTCTAAAATTCATGAATATTACTTAACTATTCTGAAATCCCAAATTCCAACACATGGCTAGAATAGGTAAAAAAAATGTTTTTTTTGAAACTATTGTTTTCTCTTTATTTTCAATATTAATTAATTGAACTCCGTCTCATTGTGTTTTATATAATAGCTTGCTTTTATACAGAGCCTTTAAAGTAGTAAAACATTCCAAGACGCTTCACAGAAGTGTAATCAGATAAGAATTGACACCAAACCAAAGAAGGAGTTATTGGGAGGGGTGATTAAACACTTGGTCAAAGAGATAGGTTTAAAGGAGGATCTTAAAGGAGAGAGTGGTGGAGAGCAGGAGTGATTTAGAGTGGGAATCCCAGAGTTTAGGGTCTAGATAAGAACATAAGAATATAAGAATTAGGAACAGGAGTAGGCCATCTAGCCCCTCGAGCCTGCTCTGGCTGATCTGGTCGTGGACTCAGCTCCACTTACCCGCCCTTAGATAGCTAAAGGTACAGCCACCAATCCTCTGAGAACTCTGCGTTCCTCCAACTCTGAATTTTGTACACCCTCACTCCCTTTGGTCCATCATTAGCGGTTGTGCGTATGTTTTTATATAACAAAAATCAATCTTAATTACAACAGTGAGTGAGCGAATAGGTCAGATGCTGCCACTTACTGTACAGCTGGTTTACTTTTAAAGCCTATTGTAAAAAAATAACTGCTACCAGGGACTGAAAGCACTATCACTCATCGGAGGCCTTCAGAGCTTATTTTCAGAATAGCTAATTAAAAATAGTGAATCACTCCTGCAAATTTGTTTATAATCATTTTTTTCTCAGCAAGATTCTGGGATGAACTTGCGTCAGGTGTCAAAGACCAACTCTCCTCAGTATCCAAAGCCCAGCTTTTATCCAATATTTTCTCTTGATGTTAGACTACCAGTCCCTCTTAATAATATCAACATTCATAAACATAACTAACAATGAATTAAAGACTGGCTGAGATATGATGATATTGCTACAAGAAAACCATTAACAGTGACTCTTCTACCAGTGTCAGAGAACTCAAAGCAGCGTCCCTACACATCGTTTGACACAGGACAAAACTACTTCCACACATGATGGAATACATTTTATGACCAACTGTGTTTACATGCTTGCTACCCAAGATGAAGCCATAACTGATCTGATCAAAATATCTATATATTCTCAAAAGGACTCCCCTTCCATGTTTGCACTGCACAGCTCCTTCCTTGGTCCTCTCATCTTTTTCATTATATGTATTTTCTTGATGACATCATCTAAACCATGGGATCAGGTTCAATATGTATGCTGATGACATCCAGATTTACCTTAATGCCTCCTCTCTAGATTCCATGCCTGTCTGATATTAAATATTAAATCAAAATTCCGTATACATTAATGGAGGCAAAATTAAAACCATCCTTTTTGGCTCCTCCATTCTTCTGCCCTTAATTCTATCTACTTCAAGCCAAGTCTACTGGTTTTGAATCTCAGCATGTTGCTTCTCGATATCTGTCCCATCATCTTCTTCCACCTTCACAATATTGCTTGCCTCTGCCCCTACCTTGCTCCACCAAGACCCAAATCAATTCCTTTATCACCTCAAGGCTATATTTCTATAATGTTTTCCTGGCTAGCCTCCCTCCTTCCATTTTCCATAATCTGTAACTCATTCATAAGGCCACGTTCTTCCCACTCACACTTTCGCGCTTCCATCACCTCAATCATCAGCAGGATGCCTTGCTCCCCCGTTCCACTACAAATCAGTTTCTAAAGCCTCCACAGCTTTATCCCATCCTACTTCAATGGTCTCCTTCAGCCTTATCTCCCCACTTGCATCCTTCACTCTGGCACATCTTGTTCCCCGTCCATTTCCCTCCAACATTGCTCTTTGAGCCCTGTTCTTTACCTGTTCCACCAACTGCTGACTTTCCATCTGCGAGCCTCTCCTTCATCCTTCTCTTATTTGCCACCTTCACTATATAGTCACTGAAGTGGCATTTGATTGTTGAAGCCTGCATATAAAAGTGTGTGTTCTCGCAATGGAGGCTCCCTTTCACATCACAGTTACAGCTGCATGTCAGGGACACACTCTTGTGCACTCATTTCTGATGCCTCATGACACTGCTACTGAGCAAGCATTCTTTGTTTTGCAAGCCAAGGTTGCTCACATGGAGCAAAGGAGGACTAGTGGTGGAGAGGTTGACATATGGCTGGTCACTCCATTAGAAGAGAGGGTCCAGGAGCTTGTGGGTACACATGCTGCCTTTCCCTGTGGCCTCTGGTACTAACATGGGTAAGTGAAGGCTTTCCTTTAATGCTATCTCTCCCTGAAAGCGCCAGCACCTACTGTGCGTTTCCTTATGAAAGTGTGCAAGTTGCAGCCTGCATGCTTCAATTCCTTACCTCCCCCTCACGGCAGCCCTTGTGCCATTTATGTTTGCAGATGAGAGGCCAACTGTGAGCCAAGGAGAGGGTCCTAACGCTGGTGCGAGTGAGAGGGCAAGGCAAGACGACAGCCTTGAGGGCAGTGGCAGCCGAGGCCAGGGAGAGGCTGATGAGGACAATGAGAGGACAAGCCCAGAGGACAGCCAAGAGGCACTGACAGCCATGGCCGTCCTGACACCCTGGAGGCCACTGGGAGCACGAGTCTGGACGCCACCCTGGAGGCCACTCCATCAGTTGGCGCGATGTCGGATAAGGCGGAGGAAGAGGGGGACACTGCTGGCAGCAGCGCGTCACTGCTTCCTACAGTCACACGCGCCAGCTCAAATACTGGAATACACAGTCCGATCAGTTAGCCATAGCAGAGGGGTCTGCACTGGGTGTTGCACCGGGGCCTAGTGGGCTGCAGCATGATGAGGGGCAGAGGGAACCTCGGGTGCCATCTCTCCAGGGGGCGAGTGCGCACGCGAGTTTGGCTGAACAGGACTCAAGTTTATGAAATAAGGGTGGAAGCCAGGCATTCCCAGATGTTGGGGGCAGTGGCAAGAGTGCCGGAGAAGCTGTTGGAAGTGGTGAGGAGCGTGGAAGAGTCCCCCTCCTGCATTGTCGGCAGTTCTGCGCACTCCATGGAGTCCATCATTGCCAGTGGTGGACTCCCAGATTGTCCGTGCGGATCCAGTTGTGATGCCATGACTTATTGGTGATGTGGCAGCTGCCATTACAGCATAGGCACAAGTGAACGAGCGTACTGGTGCTGCTTTGGAGAGGATGGCCACGGCCCTGAAAGCTCAGAATGCTCTTCTGCACTCTGGGCAACAGGCCATGGAGTGTCTTACTGCTGTCATCTCTGGCGGCTTTGAGACTATGGCTGCTCTCGTGCAGTCTCAGCTCAATGCCACCCGACACCTCAGTGTTGCCTTCACAGCTGGGTCTACCGGATCATGGGGGACCTTCCGGTGTCGTGCCACAGCACCGACCTGAGCTCCCTCAGATTGGTGGTGGTGATAATGTGCTGTCTCCTCGGACCAGGATGATAATAATGTGCTCTCTCAGGATCACAACATTCCTGGCCCTAGACCTGTCACTCCACCATTGCCTCCAACCATGGACTTGCCCGAGCCAAGGCCAACTGAACCCTCCGAGGAGGGTGCTGACCAGTCTTCAGCCAGCCCTTCCAGGGCCACAGCTGGTCGAGGGCGTCCTAGAAGGACATCTGTGGCTTCCACACAGGGAACACAGCAGCCTTCCCAGACCCATGAGGCAGCCACAGGGGAGACGCTGTGGCTTAGTAGCAGAATACATTTGCGTAAGAGGGGTTATGAGGAGGTGCACAAGGGTGAGAAATTATTATGTGTATGTTTTTTTGCACCTTTCTTTATTCTGTAATAAATCTTCATTTTGTGTTCCCATATCTGGGCAGCTGTATCATTTGACGGTGGGCAATGATGTGTGAAAGGACTGATTGGGATGGCCATGGAAATGCAAAGGTGAAGGGTGAAGTGGGCATGAACTCATCGGAAATGAGCAGCAATGAGACAGGTCTGCACTTCCCTTGCAGGTTTGGGATGGCGACGACGCCTCCTGGTCCTGGTCCTCCTCCTCCTCCTGAGGTGCTACTGCTGGCTGATTGCCAGGTTATGAAGCATGCAGCAGACGATCACAAATAGGGAGACCTGCTCAGGCGAGTACTGCAATACTCCAACAGAGCAGTCCAGGCAACGGAACCTCTGTTTAAGGATCCCGATGCAGTGCTCAATTATGCACCTCGTGGCTGAATGAGAATCATTGTAGGCTCGCTGCGTAGCAGTCCTGGGGTTGCGAAGGGGAGTCAGCAGCCAAGTGCACAGTGAATATCCCTTATCACCAAGCAGCCATGGGCTGGATTTTCAGGTTTTTCCGTTTCAGGGTGAAAATGGAGGCAGTGCGAGGAAATTACCGTTTTCGCTCTGTTACCGATTTAAGGCCTAACGTTCGGCCTTTGGGGCATCGCAAAGAGAGGCATTGCACAATTATTCACGGCGCAAAAACGCTATCCTCGGCAACTTTAGTGTGGGGCCTGGAGCGCTGCGAGACAGGCCTTGGGAGGGGGGAAAAAAAAATTCAAAAAAACATTCAAAAAACATTACCAAGACCTTTACCTAACAATATGTTTCCAGCCCGGTGAAGGAGGAGGCATTGCTGGATCTGGCTCTGGGGAATGAGGTGGGTCAAGTGGAGCAAGTGTCAGTAGGTGAACATTTAGGGAACAGTGATCATAGTATCAGAAGGTTTAGATTAGCTATGGAAAAAGACAGGGAGCAATCTAGAGTAAAAATGTTTAACTGGAGGAAGACCAGTTTCAGTGGGATGAGAACGGATCTGGCCCAGGTAAATTACAAGGAAAGATTGGCAGGCAAAACTGTAATGGAACAATGAGCTGCCTTTAAAGAGGAAATAGTTCGGGTATTGTTGAAGTACATTCCCACGAGGGGGAAGGTAAGGAAACTAAAGTCAGAGCTCCATGGATGACGAAACAAATAGAGAATATGATGAAGTAGAAAAAGAGAATGTATGACAGGTCAGATTGCAAATATATCTGAGCATTAGGCTATATATAGAAAGATCAGAGACATGAAAAAGAAAATAATAGGGGCAAAGAGAGGGTGTGAGACTAGACTGGCAGCTAACATAAAAGTAATCCAAAAGTTTTCTATAGGCATATAAATAGTAAAAGGGTAGTAAGAGGAGGGGTGTGGCCGATTAGGGACCAAAAAGGAGAGCTACACATGGAGGCTGAGGGTATGACTGAGGTACTAAATGAGTACTTTGCATCTGTCTTCACCAAGGATGAGGATGCTGCCATAGACATAGTGAAGGAGGAGGTAGTAGAGACACTTAATAGGATAAAAATTGATAAAGAAGAAGTATTTAAGAGGCTGGCTGTACTTAAATTAGTTAAATCAACAGGAGCGGATGAGATGCATCCTAGGATGCTGAGGGAATTGAGGGCGGAAATCGCTGAGGTACTGCCCATAATATTCCAATCCTCATAGATACGGGGCTGATGCCAGAGGATTGGAGAATTGCAAATCTTACACCATTGTTCAAAAAAGGGTGTAAAGATAAACCTAGTAACTACAGGCTGTTCAGTTTAACCTCGGTAGTGGGGAAGCTTTTAGAAACAGTAATCAGGGACAAAATTAACAGCCACTTGGATAGGGGTGGCAATATTAAGGAAAGCCATCATGGATTTGTTAAAGGCAAATCATGTTTAACCAACTTGATCGAGTTTTTTGATGAGGGTATGTGATTGATGAAGCGTACATGGATTTCCAAAAGGCGCTCAACAAAATGCCACATAAAAGGCTTGCCAGCAAAATTGAAGCCCATGGAATAAAAGGGACAGTGGCAGCATGGATACAAAATTGGCTAAGTGAGAAGAAACAGAGAATAGTGGTGAAAGGTTATTTTTCTGACTGGAGAAAGGTATACAGTGGTGTTCCCCAGGGCCACTGTTTTTTGAGATATATATTAATAACTTGGACATGGGTGTACAGGGCACAATTTCATAATTTGCAGATTACACAAACTTGGACATATAGTTACAGTGAAGGGGAAAGTGATAGACTTCAGGAAGCTATAGACATGCTGGTGAAATGGGCAGCCAGATGAAATTTAATGCAGGAAAGTGTGAAGTGATGCATTTTAGTAGAAAGAATGAGAAGGGGAAATATAAACTAAAGGGTACAGTCATAAAATGGGTGCACGAACAGAGAGACCTGGGAGTGTGCATAAATTGTTGAAGGTGGCAGGACAAGTTGAGAAAGCAATTAAAAAGCATACGGAACCCTGGGCTTCATAAATAGTGTTCTAGAGTACAAGAGTATGGAAATTATGATGAACCTGTATAAAACGCTGGTTCGTTCCAACTGGAGTACTGTGTCCAGTTCTGGGCACCACACTTTCGGAAGGATGTGAAGGCCTTAGAGAAGGTGCAGAAAAGATTGACGAGAATTATTCCAGGAAGGAGGAACTTCAGTTACGTTGATAGATTGGAGAAGCTGGGGTTGTTCTCCTTGGAGCAGAGAAGATTGAGAGGAGATTTGATAGAGATGTTCAAAATCATGAGGGGTCTGGACAGAGTAGATAGAGAGAAATTGTTCCCATTGGCAGAAGGGTCAAGAACCAGAGGACACAGATTTAAAGTGATTGGCAAAAGATCCAAAGGCGAGGTAAGAAAACACTTTTTTTACGCAGCGAGTGGTTAAGATCTGGAATGCACTGCCTGAAAGGCTGGTGGAGGCAGACTCATTGTTATCTTTCAATAGAGAGTTTGAAAAATATCTGAAGGAAAAAAAAATTGCAGGGCTATGGAGAAAGGGCAGGGGAGTGGGACTAGCTGACAGTCGACACGGGCTCGACAGGCCGAATAGCCTTCTTCTGTGCTGTAACCATTCTATGGCCCCAAGTTTCCCCCCACCCTGTAAAAACGGTGCATCTCCGTGAGGTGTGCCGACTTTCTAGACTAAAAAGAGCGCCGAAAAGTTACCTTCCAATTCTCCAAGCTCCTCAGGATGTCTTTGGCCTCGGCGTGGAGGGGTGGAGCCAGGTCCCGGCGCTGAAAACAATGCCAGGACCTCTGCACATGCGCGCTAGAGTGTGCGTGCATGTGCAGTAGCTCCTCACAGCCCGAATCTCTGCGACGCTCTGCAGGCTGTGTGGGAGGGGCCCGAAGCATGCGGCCCCTAGCCCTGGCCAAATGGGCTCCCTCATCGGCAGCCCGCTGCGTTCCCTAAGGTAGGACTTCTATTTTTTATTTGTTATTGATTGATTGCTTATTACTTTGGTCTTGGTGCTTTAGGTGCAGTGTTCCTTCCATTTTTTATTTGTTAATTAATTGCTTATTACTTTTTGTGCTTTGTTTAATGCTTTGTAAGTCTTGGTGCTAGGTGCAGGTCCTCTCAGCTTTCTTGTATTTTATATTTGTTATTGAATGCTTATTTTTGTGCTTTGTTTAGTGCTCGGTGCTTTAAATGTATTTATGCTTCTTTAATGTTGTTGTGAAGGTGTTTAGTGCTTTGCAAGGTCCTCTCACTTCCCTTCCCCCCCTATCTCTGGTTACCTGCGCTGATTTCTTAGCTCACCGCAAGGTTTTTCTGTGTGGACACAAGTGGCTACATAAGCTGGCCTAAGTTAGTTTGAAGTAACTTTTAGCTGGCCAAAACAGGCGTAAGTGGCTGGTAACGCCCCCTTTTGAAAAAAAAATCGAAAACAAAAAAACCTAACAAACTCATTTACATTGGAGCAAATTAAATGGGCAGAATTGCGATTTTTAAGATATTCCAAAAAAATCGGAGCAACTCCTGGGGTAATTTGGGCCCATAGGGCCCAATTTTGGTCATGACTTGCATCAATTTTTTGGGAGTAAGTTGTTTTTTCTGGCATAAGTTAAAAAGTGCCATTTTCCCCAAAAATTTTGCTCCAGAGTGAGTCAGTTAAGTACGATTTTTTTTAGTTGAGCTTTTTTTTTCAAAAGGGGGCGTTCCCAGCCACATGCCAGTTTTGGCCATTTATGCCACTTTGGTCAGCTAAAACTTACTCCAAATCAACTTAGATCAGCGTATGTGGCCAGCTCTGAAAAACATTGCGGGCAGTTAAGAAATCGGCGCGGTTAGTACATTTAAAGCACCAAGACTTACAAAGCACTAAACAAAGCACAAAAGGTAATAAGCATTCAATCAATAACAAATAAAAAATAGAAGTCCTACCTTTATGCCAGAATCAAGTTTTTTTTTATAGATCCCGCCCCCCAACAACACACTCTTTCTCCCCCCCCCAAAACTTTCCTCCCCCCCTCCCCCCCAATCAAAACTCTCAAGCACAACCATCAATGAATAAAAAATAAAACTGAAGTCCTAGCTCGGCCCGGGAACTCAGTGGGCCGGCCAGCCGGTGTGGGAGGCCACTCGGCCGGGCACAGGCCACGCTGGGAGGGCAGGAGCATGTGCACACGTGCCGGCAATGTTTTCGGCGCTGGCCAGTTGCTCTGCCCCCCCCCACTTCACAATGTACGCCATGCTGGGACTCCGGGGACTCGGAAGAGCGGCCAGTATGGGGCGACTTTTTTCCGGCGCTGTTTCCAGCTCGCAAAATTGGCGCACTTAAGGTAAGTGCGCCGAAAAAAGGGGTTGGGCAAAATTGAGCCCTTAATTTCACAATTCGTGATCGTGTTTCACAAATTGGATATGTGAAAAATAATTTAAAAGCATAATTATGTCCATTATTTTAAGAAGGTCAGGTGAAACAAATTGTGTCCACTCCACATACAATCAATATGTGGTGTACTGTACAAAATAATGTTCAATAATAAATAGGAAACAAGGAAATTCAGAATTCAGCATACTTGTTAAATCTATTTTAATTTCTTATGGATTTCCAGTCTGAAATATTCCCTTAATTAGTATGATAAAGTACTGAAATTCAGTAAAGTGAAATATTAGGTGCAGAGCAGTAAAATACTCTTGCCTTAGGTTTATTTTATCTTCTCTTTGCTTTTTCTTTCTCCACTAGTACGTAGCAGGGAAGAACAGCTGGAACCAACAATACATGGAGGTCATTCAATGAATCAGCAATATGGAGAAACATCCACAGCGCAGAAGGAGGCCATTTCAGCCCATCGTGCCTGCGCCAGCCGACAAAGAGGCACACGGCCCTCGGTCAGCAGCCCTGAAGGTTACATATTATAAGGGGATAAAATATGGTCACTAAAGTGGGAGACAGACAGACAGATGGTTACCTAAAAGGATACTGAAGGTAGTGAATTGTTCTGACACATGGTCCAGATTGTAGGACTTATAAGTAGCCAATGCTGTATTGACCCTTAGCACAGACTGATAGAAGATGAAAACATACTCAGTAATGAATAACACATCCACCAAGGGCAGTGGAGAGTCAATGGTCTAGAAACATAGCAAATCCTGGGAAGCAAGGTTACTTTACATGTCATAAGGAGCTGAGGCAAAGTTGACACCACTGAATAATACAGTCCGGGAGGGTGACATGTGATGGGAGATGGACAGGTGGGAAGAACTACTCAGAGCAAGTCTGATAAGGGTCATCAAATCAATGTAACTTCGCTGAAAGCAGTCGGCCAATCGGTGGTTTTGTAGGAGGGTTGCACACCTCGAAAAAGTGTATAATTGTAAGTGTAAAACCTCTGATCGGAGAAGTGTTCATCGAAACCCTTCCCTAGCATGCTTGAATAAAAACCGGTTGAACTGAAGTTTTCATCTGAGTGATTCCGTTGTATGCTATATGGGCGGACGGGTATCGATTCCTTATATCAGGGAGTCCACCTTGAGGAAGAGAAGTCTTCCTTTTACCCCAAACATATAAACCTATGAACAATGAATAATGGCAGAAAGGTAAAAAGCAGCCGGCCCAACCAGTTGGTTCCACACAACCCCTTGCATCGCAACATTTTTACACTCCACCCCAACTGGAGCCATGCGATCGCCTGGGAGAGGCAAAAAAAGATAAAAACCCAGGCCAATTGGGGAAAAAAATCTAGGAAAATTCCTCTCCGACCCAGGCGATCAAAATTAGTCCAGAAGATCACTCTGGCCGTATTCAATTCCCTGAAGTACTTACCATCATATCTGCGCCAGCTAACAAGAGGTTATCCAGTCTAACCCACTTACCAGCTCTAGTTTCGTAACCCTGCAGGTTACGGCACTTCAAGTGTCCATCCAAGCACCTTTTAAATGTGGTGAGGGTTTCTGCCCCTACCATCCTTCCAGGCAGTGAGTTCCATACCCTCACAACCCTCTGCGTGAAGAAACTTCCCCTCAAATCACCTCTAAACCTTCCACCAACCACTTTAACACTAGTTCCCTTTGTAATTGACCCCTCCATCAAGGGAAATAGGCTCTTGCTATCCACTATATCCAGGCACCTCAAAATTTTATATACCTCAATGAGGTCTCCTCTCAGCCTCCTGTGTTCCAAGGAGAACAAACCCAGCCTATCCAATCTGTCCTCATAGTTAAAATTCTCCATTCCAGGCAGCATCCTCATAAATCTCCAGTACAATCACATCCTTCCGATAATACGGCGACCAGAACTGTACGCAGTATTCCAGCTGTGGCCTAACCAGAGTGTTATACAATTTAAGCATAACCTCCCTGTTCTTGTATTCTATGCCTCAGCCAATAAAGGCAAGCATTCCGTATGTCTTCTTAACCACCTTATCCACCTGGCCTGCTACTTTCAGGGATCTGTGAACAAGCACTCCAAGGACCCTTTGTTCATCTACACTTCTAAGTGGCCTGTCGTTTAATGTGTATACCTTTCCTTATTAGCCCTTCCCAAGTGCATTACCTCACACTTCTCTGAATTAAATTTCATTTGCCACTGTTCTGCCCACCTGACCCGTAGATTGATATCCTCCTGCAGTCCATGACTTTCCTCTTCATTATCAACCACACAGCCAATTTTAGTATCATCTGCAAACTTCTTCATCATACCCCCTATATTCAAATCTAGATCATTGATGTATAGCACAAAAAGCAAGGGACCCAATACTGAGCCCTGCGGAACCCCACTGGAAACATCCTTCCAGTCACAAAAACATCCTTCAACCATTACCCTTTACTTCCTACCTCTAAGTCAATTTTGGATCCAACTTGCCACATTGCCCTGGATGCCATGGGCTTTTACCTTCGTGACCATGTGGGACCTTATCAAAAACTTTGCTAAAGTCCATATACAATACATTGTATGCACTACCCTCATCAACCCTCCTGGTTACCTCCTTGAAAAATTTAATCAGATGTCAAACATATCCGTGTCGTCTTAACATATCCGTGTTGACTTTCCCTGATTAATCCTTGCCTTTCTATATGTAGATTTATCCTGTCCTTCAGGATTTTTTCCAATAATTTTTCCACCACTGAGGTTAAGCTGACAGGCCTGTAATTACCCTTTCTCCTTTCTTAAACAAGGGTACCACATTAGCAGTTCTCCAGTCCTCTGGCACCATGCCTAAATCCAAAGAGGACTGGAAAATGATGGTTAAGGCCTCTGCTATTTCCTCTTTTGCTTCCCTCAACAGCCTGGAATGCATTTCATCTGGGCCTGGGGACTTGTCCACTTTCAAAGCTGCTAAACCCCTTAATACCTCCTCTCTCACTATGTTTATTTCATCCAGAATTTCACACTCCTCCTCGATAGCAGTACCTCTATTTCCCCTTTCCTTTGTGAAAACAGACGCAAAGTATTCATTAAGAACCATACCAACATCTTCCGCCTCCACACAGAAATTACCCTCATGGTCTCTAATAGGCCTTACCCTTTATTTAGTAATCCTCTTACTCTTAATATATTTATAAAACATCTTTGAGTTTTCCTTAATTTTACTTGCCAAGAATTTTTCATGCTCTGTCTTAGCATTCCTAATATCCTTTTTAATTTTACCTTTGAACTTTCTATATTTCTCCAGAGATTCTACAGTATTTAGTCGTCAGTATATGACATAAGCTTCCTTTTTTTCTTTATTCTCCCTTGTAAGTCCCTAGAAATCCAGGAGGCTCTAGAATTGTTATTCGCACCTTTTTTCTTTAAGGGCACATGTTTGGCCTGAGCTCTCCGGATCTCCTCCTCGAATGCCTCCCACTGTTCTGACACTGATTTACCTACAAGTAGCTGTTTCCAGTCCACTGTGGCCAAATCACTTCTCAACTTAGCAAAGTTAGCTTTTCCCCAATTTGGGACTTTTATTCCTGGTCTATCCTTGTCCTTGTCCATAACTAACTTGAATCTGATTGAATTATGATCACTGGCACCCAAGTGCTCTCCCACTGATACCCCTTCAACCTGCCTAGCTTCATTCCCCAAAACTAAATCCAGAACCACCCCATTCCATGTGGGCTTGTTACATACTGACTAAAAAGTTCTCTTGAATGCATTTTAAGAAGTCCGCACCCTCTATACCCTTCGCACTATATTTGTCCCAATCAATATTAGGATAGTTAAAATCCCCTACTATTACTGCCCTATTGCTTTTGGACTTCACAGAAATTTGCCTACATATTTGCTCCTCTATCTCCCTACCATTGTTTGGGGGTCCATAATACACACCAGCAGTGCGATCACCCTTTTTTTCAGTTCGACCCATATGGCCTCATTTGATGATCCCTCTAACATATCATCCCTCCTCACCGCTGTAATAGTTTCTTTAATCAATACCGCAATTCCCCCCCCCCCTCCCTTTTTACCCCTCTCTCTGTCTTGTCTAAAAATTCTGTAACCAGGAATATTTAGCTGCCAAACTTGCCCCTCTTTCAGCCATGTCTCTGTAATGGCTATAATGTCATACTCCCAAATGTCTACATGTGCTCTCAGCTCATCCGCCTTATTCACTATACTCCTTGCATTGAAGCATATACCATTCAGCACAGGAAGACCTCCTTGATTACTACTTGCTAATCCTTGTTTCCTCTGTCTTACAGATTCACTTTCTACATTCTTGCTTTCCAATTTCAGCTTTACTTCCTTCCCTATTGAATTTGTTCTCAGGGTCCCATCCCTCTGCCAAGCTAGTTTAAACTCTCCCCAACAGCACAAGCAAATCTCCCTGATAGGATATTGATCCTGGCGCTGTTGAGGTGCAATCCGTTTGGTTTGTACAGAACCCATCTCCCCCAGAAGCGGTCCCAATGCCTCAGCAATTTAAAGCCCTCCCTCCTACAACAACTCTCCAGCCACATGTTCATCCTCTCTATCCTTCTATTCTTGTACTCATTAGTACGTGGCACTGGTAGTAACCCGGAGATTACTACCTTTGAGGTCCTACCCTTTAATTTTTCTCCTAACTCCCTAAATTCTGCCTGTAGGACCTCATCCCTCTTTCTACCTTTGTCATTGGTCCCAATATGGACCACGACCTCTAGCTGTTTACCCTCTCCCCCCAGAATGCCCTGTGTTCGCTCTGTGATATCCTTGACCTTGGCACCAGGGAGGCACCATACCATTCTGGAGTCACGGCTACGGCCACAGAAATGCACCTCTATTCGTCTATCTACTGAATCTCCTACCACTACAGCTCTTTTATTCTTTGTACCTGCCCCAGTGCAACTGAACCACCCGTGGTGCCTTGGACTTGGCTCTGGCTGCACTCTCCAGAGACACCATTGCCCTCACCGTGCTCAGAAGAGAATATCAGTTGGAAAGCGAGATGGACTCATGGGGGGGGACTCCTGCACTACCAGCCAAGTGTTCTTCTTCCATCCACTTCCCCTCTACCTGCATGCTTTTAAGCTGCGGGGTGACCACCTCCTGAGACGTGCTTTCCATGTAGCTCTCAGCCTCGCGGATGCACCACATTGACTCCAGCCACCGCTGAAGCTCCGAAACGCGGAACTCGAGTAGTTAAAGCTAGAGACACCTCCTGCACACGTGGTTGTCTAGGCCGCACGAAGTGTCCAGGACTTCCCACATTCCGCAGTACATGCACTCCACAGGACTGAGCTGCCCTGCCATCCTTCTAATTAGACTTACCTGATTATAACAGAGAAAGAGAGATACTTACCAATTAAGCAGTCAATCACTTACCTACCCAGATGAGGGCCATGAGCTCCTCACCTGAAGTGAACTCCTCGCCGATCTCTGGGCCTCTTATTCCTCGGACTCCTAACCTCCCGAACTCTTGGACCTCCGGACCTCCCGAACTCTCGGACTCCTGACCTCCTGAACTCTTGGACCTCTGGGCCTCCCAAACTCTCGGACCTCCCGAACCTGTCGAATTCTCGGACATTCAATGAGCCAGCAATACATGGAGGTCATTCAATGAGAGCCAGCGATGTATGGAGGTCATCCAATGAGAGACAGCAATATATGGAGGTCATCCAATGGGAGACAGCAATATATGGAGGTCATCCAATGAGAGACAGCAATATATGGAGGTTATTCAATAAGCCAGCAATGTTTGGGGTCATTCAATAGAGCCAGGACTTTGTAGGAGAAAGCAGGCTGAACATAAAAGAAATAGGAGCAGATACTGGTGAGAGTGAGAGGAATGGTGGTCTCTGAAGGAGCATATAAAGTGGCCTGATATTGTTCATGGATGTTTTTGTCCAAAGATTGAAGTGTTAATATGTTTTTTTGATTGATTTATGGGACATTTTCTAATACTGTACATATACTTTTGCCCTGCAGTATTGCACCTGACAGATGAATTTCAAATGTATAGATAGGCAGAACGAATTAAGTTTGTTCAAATATTTCAAAAGTTCTTGGATTAGGACTCAAGTGGCAGAAACAAATAGTCAAGCTGGCAAGTGCACAGCAGATAGCTGATTCTCAGCTGAACAGTAAGCAGGAAGATTAATACTCACATGTGCTAAACGGGTGACTAATTGGAACCTAGTGAACCAAGCAAGTTCACATAAGCAAGCTATTAGAGACTGAATGTCATGCTGCAATGCTCACCTGATACTCAAAGTCTAATAGTTACCTTGCATGAACTTACTGGTTCACTGGATTCCTATTTGTCAACTTTCTTGTATTTATTTCACATGTGGAGAGCCGGATTAAGGCTGTGAGGGGCCTAAGGCTAATATGAGGGAAGGGACTATGTACTATATATTGCATACAATTCATAAAATCAAACAAATATAATTGTATATTTATCTAAATTTAACAAGTAACAAAAATCAAAGCTATGTACATTAAAAAACAGCATACAATTCAAACAGAGAATAGTTACTTAGAAACATAGAAACATAGAAAATACGTGCAGGAGTAGGCCATCCGGCCCTTTGAGCCTGCACCACCATTCAATAAGATCATGGCTGATCATTCCCTCAGTACCCCGTCCCTGCTTTCTCTCCATACCCTTTGATCCCTTTAGCCGCAAGGGCCATATCGAACTCCCTCTTGAATATATCCAATGAACTGGCATCAACAACTCTCTGCGGCAGGGAATTCCACAGGTTAACAACTCTCAGAGTGAAGAAGTTTCTCCTCTTCTCGGTCCTAAATGGCTTACCCCTTATCCTTAGACTGTATCCCCTGCTTCTGGACTTCCCCAACATCGGGAACATTCTTCCCGCATCTAACCTGTCCAGTCCAGTCAGAATTTTATATGTTTCTATGAGATCCTCTCTCATCCTTCTAAACTCCAGTGTATAAAGGCCCAGTTGACCTAGTCTCTCCTCATATGTCAGTCAAGCCACCCCTGGAATCAGTCTGGTGAACCTTCGCTGCACTCCCTCAATAGCAAGAACGTCCTTCCTCAGATTAGGATACCAAAACTGAACACAATATTCCAGGTGGGGCCTCACCAAGGCCCTGTACAACTGCAGTAAGACTTCCATGTTTCTATACTCAAATCCCCTTACTATGAAGGCCAACAGACCATTTGCCTTCTTCACCGCCTGCATGCCAACCTTCAATGACTGATGAACCATGACACCCAGGTCTCGCTGCACCTCCCCTTTTCCTAATCTGCTGCCATTCAGATGATATTCTGCCTTCGTGTTTTTGCCCCCAAAGTGAATAACCTCACATTTATCCACATTATACTCCATCTGCCATGTATTTGCCCACTTGCCTAACCTGTCCAAATTACCCTGCAGCCTCTTAGCATCCTCCTCACAGCTCACACCACCACTCAGTTTAGTGTCATCTGCAAACTTGGAGATATTACACTCAATTCCATCATCTAAATCATTAATATATATTGTAAAGAGCTGGGGTCCCAGCACTGAGCCCTGCGGCACTCCACTAGTCGCTGCCTGCCATTCTGAAAAGGACCCGTTTATCCCGACTTTCTGCTTCCTGTCTGCCAACCAGTTCTCTATCCACGTCAATACATTACCCCCAATACCATGTGCTTTGATTTTGCACACCAATCTCTTATGTGGAACCTTGTCAAAAGCCTTTTGAAAGTCCAAATACACCACATCCACTGGTTCTCCCTTGTCTACTCTACTAGTTACATCCTCAAAAAATTCCAGAAGATTTGTCAAGCATGATTTCCCCTTCATAAATCCATGCTGACTTGGACCAATCCTATCACTGCTTTCCAAACTACTTCCTAGCTTTAAACTGTGATATCAAACAAAAAATTATCTGAATACCCCTGTACATATTTTCAAACAAAGACTGGTAAGTTCCTGGCCTTGACTGTGGCAAACAAATTACAAAAATTAAAGCTACATTAAAAAACAGCAGAAACAGCATACAGTTCAAGCAGAGATTGGTTTCTTTCTTGCTTAAACTGCGAAATCCAAACAAAAAATTATCTGAATATGTCTCTTCAAACAAAGACTGGTTTCTTCCTGGCCTTAGCTGTGGCAAAGTCATGAATAATATCATTAAAATTTAAAGGCCTGATAATTTCACTATCAGTGCTCAAGAGAGACAAAGCAGCGAGATACTCCTGATTCATGGTGAATCGCAAAACATTTGTTATCCTTTTGAAAACAGAGCAGGAACTTTCTCCACTACAATTAGTGACCATTAATGACAAATACAGCTGTAATGCAGTTTCTACAGTTGGGAAACAGGCTGTCACATTGGATTCAATGATTACACAGTGCATCCAAATAGACCTGCTCTCATCCTCTTTTCTTTTTCTATTTGAGAAAGTTGTAAATTCAACAAATTGGAGAAATTCTTTAGAAAAATCTACTGGGAGATCATCTGGATATTTCTGACATAAGCGTCTGATACCTTCACTGACTTGGGAGCTTGACATATTATGTGAACAATTTGTTAGGACACTAAAGGTCTTGTCAATATCGGCATAGGCCTTGATTCGATATTCTAATGCACTCTTCAGTTTGTCAACGATTATGAAGAATCTATTAACTCTGAAGGCTTCCTTGTCGCTGAAGGTGTCTGAAGTTACGTCATCACCTGTCTTTTGTCTTTTGCGGCATTGCTGATTTATACTCCTGGCTTGCTGTCCTTGCAACCCCCTGAGCCTCGTACTCATCCAAACTGTCCCGCGTTTGTTGAAGAACAGTTCGAAGACTTCTCTGTAAGTTTACAGCAATGGAAAGGTCAATTTGGGCACTTTGCAAACCTGTTGAATGGCTGAAGTATAATCACACCAGACTTCACACAAAATACTAGTCTCCAAGTTATGCATTGCATCACTCAGTATCTTTGGATCTTCTACAGGATGTTGCAATATCCCAGAATGAGTGCCTTCACAGCTTTAGTATTGGCACTCCACCGTGTCCCGGAGAGTGATTTGGGCACTAGACATCCATTTGATAATGAATCTGTAAGAATCTTCCAACGGCTGGTTGGTGCAGTGAAAAAATTATATAATTCTTGGACAAATCAAAAAAATTAAACTGCTTCAACGCAACAGCCCGCAGCAGACTGACCAACAAGATTTAGTGAGTGTGCTGCACATGGTATGTAATCAACCAAAGCATTGTGCTCTTTTATCTTTGCCTGCATCCCTGAATATTTACCATTCATATTGGAGGCATTATCGTAGCTTTGGCCACGACAAAGGCTGAAGTCAATACCATTTTCGGTGAGAAAGTCAAGTATGTATAAGGCAAGTTTCTCCTCTATGTGTCTAGTGATGCTTATGAAGGTCATGAAACATTCCATTGGTCCGCTGGGTAGCACATAATGCAAAATGACTGAGAGCTGATCTGCATGTGACACATCTGGTGTTGAGTCTACAGACACTGAAAAGTACCCTGCATCCTTGATCTCATTAGCAATTGCTGATAGGATCTTCTTTGTCAGCAGTGCAATGAATTCATCAGAAATTGTTTTTGATAAATATGATGTGTCATGTATCCAAACGTGTTTACTGCTTCTACTGTTACATATGATGTGCCACTAAAGGGCACTACTATGGGAAACATAGAAACATAGAAACATAGAAAATAGGTGCAGGAGTAGGCCATTTGGCCCTTCGAGCCTGCACCGCTATTCAACAAGATCATGGCTGATCACCCACCCCAGCACCTCCCCCACACGCCCTCTCCACACCCCCCGACCCCCCCAGCCGCAAGGACCACATCCAACTCCCTCCCGAACACACCCAATGAACTGGCATCAACAACTCTCCGCAGCAAGGAACCCCACAGGCCAACAACTCCCCGAGTGAAGAAGTCTCTCCCAATCCCAGCCCCAAACAGTCCACCCCCCATCCCAAGAGCGTGCCCCCCCCCCCCGGCTCTGGACCCAACCAACACCGGGAACACTCCCCCCGCTCCCAACCCGTCCCGTCCCGTCCCAAATGCCGAATACTCCCGGATGTTGAGCCCCCAGGCCTGGCCACCCCGGAGCCACGCCCCCGCGATGCCAACCACACCACATCCACCAACCGCCATCTGCGCAGTCAACCCATCCACCCCACTCCGAACACTCCCCGCACCGAGGCACAGAGCCCCCAGGCCCGCCCCTCCAACACACTTCGCCCCCCCAGACCTCTGCTGCAACGAGGCCCCTCCTGTCCCCCGCCCTGGGTTTATCCGCCCCCCACCTCCACCACTCTCCCCTACATCCCCCGCCCCCGTTTCCCCTCCACTTCTCTCTGCCTCCCCGCACACCTTGTACACCAGCTGTATGGTCACTAAGGTGTGCCACCAGAGGGCACTGCAGTGGGAGACTTGTAGGTTACCTGTACAGGTGGGCCATGCCTGTTATAAAATGTAGGCTACCATGTGCGATACTCACTGGGGAGTTACATTAAATGGACTAAGGTCACTACAGTTCAAGTACAATACATTGCCTCATGGAGTCATTACCAGAGCATCTAAAGACATAACATGATGTATGGCCTTTTCAACGATTTCCGTGCTCGTTGATGTGTTGAGCCAAGAAAGGTTCGAATTTATCAATCAGTTCCAGAATACCAAGATAGTTGCCATTGTGTTTTGATCCAATAGGCTCATGTGAGCTACGGAATGGCAGACCATGTTCAGCAAGGAAAATATTGGTTTCAATTACGTGTCTCAGGACATTCTTCCAATACGATCAAGCTTCCAAAAACTGCTTTTTCCATTTGAGAATCAATTCTATCGTTGACTTTCTTTCGTGCACGATATCTACCCACTGACAATGGATGCTGCTCACTCATTGCATGATTATCTATGTACGCAGTATTCTTCCAATCATTGAAGCCTTCACAGAACATGCCACACTTTTTGCCTTCAGAAAACAAGCGGCAATAAAAACAGTGCACTTTTTTTGTAGAAGGTAAATAGATGAGCCATTCTCATTTGGCAGTCAGTTTGTTGGGCTTCATAAATTCAAACATTGATTTGGTCAGATAACGATTCTGCTTAGTGCACTCACGTTTTGTAACTGCAAAGTCAGAATCCAAGTTCTGGCATTCTTGTGGCCCCTTCTCAGTCCAATATTCAGTGAGGTCCTTTGAAGTGATGCCCCACTTGCCTGGGTTGTTAGAGAAGGATACTGTCTCATCTTTAGAGGATTGAGGTGAAACAATTGCATTTGCATGTTCATGTAGCGAAGATCCATGAGGCAGGTCCTTGTCATCAAGTGCAGCAGATTTACTTCTGCTGGTCATCGCTTCAATATCCTTATTAGATTCAATGGGAGCAAAAAAGGTTAAGAGAGAGGGAGTTCCTTTCAGCACTGCTTCTCTTTGTCGTCTTTGTTCGGCCTCCTTCAGTTTTGGCCATCCTCCTTTGTCGACATGCTGAATAATCATTACACTAGGCCCAACATCTTAAAAACAATTTCGGAAACAGATTAACCATTTGAAGGCAATTATAAAAATGAATGAAAATCTTACATACATATCGACAATAATAAACTATAAAATATAATGACATTAAAAAAAACTATTAAAAATGGTTTGTTTGGCACACAACTATGAATAACTTAACAGTAAATAATGTGTTGTCATTCTGATGACGTTATGAGAACAAATACTGACAAGTTGATAAAACGAGGGGATGGCAAAGCCTAATCCATACACAGTTACATAAACTGTAAAATTTAAAATTTAGAAAGCCAGGCTAGTAAGTATTTTAGTGAATCAGTTTTTCCCAAAGAAAACAGTATTGAGATGACTATCTTTACTCAAAAATGATTTGACAGGTCAGAATAACATAAGAATATAGGAAAAAGAGAGCAGCTAAGGATCACAAGGGCTTATCGAAGCTGCCCTCCCCCAAAAAACAAATGCATAATTCCAATATAGTCTTTCAGACTTAATTTGGAATATTTCTATTTTACCCCTAATAGTTTCTAGTAGGATATTTAGGGGTATATATGAGGGATATCTAGGGGTACCTATGAGGACATACATACTCTACTAAATACTTTTGACGTTTGACATCTACATTTCCACTTTCAAAAGTTAAATGAAAATTATTTATCCTTTCGTAAGCATTCACAATGATCAAACCTGATATTATTTATACATTTATCCTATGAACAGCATACATAACTCTCCGGGTGAATCTTTTTTGGATAATTATACATGTTTCAAGATTGTCACCGAATTTTATACACACTTTGAGCCATAACGATACAATATCTTGCACCTCTGAAGATATAATTATGCAGTTATATATGATATTGCTTAACCAACCTTGTGACAAAGATTTAGGGTTAATGATATGAAAATTAGGGCCTAAAGTTGAGGGCCTAAAAAAATATGAGGGCCTAAGGGTTAATCAGCTCAAGCCTCACTCCAGGGCATGAAGAGCCCTGCCTCTGGCTGTCAAGGCCACCGTGACTCTGTAAGTAAAAAGGAACGTGCAGTGTTCATGACTCCTGGAATTATAGACACATACACAATGTCGGATTAACCGTGAAGACTTTTACTTGTATAACTAAAGTTAAATCTTACACATAGGTAATGATTATACTTAGCTGAACACAATTCAGCACAACACATACAAAGGCCCCTATTTTCCATTTTCTCGATTTTTGGCACCTGCGTACAATAACGTGCAATTTTTTTTTTGCCCGATTGCGCCAAACAAAAAAAATCGCAACTTTCCTCAAAGTAAAATGTAATTTTGGCGGCACGCTGCCCGAAGTTAATTCTGGGGGCACAGCTTCAAATGTGCACCAAAAACTCTGTGGTCATGCGTGAAAAGCTGAAGTTGCCACGGCAACCAGAGACATACTGACAGCTGAAGCAAGCTGAAGCCCGCTCCCCCTATAAACCCGGTCAGAAAGGACTACTCCCCTCACTGCAATCCCGGGCCGAATGCGACCCCCCCCCCGCCCCCTCTCAGTCCTGCTCCCCCTGCGAGTTGAAGTTCCACGGCCTGGGGTTGCAGCAGGACCGGGAGCGGGAGGGCCATTCAGCCCGGGGTTACAGTCCTGTAGGCCCAGGGTTGTACGGGGGGAGCAGTCCTTTCTGGCCGGGGTTACAGCAGGGTGGGGGCAGCATATGAAAATCCATGAAATAGTTCCCTCTGAAAAATCTTCTTCCCTTGCTCCAATTTCAGTTCCTTCCGAAAAAATAATCCTGCATTTGTATTTTAATTTGTCTTCTTTTGCCTCGCTCCAATGTCATTTTGTGCGCCGCGTTGATTTCCTTAAGTTAATAGAAGGATTTTTTGGGGTGCTTTGGGCCAACGTGCGACACGCTCAAAAAAAAATCGCACGCGGGGAAAATCACTTAACTGTGAAAAAATGGCCAAAAACGGCGTCCGATGCAGTTATGACATCATCAGGTGCCAAAAATAAATAAAACGCGCTCACAGTGGACAACGGCGCACAAATTTTTGCCAAAATTGCAAAAGAATTTCATGCCCAAAAAAGGCGCATGTCAAAAAAACGGTGCCCAATTGTGGCGAAAATAGGGGCCATACAAAGTAAATACCCAAGGGCTTCCTTTTTATGCTACCTAGGCTTACCTTGTCCTGGGTAACCTCACCTTGGTGACCATCCAAGGGTTTGTTCTTGACTGCAGTAAAAGTTATTTCTTCCTATCCTCATATTTATGTCCTGAATTACCGTGGCTGCAATCAAATGGTCAATTGTGTGCCAACCTCACTTGATCTGTGGCCCCTCAGCCGAAGACTGCTTGTTGGTTTTACAAAACTCTCAAGGCATTAATCAGCCTTCCTCTCACAGCAGGTTTCAGGGGCGTTGTGGCCTTGCATTATCTCGTTTAGTTTTACGAGTTTGTTTTTGCAAGGCTCTTTTTTACTTTTCTAAACACCTGTTGTAAGGCTTAGCTCATCTTACATGTCCCAAATTATAGCAGCCATCTTACAGTTTAATAATTCCAGCAGCTATCTTACAGCGCTCAACTTTCATGCCACGGGCAGCATTCAGGCTACATCATCTTCCAGTTTGCAGTAAAGCAATGTGTCAGGGAGGTGACTGAGGCTCTCTACACCAGGAGAGACATCTACATCACCTTCACTATGGACAGAGTGAAGTAGCACGAGACTGCACTAGGCTTTGCCCACATGGCAGACTTCCCCAAGGTGCAAGGTGCCAGAGACTGCAAACACGGTGCCTTGCGTGCTCCTTATCATCAGTCTGGCACCTTCATCAATCGAAAGTGATTCCACTCCCTCAAGGTACAGCTGGTTTGCGACCAACTCACTGCTGGTGGAGTTGATGCTTGAAGGGAAAGAGGATCTCCCTCCTCCCATCCACTGCCTGCATCAGAACACAAAGGCAGCTCTGTCAGCACTTGCTTCAGCCATATCTCTACGTTTGCTTTTCGAATATTAACTTCAAATACCCACCTCCCCAACATCTGCTAAAATATTTAGTTCAAATCCACCATTCAACCAATGTCAACTTCAAGGCCCACAATGACCCACTACTATCACTCTGCCATCCCTATTGTCATTCTACCTCAGCTTTGATCTTGCAGCAAGACAGAGAGCACCATGAGAAGGGAGCCAGCTCAGCATTTCACCCACAGTGAAAACAGTCTCCATTACAAAGTTCCACACAACCATCAATCTGTCTTTGCCAAGCTCCACGTTCGCTAATCCTAGTCCTTATTTTGATTTACGCTATCATACACCCAGCCTGAAACCACAACCCTCACCCTCTGCTTCTGGCACTGGATTATTGCTCAGTCTTTGTACTCTTTCATCCACTATTGGCAGACAATCTTTCAGTCACAATACCCTATACTTTGGAATACATCACAAAGTTAGTTTGCAGGTGCAGCAGGTAATCAGGAAGGCGAATGGAATGTTGGCCTTCATTGCGAGAGGGATGGAGTACAAAAGCAGGGAGGTCCTGCTGCAACTGTACAGCGTATTGGTGAGGCCCCACGAGTACTGCGTGCAGTTTTGGTCACCTTACTTAAGGAAGGATATACTAGCCTTGGAGGGGGTACAGAGACGATTCACTCGGCTGATTCCGGAGATGAGGGGGTTACCTTATGATGATAGATTGAGTAGACTGGGTCTTTACTTGTTGGAGTTCAGAAGGATGAGGGGTGATCTTATAGAAACATTCAAAATAATGAAAGGGATAGACAAGATAGAGGCAGAGAGGTTGTTTCCACTGGTGGGGGGACTAGAACTAGGGGGCACAGCCTCAAAATACGGGGGAGCCAATTTAAAACCGAGCTGAGAAGGAATTTCTTCTCCCAGAGGGTTGTGAATCTGTGGAATTCTCTACCCAAGGAAGCAGTTGAGGCTAGCTCATTGAATGTATTCAAATCACAGATAGACAGATTTTTAACCAATAAGGGAATTAATAGTTATGGGGAGCAGGCGGGTAAGTGGAGCTGAGTCCATGGCCAGATCAGACATGATCTTTTTGAATGGCGGAGCAGGCTCGAGGGGCTAGATGGCCTACTCCTGTTCCTAATTCTTATGTTCTTATGTCACAAAAGACCTACAGGGAGCCGTGAATGCCAGCAAATGCAGGGCCGACCTCCTCACGGTCTGCAGATCACGGACATACGCACTGATCAAGGACCTACTGGCCCCGACGAAACCCGCTGAGAAAAGTGCGAGCTAGTTTGAAATGATTGTTTATGGAGAAAGAGTCAGACTGTGAGCTCAAAGTAAAGTGTGACCGTAGTCTTTTATTGCAGATCTCCAGAGTGCCTCTCCAATCTGTTGAGCCTCCTTAAAAACCTGTGTTCCCAAGGGATTATGGGATTCCTTGGGACTCCAGGGGATGAGCCCTCTGGTGGCTGTACAGAGTAAATACAAATCCACATATATAACAACACTGCCCCCCCAGTCCCCCTCCCCCCACAAAGTCAATAGTGTAAATGTGAGTCGATCTGGGGCCCTTCTTGCCCTGGTAGATCGTCTCGGTGTGAAAGCTGGTGTTGTTGAATCATTTGTTGCGCCCTCGCTGGGCTGCTGTGCAGCTGGTCTTGCTGGGCTGCCTGGTGTGTTGGGCCCTGCAGGGCTGCTGTGGATGATGGGTTCTGCTTCGTGGTCAATTGTGGTGCCGATTGCCACAGGTGTGTATGTTGGGAGATCAAAAAAGGTAGGGTCCAAGGTGGGTTGCTCAGGATAGTCCGTGAATCTGAGTTTGATTTGGTCCAAGTGTTTCCGGTGAATGAGTCCATTTGAAAGTTTGACCCGAAACACCCTGCATCTCTCTTTTGCCAAGACAGTGCTGGGAAGCCACTTGGGACCTTGTCCATAATTTAAAACAAATACAGGATTATTGATTTCAATCTCGCGTGACACATTTGCGCTATCATGGTATGCACTTTGTTGAAGCCGCCTGCTCTCTACCTGTTCATGTAGATCAGGGTGAACTAACGAGAGCCTTGTCTTAAGTGCCCTTTTCATGAGCAGTTCAGCAGGTGGGATCCCAGTGAGTGAGTGTGGTCTCGTGCGGTAGCTAAGCAGGACTCGGGATAGGCGATTCTGCAGTGAGCCTTCATTTACCCTCTTCAAGCCTTGCTTGATGGTTTGCACTGCCCTCTCTGCCTGACCATTGACGCTGGTTTAAACGGGACATTATCTCACATTCAATCCACTTGGAGTACACGTCTACAGCCACAAGGAACATTTTACCCAAGAACTGGCCTGCATACTCGATTTGTACCCTAGACCACGGTTTGGAGGGCCAAGACCATAAACTTAACGGCGCCTCCCTGGGCGCATTGCTTAACTGCGAGCATGCATCTGTGAATGCAGGACTCCAAGTCCGCATCGATACCGGGCCACCACACATGGGATCTGGCTATCGCTTTCATCATTACGATGCCTGGGTGGGTACTGTGGAGGTTATTGATGAAGGTGTCTCTGCCCTTCTTGGGGACCACAACTCGATTGCCCCACAGAAGGCAGTCTATCTGTATAGACATTTCATCTTTGCGCCACTGGAACGGCTTTATCTCTTCCTGCATTTCCACTGGGACACTGGACCAGCTCCCGTGTAGCACACAGCTTTTGGCTAGAGATAATAAGGGGTCCTGGTTTGTCCAGGTTTTGATCTGCTGGGCAGTGACGGGTGATTGCTCTCTCTCAAATGCTTTCAAAATACCATGCCTAGATCTGCGGGCTGCACCATTTCCACCTCCGTGATGGGCAATGGCAGCTTACTGTGAGCATCGGCGCAGTTTTGTGTGCCTGGCCTGTGGCGGATGGCAAAGTTCAGCATGCGGACAACATGAGCGCCCATATCTGGATGCGGGCCGATGCATTGGTATTTATCCCTTTACCTTCGGAAAACAGGGATATAAGTGGCTTATGGTCAGTTTCCAATTCGAATTTTAGCCCAAACAGGTATTGATGCATTTTCTTTACCCCATAGACACACGCTAACGCTTCTTTTTCAATCATGCTGTAGACTCTCTCAGCCTTAGACAGACTCCTGCATGCATAAGCAACTGGTTGCAAGTTTCCCAAAATCATTAGCTTGTTGCAATACACACCAGACGCCATATGATGGACATCACATGCTAGTACCAAACGCTTACATGGATCATACAACACAAGCAATTTGTTCGAGCATAACAATTTTCTCGCTTTTACAAAGGCATTTTCTTGGCTTTTGCCCCAAACCCATTCACCCCCTTTTCGCAGTAAATTATACATGTAGAGGTTCTAGCAGGGTGCTGAGACCCGGTAAGAAGATACCAAAGTAGTTCAAGCAGCTCCGTTATGTTCTGTGGCCTCGGTGTGTTCTCGATTGCCTCCGTCTTCGCGTTGGTGGGCCTGATGCCATCCGCCGCAATCCTCCTTCCCAAGATCTCCACTTCAGGCACCAGGAAACACACTTCGAGCGTTTTAACCTGAGCCCCTCGCGGTTGAGACGACTAAGAACCTCCTCCAGGTTGTGCAGATGCTCGACTGTGTTCTGACTGTGACCAAGATGTCGCCCTGAAAGACCACGGTGTGCGGGACCGACTTCAGTAAACTTTCTATGTTTCTCTTTAATATCGCCGCCACTGATCGGATTCCAAACAGGCATCTGTTATAAACAAAAAGACCTTTGTGCGTGTTGATGCAGGAGCGGGTCTTCGATGATTCCTCCAATTCCTGCGTCATGTAGGCTGAAGTCAGATCCAGCTTCGTGAACGCCTTTCCTCCCGCCAGCATTGCAAAGAGGCCGTCGGCTTTTGGTAGCGGGTTTTGGTCCTGCAGGGAGAAACGCTTGATAGTTACTTTGTAATCGCCACAGATTCTGACGGTGCCGTCTCCCTTGAGGACTGGGACAATGGGACTGGCCCACTCGTTGAACTCGATCGGTGAAATGATGCCCTCTCGTTGCAGTCGGTCCAGCTCGATCTCTACCCTTTCTCTCATCATGTACGGTACTGCTCTTGCCTTGTGATGGATGGGTCGCGCCCCCGGAATTAGGTGGATCTGCACTTTTGCTTCTTGGAATTTCCCAATGGCTGGTTCGAACAGCGAAGGAAATTTGTTTAAGACCTGGGCATACGAAGTGTCGTCAGCGGGCGATAGCGCTTGGATGTCGTCCCAGTTCCAGCGTATGTTTCCCAGCCAGCTCCTGCCAAGCAGCGTGGGACCACCGCCCGGTACCACCCAGAGTGCCAGCTTGTGCACCGCTCCATCGTAGGAGACCTTTACAGTAGCACTGCTGATTACAGGAATCAGTTCTTTGGTGTAAGTTCTTAGTTTTGTGCGAACTGGAGTTAAGACTGGCCTTGAGGCCTTGTTGCACCACAACCTTTCGAAGGTCTTTTTGCCCATGGTGGACTGGCTCGCACCCGTGTCCAGCTCCATTGACACTGGAAGTCCATTTCGTTCAACATTCAGCATTATCGGGGGACAATTTGTGGTGAATGTATGCACCCCATGTACCTCGGCCTCCTCTTTCTGAGGCTCTGTTTCGTCGTGATCCTCCGTGGATCTGTCCTCCTCTGCAACATGGTGGTTTGCAGGTTTAACAAGCTTAGCAGCTCACCTGCACAATCGTTGGAGGTGTCCCATTGTTCCACAGCCCTTGCAAACGTACCCTTTGAATCGGCATGAATGGAAACGATGATCACCCCCGCAGCGCCAACAAGGTGTTAATGACCTTGCATTCATCATTCTTGATGATGGACTCTGAGTCATCTGCGGACGTGCAGTGCAGATATGTGTGACCTGCCCTGTACGTTACGATTCGAAAACAACATCACTTTGTTCACAGTACTTGTAGCAGCACTTGTGTGCTGAGAGATTTTCTTAGTATTGTCACTGGTGGCAATGAATGCCTGGGCTATCGCTATGGCCTTATTCAAGGTTGGGGTCTCTTTAATCAAAAGTTTGCGAAGTATGGTTTCGTGGCCAATGCCAAGTACGAAAAAGTCTCTGAGCATGTGATCCAAATGTCCTTCAAATTCGCAATCCTGCAAGGCATCCTAGCTCGGCGACATAACTCACCACTTCCTGGCCTTCAGACCTTTTGTAGGTGTAGAACCGATACCTCATCATCAGAACGCTTTCCTTTGGGTTCAAATGCTCTCGGGCCAGTGTGCACAAATCGTCGTATGATTTCTCCATGGGTTTCGCTGGAGTGAGCAGATTCTTCATGAAGCCATACGTTGGTGCCCCATAGACAGTCTACGTTTGGCAGTGCTCTCTTCCCCATCTAGCTCGTTGACCACAAAGTATTTGCCGAGTCGCTCCACAAAAGTTTCCCAATCATCTCCCTCCGCAAATTTCTCCATGATGCCCACTGTTCTCTGCATCTTTGGTTTCGTTATCTGTATCTCGTTGCCAGTTGTTGTGTATGGAGAAAGAGTCAGACTGAACACTGTGAGCTCAAAGTAAAGTGTGAAGGATACTTAAAGGGTTGATGGTGGCTAAGCAATGGTAAACATTTAAAGGTCACATGGATGAACTTTAGCAATTGTACATCCCTGTCTGGAGTAAAAATAAAACAGGGAAGGTGGCTCAATGTGGCTAACAAGGGAAATTAAGGATAGTGTTAAAACCAAGGAAGAGACATATAAATTGGCTAGAAAAAGTAACAAACCTGAGGACTGGGAGAAATTTAGAATTCAACAGAGGAGGACAAAGGGTTGAATTAAGAGGGGGAAAATAAGTACGAGAGGAAGCTTGCAGGGAACATAAAAACTGACTGCAAAAGCTTCTATAAATATGTGAAGAGAAAAAGATTAGTGAAGACAAACGTAGTTCCCTTGCAGTCGGATTTAGGTGAATTTATAATGGGGAACAAAGAAATGGCAGACCAATTGAACAAATACTTCGGTTCTGTCTTCATGAAGGAAGACACGAATAACCTTCCGAATGTACTAGGGGACAGTGGATCTTGTGAGAAGGAGGAACTGAAGGATATCCTTATTAGGCGGGAAATTGTGTTAGGGAAATTGATGGGATTGAAGGCTGACAAATCCCCGGGGCCTGATAGTCTGCATCCCAGAGTACTTAAGGAAGTGGCCCTAGAAATAGTGGATGCATTGGTGATCATTTTCCAACAGTCTATCGACTCTGGATCAGTTCCTATGGGCTGGAGGGTAGGTAATGTAATACCACTTTTTAAAAAGGAGGGAGAGAGAAAACGGGTAATTATAGACCGGTTAGCATGACATCAGTAGTGGGGAAAATGTTGGAATCAATGATTAAGAATGAAATAGCAGTGCATTTGGAAAGCAGTGACAGGATTGGACCAAGTCAGCATGGATTTATGAAAGGGAAATCATGCTTGACGAATCTTCTGGAATTTTTTGAGGATGTAACTAGCAGAGTGGACAAGGGAGAACCAGTGGATGTGGTGTGCTTGGACTTTCAAAAGGCTTTTGACAAGGTCCCGTACAAGAGATTGGTGTGCAAAGTCAAAGCGCATGGTATTGGGGGTAATGTACTGACGTGGACAGAGAACTGGTTGGCAGACAGGAAGCAGAAAGTCGGGATAAATGGGTCCTTTTCAGAATGGCAGGCAGTGACTAGTGGAGTGCCGCAGGGCTCAGTGTTAGGATCCCAGCTCTTTGCAATATACATTAACGATTTGGATGAAGGACTTGAGTGTAATATCTCCAAGTTTGCAGATGACACTAAACTGGGTGGTGGTGTGAGCTGTGAGGGGGACACTAAGAGGCTGCAGGGTGACTTGGACAGGTTAAGTGAGTGGGCAAATGCATGGCAATTGCAGTATAATGTGGATAAATGTGAGGTTATCCATTTTGGGGGCAAAAACACGAAGGCTGAATATTATCTGAATGGCGGCAGATTAGGAAAAGGGGAGGTGCAATGAGACCTGGGTGTCATGGTTCATCAGTCATTGAAGGTTGGCATCCAGAAACAACAGATGGTGAAGAAGGCAAATGGTATGTTGGCCTTCATAGCTAGGGGATTTGAATTTAGGAGCAGGGAGGTCTTACTACAGTTGTACAGGGCCTTAATGAGGCCTCACCTGGAATATTGTGTTCAGTTTTGGTCTCCTAATCTGAGGAAGGACGTTCTTGCTATTGAAGGAGTGCAGCGAAGGTTCACCAGCCTAATTCCAGGGATGGCTGGACTGTCATATGAGGAGAGACTGGATCAACTGGACCTTTATTCACTGGAGTTTAGAAGGATGAGAGGGGATCTCACAGAAACGTGTAAGATTATGACGGGACTGGACAGGTTAGATGCAGGAAGAATGTTCCCGATGTTGGGAAATCCATCTAATGATAAGGGGAAGGCCATTTAGGACGGAGATGAGGAGAAACTTCTTCACTCAGCAAGTTGTTAACCTGTGGAATTCGCTGCCGCAGAGAGTTGTTGATGCCAGTTCATTGGATATATTCAAGAGGGAGTTAGATATGGCCCTTACAGCTAAGGGAATCAAGGGGTATGGAGAGAAAGCAGGAAAGGGATACTGAGGGAATGATCAGCCATGATCTTATTGAATGGCGGTGCAGGCTCGAAGGGCCGAATGGCCTACTCCTGCACCATTTTCTATGTTTCTATGTGACCGTAGTCTTTTATTGCAGATCTCCAGAGTGCCTCTCTAACCTGTGAAGCCTCCTTAAATACCTGTGCTCCCAAGGGATTATGGGATCCCTTGGGACTCCAGGGGATGAGCCCTCTGGTGGCTGTACAGAGTAGATGCAAGTATACATATGTAACAGAAATCACCTAAAGCCAAAACGTAGTGCGCTCATGGCGAGGTACCGTTTCTACACCCACTGGCGTGGAGTAAGGCGACTTGCTGGGCCATGCAAATTCAGGACAGTTCTTGAAGAACTGTTAAGAGACTTCTTTGTTTTCGGAATCGGGTACAAAGGGATTTTTCGCAAATTGCTAGCGGAGGAAGACTTGGACCTAGCCAAAGCCACCCTAATTGCTCGGGCATACATGGCCAGAGAGGAAGAAACAAAGCTACTCTACTCACAACTTCGGAATCACCCGGGGCCAAACAAGGTGAATAAGCTAAATTCGTCGGCAGACAGGAGAAGTGCCCCCAGCTGGGCTAATGCGACCTCTGCTCGATCTGAGATGACTCACTTACCACAACAGTGGACTAATGCGAAGAGATCAGTACCTGTGAATGCAAGTCCATCAGCAAGCTGTTGGCACTGTGGAGGGGCTCATCGAGCAAACCAGTGCAGGTTCAAACAATATCTGCAAGAATTGCTCAATGATGGGGCAACTCCAACGAATGTGTAAACGTGCTACAACTCGATACGTAGTGGGGGATGGGAGGTCAAGCGTAAATACTGAGTATCGCGCAGAGATGACCGAGGAGGAAGAGGTACATAGGTGGACGTGCATGAAGTGCACAGCTTTACCAACAAGAGAGCCCCGATTATGATGAACGTTAAACTGAACGGCATACCAGTACTGATGGAACTGGACACGGGTGCGAGCCAATCGATCATGAGTCAGAAGGCCTTCGAGAAGTTATGGGCAAACAAGGCACACAGGCCCAAGCTGAGCCCGATCGACGTGAAACTGCGCACCTACACTAAAGAGATTATCCTGGTCCTCGGTAGTGCAATGGTTTAGGTACTGTGCATAAATTGCCACTATGGGTTGTTCCCGGTAACGGGCCCACGCTGCTTGGCAGAAGCTGGCTACGGAATTTTAACTGGAAATGGGGCGATGTAAAAGCATTATCATCGGTGGAGAAAACCACGTGTGCGCAGGTCTTAGACAAGCGTCTGTCACTGTTCCAGCTTGGCATTGGCAGCTTCACAGGGGCCAAGGTGACAATTCACCTCAGCCCAGATGTGAGACCCGTTCACCACAAGGCCAGAGCGGTCCCTTACATGATGCGGGAGAAAATAGAAGTCGAGCTAGTTCGGCTTCAGTACGAAGGCCAGTGGAATTTAATGACTGAGCCAGTCCCGTTATCCCCGTTCTTAAAAGTGATGGGACAAGTAGAATCTGTGGAGATTATAAAGTAACCATAAACCGAGTATCGTTACAGGACCAGTAGCCGCTACCCAAGGCGGAGGATTTGTTCATGACTCTGTCAGGTGGAAAGCTGTTTTCAAAATTGGACCTCACCTCGACGTACATGACCCAGGAGCTGGCGGAATCGTCCAAGAAGCTGACATGCATAAACACACACAGGGGCTGTTCATATACAACCGGTGCCCCTTCGGGATCTGTTCAGCGGCTGCGATCTTCTAACGAAACATGGAGAGCCTGCTGAAATCTGTCCCGGAAACGGTCGTCTTCCAAGACGACATCTTGATCACCGGACATGACACCGATGAACACCTCCATAACCTGGAAGAGGTGCTACACCGACTAAATCGAGTAGGTCGAAAGTTGAAACGAACCAAATGCGTCTTCTTGGCACCAGAGCTGGAATTCTTGGGAAGGAGAATCGCAGCTGATGGCATCAGACCCTCAGACTCCAAGACGGAAGTGATCCAGAAGGCCCTGAGACCACGCAACATGACAGAGCTGTGCTCGTTCCTCGGACTACTGAACTACTTTGGTAACTTTCTGCCTGGGCTGAGCACTTTGCTTGAACCATTACATATACTGCTCCGCAAGGGTGATGACTGGGTCTGGGGTAAAATCAAGAAACTGCCTTCGAGAAGGCCAGAAACTTATTGCGCTCAAACAAACTACAGGCGCTGTATGATCCCTGTAGGCATCTTGTTTTAGTGTGTGATGCGTCATCCTACGGGATTGGGTGTGTGCTTCAGCAAGCAAATGTGTTGGTAAGCTCCAACCTGTAGCATATGCATCCCGCAGCCTTTCCAAGGCCGAAAGGGGTTACAGCATAGTCGAAAAGGAGGCCCTAGCTTGTGTGTATGCGGTAAAAAAGAAGCACCAGTACCTATTTGGCCGGTGGTTCAAACTAGAAACCGACCACAAGCCGCTCACATTGTTCTCTGAGAGCAAAGGCATTAATACCAATGCCTCAGCTCGCATTCAGAGGTGGTCATTAACGCTGTCCGCTTACAACTTCACAATCCGCCACAGACCAGGCACCAATAACTGCGCAGATGCGCTCAGCCGGCTCCCGCACGCTACCACAGAGGGTGAAGCGGAGCAGCCCGCGGAACTGGTCAGGCCATGGAAGCCTTTGAGGACAAAGGGTCACCAGTCACAGCACGCCAGATAAGAATCTGGATCAGCCAAGACCCACTGCTGTCCCAGGTGAAAAACTGTACATTAAGTGGAAACTAGGCAACCACATATGGCTAGATACATGGCGATTTAAAGCCATTTCACTGGCGCGAGGGCGAGCTATCTGTCCAGGCCGACTGCATTTTGTGGGGAAATCGCGTAGTCCTGCCCAAGCAGGGCAGAGGTTTATTTGTCAAGGATCTCCATAGCACACACCCCGGAATTGTAATGATGAAAGCCATTGCAAGATCGCACATGTGGTGGCCCGGCATTGACGCAGACTTATAGTCGTGCGTACGCCGGTACAACACGTGCGCACAACTCAGCAAAACACCCAGGGAAGCCCCCCTGAGCCTGTGGTCCTGGCCCTCAAAACCCTGGTCCCGTATCCAGGTAGAGTTTGTGGGTCCCTTTCTAGGAAAAATGTTCCTAGTTGTAATTGATACTTATTCGAAATGGATCGAATGTGTTACAATGTCGCCCAGCACATCCACCGCCACAATAGAGAGCCTTCTGACAATGATCGCAATGCATGGCCTGCCCGACGTCCTTGTTAGTGATAATGGACTATGCTTTATGAGTTCAGAATTTCGCGAATTCATGTGCTGTAACGGCATAAAGTATGTCAGGTCGGCCCAGTTCAAACCAGCCTCCAATGGCCAAGCTGAACGGGCAGTACAGATCATAAAGCAGGGCATGCAGCAAGTGACGGAAGGCCCCTTGCAGACCCGTCTGTCTCGCGTGCTGCTTGCATATCGGACGAGGCCCCACTCACTCACAGGGTTTCCGCCCGCTGAACTCCTCATGAAGAGGACCCTCAAAATAAGGTTGTCCCTCGTGCACCCGGTTTTAAGTGAGATTGTCGAAAACCGCCGTCTTAAGCAATGTACATATGACTGCAACTCTGTAACGTGTTGTACCAATGTCGATGACCCTGTTTTCGTGCTGAACTTTGGGCCCCAAGTGGCTCGCAGGCACTGTCGTAGCTAAAGAGGGGAGTAGGGTATTTATGGTAAAACTCACTAATGGCCAAACCTGCAAAAAGCATGTCGATCAAACCAAATTGAGGTTCACCGA
This sequence comes from Pristiophorus japonicus, assembly GCF_044704955.1. Taxonomy (NCBI): domain Eukaryota; kingdom Metazoa; phylum Chordata; class Chondrichthyes; family Pristiophoridae; genus Pristiophorus; species Pristiophorus japonicus. Next base: position 47,092,721 of record NC_091989.1, read on the forward strand.
TGATCCAGAACCGTTGGATGACTACAGTAACATCGACTTCCAACCACAAGCAACAGAACCAGCGGTTCACCGAGACAGAACCCATCGCACCGGACAGTCTGACCAGAGCCGCAGCACTGCAAGGCAGTGACACTCCGGTCAGGCCGCCCACACCCAGCGTCCAATTCAGACGCTCAACCAGAGAGCGCAGACCCCCGGTCAGGCTTGACCTGTAAACCGCATCTAAGATTTGGAGGGGGGGGGGGAGCAGGGGGGAGAAGTGTTGTGATGTATTTGCAGCCATGCTCTGTACCATGCATTGTACCATGTAACTACATGTAATAGCCAACAGATGAGGAAATCCCGGGAGGCACACATTACTGCACCTTGTGCTGCCTCCCTATATAAAGCAGGCTTCCCCTGCAGTGCTCACTTTTGGAGTTTACATTAAACCTAAAGGTCACAAGGTGATCAGCTCCAGCTTGGGCCACGTGTGATTTATTAAAGTGATAAGCATACGTATCATTAATTTCTGCTTTTTAAAGCAGTAACAGAAGCTGGGAATGTCTATTCCACAATGAAGAACTGTTGTGGTGCATTGCACTGCAGTTGCTGAATATCATTAGATTGTCATCAAAATGACCAATTCTTGCAAACTCACTTCCTTTATTATTTTTTATGTACCCATATAACCCAAATTGGCAATTTTATATATTTGAAATGATGTATGGTGCATAGATTAGTATTGAATTCTAATGAAGGAATATAAAAGAAAATCAGGCTGGCAGCAGTTTTGCAACATTAATCTGTTTTATTTCTCTGCATTACCATCAAAACACTATCTAAGTCTCCAGGTACTATGAATGCAAAGGTAACAGTTAAATTTATAGAACATATTTCAAAAAAACATTTCAATAAATTACTATCCAACAGACTTCACAGCTTACATGATGTTATATTTGTACGTCACAGCTGGGCATGTCCTTTAACAATCTTGTTCAATTTGCTGACTGCCACATGTAAAGCACTGGAGTTTTTGTTTTCAAGTAACTTCCATCTTTTGTTTCTGTTCAACTTGGCTTTACTGTATTGGGATGGCATGTCAACACTCTCATGGTAGGACAAGCATCTCTTCAGTGAGTCTGGGTAACAAATAAAATCAAGGTAATGAGGTTGGTTTTTCATTTTGTATAATAGCCCACAAGTAATGGGTTATTTTCTTCCAGTATCATGACAAAATTGATTTCCAATATTCTATATGCTCCTCTATTTTATGAGTGTTCTGCAATAGTAGCACACCAGTCAACCAAGGCCAGGAATTTGGATTTGGAAATATTTTTCTTTTCAAAAAGTAGGGCGTTATGTTTTTGTACATTTGTCTTCAGCTTATTTTGCCCTCATGTGACACACCACAGCAAACATGCAGTGTTATAGAACAGGCTGTGTAATATCAGTATGCCAATAGAACATTTTTCATTTCCTGTGGTCCTGAATTGCATCTTTTACTTCTTGATACTTTTGCCCGTTGTAAGATCTAAAAGCATGAAAATACCAGAAAGAGTTGCTAAACAAAAGTATTACAATTAGTAGATTTAAAAAAAAGCTTTGTCAAAGGACTTGAGCTGCAAAAAAGCACGTCATACACAGGCTTTTACCTCTAATAAGTATACCACACCAGTTACAAATCAAAATCATTAGCAAAGTTTATTTCTGCATCTTTATATTCTTAGGATAATACAAAGAGTTCAAACATCTCTCTTCATACATATGATCATATAAAGAAAAGCCTATCGATGCTTACTTTATCAGTTGGACTATGTAACCCCATGCTACTTAGCGATGTAAACTTCAGGGGGGCTGAAAAAGAGAGAATAAACCTGTGACGGCAGTGTCGGCTCCCCCTCAGCCAAACCTACCAGGGAGCCTTATTCCTGGGCCAGAAGGTAAGTTTTACATTTATTTTCAGGTTTCCTTGTAGGCCAGACGTGGCAGGAGTTCTCCTCCAGTCCTCACAAGGAAGCCTTGGGCCTCCCTTGCTACGCCCCCTCTCCTTCGATGAATGCCAGTGTTTATCCCTTCCCCCACCCCCGCAAATCATTGGCAGAGTCTCCATTATCCACTGGGAACATTCCCATGGCTTCCTGGCTGCGGCCTGATGCTGAAAATTCTTGCCGGCCAGCCTGTCAATCTGGCCAGGTGTCAGGCGAGGGTCTCCATTCTATTATTTAAATTAGACACTGTTGTTAAGATTGGTAGAGTCTTACCGGGTTGATCGCCTGGTATATGGCTCCCCTGCACCCAATATCAACAACAACTTTTATTTATATAGCACCCTTAACGTAATAAAACATCCCAAGGCGATTCACAGCAGTGTTAGAAGACAAAAAAAATAAATTTGACTCTGAGCCACGCAAGAAGAAATTACAGTAGATGACCAGAGGTAGGTTTTAAGGAGTGTCTTAAAGGAGGAAATAGAGGTAGAGAGGTGAAGAGGTTTAAGGATGGAGTTCTACAGCTTAGGGCCCAGGCAGCTGAAGGCACGGCCACCTATGGTTGAGCAGTTATAATCAGGGATGCTCAAGAGGTCACAATTTGAGGAGCGCAGACACCTCTGGGGGGGGGCGGGGTTTGTGAGGCTGAAGGAGATTAGAGAGAGGAGCAAGGCCATAGAGGGATTTGTAAACAAGGATGAGAATTTTGAAATCGAGGAGTTGCTCAACTGGGAGCCAATGTAGGTCAGCGAGCACAGGGGTGATGGGTGAACGAGATTTGGTGCGAGTTAGGAGTCCATGAAGGTAATAGACCAAACATTCCAGGATATTAATTTAACATTAATCATCAAAAAGTTTTTGAATTGCATCAGCTTGGCTCAGTGGTGAAATCTCACTCCTGATACAGAGCTGCATTGTCAGAGATTATGTCTTTAAACTGAAACCCCATCTTCTTGCTTAGGTGGATATAAACAATCTCATGGCACTAAAGTCTTACTGGTATCCTGGTCAACATTCCTCCACCAATCATCAACAAAAACAGATCTGGCCATTCATTCATTTGCTGTTTGGGGGACCTTGTCTGCAAATTGGCTGCCATGTTTGCCTACATAGCAAGTGATTTCACTTCAAAAGCAAATCATTGGTTGTAAATCGCTTTGGGATATCCCAAGGACATGAAAGACATTACATAAATGCTTTCTTTCTCTGGTCCTGAGATCAGAGTTTAAAGTTAAATAATCTTCGTATTATACATTATTTTTAGAATTAAACACTGGTCTCACGCCCCCTCCCACTCACCAGCATACTCAATTCTATGAGCGTAGCTAGCAAGAGAGCAGGATGACAAAAACATGGGCAGAATAAAAAAAAAAAAAATCAAGCAAAGGAATGTTCAGGCTGTTTTAGTAGTTGAACAGAAAGGATGAAAGTGGGGAAAGGAACAGTAAGTGAAAAAGTGAAGAATAGAAGAAAAAGAGTAAAAAGATAAGCGAAGAAAAAATGAAATAAAGAAAATCCACAAAAATGCACTAGAAAGAAATGAGGCTGTGTGAAACCTGGGGTCGGCATTTTTTTATTGCTGCTGTTCTCATTTAGAAAATCCAGAAATAAACATAGAAAATAGGTGCAGGAGTAGGCCATTCGGCCCTTCGAGCCTGCACCGCCATTCAATGAGTTCATGGCTGAATATGCAACTTCAGTACCCCATTCCTGCTTTCTCGCCATACCCCTTGATCCCCCTAGTAGTAGGGACTACATCTAACTCCTTTTTGAATATATTTAGTGAATCGGCCTCAACAACTTTCTGTGGTAGAGAATTCCACAGGTTCACCACACTCTGAGTGAAGAAGTTTCTCCTCATCTCGGTCCTAAATGGCTTACCCCTTATCCTTAGACTGTGACCCCTGGTTCTGGACTTCCCCAACATTGGGAACATTCTTCCTGCATCTAACCTGTCTAAACCCGTCAGAATTTTAAACGTTTCTATGAGATCCCCTCTCATTCTTCTGAACTCCAGTGAATACAAGCCCAGTTGATCCAGTCTTTCTTGATATGTCAGTCCCGCCATCCCAGGAATCAGTCTGGTGAACCTTTGCTGCACTCCCTCAATAGCAAGAATGTCCTTCCTCAAGTTAGGAGACCAAAACTGTACACAATACTCCAGGTGTAGCCTCACCAAGGCCCTGTACAACTGTAGTAACACCTCCCTGCCCCTGTACAGCCTGGGAAGTTTCCTGCTGACTAATCTCGAAATTAAGTGCAGGGCTTAATCGCTGTTGAAGATGCAAATTAATAGAAAAAAGATTTGCATTGATATAACTCCTTTCATGACCACCAGACGTCTCAAAGCTCTTTGCAGTCAATGAAGTACTTTTAGAGTGTAGTCAGTTGTAATGTGGGAAACGCAGCAGACAATTTGCGCACAGCAAGCTCCCAAAATCAACAATGTGATAATTACCAGATAATCTGTTTTTGTTATGTTGATTGAGGGATAAATATTGGCCAGGACATCGGGGATAGCTTCCCTGCTCTTCTTCAAAATAGTGCCATGGGATCTTTTACGCCCACCCGTGAGCAGACGGGGCCTCGGTTTAACGTCTCATCCGAAAGACGGCACCTCCGACAGTGCAGCGCTCCCTCAGCACTGCACTGGAATGTCAACCTAGATTTGCATGCTCAAGTCCCTGGAGTGGGACTTGAACCTACAACCTTCTGACTCAGAGGCCAGTGATCTACCCATTGAGCCACAGCTGACACAATAGGCTGAGCGAAATGGTTTAATAGCTTATTAGGTGAGCTAAGTAATTGCTTAGATGGATAGGATTCTGCATCCATTAACTGTGCACTTAAGGAATTGCTAGCTTTTAAAGCAAGGTGGATGTGGGTGGACCAATATTGAGGCACCAACTAAGGAATATGGGGGAAGAAGAGAATGTCACTGGTTGCTATGTTTAATGACATCATCATTACATTTGTGAAGATTTCATGTGGTTTGCATTTCTAGCAAAAGTTTAAATGCATTATTTTAAATAAGTTTAGGATTTAACTGGAAATTCTAAACACAGCAAATCTTCATGAATCCATTTACGATGTCACTACAATTAGAAACCAGAGGAATTCTTACTCCCATGGTCACAGGGTAATAACAGGTGAGGAAAACCATTCGGCCCATATTAGTTCATGCAACCAGGAGCAATTTACAGTTCCCCAATTGTAGAATCAAATTAATATATGCCTCCAGGGTTATCGTCACTCTGGCTGCAAGTTCATTCCAAGTGTTGAAGAACATCCCGACATCAGTATTTTATTAGTTTGAACTTCTGCCCCCTTGTCCTAGTCCACAGTTGAATTTAATACTCAGGATTTACCTATCCACACCATTTACGATCTTGTATGCGTCAATCTCAGACACCTCTTTTCCAGGCCAGATTCTCTTCAGTCTTTCTTCATAATTCCAAACCTCTGACATCAGGGATCAGCATCGTGATTCTTCTCTGCACTGTCTCCAGCCCTCGAACATCTCCTGAGAGTCTCAGCGACGAGAATTGGACACATTATTCAAGATGTAGTCTAACTGTATGGTTTGATTGCGACTTCCTCTGTCCTAAGTTCAACTATTCTGGCTATGTAATTAACATTCTCCTAGCTCTGTTGATTGTGGCTTTGAATTGGTAGTATAGCGTCTACTAAGACTCTTAGGTGTCTTCCAAATTCATCCTCAGCTATTTCACTGCCATTTATGGAGTATGTGTGTGTTGATTCCCAAGTGAAATGTCACTAAAACTGCCTCAAAGTATTCAATTTAAATAAACACTTTTACACAACTCCGAACTATCGACTATAAATTTGTACTGTGGGGGAAAACACAACAGTGATAAACTTTCCTGGCATGTGCCTGTATAGGCAACATCTGTTACCAACAGTGAGACAATGGAAACTGAGCCTGTAGTTCAGAATGAATACAAATTGGAGTGGTGTGAGGAATGCTACCTCAAATGGAAGTACAATGGCACAAATTTCTTGAAGTAGCAGTGTCCGGAGATGATTTCACTACACCTCATCTATTGTCTATGGGGTAACTGTTATTTTAATTTGTATGTGAAGGTTTAATAACAAAGAACAAATTTAATGAATGTATGGATCTCAATTATACTCCACAATCACCAACAGTACAACTAGACTTGCATGTTTAAAATGCATATGGTATCCAATAGCTATAACAGATGGTAGCTGAAATGTGTACATTATAGAACCATAACAGGAGTTTATTTATTTAAGAGAACCATTTATTTCAAATAAAAATCTGCGTAACTTTTTACAAGACTTTGTTTTCTTTTTACAATAAACATGATGCGAAGCTTGCAAATTTTATAGGCTTAAGTTATATTTCCTGGATCCATTTATATTTTCTGCCTTCTTTACACCAAAAGTTTTACATGATACCAAAAACAATTATGCACAACTTTCAATATGCAGACAGTTAACATATCTACTGTACATCAAGAATGGCAACTGCTTTTTCATGATTGGGGATATTAAGAAAATAAATTGCCTTAGTTAAAAACTACCAGTTGATTTTTTTTTAAACAAGTGTTTACATTATTTTAAACTTAAAATAGTTGCTAGCTTGTGTCCTACAAGGAATCCAAACCAGCAAATACACTTCTAATACAGAAGCTGAAAAATTAGCCCTCAGTAAACATACTCACATTAACAGTAAACTAAAGGCGCAGAGAGCTTGGCAAATGTATGCACTTCAGGAACTATACATCACAAACCTATCATTTATATTCCAGTGTTTGTTACTTTAGCGGTGTTAAATCAGAAGTTGTGACAAATTAAACCTTGAACAAATCTAAGAAATTGCTACATGTAGTTAGTACGATTTATATTAATAAATCAAAACAATTCGGGTATTTTTATGTAGTTAATATAAATTCTATTAGCAATTGGAAAAATAAAATGGGTCAGAACGCCTTAGAGTTGGTGATTGGCAGCTTTGCAGGCCTCTGAAGGTTATATCCTTTGGAGGTTTGTTGGTCGCATCATATTTAAGTTACATTCTGACTGGACTTTTGAGTACAAGATGGTGACCTTTAAATTGGATACATGTATGCAATGGCATGGCGCAGCTGCTGCATAAAATCGCTGACTGGAATAATTTACTAAATGCCAGAAAGGAATGCGATTTACTCCTGCAGTATGACTTGCGTGAACATCTGGCATCATTAACATTCTAATATTTTGCAATGGCAGTATTTGAGGAGCTTTAAAGTTCAGTGCAGAAAGACTCCACCCTGAACGTTGACAGAGCAAGAAATGAATCAGAAAGGAAGAGAGTTATAGAAATCCTCAGCGCCATTGCATAATATCTTTGAACTATACAATTGAGAGGCAGGACATGAGGTCATCTCTGTTATTTCGAACAGTGAGTTCCCAAAATTGGCTATCTGGGAAAAGACACTGAACAAAGGCAGTGTTTTTTGCACAGGGAGAGCAGGAATATTGGAAGGTGTCACCTCATACCACTTTTATGTGCAACCCAATGAACGTGCTCCTGACAAAGCCTTGGAAATAGATTCAACAATAGTGCAACTTAAAAAGGGGCAGGGGAGAAATATTACTAATGTAATGGATACGGAAAGAGCTAGTCCTTCACTTACACAGAAAATCAAAATGGAGTCAGATAAACTCCTCCAGTCTTTTTATTGCAATGTCTGGAAAAACGAAGTTTTGGTCAAGGACTAGCCTTTTTGGAAGGAGTTAACAGGCAGAAAGTAGCAATCAAAAATTGTATATTAAATGACATGGGTGCAGCATTCAATCTCTGCAGTGGGAAGAATTGTGCAAAGCATAATCTTTCCACACAGCTGTATCGCAACATCTGAGTAAAGCCTGTGGAGTGGGTGGGGATGGAATCTCCAATCCCGAGTAACTGACTTGAATAGGTAGTTAATTTTAACATGCAACAAACAGAACTTAAATAGACATTTTGCTTTAGAAAGTATATTTTGCTACCATGGAAACACTGGATGAGTTTACTGAAGTGGTTTGTGATATATATAGAAGTGACTATTATACTCCGACCCTTTCATGCAAATGTTTAACCAATCACTTCACAATGTACACATGGTTCAGACAATCATTTAATATCTATAATGTTCAGTCTTCAGGTTTGGGGTGTAACATATTCACTTCACTTAGTTTACTAGTTCCTTCTGACAGGATAATTACCTCAAACAATACTCTTGCCATCTGAAATGGACACTGAAAAGTATACAATCTTGGCATTCAGATTTTGCAAGTTTTTTTTTGTAACTCCAAATTTTATTGTACTCTTTTTAAAAAAAACTGCTTTCAATTTTCCCTACCCCAATTTAATTTAACATTTAAAATGTTTGTAAACAAATGCCAAAAGTGCTTACTGTGCAGGGATTACTAGGATAGTAACAGCACTTTTGTGGAGAACTCTCACCAAAATGTAAAATAACTAAACAGCAAGTTAAAAAATATACAGATTATAAACCATCTATTCCAATTAAGTACAAAATCCATCACAAATATTGTCAAACAGGTAATGGAGGTTCTTGTCCAACTGTTCATTTCCACATTATAGTACACATGAATTCTGCCTTATTTTAAGCACATGGTTAGGTTTCATTACTGGATGCACTGGACACTATTTTGGTATATTGACAGTTTATTGCTTCGAAGGCTTCATCCCGGTGTAACATAGCACCGAACACCAGTGGCTAAAACAAAAAAAATTGGTTTAACTGTAATTCAAAGAAAAATTCATTGCAACCGAAATAGAAATATATAACCATGATAATCATAAAGATCCTTACTTTCAGTGGAACACAATTATATTAAATATGTATTAATGGATTACGTGCTAAGTAAGCACTCGCTGTAGAACAGATTCAGATGTCACACTGTATTATACTGTTCTGAATAAAAGAGTTAATGGAGGATAACTCTCAATATCTGCAAGTGAGTACCCAACCTTAGTACAGCAGTGTGCACCATTATTTTGCTGTGTTGCTAAGATTATTTGTGGTCTCATAATACTAACAATATTATGTGCCCATCCTGAGAGATGGAGCCGGTCAGTAAATGACTGGTGGAGAGCATCTCTGAAGCATTTAAGAAGGGTTTCTTATTGGGATACAAGAACATCTTCAAATGTGGAATCTATTTTACTTTAAAGCTGAATATCTGAAACACCACCCATGAAATTATTTACCTTTTGCGTATATGGAGTAGTTATTGAAATGCCCATTCCTGATCCAGGCAAAACGGACAGAACTTTGTACTATGGGAACAAACAGGACAGAGAAATGGGAGATATAAAAAAAGATAATATACGAGGAAACAATAAATATTTTGAGTTGAGATTAACATTTTAGGCAATGGTCCAAATAAATAAGAATACTAGTAAATGAGACTAGTCAACTGCTGCACTAATCCTGTTAAAAAAGTGTTCAAAAAAAAAAACACCATTCAGTGCCAAAATGAGGAAAACATGTACACTGCTGCAGCACTGGGAAAAAACATTAGCTCTCTTTCTCCACAGGTGCTCCCTGACTGGCTGAGTATTTCCAGCAATTTATGTTTTTATTTAAGTGATTCCATTTGATCTTTTAAAAAAATTAGATGCCCCTTTTAAAATCATACAAGTTTGAGTCAACTCCAGCGGCATAAGATTTTTATTAGAAACGAACAGGATGATTGGTAGGCTCATTATGTGGACGGTTATATGGCATTTTTGAACTTAAGACTCTCATTTCGCAGTGGGAAATTTTACATTATCAAACTACAAAAGTTAAATATGGTGAAATACTTGAAATTATCATGTTTTTACTAAATTTTTTAAAAGCATAATATAGAAACAGAAAGACCACTCTGCTTTGTCACCTGGGGTTAATGTTTTTACATAATTTTCAAACCCTAAAGCATTGTCCCTCTACTCCACATACAGCCCTCCTATCAGATCACTCAATGTTTCTTTATGATGTAATGCCCTTGGTGCAGAAGTTCACGTAATGGGCCCAAGTTTGCACCCCCCCCCCCCCCCACTTAGAACGGCGCAGTTTAAGCAGTTGGGGGGGGGCAGAGCCAGGATAACAGTGCTGGGACCTCTGCACATGCGTGCTAGAGTGTGCACACATGTGCAGTAAGCTCCTTGCCTCCACAATCTCTGCAGGCTGTGTGGAAGGGGCCCGAATTATGCCACCCCTAGCCCTGGCCGAATGGGCTCCCTCATCAGCGGCCGGCTGCCTTATCAAGCCACACACACATTGACCTGGGAAACCCAGCTGCTGAAGGGAGATGAGATCGCATCGCCTGGACGAAACAGGTCAAGTGTCTTTCCAGCACTGCTTGTGGGTCAGGAGGAGCAGGAGTGCTACCCCCAGCCCACCAAGCTTACCTGCAAAACACCAGTGATCAGACCCCCGTAATCAGTCGACTCCCCCCATGATCGGATATGCCTCCCCCCCACCCTTCCCGATGTCAGCTCCTCTCCCGATAGCGGACGCCAGCTGTGGCCTGGAGCCAGGGGAGGTGCGTCGGAGGCCAAAATCGGTCAAAGAACCCAGCATGGCCTGGGAGGTGGAGGCCCTACCCCCCCACCCCCCTCAAAGGCCTCCCTGCCTCCCCGTCCAACTGGTAGTCCTCCCGCCCCCAGGTCTCCCAATCGATGGCTTCACCCTAGCCTTTCTAATCGCCGACCAGGGCTGATGCTCCCTTCCCAGTACTGGGGACCAAACCCAAGGGTCCCAGGCTGCAGTCTCCTGCCGCTGGTGGTCCCTCCCACCCACCAGTCGGACTGTCCATTTGGCCGGCAGCTGGGCAGGAGATGGTATAGACTCTGCAACAGTACCCAGCTGCTAGTGTTTTTCTGCAGTAAAGCTTTGCTGAAGGTAGGACTTCTATTTTTTTTTGCTTAATTTATTTATTTATTGATTGATTATGTGGTCCCAAATTCTTGTTTGATTTACATTCAAGTTTACTCATCATCTGCTTTCAAAAGGAATTCTGTAAAATAGTTTGGCTGAAACTCTTATTTACAGGACTTGCTATAATGTATTTGCTAATTTACCAATCCATTTTTAATCTAGTTTAGTGCTTTGTAAGTCTTGGTGCTAGGTGCAGGTCTTCTCAGCTTCCTTGTATTTTTTATTTGTTTTTGGTGCTTTAAATGTTCTTACCTGCGCTGATTTTGTAGCTCACCGCAAGGTTTTTCTGTGCGGACACAAGTGGCCACATACGCTGGCCTAATTTAGCTTGTAGCAACTTTTAGCTGTCTAAACTTGCTTAAATGGCCAAAACAGGCGTAAGTGGCTGGTAATGCCTCCTTTTGAAAAAACAACTAAAAAACCTAACTAGCTCACTTACACTGGAGCAAATTAAATGGGCAGAATTGCGATTTTTAAAATATTCCAAAAAAATCTAGTTGCTCCAAAAGAAACGGAGCAACTCCTGGGCAAACTTGGGCCCACAGAGATCACATATTGAGGTTTTAGACAGAGATCAGCAAGTTAAATCAATGATCTGTGTAATCAAAGCTAATGCAAAATATTTCAACAGAAATTAAGGAATTAATGTTTAACAAGCACATTTCTTGAAAGTTTAAGACTATTTTACTATTACTTAGTTATTTTAAAACTTTGCCTATAATATATGTGAAGCTCCTTGTTTTTTATTACATTAAAAGCATTATATAAAAGACAAGTTGATGTCATATACACCCAGTACATGTGGTCATGAGAAGTGATCACAATTTGGGGAAATGGTATGCTGTTCCTTGTTACACCTAGTGACACTATATTAACCAGTCCAAGCCCAGCAAAAAATAGGTACTGATAATGTACTTCAACTCCAAGCTCAGAGGAGCACCTGGTCCTCCTTTCCAACTGCAGAACGAAGATATTTGTGGCCCCCCGACCTGCGAGAGAACAGGTCCGCAGGTCGGGGCTATAAGAGAGCTGGAGCGGCGTACCACTTCAACCTCCAGCGCAAGCTACTCCAAGGATTTTGAGATGGGAAACGTCATCAGAACCCTGGTTGCCATTTTGGAGCATGGGCAGGACCCAGGTACAGAGGAGTGGGAAGGTCGGTGCGGAATAGCGGCGAGTGTTTGTGGCGGAGGTGTGACAGATGAGGGTACGGGGCCCAGAAGAGCTGAGGGCCCAGGGGCAGCACGGGCCAGCCCACACTGCAATGTGCGCGCGCTAGGTCCGTGCAGCAGAGCAGGTCTCCAGTTGTCTTGGTTAACCCTTGCCACTGGACCAAGAGCTAGTTCTGTCAAGTCCTTGTGGTGGCTGGCGTGCAACGGTCACCACAAGCTAAAAAAAATCCACGCACAGGCATCTTCCACGCCCTCAATTGGAGTTCAGGACTGGAACATCGGGTCCTTCATCGAAACACCTGTGAACTCTTGTGGAAGCAAGGCATCCTCGTTCGAGGGACAGCCTATGATATAATGACTAAGATATTTACATTTCTCACACTACTGTTGTTGAAGCCTTTGTGAATGTGATTAATAAATTAGCAGCTGAATCTATGGTAATTTTATGTGGTAGATTCATGTCTACCAGGAATTGAACTTTTCAACTCACTTAGAACTTAAACTACCGATGGCAATGTTGATGTATGTGTGTGTATGTATGGCCGGGGAGCGGAAGGAGTAGCATGGAGGCCTACCACTCAGGGAGCAGCACGTGCTGAAGCAGGAGAGCAATGGTAGTGAAGAGTGACATCATCAAGGTCCAGGTCGGTGATTGGAGTATGGGCAGGTACAGCAGGGGCGGCGATGTCAGGGCGAAGGAGCAGTGAGATTGTAGAGGGATGTGATTGGGGCCCAGAAGAGGCGAGGGCCCAGGGGCAGCACGGGCCAGCCCATACTGCAATATGTGTGTGCACTAGGTCCGTGCCAGCAGAGCTGGTCTCCAGGCGTCTTGGTTAATCCTTGCTACTGGACCAAGACCGAGCTCCATCAAGCCCCTGTAGTGGCTGGTATGCAATGGTCACCACACGTTAAAAAAATCCAAGCACAGGCATCTTCCATCCTTCAAGATTTAGTTCGGACCTGGAATTTTAGGTCCATCATTGAAATACCTGTGAACTTTTTGACATGGAAGTCATCCTCGATTTGAGGGACTGCCTATGATGATGAATACACACACACACACGTCATGGTCATTAAAAATGCTTAGCTATCCCGTCACCTTTGTTCCTCATACTGATAAGAGTGTATTCATTTCCGTTAAGAAAAAATAAGACACTTTAAGCATTAAGCTGCAACATAAAATATCTAGCAACTATACAACTGTGAAGTACATGTAAACCGTGGCAAGTTATTGAAAATAATTCAGAACAAAAAAGTGCAGACTCACAATTAACAGAAAAGGCAAAAATACAAAAAAACGCAGCCAAAATGCAACACAAAAAAGCTCACAGGTCAGAAACGTACCTTTTGAATCTCTGTAATTTCTTTTAGTTTTATAATCTTATTTTTCTTGGACGAACCGGACTTGGAGCTTTCAAAGCATAAATAACTGGAGGAAAGGAAACATAAACTGTATACAGTGTTTGACAGGTGGTCCTAAATGTCTAAGATAACTGAACCTAGTATCATTCAGGTTCTTCAGTTGCGATTTTGCATAACCACGGCATTTACATCTGGTTTATTTTGTATTTAACCAAAATTCAAATAAGAAAATGAGCGTTTGATGACAAATAAAACACAAAAGTGCAAAAGAATGAATTGTAGATGTGATTACAAAAGTGAAATTTTAAAACAAATAGATTTGATTTTCCAGAGATCCAGTGGGTTTTCCTTGCGATCTACTGTTGGTTCGAAAATGGTAATTTTACCGATTGTTAATAATTTCACTTTTTTTTTAATACAAATTCACATTCACTAATGAGCAATTTCTGTCATGCCAGTCAAATCCAAATATTTTGACTGGTCTGTGCAAATCAAATTGGGCTGCAGCCACTGCAAAAATAGACACGTTTTACTGCAAATATTGAATATTTCTTGGAGTGTCTTATTGCAGTAAAATCCTTTGGCACAGTATGCCATTTTCTCATAATAGTCAGCTGCACCACCTTTTTTTCTTATACGAGACCCCTTAGCGCCACCGCCGACCCCTTTCCGCTTCGCAGCCGCAAAACGGATGTCAGGCTGCACGATGGTGGCCCGAACCACATAACGGAAGAAGTAGTCGGGCCAACCGGTGAGTCGGCCAAACAGTCAAGATGGCGACGAGGACGCTCCCCACCTCTCCTTTAACTTTCGCCCCGCGAGCGGATGTTGACCACCGTTTGCGACCCGCGAGGCTGGCGCTGACACCACTCGCGGGCGCAAGGCAATGATCGCTGCGGAGAGGAAAGAGGTCGGCAAGCGGCGCTAAGGGGTCGTCGCGCATGGCGATGATGTCGAAGTGTTTCGCACCCTCCCCCCGGGCATCGCAAAAAGGGGCAATTCTGACCCCACCGTTTTTCTACTTCCTACTACATACAACACGAGCATTCTAGTTGATTTTAAAGTTGCACATGTTGTTGCAAACTCTTCCCTTTAACTTCTTTATTATTCCAGTCACTTGATAGTTAGACTATCCAAGTGAGCACTTTTGTTGACTTGCACCATTTTTCCATTTTTCTCTCATCGGTCAATTTTTTGGGAAGTGTTCTTTCTTGGTGATTACCAATGATTTAGATTAGAAAGCTTACAATAAGAAGTCATTGCAGCCCATCAGACCACATGCAATCTATCTCTTTCTTATGGCCTTTACCCGACAACTTTGAGAAAACTTTGCAATTTTCTTTTTAATAGATCCTGCTTCCCACACACATTAAGAACTTCAGGCACCAAATCATAGAAACATAGAAAATAGGTGCAGGAGTAGGCCATTCGGCCCTTCTAGCCTGCACCGCCATTCAATGAGTTCATGGCTGAACATGCAACCTCAGTACCCCATTCCTGCTTTCTCGTCATACCCCTTGATCCCCCTAGTAGTAAGGACTATATCTAACTCCTTTTTGAATATATTTAGTGAATTGGCCTCAACAACTTTCTGTGGTAGAGAATTCCACAGGTTCACCACTCTCTGGGTGAAGAAGTTTCTCCTCATCTCAGTCCTAAATGGCTTACCCCTTATCCTTAGACTGTGACCCCTGGTTCTGGACTTCCCCAACATTGGGAACATTCTTCCTGCATCTAATCACTTCTGTTTAATGCACAGATCACTCTTCCAAAACATAGATGCTTGCATAGAACATAGGAACATAGAAAGTAGGTGCAGGAGTAGGCTATTCGGTCCTTCGAGCCTGCACCACCATTCAATATTATCATGGCTGATCATGCAACTTCAGTACCCCATTCCTGCTTTCTCTCCATAACCCTTGATCCCTTTAGCTGTAAGGGCCACATCTAACTCCCTTTTGAATATATCTAACTAACTGGCATCAACAACTTTCTGTGGTAGAGAATTCCACAGGTTCACAATTCTCTGATTGAAGAAGTTTCTCCTCATCTCAGTCCTAAATGGCTTACCCCTTATCCTTAGACTGTGACCCCTGGTTCTGGACTTCCCCAACATCGGGAACATTCTTCCTGCATCTAACCTGTCCAATTCTGTCAGAATTTTATATGTTTCTATGAGATCCCCTCTTATTCTTCCAAATTCCAGTGAAAATAAGCCTAGTCGATCCAGTCTTTCTTCAAATGTCAGTCCTGCCATCCCAGGAATCAGTCTGGTGAATCTTCGCTGCACTCCCTCAATAGCAAGAATGTCCTTCCTCAAATTAGGAAACCAAAACTGTTGTGTCCTTACACAATGCAGCAAATCAACACGAGGCACATACTGAAGACAAGGTCACTCTGTGACCTGTACCTTTATTCACAGGACCAAAAAGTGATGACCCTGCATGGGACCTCCCTTTATATACCTGGATGACCAGGTGAGGAGTGTCTCCCACAAGTTCACCCCCTGTGGTCAGGGTGTGCATTTCTCAGGTGTATACAGTGTACAGTGTTGTTATATAAAGGTTACAGTTATGTGAAGGTTACGAACATGACAAAAACTGTACACAATATTCAAGGTGTGGCCTCACCATGGCCCTGTACAACTGCAGTAAGACCTCCCTGCTCCTATATTCAAATCCCCTCGCTATGAAGGCCAACATGCCATTTGCTTTCTTCACTGCCTGCTGTACTTGCATGCCAACTTTCAATGACTGATGTACCATGACACTCGGGTCTCGTTGCACCTCCCCTTTTCCTAATCTGCCACCATTCAGATAATATTCTGCCTTCCTGTTTTTGCCACCAAAGTGGATAACCTCACATTTATCTACATTATACTGCATCTGCCATGTATTTGCCAACTCACCTAACCTGTCCAAGTCACCCTGCAGCCTCTTAGCATCCTCCTCACAGCTCACACTGCCACCCAGCTTAGTATCATCTGCAAACTTGGAGATATTACATTCAATTCCTTTGTCTAAATTATTAAGGTATATTGCAAATAGCTGGGGTCCCAACACTGAACCTTGCGGTACCCCACTAGTCACTGCCTGCCATTCTGAAAAGGACCCGTTTATTCCTACTCTTTGCTTCCTGTCTGTCAACCAGTTCTCTATCCTCGTTAATACATTACCCCCAATACCATGTGCTTTAATTTTGCACACCAATCTCATGTGTGGGACCTTGTCAAAAGCCTTTTGAAAGTCCAAATACACCACAACCACTGGTTTTCCCTTGTCCACTCTACTAGTTACATCCTCAAAAAATTCTAGATTTGTCAAGCATGATTTTCCTTTCATAAATCCATGCTGACTCGGACTAATCTTGTCACTTCTTTCCAAATGCGCTGTTATTACATCTTTAATAATTGATTTCAATATTTTCCCCACTACCGAGGTCAGGCTAACCGGTCTATAATTCCCTGTTTTCTCTTTCCCTCCTTTTTTAAAAAGTGCGGTTACATTAGCTACCCTCCAATCCATAGGAACTGATCCAGAGTCTATAGAATGTTGGAAAATAACCACTAATGCATCCATTATTTCTAGGGCCACTTCCTTAAGTACTCTGGGATGCAGACTATCAAGGCCCTGGGGATTTATCAGCCTTCAATCCCCTCAATTTCCCTAACACAATTTCCTGACTAATAAGGATTTCCTTCCGTTCCCCCTTCTCGCTAGACCCTCGGTCCCCTAGTATTTCGGAAGGTTATTTGTGTCTTCCTTAGTGAAGACAGAACCAAAGTATTTGTTCAATTGGTCTGCCATTTCTTTGTTCCCCATTATAAATTCACCCGATTCTTATCTGCAAGGGACCTACATTTGTCTTCACTAATCTTTTTATTTTCTCATATCTATAGAAGCTTCTGCAGTCAGTTTTTATGTTCCCTGCAAGCTTACTCTCATACTCTTATTTTCCCCCTCCTAGTTACTCCATTTTTAACTTTCATGTTCACAGAAAGAACAAGGTTCAAAGTGGATAGTCTCCACTTACTAAGGGCAACCACTGAATATCGGCAAGATTGTTGGCTGACCTTTGCTGCCATATCATATCACACATTGTTTGCTGCAATTACATGACTATATAGCTACTTGCAAAAAAATCTTCTGTTTAATCAGCGACATGTCATGCATTAAAAATCCTGCTTGATTATGTAGAATCCCTAATTACTTCAACAATATGTACATTATCTGGTATAAAAAGTAAATGTTTAGCAGAGAGGAGACAAGGAAACATGTCTGTGGATGATCTGAAAACTAGCACTACACAGGACATCAATGATTAGCAGTAAATGCACAGAGAGAATGCCTTGGTCGAAGTCACCCAAGCATGTCCACTCCAATGGTAGCAAGCTGCAATGGAACAGCTACAAAGCTTAAAAGAATCTAGGGAAGAGATAGCAGAGGCATTACTATACGTTTTCAATAATTAGTTAGAAAAAGGTGTAATGCCGGAGTACTGGTGGATAGCCAATGTAATACCCATATTTAAGAAGGGGGGATAGAACATGCCCAGGGAATTATAGATCAGTCAGCTTAACATCGGTGGTGGGAAAAATAATGGAATCCTTACTAAAGGAGAAAATAGAAGAACATCTGGAAACCAAAAATATGATTTTTTAAATTGTTTTATTCGTTCATGTGATGAGGGTGTCGCTCAGCATTTATTGTTCATCTGATTGCCCTTGAGAAGATGGTGGTGAGCCACCTTCTTGAACTGTTGCAGTCCATGTGATGGTACTCCCACAGTGCTGTTAGGGAGGGAGTTCCAGGATTTTGACCCAGTGGCGATGAAAGAACGGCGATATGCTTCCAAATCAGGATGGGGTGTGACTTTGTAAGCATCGACGCAGGCCCCAGGAAGATATTAAACAAAGTGCTTACGCCAGAAGGTTTTTATTAAAGAACATGCTGGGCAATGTACCGTTTCCCAAAGATTGGGAGTTTTGAACATATTGTGTTTCATTGTTTGCTGAAAAGAAGACAGCAGCCTGTTTGTGTTAATGTTTGGAGCAGACCAAGGTCTCTGGGCAACAATGGCCAGGAGAGAAAACTCATTCTAGGCGATTGGCAGGATTGTTCAGTAATGGGAAACCATTTAGCCCAAGATCGGGTGCAAAACAGAAACCCATCAACAGCCATTTACGCCATTACCTGGATGAGATAGCCCCGAAAGACAGGAAACCCAACAAAGAACCAGACCCAGTGGAAGCAGAAGCCATCGACAGAGTACACGAATGTAAGATCTGGAATGATGGGCCATTCAGACAATTACCCCAGACAAAGGAAATACTCTATTTTGGCAGGAAGAAGCATTGACTGTAACGTATAAGAGAAGGCAGTTTGCTGCCATTTCTCTCGCTTCGCTTCAAGAACTGTGCACTCTATCTGGGACGGAGAGGAAACCCACCAACTTGGGACTAAGAGCCTCGCTACTCTACCTTCGGAAGGACCCTCGAGACCAGGACCTGAATGCTGCAACGGTGGCACGGAATCAGAAGAGAAAGTTTTCCCCAAGGAGGAAGCAGCGAGTAAGCCAACGGATAACGGTGGGATTTGTTGGACGAATCCAGTTATATCTTGTACATTACCGTAGTGTGCTGTTTTCTTAGTGTGTGTGGTGTGTGCTGTTTTCTTGGTGTGTGTGTGCTGTTTTCTTGGTGTGCGTCTGAATAAAGTATTGTACGGTTGAGGCCAAAAGCCCTGTCTCTGGTTCAGTTTTCTGTTCCCCCAAATAATTCCCATATCTAGACCCGTAGGCTGGGATGATTCGAAATCACCAAGGCAAGTCACCTGCAACTTGGAGGTGGTGGTGTTCCCATGTGCTTGCTGTCCTTGTCCTCCTCCTTCTAGGTGGTAGAGGTCACAGGTTTTGGAGGTGCTGTCGAAGAAGCCTTGGCGAGTTGCTGCAGTGCATCTTGTAGATGGTACACACGGTACGCCGGTGGTGGAGGGAGTGAATGTTTAAGGTGGTGGATGGGGTGCCAATCAAGCGGGCTGCTTTGTCCGAGATGGTGTTGAGCTTCTTGAGTATTGTTGGAGTTGCAATCATCCAGGCAAGTGGAGAGTATTCCATCACACTCCTGACTTGTGTCTTGTAGACGATGGAAAGGCTTTGGGGAGTCAGGAGGGGAGATACTCGCCGCAGAATACCCAGCTTCTGACCTGCTCTTGTTGCCACAGTATTTATGTGGTTGGTCTAGTTAAGTTTCTGGTCAATGGTGACCACCAGGATGTTGATGGTAGATGATTCGGCGATGGTAATGCCACTGAATGTTAAGGTGCAGTGGTTAGACTCTCGCTTGTTGGAGATAGTCATTGCTTGGCATTTGTGTGGCGCGAATGTTATTTGCAATTTATCAGCCCAAGCTTGAATATTGTCCAGGTCTTGCTGAATGCAGGCATGGATTGCTCCATTATTTGAGGAATTGCGAATGAAACTGAACACTGTGCAGTCATCAGCGAACATCCCCACTTCTGACCTTATGATGGAAGGAAGATCATTGATGAAGCAACTGAAGATGGTTGGGCCTCGGACACTGCTCTGAGGAACTCCTGCAGCGATGTCCCGGGACTGTGAAGATTGACCTTCAACCACCACAACCATCTTCCTTTGTGCTAGGTATGACTCCAGCCAGTGGAGAGTTTCCCCCGATTCCTATTGACTTCAGTTTTACTAGAGCTCTTTGATGCCACACTCAGTCAAATGCTGCCTTGATGTCGAGGGCAGTCACTCTCACCTCACCTCTGGAATTCAGCCCTTTTGTCCATCTTTGGACCAAGACTGTAATGAGGTCTAGAATTGAGTGGTCCGAGCAGAACTCAAACTGGGCATCAGTGAGCAGGTTATTGGTCAGTAAGTGCTACTTGATAGCACTGTTGATGACACCTTCCATCATTTTGCTGATGATTGAGAGTAGACTGATGGGGCAGTAATTGGCCTGATTGGATTTGTCCAGCTTTTTGTGGACAGGACATACTTGGGCAGTTTTCCACTGTCGGATAGATGCCAATGTTGTAGCTGTACTGGAGCAGCTTGGCTAGAGGCGTGGCTTGTTCTGGAGCACAAGTCTTCAGTACAACAGCCGGGATGTTGTCGGGGCCCATAGCCTTTGCTGTATCCAGTGAGTTCAGCCGTTTCTTGTTATCACATGGAGTGAATCGAATTGGCTGAAATCTGGCTTCTGTGAAGGTGGGGGCTTCAGGAGGAGGCCGATATGGATCATCCACTCAGCACTTCTGGCTGAAGATGATTGTAAAATATAATTTTCACGGCCAGAGAGGTTGTTTGGCAATAATTATGACTTACCATGCCATTAAAAATTCACTTACTTCATATTGCACCAGCTCTAACTTTTTCTGCTGTGCTTAGTGGGTAAGTACAGCAACTTCTCGCCCTTACATCGATTTCAATGCCAAGTTCATTGGCGAGGTACTGTTATAGCGCAGCCTGTGGGGGAGCAGGGTAACTTAGACCGCAACTTACGATTTCCGCTTTTAACTGCGTATGTGCGAAATCCGGAAGTTGCTGTCCGATTTACTCCATAATAACGGTGAGCGCTGTTAGCCTCAGTTATTCTCAATGCAAAATCCAGGCCAATATAATCAAAAGGCAAAATACTCCTGATGCTGAGAATCAGAAACAAAAACAGAGAATTCAACAAATGCTCAGCAGTCCAGGTTGCATGTGTGGAGAGATTCAACATGTTTACGTTTCAAATAGTCCCACGCAAACTTGTCGGTTCTCTTTACAGATGCTCCCTGATCTGATGAATGTTTCAGCATCCTCGGTTTTTGTATTTAATACAGAACTGGCACAGCATCAAAGTTGTTTTGTAAAAGGGAAAACGTTATTAAGTGCTCAATTACGCTGCCACCTGCAGGTGTCATAGACAATTACAAATGTAACAAGGCATGGATGTAACTAATATTGAAATATTCATAACAAATATTTTCCAGGTGACAGAACACACTGCTTTTGATATACAAATGGGTTACTGCTGGCATTCAAATATGGTGACTGGGTTACTAGGCGAGTTTCACATCTCGTGAAAAATGCTTATAGAAAGAACTTAACGCATTGATTGGCTAAAAGGGCTTAACAAATGGGCTTTAGTGAGGCACTACAATGCTTAAATGAATAAATCCAGACATTTGCAATTCATTTAAATGTTGTTCATTTAACAAGGACTGCTATCATTGAAAAATATAGAATAGGATTTTCGCATGGTAATTTTATTCTCTTAAGCATTGTATTCTTTTATCAGTTATCCAAATAGGCTTGACGGTATCACTCTCCTACATATTAAGTGAGTACAAAACTTATTCGTGTCATAGCAAGAGGCTATGTTGTAAACATTTTGCTGAGCATTAAAAAGCTTTTGTTCACAAAGTGCAAAGTGCTGAATTATGGATAAGGATATGAAAGGTTCTGATTGTGTGAGAACCATTCCACCCTCTCTTCCAGTAAACTCAATTTCACTCAGACTCAAAATCTAATTGTTCTCAATCACAGCAAACCATATGCAGAAGAATCTGAAACACATTACAGAAAGACACTTATAGAATAAAAACATATTGTTTAAAGTCAACAATTAACTCAAAATCTAGCTTCAGATTACTAATTTTAGAACTTGGTTTCACTTGTGCCAGTTCATTCTCTGATGTACTGACAGCCTTGAACCTCTTTAACTGTGAATGAATTGAACAAGAGAGATTGACTACAAAACCTGTTATTTTTGATTGGACAATAATCCAGCAAGGTGTTTTTGCATATCTATCATTCCAACTAGTCAGTTATCATCCTATTAGTTTGGGGTTTTTGATCACTTCATTAAAGCATCTAAAGTGTAAATAGCATCATCTTGTTTTGGAGTCAAAACTACCTGCGCATCAAAGGTGTCAATGAAATTAATTCAATACCAATATATGTGGCTCTTCCAGCAAACACAAATGTACCATCATCTTTGTGTGATGCAGCGGGCACTGTGTCTGGATGAAAATAATGGAAAACAAATAGTGCATGAAGCAGAAAATTCCATTTAAAAATAAATGGGAAAGACAATGGGATAGATAGCCTAACCATAACATGGAATTTTTTTTATAATTTTGGCTGTAGAACACAAGAACATAAGAAATAGGAGCAGGAGTAGGCCACCTGGTCCCTTGAGCCTGTTTCGCCATTTAATAAGATCGTGGCTGATCTGATCATGGACTCAGCTCCACTTCCCTGCCCGCTCCCCATAACCCTTTATTCCCTTATCACTCAAAAATCTATCTATCTCCACTTTAAATATATTCAATGACCCAGTCTCCACAGCTCTCTGGGGCAGAGAATTCCATAAATTTACAACCTTCAGAGAAGAAATTCCTCCTCATCTCAGTTTTAAATGGGCGGCCCCTTATTCTGAGACTATGTCCCCTAGTTTTAGTTTCCCCGATGAGTGGAAATACCCTTTCTGCATCCACCTTGTCAAGCCCCTTCATTATCTTATATGTTTCAATAAGATCACCTCTCATTCTTCTGTACTCCAATGTGTATAGGCCCAACCTACACAACCTATCTTCATAAGTCAACCCCCTCATCTCCGGAATCAACCTAGTGAACCTTCTCTGCACAGTCTCCAATGCAAGTATATCCTTCCTTAAATACGGAGACCAAAACTGTACGCAGTACTCCAGGTGTAGCCTCACCAATACCCTGTATAGTTATAGCAGGACTTCTCTACTTTTATATTCTATCCCCCTTTCAATAAAGACCAACATTCTATTTGCCTTCCTGATTACTTGCTGTACCTGCATACTAACTTTAGGTGTTTCATGCACAAGGTCCCCTCTGTACTACAGCACTTTGCAATTTTTCTCCATTTAAATTATAATTTGCTTTTCTATTTTTTCTGCCAAAGTGGATAACCTCACATTTTCCCACATTATACATCATCTGCCAAATGTTTGCCCACTCACTTAGCCTGTCTATATCCCTTTGCAGATTTTGTGTGTCCTCCTCACAATTTGCTCTCCCACCCATCTTTGTATCATCAGCAAACTTGGCAACATTAGAATCTGTCCCTTCACCCAAGTCATTAATATAGATTGTAAATAGTTGAGGGCCCAGCACTGCGGCACCCTACTAGTTACTGATTGCCAACCGGAAAATGACCCATTTATCCCGACTCTGTTTTTTGTTAGTTAGTCAATCCTCTATCCATGCTAATATATTACCCCAACCCAGTGAACTTTTATCTTGTGCAGTAACCTTTCAGGTCATCATCATCATCATCATAGGCAGTCTCTTCGAATCGAGTAAGACTTGCTTCCACTCCTGAACTGAGTTCTTTGGTGGCTGAACAGTCCAATACGAGAGCTACAGACTCTCACAGGTGGGACAGATAGTCATTGAGGGAAGGGGTGGGTGGGACTGGTTTGCCACACGTTGTTTCCGCTGCCTGTGCTTGATTTCTGCATGTTCTCGGCGTTGAGACTCGAGGTGCTCAGCACCCTCTCGGATGCACTTCCTCCACTTAGGGCGGTCTTGGGCCAGGGGCTCCCAGGTGTAGATGGGGATGTCGCACTTTATCAGGGACGCTTTGAGGGTGTCCTTGTCACATTTCCGCTGCCCACCTTTGGCTCATTTGCCGTGAAGGAGCTCCGAGTAGAGCACTTGCTTTGGGAGTTTCGTGTCTGGCATGCGAACTATGTGGCTTGCCCAGTGGAGCTGATCGAGTGTGGTCAGTGCTTCAATGCTGGGGATGTTGGCCTGGATGTTGGCTGATGTTGGAGTGTCTGACCTCCCAGGGGATTTGTAGGATCTTGCGGAGACATCGTTGGTGATATTTCTCCAGCGACTTGAGGTGTCTGTTGTACACGGTCCATGTCTCTGAGCCATACAGGAGGGCGGGTATTACTACAGCACTGTAGACCATGAGCTTGGTGGCAGTCTTGAGGGCCTGGTCTTCAAACACTCTTTTCCTCAGGTGGCCGAAGGCTGTACTGCCGCATTGGAGGCGGTGTTGGATCTCGTCGTTGATGTCTGCTCTTGTTGATAGGAGGTTCCCGAGATATGGGAAGTGGTCCACGGTGTCCAGAGCCACGCCGTTGATCTTGATGACTGGGGGGCAGTGCTGTGCGGTGAGGACAGGCTGGTGGAGAACCTTTGTTTTACGGATGTTTAGTGTAAGGCCCACCTTATCGAATGCCTTCTGGAAATCCAAATACACCACATCAACTGGTTCCCCCTTATCCACCCTGCTCGTTACATCCTCAAAGAACTCCAGCAAATTTGTCAAACATGATTTCCCTTTCATAAAACCATGCTGACTCTGCTTCCTTAATAGTGAACTCCAGCATTTTCCCAACGAAAGATGTTAGGCTAACTGGTCTATAGTTTCCTGCTTTTTGTCTGCCTCCTTTTTTTTTTTTAAATAGGGGCATTACATTTGCAGTTTGCTAATCCGCTGGACGCCCCCAGAATCCAGGGAATTTTGGTAGTTCACAACCAATGCATCCACTATCTCTGCAGCCATTTCTTTTAAGACCCTAGGATATAAACCATCAGTCCAGAGGACTTACCCGCCTTTAGTCCCATTATTTTACCGAGTACTACTTCTTTAGTGATAGTGATTGTATTATGTTCCTCCCTCCCTATAACCCCTTGATTATCCACTATTGGGGTGTTTTTAGTGTCTTCTACTGCGAAGACCAATACAAAATATTTGTTCAACGTCTGCCATTTCCCTGTTCTCCATTAATTCCCAGTCTCATCCTTTAGGGGACCAACATTTACTTTAGCCATTCTTTTCCTTGTTATGTACCTGTAGAAACTCTCACTATCTGTTTTTATATTCCGTGCTAGTTTACTTTCATAATCTATCTTCCCTCTATCATTTTTTTAGTCATTCTTTGCTGACTTTTAAAAGTTTCCCAATCCTCTGGCCTCCCACTAGTCTTGGTCACATTGTATGCCCTTGTTTTCGATTTGATACCATCCCTTATTTCCTTAGTTAGCCTCGGATGGTTGTCCCTTCTCTTAGTCTTTCCTTCTCATTGGAATATATTTTTGGTGCGAGTTATGAAATATCTCCTTAAATGTCTGCCACTGCTCATCAACCGTCCCATTCTTTAATCTATTTTCCCAGTCCACGTTAGCCAACTTGGCCCTCATATTTTTGAGGTCTCCTTTATTTAAGCTTGGGACGCTGGTTTGAGATCCAACTTTCTCACCCTCCAACTGAATTTGAAATTCACCAATGCTATGGTCACTCATTCCAAGAGGATCTACTGGGAGATCATTTATTAATCCTGTCTCATTACACAGTACCAGATCTAAGATAGCCTGCTCTCGGGTTGGTTCCGCAACGTACTGTTAAAGGAAACTATCTCGAATTATAGTATAATATTAGTCAGTATCTTCTTCAGACAAGATATTGGCCCCAAGTTTCCACATGATTTGCTCCTGATTTTTTTAGGAGCAACTGGTGTAGAACGGAGTATCTTAGAAATCGGAATTCTCGTCATTTAGTTTGCTCCAGTCCTAGTCAGTTAGAACAGTTTCACTTTGGAACAGAATTTATTTTTCAAAAGGGGGCGTGTCTGGCCACTTACGCCTGTTTTCAAAGTTTCGTCAGTGAAAACTTACTCCAAACTAACTTAGAATGGAGTAAGTGAAGATTTTTGTACGCTCGAAAAAACCTTGTCGACACTTTAGAAAATCAGGCGTAGGGAATGCGGGGGGGGGGGGGTTAAAGGGAAGTTTACAAACATTAAACACTTCAGTTTTACAAATAAAGAGCCATCATCAATAATAAATGATAAATACATCAATAAATCAACCAATAAATCAATCAAAAAAAATTAATCATTTTTTAAAAAAATCAATAAAACAAAACATTTTCTACTTACCGACTGCAGCACCGGGAGCCCTTCAACAGCATGCTGGGATGCCCCCGCAGTGTGTCTCTGTCAGTGTCTCTATCTCTCTGTCTGTCTGTCTGTGTCTCTCATTCTCTGTCTGTCAGTGTCTGTGTTTCTGACAGCGAGAGGAGGGGGAAGGAGATTGGGGGGGGGGGAGGAAAGGAGGTTGGGGGGGGGGGGAAGGAAAGGAGATTGGGGGGGGGGAAGGAAAGGAGATTGGGGGGGGGGGGGAGAAGGAGATTGGGGGGGGGTGAAGGAGATTGGGGGGGGGTGAAGGAGATTGGGGGGGGGTGAAGGAGATTGGGGGGGGGAGAAGGAGATTGGGGGAGGGGGAAGGAGATTGGGGGAGGGGGAAGGAGATTGGGGGAGGGGGAAGGAGATTGGGGGAGGGGGAAGGAGATTGGGGGAGGGGGAAAGGAGATTGGGGGGGAAAGGGGATTGGGGGGGAAAGGGGATTGGGGGGGAAAGGGGATTGGGGGGGAAAGGGGATTGGGGGGGAAAGGGGATTGGGGGGGAAAGGAGATTGGGGGGGAAAGGAGATTGGGGGGGAAAGGGGATTGGGGGGGAAAGGGGATTGGGGGGGAAAGGGGATTGGGGGGGAAAGGGGATTGGGGGGAAAGGGGATTGGGGGGGGAAAGGGGATTGGGGGGGGAAAGGGGATTGGGGGGGAAAGGGGATTGGGGGGGAAAGGGGATTGGGGGGGAAAGGGGATTGGGGGGGAAAGGGGATTGGGGGGGAAAGGGGATTGGGGGGGAAAGGGGATTGGGGGGGAAAGGGGATTGGGGGGGAAAGGGGATTGGGGGGGAAAGGGGATTGGGGGGGAAAGGGGATTGGGGGGGAAAGGGGATTGGGGGGGGAAAGGGGATTGGGGGGGAAAGGGGATTGGGGGGAAAGGGGATTGGGGGGGAAAGGGGATTGGGGGGGGAAAGGGGATTGGGGGGGGAAAGGGGATTGGGGGGGAAAGGGGATTGGGGGGGAAAGGGGATTGGGGGGGAAAGGGGATTGGGGGGGGAAAGGGGATTGGGGGGGGAAAGGGGATTGGGGGGGGAAAGGGGATTGGGGGGGAAAGGGGATTGGGGGGGGAAAGGGGATTGGGGGGGGGAAAGGGGATTGGGGGGGAAAGGGGATTGGGGGGGGAAAGGGGATTGGGGGGGAAAGGGGATTTGGGGGGAAAGGGGATTGGGGGGGAGGGAAGGGGAAGGAGATTGGGGGGGGGGGGGGGAAAGGAGAAGGGGGAGGGAGGTTGAACGGGCCGGGCCCGAGACTTCGGGCAGGGCCCGTCCCCAGCACCAGATTCACAGATAGGTGGCGTTGGGTCGGGTCGGGGGGTGGTGGGAGGGAGGTCGGTTCGGTTCGGGTCGGGGGGGAGGGAGGGAGAGGGAGGTCAGTTAGGATCCAGTCCGGGGGAGGGGGAGAGTGCGGGAGTCGGGTCGGTGTCGGGTCCGGGGGAGCGGGAGTCGGGTCGGGTCCAGCCCGGGGCGGGGGGGGGGGGGGGAGGAGTCGAGTCGGGTCGGGAGGAAGCAGGAGCTTGTCCGTGGGAGGAGCCTTATTCACGCAGCCCCAGTGAGGCCATTCGGCCAGGGCTAGGGGCTGCGTGCTTCGGGTCCCTCCCACACAGTTTCGGGCGCCTGGAGCTACTGCACTTGCGTGCCCACTGTAGCGCGCATGTGTAGAGGTCCCGGCACTGTTTTCGGCGCAGGGACCTCGCTCCGCCCCCTACAGCTCCTGCTGCGCTGCGCCGAGGGCCAGAGGACCTGCAGGGAGGTGGAGAATCTGGAGGGTTTTTTTAGGCGCACTTTGCGGCGCGAAAAACGGGCGTCCAGGTCGGGACTGCGCCGTTCTAGGCGCGGCTCGAAACTTGGGCCCATTGTCTTGCATTATATTTATGTCCCAACAGATAAAACTTAGTTGTTTTCTTCTGAAGTAGTTCCAAATGTTTTGTGATTTTGTCTTAATTGTTAAATTGTACCAATATTGAACAGTCTTTTGTTACACACTATTGAGTCTCTATAGAAAGCTCATAATATTACCTACTTTTCTGTTACATAGAGAAAACCATTGCGAATGTAGTCGGTGGGTATCTTCTTGTCCCTGTTAATTAGACAGCAGCGCCAGCCATTTTCACATACTGGAAAAAGAGTGCATTTTTTAATTGTGTATATTCATGAAAAGTGAACTGATTTTCTGTTTGGTTACGCTAACAGAGTAACTTGGTTTTCCAAAATTAACCTTTGTTCAGAATTGACAAAAGAATGTCTTCAACTGGGACCGAGAAAAGGCATAATAGAAATAGTAGATGCATTGGTGGTCATTTTCCAACATTCCATGGACTCCTGGTAGTCATTCACAGTCTAAGGATAAGGGGTAAGCCATTTAGGATTGAGATGAGGAGAAACTTCTTCACCCAGAGAGTGGTGAACCTGTTGAGGCCAATTCACTAAATATATTCAAAAAGGAGTGAAATGAAGTCCTTACTACTAGAGGGATCAAGGGGTATGGCGAGAAAGCAGGAATGGGATACTGAAGTTGCATGTTCAGCAACGAACTCATTGAATGGCGGTGCAGGCTAGAAGGGCTGAATGGCCTACTCCTGCACCTATTTTCTATGGATCAGTTCCTATGGATTGGAGGGTAACTAATGTAACCCCACTTTTAAAAAAGATGGGAGAGAAAACAGGGAATTATAGACCAGTTAGCCTGACATCGGTGGTGGGAAAATTGCTGGAATCAATTATTAAAGATGTAATAGCAGCACATTTGGAAAGCAGTGACAGGATCGGTCAAAGTCAGCATGGATTTATGAAAGGGAAATCACGCTCGACAAATCTTCTAGAATTTTTTTGAGGATGAAACTAGTAGAGTGAATAAGGGAGAACCAGTGGATGTGGTGTATTGGGACTTCAAAAGGCTTTTGACAAGGGATTAGTGTGCAAAATTAAGGCACATGGGATTGGGAGTAATGTATTGACATAGAGAGAGAACTGGTTGGCAGACAGGAAGCAAAGAGTGGGAATAAATAGGTCCTTTTCAGAATGGCAGGCAGTGACTAGTGGGGTACCGCAAGGATTAGTGCTGGGACCCCAGCTATTTACAATATATATAATAATGATTTAGACGAAGGAATTGAATGTAATATCTCCAAGTTTGCAGATGATACTAAGCTGGGTGGCAGTGTGAGCTGTGAGGAGGATGCGAAGAGGCTGCAGGGTGACTTGGACAGGTTAGGTGAGTGGGCAAATGCATGGCAGATGAGGTATAATGTGGATAAGTATGAGGTTATCCAGTTTGGTGGCAAAAACAGGAAGGCAGATTATTATCTGAATGGTGACAGAATAGTAAAAAGGGAGATGCAACAAGACCTGGGTGTCAAGGTACATCAGTCATTGAAATTAGGCATACAGGTACAGCAGGCAGTAAAGAAAGCAAATGGCACGTTGGCCTTCATAGCAAGAGGATTTGAATATAGGAGCAGGGAGGTCTTGCTGCAGTTGTACAGGGCCTTGGTGAGACAACACCTTGAGTATTGTGTGCAGTTTTGGTCTCCTAATCTGAGGAAGGACATTCTTGCTATTGAGTCAGTGCAGCGACGGTTCACCAGACTGATTCCCAGGATGGCAGGACTGATATATGAAGAAAGACTGGATCGACTTGGCTTATAGTCACTGGAATTTAGAAAAATGAGAGGGATTCTCATAGAAGCATATAAAATTCTGACGGGATTGAACAGGTTAGATGCAGAAAGAATGTTCCCGATGTTGGGGAAGTCCAGAACCAGGGGTTACAGTCTAAGGATAAGGGGTAAGCCATCTAGGACTGAGATGAGGAGAAACTTTTTCACCCAGAAAATTGAGAACCTATGCAATTCTCTACCACAGAAAGTTGTTAAGTCCAGTTCGTTGGATATATTCAAAAGGGAGTTGGATGTGGCCCTTACGGCTAAAGGGATCAGGAGGTATGGAGAGAAGGCAGGAGTGGGGTATTGAAGTTGCATGATCAGCCATGATCATATTAAATGGTGGTGCAGGCTCAAAAGGCCGAATGGCCTGCTCCTGCACCTATTTTCTATGTTTCTATAATGGACTTAATACACGATTAGTAAAATTTAGCTCTGGTAATAACAAATGTGCTGGAGAATATGAAGGAGAGAGCAGATTAAGTAAAACAGAGGTTAGAGGTGTACTGGGGAGGGATGTGACGATTGGGTAGGCAGGGGAATTTTTGCAGTCGAGATGGAGAGCTCATGTGGAGCCTGATTAAATGCCAGCATATGAAAGAGGCCCATGGATTCAAGAAGCTAATGTGGGTGGCTTGAGATTAAAAAAATAAAAGGAAGAGGTTACCAGTGGGATGCGTTTTGATTATTAATTCATGTAAAACTTTATGAAAATAAAGTTAAATTACTACCTTACTTTAATTATCTAAACAAGCATGACTGCCATCTCAAAAATTTAGGCTGCTGCACAGCAAGATTCGATGACCAAAGCTTGCAACTACTTGCAGACTTAACCAGCATTTTTGGTATTAACTCTCAATGTACTCCATTGCAACTAATGGGCTCAATTTTCCCCAGTGATTTGTGTTGTTTTTTGCCGCTTTTTTGGGCCTAAATTTAAAAATCCAAGTTTCCCCAAAGACTGTGTGCCAGCATAACAATTAGTTACAATTTTTTTAGGTTCGTTTTTTTTTGAGTCCGAGGGGACATAACCTGATGTCTGCGCCAGTTTTTCACCATTATGCAAGTTTGGCCAACTTACATTTCTCCTAGGACAGCGTATGTCACCACTCCCAAAAAACCTTCTGGCACTTAAGAAAAACCAGCGCACATCAAAAAATTGGCTCAGAAAGATGCCATTGTTGTTCGGCGAAGTTTTGGAGGGAGTCAAGAACACATCAATATGCATCATCAAGCTTAACTTTTTCCAACTGAAAACGCAGAAAATGGAAGTTTCATGCAATTCTTTAAGTTCTGATTTTTTTTTAAGTGCCATGCCACCACCGAACGTCTCCAAACCAGGCTCGAGGGTCGGAGCATCGGCCAGCAGAATCTAAGCAAGCCCATTATGCATGGTCAGACCTGGGTGTGGTCCATACTAGGGCGTTGACCTTGGGGCTTCTTGCAAAGGTACAATTTAATCATGGGACAATATTGACAATGCCATACCTCATGCAATCCTTCTGCACGATGGTACTGCGGAGGAGACAGTTGATTCGACGTCATCGCATGAGGAATCTTGGAGCACGTAGGATGATGGGCAAGTGGCCTTACCAACACGGGTATATTGAGACAGGCACCAGAATGATATGTAACCGAGATCTGTGACTTAGTAAAAGCAGACTTGCAATCTTGAAGCATCAGGAGGACTGCTTTGTCAGTTGAAGTGAAGGTTACAGCTACACTTTCATTCTATGCATCTGGATCATTCCAGGCCACAACTGGGGATGTGTGCGCCATTTCTCAACATGCAACACATATCTGCATTCAGCAGGTGACTGCTGCATTATATGCCCGGAGGAATGACTACATAAAGTTCCCCATGACTGCACAGGCAATGCATGACAGGGCTGTGGGTATCTCCAGGATTGCTGGCTTCCCCAAGGTACAGGGCTGCATTGATTGTACCCACATCGCCTTGCGGGCTCCTTTGGAGGATTCAGAGATGTACAGGAACAGAAAAGGCTTCCACTCCATTAATGTGCAACTCGTGCGTGACGACATGCATCGCATCATATCAGTTGATGCAAGATACCCTGGGAGCACCCCTGATGCATTCATCCTATGTGAGCGCTATATCTGCCATGTTTCAGCAGCAGCCAGAAGGGCAGAGCTGGCAACTGGGAGACAACCTGGCCACCCTGGCTCATGATGCTCCTGCGCATAACCTGGACAGAAGCTGACCAGGAATACAACATGTCACACATTGCGGTGTGCAGCATTAGAGAGGACCATTGGCTACTTGTAATACTCCCCTGAGATTGACTGTCAGTTCACTGTAGTGTGCTGCAAAGCTTAGCCATCATGAGGCAGCAGCAGCTGATAGTAGAAGGCCCACCTGAGGTGAGAGTGGCTGATGATGAGGAGGAAGATGCAGATGACGAGGAGGAGGAGGACGAGGAAGCCATTCAACTACCTGAACCTGGAGCACGATGGCGGAGGAGGGCGGGCCGTCGTGCCCCTTTACCGATTGCTTGTGCCTTGCGCCAACAACTCATCCGTGAACGCTTTGCTGCCTGAAGGCTCAGCGGGAACTATTCCAAATGGACCATGTTTACTGTTTGGACCTGTTCCGCAATGTTGTGTTGTGTTAATAATGGAACAAATAATGGAAATAATTCAGTTATAATTTAAAATATATTTTATTCAAAAATTTAACAAAACATTTGTTTGTACTTAACTTAAATAAAAATATTCTTGTATCAAACTTTAAAGTTTTCATTTAAGGTCACTTACAAACTTTTAAACTGGTAAGTTTACATAACTTACAAAAAACTTTTAATTTGAAAACAGTTACAACAATAACAACACCAGCAGCAAAGAAAGGCTGCACCCATCTCTCTTCCACCTTATTCTAAGACTGCGCTTGGTCTTGTTGACACCACCCCTGCCCACAGGCGGCGACGCAGCGTTTCCCGGGTTAGTATCAAGCTTATTCTTTTGAACGTCTTGGGTAATGCGCACGTCTTGATTTTTTGGGGGGGGGGGGGGGCATGTGGTAATGTGGAAGGTCCGGCTTGGGCCTCTTCAGAGGCCGGTGTGGGGATTGGAGTGGGAGTGGCAGTTGATTCTGCCAATGGGCGCGGGTTCTGGGCATGTTCCCTTATTGCAGCAGCTACCTCCGACATTCCGTCCCTCAAGTGCCCTGACAGTGTGTCAACTAACTGACATGCCCTCCCTCATGTTGAGCAACAATGGCTCAACTACCTGCAACATTCCCTCCCTCATGTTCACGGACAGCGCATCAGCTACCTGTGACATTCCCTCCCTCATGTGCACCGACACTGCATCCGCTGCCTGAGACATTCCTTCCCTCATGTTCCCATTTCTCGTGAGAGTGTTGTTACTTCTCCCGACAGTCCAGATACCTCATCACCCACCCCACTGATGGTGTCCAGGAGTGATCGCGTAAGGTCAATGCTTTCCGCATTCATTGCCATCATGTGAACCACATCTGTTAGATCCTGCACCTCAGGAGAGCGCCTCCTCACCCTGGGTGTGGCTCGCTGCATCCCACTGGGACTCACAGCCTTGGACAGTGGGGCCCTGGGTGTGCCTCGCTGCTCCCCACTGGAATCCCCAGCCTCAGACTGTGGGAAACCATGGAATGTCCCAGCAATACTTGTACCACTCAGGAAAGGGGCTGGCAGCGCGATGGGCGGCACCTGCACCTCCTCCAAAATGAGTATAACAGTGGGGGTTTCATCCATCACCCGCCCACCCCCTCACCCCCATATTCTTGGTCTGGAAAGTGGAATCAGAAGATGTTCTCCTCTTCAAGCTAGTCAGTGTCTGAATCTTCTTCTGCATCGTCAGGGTTGGCCTCAAGTTCTGTAAAATATAACAGAACAGACAAATGGTTAGCAGAAGAGGGGGCAGGGTGGATGGCATGAGTAGGCTCACACAGCGCAGACAGTAGGCTGATTTGAAGGACCATGATGAATGATAGCACATTGCATCAACCGAAGCGTAGCTGACGGAGACAACCTCATGAATTGATGCATGGCTAGCCCACGCAGTACTTAACATTTAGCAAAGCCAGACTGTGGCATTTGCAGGACTTGCTCTCTCCCTCGTGTGGACCCAGCTTGTGCAGTGGTGGTTGCTTTTCTCCAGGCAGGATCCATCAAAGCAGCGACCCTCTCGTTCAAGGGCGTTAGTGGCTGCAGATTTGCCGGGATGACTCCTGAGAGTTTTTTCCCCGTTTGTTGTGTGTCACCTTCCTCTGCAAAGATGAAAATATAACTTTTTAGAGAGGGTGTCTTTCTGCTGGGTGGGACATATACAGGTGGTCACATTTACAATTTTAGTGAATAAATGAAAATATTACTTACACTAACTATTTGACCAAGGTCCTGCCATTTCTTTCTGCACTGGCTTCCAGACCTTGGGGTGGTCACCATTGCACAGTAATCTTCTGCAAATTGGTCCCAGCGTCTCTTCATTTCTTTTGGTAAAACTTTTATGTGACCTCTGCTAGTGTCCAGCTTGTGTCATCTGGCTTCAGTTACAGTAATCAGTGCCTCCACTTTATCCTGTAAGAAATTCTTGGTCCTTGAGCCGCGTTGCACCTTGTATTGCAGCTCCTACTTTTCCAATGAGAATTAAAGTTCTCACACACAACTGACTCTTTAAAAATGGCCAAATGCAGACTGGGAGCTACACTAAGCATGCGCGCCCAAAGCAATCATGTCAAAAACGGCCTTTTATTTTTCGCACATGCACGGGAGGGGGGGGGGCACCATTTTTTCAGCGCAAACATTCGGCTCCATCCCCCGAAGCTACAGGACAGGCTGCACAGTGCCAATTTCAAAAAATAGAACGGGGAAATTTGCTACTTATTTTTTGCAGTAATTGGGGCTTAACATAAAATGGGCGTAACTCAGGCAATACGCTCAAAAAACGGCATTGGGAAAATTGAGCCCATTGTTTTAGCAGTTAACTTTACACAAATTTAGTATTCAAAACAAACCACACACAGCACTACCTATAAGCATACAAGGTACTACATCTAAATATTAACACTTAACATCGATTTTTCTATTGACAGACCCTGACATAGGAGTTTCTAAAGCATTTGTAAATGGAATCACCGATTTTAATATATTATAAATCAATACTGCTGTACCTACCTGGTAAAGGGCGTTCATTCTCTGCCAAACTGAAGATCTCACTGAAGCTGCTTTTTTTGGAGCTGTGTGAACGTGCACCGTCATCCTCCCTGCTATACACAGACAGGCTGTTGGAAGTAACGTTGGATCTTGACACAACCGTTGGAATCTGTGTAAATATCACAATTAAGGGGGGGTGGGTCATATGCAGCTTTACTTGAAATTACATGGCTTAAGTTAACCATTGGCTGATTAATAGAACTCCCCTCCCCTCTCATTTTACTTATCGGCTTTCCAGAAAATAGAGAAACATGGTTGCAAGTCATATTTGTATTATAGCATTCAATTATTAATGAAGTTTTTTTTTTAAATTAGCAACATTTGCAATCAATTTTTAAAATTAAACTCTCTCCATTATTTTAAACTTTGTCTTTTCATATTTCTTTGAACTTTTCACCATTGGTTTCACCATGCCGGTCAAAACTTGCAGGATAGAAGAGTTTCAGCACATTATCCCATTCAGTCCGATGGCCAAGTCACCTCTTTGTGTCTTTTTTAACCAGCATATAATTGCTGATACCTTCTCTTTTCTATTGCTTATGTATTCAATAATTCAAAGATGTTAGAATCTGAAAAACTATGTATCCACAAGATAGAGACGAGGAAGATCAACTGACCTTAGTGAACTCATCCATCCAGAAAAAGCTCGCTAGACTGAATTACTATCAGTATAACATTTAAAATGCATTATTTCCCTAGTGGGATTTTAAACAATATTAATTACTCAAGATAGTTACAAAATTTGTAAATTTCTAGGTCGTTTCTGAACCAATTGGGTACATTTTATGAACTTGTGCTCCTAGTATAGAACATCACAGCGAAGGAGCACATGTTGGGAATTCAGGAGTGGAGCTCATCATGCCACATGTGATTTTTTTTTTTTAAACGGACAGCAAATTAAGCTGGGGTGCTAATTTCTTCCTCTGGGCTATTTCAGTTTCCTGCATTTTTCCCCTTGATGTATCTTGAAAATGACTTTACTAAAAACAAATGAGTGCTTTTAAACATATTACATGTGTGTGCTCAACAGAACAGGAGAGAAAACTAGTGGGGGGGGGGGGGGGGGAAAGAGGGGGAAAAGTGGTAATAAAAAATGGAATCTGGTGACATGACAAAGCCAGGGGAAAAAACCTATCAAATTGTGGGTGCAACAGTTTGAAATGGTTACAATTATTTTTATGAAAAATTGTTTGGGAAACCATTCTTTGTTTACAAACAAACTTAATAAGATATATTACATTGAAACACATATTGACAGCTCCTCTATCCCAATCAAAAAACGTTATGCATTTGTACAAAGAAATTTCTATTTTAAAGGCTGCACTATGAAATCAGAGGTATGGAATGTTAGATCGGACTGAATAAGATGACCACTCTACAATCCTGCAAATACAAAACTCACCAATTTGACATTTTGTGAATAACTAGAACAATTCAGGTTTCTTTGTAATATTCTTAAATTTTAGGGAATTTTTACAGTCTCTCCAATTTAGTGCCACGTTGTGTCAAATAATGAGCTGTTTTGTAATGTAAATATCCAAGCACTAGGAAGTAGGCAGAGAAGTTATTTCATATCGTACCCATACAGTCATCACAATGGGGAAGAGTTTCCCATCATCCTGGGCTGGATTCAAAACAAATTCTCAGAAGGGAGAAACCAGTATGCTAATCCACGTTGTTACTCAGTCCCATACTATACTACAACACGTTACTTTACACATGCAGGAAAAGGAGCTAAGCAAATTCTGCATGATTCACACAACTAACCTGTTCCAATGAAAACGAACAAAGCTGTTTTTTAAAAAAAAAATTAAAACTCAAGTATTTAAGTATCAAATGGTGCTATTCTTTAAAACAGCTATATGGAATTAAAACTAACAGCACATAGTAATTGAAACATGCATTTACTGAAGATTCAGAAAAGTTTATCTTTTTTAGGGGATATTTCAGTGCAGTATTTAACAAGGCAGCTAAAAAACATGTGCCACTGGAGGGTGCTATACAATCTACATTAGGAACTTCAACAGAATCTAAGAACAGCAGCAGTATAATGTCAAGCAGAAATTAATGGGGGCGAAATTCGGTTATGCCCCATTTGGGAGTGATAACCGAAGGTGGGTGGGACTTCCTGCGCCTGGTGTGGATGTCCCACCCCGGCCGCAAAATTGCGGAATCCACATTGGTCTCAGATTTTGGCTATTTCTAAAAAAAATTTTAAATAGTTAGAAAGAGCTCAACAAAAACCCTTTTCAGAAAATAAACCCTTTTAACTTTCTACTTCTTACCTGCATTCATTAGCTGACTAGAGAAGACAATTTGACCACCAATTTGAAACATATTTTAGCTACACAAATTACATCACAAAGCTCCCACAATGGCTCAGAGATGAGGTTTTGCATCTTAACCAAACAGACCAGGAAGGTCCAACGTTCAGACTGCTTGTCCGACATCCAGTTCTGGATGAGCTGCAATCTCTTCCAGTTAAATATTGGGAAGACCAAAGATCGTCTTTGGACCCCGCCACAAACTCTGTACCCTTGCGATTGATTCCATCCCCCTCGCTGGCCACTGTCTCAGGATGGACCAGACTTTGTGTAACATCAAGCATTCTATTCGACCACGAGCTGAGTTTCCAGCCCCATAGCCCCTCTATAACAAAGACTTCCATCTCTGGAACGTTGGCCGTCTCTGTCTCTGCCTCAACTCCTCTGCTGCCGAAACCCACATCCATGGGTTTGTCACCTCCAGACTCAACTAATTAATTGCTCATCTAGCCAGCATACCATCCACCACCCTCCATAAACTTCAGCTCATCAAAAACTCTGCTGCCCATATGGTATCCTGCACCAAGTCCCACTCGCCCATCACCTCTGTGCTCGTTAACCTACCTTTGCCCTCGGTTCCCTAATACCTCACACTTAAAATTCTCATCCTTGTATTCCAATCCCTTCATGGCCTATCTATCTCTGTAACTTTCTCCAGTCTTGAAAACCTCAAAGAACTCTGCATTTCTCTAATTCTGCTCTTATTTGTATTCAAAAAACCTTTCGTCCCACCAGCTATCTAGGTCTAGGCTATGGAATACTTATTCTTAACCTCTCCACCTATCTTCTCTTCCTTGCTATGTGCTTTACTGATGAATAGGGATTCAATTCTTTTTAAAGTAAAAAGAAATTGTTGCATATTAGCAACTTTCCTCATTTTCGCAAAAAAATTGAGGGAAATGAAGTGGAAAACTGTAATGCAGGATATAGCAGTACAAAGACTGAGTAACAAGAGACTAAAAGGAGTTACACTGGGATGACACTTTAAAGAAAATTAACCACGAAAATTACTTGCATCGGATTAAAGATTTAATAATATAGCCTTTCAGATTTTCTGATTGTCAGCTAACATTAAAACCACCAGTTTATTGCCAAAGATTGTTTTCAATCCTCAAGGTACTTTGGTGTTTCTGTTTTTAAACTGCTTTTTTCTGGATTTGGAAGCTCTACAGATTAGCCGAGATACATTGCAGTAATGTCAATATTTTTATTATAAAGCTGCGAAAAAAAAAATTGATCTCTGAATGCTACGCAATGAATCAATACTATGTGATCTTTACACAGTACACATTAGGCAGATCATGTGACACATTAACCTTTAGCATACAGTTCTATCATTAAAAAAGTCAATACATCATTGACACTAAAATAGAACAAGATGCAACAGATTCAATGGTTATGATTCAAGGGAAAGCATTTTAGTGCTCTTTACTTTAAACTATACAGTTATAATTCAAATTATTAGAAATTCATTTTAAGCAATCAGTAATAAGCAACTAGCTGATAGTAGACTATGCACCAGGGAAATGCTGCATTTAAGGGATAAAAGATAAAAAGCTACAAAGTTGTAATCTCAAAAATAACATGGAATTAACCTACGATCAACTGCATCAGATGATTTCGCTTAATAATTTTTAAAATCACACTTTCAAAAACACCTTTCGTCATTTGCAACTTTCCATGAACAGAAAATTACTATTTAACAGTACTAAAACAGACAAGACAATACAGGACAACAATTTTCAACTAGATCACACTTCACCCAATAATATCTAATTTATAATTACAGACAATTTAAAAAGTACACAATATACTTAAAATTTTTTAGAGACTTAAACCCTACCTTTTCAAACCCTGACAGCTAGCAGGAAAAGAAACAACAAAACATATGTAACAGAGACAACAGATTATGTCATGGCTACTCTACAAGGTGCTAAATTTAAACAATTAAATTTCTAAATTATATCTAGCCCAGCACTTTCTCACTCACACACACACACACACATACACAAACTAAATTTGAAACTCGTTAAGAGCACTGATCAATGGCTGGAACAACAAATTACTCCTTTCAATCAAGGAAAAATGATTAGATTTTTCTTGTATTGTTCATCTTGGCTTTTAACAACAGATACCAAGTAAAATTTAGGAAGTACTTTTGGTGCAGTTGGTTCTGCAGAGATTGCAATGAGGGTTTAACAATATTTGTAACCGCACAAGACTTTTGTAGTGTTAATCATTTTGTTAGCAGATATTGTTCAAACTGCAAATGTGATCAGTACAATAACATGTAAAAAAACAAATTCAAATATATGGTTAACTGTCCGTGTTCTAGCCACTAGCCAGGACCATGGGTTAGATTTTGTTAAAAAAATCAAACAGCAGATCATTTCACCACAAGTACCTACCCGCCTCGCCAGTACAGCATTTGATCTTTCTTTCAGCTGAGGGTCTGTGGGCAAATTCTTCCACACAATGTAAGGAGTATCATATTTCTCTCGAAGCCTTGGACATCGTTTGAAGATGAAGTCAATGAGGAAAAACTTTACTCCTGCATAAAGTCCTGAAACAGAATGATGCAACCCATTGGTTTACAATAATTAAGACCTCTTCTAAAGGATATAATGTTGAACAGCAAAAGGATATAAATAGTAAAGTGCACTTAAGACAGAAATTTGCTTCTTATCTTCTACAGTAATACACATTCAGCCTGCTTATACACAGTTGGTTATATGAAACATTTTTATTCGATCCAAATTACAGCACATTAGGCTCACTGTAGTCAAATTATTCAACAATTCTCAAACAAAGCCACTTACTGTCCAGTGGATTATTTTGACATGCTTATTAATTACTGTACAAATGAAAGCTCCGAGAAAAATTCAATTAGTGTAATATTTTATCATAAGGAAGTGGAAAGTGAGCTACAGAAATGATAGATTACCTCCAGTGTGTCTTCTCTATTCTTAGACTTTCAGCATCCATATACAGTAGGATATTGCCTGTCTTCCACCAGAGGACTATCACTTGAATATACTTATACTAACAGAGCTGCAGAGCTGACTGCTTATGCATAAATTTGACCCACTGTATGCATCCTAGGGACCTTAAAAATGCAGTTTCTCATCCTGTCTCCCTCCACTTGACTGGGCTAACTTTCCAGAGGGACTGAAGCTTTTTTCTACACAAAAGAACTAGCTGTACCTTTGAAAAACCATCAGGCTTTCAGGTTTTAGTGCAACTGGAAGTTGAGACACAAAGCAGAGTGGATAAGATGTGGACTGTACCACTGCCAGCTCAACTACTCGACATAAAAAAACAAAAAATCTTCTGTCAACTGTTTGCAAGGGGACAGATTAAACCTTTGAAAATGACACTCAACAGCAATTTCTACAAGGTCCATTAAATGATCTTTAAATTTCCCAGGGTAAGCCTGGGGCCAACAACACACAAGCTGGCATGATATCTTAGTATACAACACATCTAAAGGCGTTCACCTAAATACGCCTTAACAAGTATTCCATGGCCTGAAAACAAAACTTGTCATCTATGGTTCTTGTCCTCATTATTCTCTCTTCCTCACCTTCATCTTCAGAGTGGAAGGGAACATTTGCCTGATCTTCAGCAACATACTAACCTCAGGTGATTCCACATACTTCCAAGGGCATTCTAGGATGGGATAGCCCTACTGTGCTATTACCATCTTTGGCTGAGGAAGCATCAAACCACCTTATACTGATTGCATTTAAAGATTTTGATGGCAGAAAACAGAGACATAAAAGTGTATTACTAACATCCTACTTTTATGGGATAAATTCTGGTGCCATCGAACAAATATTGAGCCACAAGGCATGGTCAGTAAAACTAATCTTCGAGGTTGATCTGAATCTAAACAATTGCTTTGTTTGTTGAAAACAGCATCAACAGCAATGGAACACCCAACTGCCAAATGATGACTGGAAACCTCTGGTAACCCAAATGGGAGCAGTCTCTGAACTTTAAACGAGTTGTGATTATAGGCTGGGTCAAAGGGTAACCAATGCTGGAGGAAGCAGGTCAAGACCAAAAGTGTCTCCGCCCTGGCATTGCAAACAAACACCATACACATTTGCTGTTAAACTTTTAAGGGAATAGATACCCTTTCTGCACTTCATTCCCTTTCAGGCAGTGAGAAAACAAATTGTTGTGCAAGGAAAAAAATAGTTGGGAGTTGAATTTTTGGTAACTGGAGAAGCGGGAATAATCACATACATGCACTGAGGATGCTGAACAACTTACTCAGTTAAAAATGCTGCTGTATAACAACTTGCATTTATATAAGCATGTTTAACAGAGTAAAATGTCCCAAGGTGCTTCACAGGAACATTATCAAACTAAATTTGACACCGAACCACATCAGGAGATATTAGGACAGAAGACCAAAGAGGTAGATTTTAAGGAGCATCTCAAAAGGAGGAGAGCGAGATAGAGAGGCAGACAGGCCTAGGGAGGGAATTCCAGAGCTTAAGGCCCATCATCAGCACAGCTGCCAATGGTGGAGCAATTAAAATCAGGGATACGCAAGAGGCCAGAATTGGAGGAGTTCAAAGTTCTTAGAGGGCTGTAGGAGGCTACAGAGATAGGGAGGGAGGGATTTCAAAACAAGGATGAGAATTTTAAAATTGAGACATTGCCGAACCGGAAGCCGATTTAGATCAACGAGCTCAGGAGTGATGGGTGAACTGGACTAGGTGCGAGTTCGGATACAGGCTGTAGAGTATTGAATGAGTTCAAGTTTATGGAGAGTGAAAGATAGGAGGCCAGCCAGAAAAGCACTTGAATAGTCAAGTCTAGAGGTAACAAAGGCATGGATGAGGTTGTCAGCAGATGAGCTGAGATGGGCGATGTTAGAGGTGGAAATAGGCGATCTTTGTGTTGGATCAGATATGTGGTCAGAAGTTCATCTCGGAGTCAAAAAGGGCACCAAGGTTGCAAACAGTCTGGTTCAGCCTCAGTGACTAGGGAGCTGGATGGTGAGTGGGTAGAGAACCGAGTTAGTGGCAGGGACCAAAGGCAATGGTTTCATTCTTCCCAATATTTAGTTGGAGGAAATTTCTGCTTATCCAGGACTGGATGTCAGACAAGCAGCATGACAAATCAAAGACAGTGGAGGAGTTGAGATAGATGCTGGTGAGATAGAGCTGGGTGTCATCAGCATACATGTGGAACCTCACATTGTGTTTTTGGATGATGTCGTTGAAGGGCAACATGTAGATGAGAAATAGGAAGGGGCCAAGGATAGATTCTTGGGGGACTCCAGAGGTAATGATGCAAGAGTAAGAAGGGAAGCCATTGCATGTGATTCTCTGGCTGCAACTGGCTAGATAAGAATGGAAGCAGGCGAAGGTAGTCCCACCTAGTTGGATGATGGAGGCATTGGAGAAGGAAAGCGTGGTCAACCGTGTCAAAGGCTGCAGACAGGTCAAGAAGGTTGAGGAGAGATAGCTTACTATGATCACAGTCACATAGGATGTCATTTGTTACTTAGATAAGGGCCATTTGAGTGCTATGGCAGGGTCAGAAACCTGATTGGGCAAGAGTGCCACAAGTAGCAGCGGCTCTCTGCTATCTTGGCCATGTAACCATTATTCATGAGTGAGCCTTGACAGCGAGTGTTGGAAAGTAATTCAACCTTGAGAGCACCACAG
This sequence comes from Pristiophorus japonicus, assembly GCF_044704955.1. Lineage (NCBI taxonomy): Eukaryota > Metazoa > Chordata > Chondrichthyes > Pristiophoridae > Pristiophorus > Pristiophorus japonicus. The sequence continues at coordinate 47,136,026 of NC_091989.1, forward strand.
CCAAACACTATCCTGTTCTCCCATTTACTCACTCTTATGCATAGCCAGCAAGATGCACTTTTAGTGGTCAGATCTATTTATATTACTGAGGTCATGCATCAGTATTTGCAGACTTACATGCTCCTAAATACTGTTGCCAGAACATTCATATGCGCAAGGCACCATTTAACTTTGGAATAGCCATTTTTTAAGTGATATTTCATCCCAAGGACACTAAACATGTCAATTGCATTCAAGGTGACCAGCTGTTAGACTTTACAGTTGAAATTAATTAAAAGCTGTAGAAAAAGATAATTGTATGGCATTCATTTACCTATAAAGAGGCCCAGAATTCTGTACGGAAAGAAGCAAGATGCAATAAAGAGGACCCATAAGCCCATATACAACTTCTGTGTTATTTCTGGATGCACCCACATAAATAAGCTGTAAAAATAAAAAACAGAGATTACAATATGTGGCACAAATTATCATGAAGTTGTTCTTTTCAGTAAACAAATTTAGTATAGAACTTGAGTGATTGAAAAACTTACTTTTTAATTTTTTCTAGTACATCCGCCATCTTGCCAAACAGATTCTGTAATTTAATTTTTTGAAAATTGAATCCACTTAAAATATGAAAAAGAATCCAACTATTATGAATGGGTACAACATTACACCTTTATGACAGTATATGCATACATTGGCTTGGAAAGTGCAAAACTAATTTTATACAGCTAACAGAAAAACATTATCCAGTAAAATAATATTTAATTTTAGTACATTCAATTCCAAAGGACAATGGAAACTCTAGATTTCAAAAATAATTTCAAGATAAGCAGAATGAAATCTATTAATTAAAAAGACTCAACATACAACTTTGTAAAATGGCAATTTATTTTTCCCCACACCTATTCATGAATCCGTTTATCCACTTAAATGTCCAAAATGAACAAATATTTATTTAAATTTACCCACCTATTGTAACAAATATTACATTTTCAAAGTTCTAAAACAAATCAAAACAAATAACATTCAACAAAACGGGACTTATTTTCTTCACAATTTATCTGAAGATCGCCAAATTTGGGACAGAGCAAGCATGGCCTTATTGGGTATAGTCCCAACAGTGAAGTATTCATTCGTCTCTGTAACTGAACCCTGCTTAAAACATACTTTGTAATTACTTATTGAAACATTTCAATGCAATTGTCCTAAGTAACAAAGTGAGTTTAAAAAGAAAATTCTCCTGCTTGTCCCATCCTGTGACATCGCTCTCAAATCACATAAATAGGATCTTCTCAACTGCATACAAAAGGTCACACTGCAAATGTTAACCTTTTTCTTTCAGATGCTGATTGAGTGGCTGCACATTGCACATTTTCTATGTATTTTTTCACATCTCCAGCACACCTGGATTTAATTTTAGCACTATAATATGCTGCACTAGGATGTTTCGGAGTAATTTCATTTCTGGCACTGCCTGCTCAGAAAATACAATTCACAGGCTTAACATTTTGACAATTGGGGTATATTTGCACTCAAGCTGTACATTCTACATATGCTGTGGTGCTACTTTTTAAGACTGAGATGAATGACTTTTCTTGCACATGAGTGTATCAATGAACAGATAGGAGAAGAAAGAGTAGAGAGCATCTTAGTAGTAGTGATCACAACACCATAAGATTCAAGATTTGGATCGAGTGTGGCATAAATAGGACAAATACTAAGGTAACAGGTTTGAAAAGAGCAAATTATGAGGAAATGAGGCTGGAATTAAAGATGGTAAACTGGGAGAAAATCTTGAAAAACAAAGACAGAAAAATTGTGGGAAATCTTTAAAATGGTAATCAATGGAGTTAAGAGAAACGCATGCCACTAAAAGCTAAAAACAAGCAAACTAATTATGGGACACCATGGGTGAATAAAGAACTAAAGAAAAAATTGATCTAAAGAAAAATACATACAAGAAGTACTTAGATACTAAAGGAGAGGGCAATAGAGAATACGATGAACTTAGGAGACAAGATTTAAAAAACATCAGGAAGACAAAGAGAAATTACAAAATCAAATCAAAATCAAAAGAACATAAAAATAAATAAAGTGGCTGTAGACACAAATAACAAAAAGGAAAATTAAAGTCACTAAAGGATAAGCAAGATAAACTCTCAGGCAATGACAGAGAAATGGCAGAAGTATTGAATAACTACTTTGCTTAAGTTTTTACTAAAGAAGATAATGAAATAGACACTTCACTTGAGGATGAACAAAGAATTTTAATACAGTTAGGATAAAATAATTGATAAACTAGCAAAACTAAAAAGAGGATAAAACCCCAGGTCTGGATGGTATGCACCCAGGCATACTCAAGGAAATTAGGGAGGAGATAGCAGAGGCACTAGTTTATATATCCAAATGTTCCATAGAAAAGGAGCTAGTGCCAGAGGACTGGTAAGCACTAATATTGTTCCTATATACAAAAAGGGAGATAGAACAAATCTTGAGAACTATAAACTAGTTGATTTAACGTATGTAATAGGAAAGATACTGGAATCTATACTAAAATAAGTGATAGAAGAACATCTAGACAGAAAATATGTATTTTTTTTAAATCAGCATTGATTCCAAAAGGGTAAATCATGCTAAACTAACTTGGCAGAATTTCTTGGAGATAATGGAAAGAATAGACATGGATAATGCAGTAGATGCCATACACTTGGATTTTTCAAAAGGCTCTGATAAGGTACCACACGATAGGCTCATGGCAAAGATTAGGGCATGTGGAGTCAGGGGAAAATAGCTCAATGGATAGCAATTTGGGGAGAAAAAAAATAGAAAGCAGAGAGTAGGGGTAAAAGGGTAGTTATTCAGATTGGAGGAAAGTAGAAAGCGGTGTTCCACGAGGATCGTGCTAGGACCACTCTCATTTTAAATTAACATTAATGATTTGGACTTGGAAACAAGCAATTCAATAGCAACATTTGCAGATGATACCAAACTCTGTGTGGGGTGGGGGTGGGGGTTGGACGGGGATGGTGTATAGCTAACACTGAGGAAGAATGCAACATAATACAGTAAGACATTATAAAGCTTGTCAGTTAAGTGACAAACGAACTTAAATACAGATATATGTGTTAATTGATAAAATACAGAAACATCACCTACACCTTAGAAAATAAGAAACTGAATGGGATAGAACAGCAAAGGGATCTAGTGATACAGGTGAACAAATCATTAAAAGCAGCATCGCAGGTCAGAAAAGCAATTAAACATGCTAACAAAGCACTGGGATTTATTACTAGGGGGTATAGAATTTAAAAGTAGAGAAGTTATGTTAAACTTGTTTAGGACCCTGATCAGGCCACCCTTGCACAGTTCTGCTTTCCATATTATAAGAAGTTCATAGAAGCACAGGTGAAAGTGCAAAAAAGATTTAAAAGGATGGTACCAGAACCAAGAGATTACAGCTATTGGGAAAGATAGTTTCTTTCTTTAGAAAAGAGAATAGATAAGAGGTTTTTAAACTTATTAATGGGTTGGACAGGGTAGATGTGGAGAGAATGTTTCCATTTGTGGGAGAATCCAAAACTAGGGGCTATAAATAAAGTAAGGAGAAATTTCTTTACCAGAGAATGGTTAGAATGTGGAATGAGGCAAGTAGCTTAGATGCTTTCAAAATGAAACTAGACATGTACATGAAAGAGAAGGGAATAGAAAGATATGCTGAAAGGCTGAGATGAGGTAGATGGAATGGGAGACGACGCGTGTGGAGTATAAACACACAGCACTGACTAGTTGGGCCGAATGGCTGGTTTCTGTGCTGTATATTCAATATAATTTTATGTAAATTAAAAATAGGAGTTACTTTTTTGTTTATTATTATAGATTTCATGAAAGAACGTATGCCTTTCACTGGATATCCCAAAGCATTTCAAAGTCAATATAGTAATTTTAGATGTAATTACTGTTATGTGGGCAAACGCAGCAGCTAATTTGCCCACAGCATGATCCCATAAACAGCAATGATATGAATGACCAGTTGATCTGTTCTTGGGGGTGTTGATTGAGGAAAGAAATACTGGCAAAGACACTGCGAGAACTCCTTGTTCTTCTTCGAATGGTACAGGATATGTCTTGCATCCACCAGGTAGATGGGCCTCACTTTACTGTATCAGTGAAAGACTGCACCTCCAATAATGCAGCACTCCTTCAATATTGCACTGAAACATCAGCCTAGATTATGTGCTTAAATCAGAGGTAGGGCTTGAACCATCAATCTTCTGACAGGGACAAGAATACAATTAACTGAACCAAGCTGACATTTTAAAAAGCTTCAAAACAATAAGGGTAGTTGATTAAAATGTATCAAAGGAATTAACATGCATTTTAACAGTTCAACCATAGCACTATAATTGAATAAGTAATCTGTGCTCTTGTTAGATATTATGTGCAAATGCCTCCAAGGTATATTAGCAAACTACCTGTGCTTTTTGTGCGACATCAAGCACCAGCTGGAACTTTTCAGATACAGTGAGATCTTCTTTTGAAGGCTCCTGTAAAGAACAAATTCTGTATTCAAAACCTAACATTCTCAAGTAAATATCAGGGCAAAACATTGAACAATCCACTCTATTGAGCATTTATACTATAATTCAGTGTCTTAACTGAAATACAATATTCTTTTGTGTTTGCTGTTATGGTTGAGACAAAAATAGTCCAAAATGCTAATTATTTTCTTAATGTTCTTGTGATGCTGATTATAACCAATCACAAATGAGGAACAGTTTTGCAAAATTTTAGAAATTATAATGAAGGAAAAAGGACAATTGAGGTTAAAAAGTGTACCTATTACAAAAGTGGTGTTGGGGGGGGGGAAACAAAGAGTTCAATTTTGGTCACAAGTTATTTACAGGTGAGGAAGGCCATTCAACTCATTTTAGCTCATTCATGCAGAAAGACACAAATGTGCGTGCACTTCTGTGCGGGTATGGATATCCGGCTTTTGAGTACAATATTGCAGGCCAACTTTATGCCAATACTGTCCAAAGCCAACACTATGTTCGTGACTGTTCATCGAAATTTTGGAATTTCTTTTGTGCATTTTCATCATTCTTTCCTGGAAATTAAAATTTCAGGTTACCAAATATTTGGATTAGCCCTAACTGAACAAATTTGAAAGATATTAATTGGAAACAGCAAAAATCAAATCTATGTTAGACATTAACCGATATACACACATAAAATGCCACATCAGTTGCAAATGAGTTAGTAAATGTAAGAATTATCAATATTACCACAGGGTCTGATACTTCAGGCACAATGCTCCACTGAATCCTCCAACCCCTGCAAAGATCAAAAATAGTACAGTTTAGAAAGATTGGAAAACAAAATCTATAAGCCTTCCATATGGAGACAGACCAATTAGAAGAATGAGCTAATATTGTATCTCCGGGAGAAAGGTTGGTGATCAAAGATCACATTCTCAACTGCTGTTTTTTTTAAAATTTGCTCATGGGATGTGGGCGTCCCTGGCAAAGCCAGCAATTATTGTCCATCTCTAATTGCCCTAGAGAAGGTGAAACAAATAATTCAATTTTGGTCACAAGATATTTACAGGTGAGGAGGGCCATTCAACCCATTTTAGCTCATTCATGCAGAAAGACACAAATGTGCGTGCACTTCTGTGATGGTATGGATATCCGGCTTTTGAGTATAATGTTGCAGGCCAACTTTATGCCAATACTGTCCAAAGCCAACACTATGGCCGCCTTCTTGAACGACTGCAGTCCATGTGGTGAAGGTTCACCCACTGTGATGTTTGGGAGGGAGGTCCAGGATTTTGACACAGCGACGATGAAGGAACGACAATATACTTCCAAGTCAGGATGGTGTGTGACTTAGATGGGAACTTTCAGGTGATGATGTTCCCATGTCCTTGTTCTTCCAGGTGGTAGAGGTCGCGGGTTGGGAGGTGATGCCGAAGAAGCCTTGTAGATCGTACTCACTGCAGCTACGGTACGTCGGTGGTGGTGGGAGTGAATGTTTAAGATAGTGGATGGGATGCCAATCAAGCGGGCTGCTTTGTCCTGGATGGTGTCCAGCTTCTTGAATGTCATTGGAGCTGCACTCATCCAAGCAAGTGGAGAGTATTTCATTACCCGCGGATATCCATACCCGCAGTCGAGGAGGCGGGAGCTCGGAGCAGCGCGAGTCCGGGGTCGGCGAGAGGCCTATAAAGGCCAGCGGGAGTCGGGCAGTTCGAGCAGTCAGTCGAGGAGGCGGGAGCTCGGAGCAGCGCGAGTCCGGAGTCGGCGAGAGGCCTATAAAGGCCAGCGGGAGTCGGGCAGTTCGAGCAGTCAGTCGAGGAGGCGGGAGCTCGGAGCAGCGCGAGTCCGGGGTCGGCGAGAGGCGTACCGGTGCAGCTACAGGGAGAAGGCAAAGATACAAAGGTGACGTCACAGCCTAGGGGGTAAGTGATTGGCTGGTGATTGGTGAGTAGTTTTTCTTTTTCTTCTTATATTGGTCAGTAACTTTTAACATTGTTATTACCAGTTTAAGTGTATCTAAGGGTTAAGACATGGCAGGAGAGCTCGGTCGGGTGTTATGCTCCTCCTGTACCATGTGGGAACTCAGGGACACTTCCGGTGTCCCTGACGACTACGTGTGCGGGAAGTGTATCCGCCTCCAGCTCCTGACGGTCCGCGTTACGGAATTGGAGCTGAGGGTGGATTTACTCTGGAGCATCCACGATGCTGAGAATGACGTGAGTATCACGTGTAGTGAGTTGGTCTTACCGCAGGGAAAGGGTCCACAGCCAGATAGGGAATGGAAGACCAGCAGGAAGAGTAGAGCAAGGAAGGTAGTGCAGGGGTCCCCTGCGGTCATCCCCCTGCAAAACAGATACACCGCTTTGGGTACTGTTGAGGGGAATGACTCATCAGGGGAGGGCAGCAGCAGCCAAGTTCATGGCACCGTGGCTGGCTCTGCTGCACAGGAGGGCAAGAAAAAGAGTGGGAGAGCGATAGTGATAGGGGATTCAATTGTGAGGGGAATAGATAGGCGTTTCTGCGGCCGCAACCGAGACTCCAGGATGGTATGTTGCCTCCCTGGTGCAAGGGTCAAGGATGTCTCGGAGCGGGTGCAGGACATTCTGAAATGGGAGGGAGAACAGCCAGTTGTCGTGGTGCACATTGGTACCAACGACATAGGCAAAAAAAGGGATGAGGTCCTACGAAACGAATTTAAGGAGATAGGAGCTAAATTAAAAAGTAGGACCTCAAAAGTAGTAATCTCGGGATTGCTACCAGTGCCACGTGATAGTCAGAGTAGGAATCGCAGGATAGCGCAGATGAATACGTGGCTTGAGCAGTGGTGCAGCAGGGAGGGATTCAAATTCCTGGGGCATTGGGACCGGTTCTGGGGGAGGTGGGACCAGTACAAACCGGACGGTCTGCACCTGGGCAGGACTGGAACCAATGTCCTAGGGGGAGTGTTTGCTAGTGCTGTTGGGGAGGATGTAAACTAATATGGCAGGGGGATGGGAACCAATGCAGGGAGACAGAGGGAAACAAAAAGGAGCCAAAAGCAAAAGACAGAAAGGAGATGAGGAAAAGTGTAGGGCAGAGAAACCCAAGGCAAAGAACAAAAAGGGCCACTGTACAGCAAAATTCTAAAAGGACAAAGGGTGTTAATAAAACAAGCCTGAAGGCTTTGTGTCTTAATGCAAGGAGTATCCGCAATAAGGTGGATGAATTAATTGTGCAAATAGATGTTAACAAATATGATGTGATTGGGATTACGGAGACGTGGCTCCAGGATGATCAGGGCTGGGAACTCAACATTCAGGGGTATTCAACATTCAGGAAGGATAGAATAAAAGGAAAAGGAGGTGGGGTAGCATTGCTGGTTAAAGAGGAGATTAATGCAATAGTTAGGAAAGACATTAGCTTGGATGATGTGGAATCTATATGGGTAGAGCTGCAGAACACCAAAGGGCAAAAAACGTTAGTAGGAGTTGTGTACAGACCTCCAAACAGTAATAGGGATGTTGGGGAGGGCATCAAACAGGAAATTAGGGGTGCATGCAATAAAGGTGTAGCAGTTATAATGGGTGACTTTAATATGCACATAGATTGGGCTAGCCAAACTGGAAGCAATACGGTGGAGGAGGATTTCCTGGAGTGCATAAGGGATGGTTTTCTAGACCAATATGTTGAGGAACCAACTAGGGGGGAGGCCATCTTAGACTGGGTGTTGTGTAATGAGAGAGGATTAATTAGCAATCTCATTGTGCGAGGCCCCTTGGGGAAGAGTGACCATAATATGGTGGAATTCTGCATTAGGATGGAGAATGAAACAGTAATTTCAGAGACCATGGTCCAGAACTTAAAGAAGGGTAACTTTGAAGGTATGAGGCGTGAATTGGCTAGGATAGATTGGCGAATGATACTTAGGGGGTTGACTGTGGATGGGCAATGGCAGACATTTAGAGACCGCATGGATGAAGTACAACAATTGTACATTCCTGTCTGGCGTAAAAATAAAAAGGGGAAGGTGGCTCAACCGTGGCTATCTAGGGAAATCAGGGATAGTATTAAAGCCAAGGAAGTGGCATACAAATTGGCCAGAAATAGCAGCGAACCTGGGGACTGGGAGAAATTTAGAACTCAGCAGAGGAGGACAAAGGGTTTGATTAGGACAGGGAAAATGGAGTACGAGAAGAAGCTTGCAGGGAACATTAAGGCGGATTGCAAAAGTTTCTATAGGTATGTAAAGAGAAAAAGGTTGGTGAAGACAAACGTAGGTCCCCTGCAGTCAGAATCAGGGGAAGTCATAACGGGGAACAAAGAAATGGCGGATCAATTGAACAAGTACTTTGGTTCGGTATTCACTAAGGAGGATACAAACAACCTTCCGGATATAAAAGGGGTCAGAGGGTCTAGTAAGGAAGAGGAACTGAGGGAAATCTTTATTAGTCGGGAAATTGTGTTGGGGAAATTGATGGGATTGAAGGCAGATAAATCCCCAGGGCCTGATGGCCTGCATCCTAGAGTACTTAAGGAGGTGGCCTTGGAAATAGCGGATGCATTGACAGTCATTTTCCAACATTCCATTGACTCTGGATCAGTTCCTATGGAGTGGAGGGTAGCCAATGTAACCCCACTTTTTAAAAAAGGAGGGAGAGAGAAAACAGGGAATTATAGACCGGTCAGCCTGACCTCAGTAGTGGGTAAAATGATGGAATCAATTATTAAGGATGTCATAGCAGTGCATCTGGAAAATGGTGACATGATAGGTCCAAGTCAGCATGGATTTGTGAAAGGGAAATCATGCTTGACAAATCTTCTGGAATTTTTTGAGGATGTTTCCAGTAAAGTGGACAAAGGAGAACCAGTTGATGTGGTATATTTGGACTTTCAGAAGGCTTTCGACAAGGTCCCACACAAGAGATTAATGTGCAAAGTTAAAGCACATGGGATTGGGGGTAGTGTGCTGACGTGGATTGAGAACTGGTTGTCAGACAGGAAGCAAAGAGTAGGAGTAAACGGGTACTTTTCAGAATGGCAGGCAGTGACTAGTGGAGTGCCGCAAGGTTCTGTGCTGGGGCCCCAGCTGTTTACATTGTACATTAATGATTTAGACGAGGGGATTAAATGCAGTATCTCCAAATTTGCGGATGATACTAAGTTGGGTGGCAGTGTGAGCTGCGAGGAGGATGCTATTAGGCTGCAGAGTGACTTGGATAGGTTAGGTGAGTGGGCAAATGCATGGCAGATGAAGTATAATGTGGATAAATGTGAGGTTATCCACTTTGGTGGTAAAAACAGAGAGACAGACTATTATCTGAATGGTGACAGATTAGGAAAAGGGAAGGTGCAACGAGACCTGGGTGTCATGGTACATCAGTCATTGAAGGTTGGCATGCAGGTACAGCAGGCGGTTAAGAAAGCAAATGGCATGTTGGCCTTCATAGCGAGGGGATTTGAATACAGGGGCAGGGAGGTGTTGCTACAGTTGTACAGGGCCTTGGTGAGGCCACACCTGGAGTATTGTGTACAGTTTTGGTCTCCTAACTTGAGGAAGGACATTCTTGCTATTGAGGGAGTGCAGCGAAGGTTCACCAGACTGATTCCCGGGATGGCGGGACTGACCTATCAAGAAAGATTGGATCAATTGGGCTTGTATTCACTGGAGTTCAGAAGAATGAGAGGGGACCTCATAGAAACGTTTAAAATTCTGACGGGTTTAGACAGGTTAGATGCAGAAAGAATGTTCCCAATGTTGGGGAAGTCCAGAACCAGGGGTCACAGTCTGAGGATAAGGGGTAAGCCATTTAGGACCGAGATGAGGAGAAACTTCTTCACCCAGAGAGTGGTGAACCTGTGGAATTCTCTACCACAGAAAGTAGTTGAGGCCAATTCACTAAATATATTCAAAAGGGAGTTAGATGAAGTCCTTACTACTCGGGGGATCAAGGGTTATGGCGAGAAAGCAGGAAGGGGGTACTGAAGTTTCATGTTCAGCCATGAACTCATTGAATGGCGGTGCAGGCTAGAAGGGCTGAATGGCCTGCTCCTGCACCTATTTTCTATGTTTCTATGTTTCTATGTTTCTATTACACTCCTGACTTGTGCCTTGTAGATGGTGGAAAGGCTTTGGGGAATTAGGAGGTGAGACACTCGCCACAGAATACTCAGCCTCTGACCTGCTCTTGTATTTATGTGGCTGATCCAGTTAAGTTACTCCTAGCATGGTTTGTCTCCTGTCATACACTCTTATTTTTGTCCCAATCAAGCTTCAAAAAGAAACTTACTGTGTAGGGAAAACAAATGCAATCTTTGGCAAAGATTAATAAAGTGATTCACAAGTTGTACTAGTTTTTTCTGTATATGTGTTATTATGGGCATTTTTTTTAAATACAAAAACATTTTACGTGTATGTGTTAGTGCTGTGGATTGCCCGAAATACAGTTGCCTGCAATGTTCCCTCTAAATTGTTTTTGTTGTGCGTGACCTGTTTATTTCAAAACATGATCCTTTTAAATTTCAAATGGAAAAGCTTGTGAGCGGCCTGCACAGTACCTTGCAGACATAGCTTAGAGGAAATGTTGGTTTCCTCTCTTTTATAAGTTATTTAATTCTTGTGTTTGCAAAGGTATCAAACTATAGAAGGTGTCACACTATGGGGCTCAGATGGGAAGGGAGTACTTGCTCGTTTGTGTATGGTAGCTTTGAAAAAATTGGTCAGTTTGATTGGTCAGCTTTATGTTATGTTGGTCAACTTTTCTTATCTGTCTAGTGAATAATACCATGAAGAGTTACTGTTTTATTTCTTGGTTATTCACCACCTCCCCAAACAAGTCACTTGCCTTTTCACAACCTTTAAATCAGTCACCAGATGTCTCACAGAACATCAAACATTCTCATGCTGCTCAAGTAATAGAAAGTATACTTGCTATAAAATCAGACAGATGAGCCAAGTTTTCCCATAGCAAGATATTTTAGCTTTCCTTGTGTACTCAACCCAGTGTCCCAGCTAAGAACTAATAAAAGCAATCACACCTGTGACAGGCAGTTTCAAGCCCAAGTCAATGGTGAGATTTCAAACTGAAAACAGCCGTAAAAAGACTGGCATTTATTTAGTGCCTTTCACAACCTCAGGACGACCCAAAATGCTTTACAGCCAATGAAGTACTTTTGATGTGTATTGTTGTAATGTAGGAAACGCAGCAGTCAATCTGTGCACAGCAAGGCCCCACAAACAGCAATGTGATAATGACCAGATAATCTGTTTTTAGGTGTTTAGTTGAGGAATAGATATTGACCACACCGGGGAGAACTCCCCTCCTCTTCTTCGCGAAAGAAAGTGCCTTAACCATTACATTACCAGGATATTCCCACTATTATTCATTTTAACTAAGAAAGCCTGATATGTTCATAACTGCAACGCTCATGGGTAAGTCTATAATTTAATTGGTGATTAGCAATTCAGTAACAAGCATTAAATCATTTTTTTTAAATTACCTTGTTTAGAAACCTTCAACTTATGTAGACTTATCCTATGTTAAAGTTTGTGAATCTTCCAAAACGCCACAGAACATTTTATTCTAGCATAAACCAGTTGTTAATAATAGACCACAGCAGTGTTGGTCCCAAGCTTTAACATAAACTTTCCCCATTACAAAAAAGTATTAAAGTGCCATTAGATTTTGTTAATTTTAGACGGTGGTGGGAAAGCAATGGAAATGTTAATACCTTGCTATGAGATAATTTAGAGACAACCTCAAAATGGCTAGAAATAAGAACATTGGAATGGCCCAGCCATGCCATACAGCATTCATGTAGATCTGAAAAACAAGAGAGTGTTACAAATAGTGCAGAACAGGGAGATCCCCTCGCCCCTCCCATATTAGCAAAGCATTGAGCACTCATTAATTACGTTAATGTTTGCAACACAGCCCACAAATACCCATTTACAAAACACACACACACTAAAAATATCACATTCATTATTAACAATATCATAAATCACTGCTGGTAAATAAATTCAGATCTCAACATATATCAGTATTGAGGGTTCTTTTTATAAAGTGTCATAACTTGGCATTTTTATAAATTAAAAATTGCTCTAAGACAAGTCAGATCACTAGTAATGTCAACATCAGTCAGCAATGTACACGCCATTTACTGTAGTAGCACCATGCCTGCTTGTTCATTAACCGCTATGGGGCATGAGCCTTCAAGCTGTGGTCGCCAAACCGACACTCCGAGGCAGCTTGCCCAAGTGGGGAGAACAGGAAATTGGCTAGCTCCACGTAGGAATCAGCCGACAGTTGGAGCCTGAGAGGGGGTTGGGCTCACAAAGCTGGCAGTAGGTCCGATTTTTTTTCTGGGCCCAATAGACAAAAAGGAATTCAAGGCAATATGCCAGTGTTCAGGGCAGTGAGTGATGTAGACAGTGTTGTTCTCCTGGTGGGTGGAGGCTTCGGGTCTTCAGCCAATAGCTTATGGGGAAAATGTAGCCATTTGAGGCACTGATGGATAGCAAAGTCTAAGACAGACCTTTCTGGTCTCTAAACCCTGGTGAGTGGGTGTGAGTATGTGTTGAAATAATATACTTTCTGTGATGAGGCCTCACATGAGGAGTCTCCAATCTAGCCCCTTCCATGTCCACATCCTCCTGCTCTTCATAACATAATAAAGCCATCCCAATTGGGGAATCCATGTCCCCAATGCAAAGCAGCATTCTAAGCAGTCGAATAAAACCAGAAGTTTAAGTCCTGAATGAACCTCCAAATCTGCTAAATGCATTCGATATGCAGACAAATAATATCAACCTCCAGTAGCAGCATACAAAATGGCCTCTGCGCCATGGTATTCACCTTAGGGATGGATACCTTCTGCAGTCCTGCCACTATTTATATAAAGGCAGTAATTATTTGGGGTAGAAATCGGAGGACTAAGCCACATCCCCCAGAATCCATCAACACGAGGTGGACTGAGCTCCTGTGTCTTAAAGGGAACTGGCACTTTTTCTTTTGTGGGGGGGGTTGGGGGGTACAGTTTTCTAGTGGATTTGAGGCAGAGCCTATAACAACTCATTTTACTCCATTTACCACCCCAAAATGGTCAATAATTCAGAGTAAAATTCAACCCAGTATTTCCTAAAGTTAAAGCAAGAAATTATTAAGAGAAAATAATGTCGCTAAAAACTGACAAGTTCCCAGAACTTGATAAATTTACATCCCAGGGGTTTAAAGGAAGTAGGTGAGAAATTATAGATGCTTTAGCCATAATCATAGAAATTTACAGCACAGCCCATCATGTCCGTGCCAGCCCATTTTATGCTCTTTTATTCAGGAATTGGCCCTTTAGATTGGAAAAAAGCAAATGTAACTCCATTATTTAAGAAAAATCAGAGAGAAACTAGGAAATTAACATCGGTTGTGGAGAAGTGACTGAGCATTTAAGAGAATTTTCAGCTGATTACAGAACATAGATTGGTAAAGTTTAGGCCATGTCTAACAAATCTAACTAAATTTTTGAGGAAGTAACTAAAGTAGTAGACAGGAGAATGTCGATGGACTTCCAGAAGGCATTCGATAAAGTTCCACATGAGAGTGTGTTATTAGCTAAAATTAAAGCTCATTGAATTGAAGGCTAATTATTGGCCTGGTTAGGTGATTGCTTCAGCAGTAGAAGACAAAGAATAGGGATGATGGGTATGTACTTGAATTGGAAGGAAGCGATCAGTGTTGTCGTACAAGGATCTGTGCTGGGGCTCCAACTATTCACTATGTTAATTAATGACCGACAGCCCAAAATTGGTCGATGCATAAGGTCCGCCCATTTCTCCGCAGTATGTCATTTAAAAAAAAAATCAAAGTGCAGGAACATCGAAAAGGACAGGAGGTTTAGGGCACCCCACTTCGACGAATGGAGTTACCTGCCCTTCTCGAGCATATAACAGAGAGGTGCTCCGAGCTAACGAAGGGTGATCATGGAAAGCCCTCCCCCCTCCCCCTCACCAAAAAGGAGTACGATAGGATATGGGACGAGATCGGGGAGGCTGTGTTCTCCAAAAGTATGCACCGGGGAAAGGTGCCGTAAGAGGTGGAATGACCTAGTGAGGATGGCAAGAGTAAACAATGATTTTATTTATGCACCCGCCATGTAACTGTAGGTTCCGTGTCGCACAGATGATGTTATTTATCTTAAGGTTATGGCGATGTATTCGTGTTTTCAGGCAATAACAAGAGGATCAACACAGTGTTTGTGTGTATGCGTGCGTGCATGACCCTGTGTGTCTCTGATATTAAAGAGATTGAAGATTTTTTGCTTTGATTTACTTTACAGCTGCAACAGCAGCCGATCAGCAGCGTACGGGCGGAGGACCCACAACCCAGGAGCCTCTGACTGACATCGAGATCCGTGTCCTGTCCCTGGTTGGGGATAGCAACCGTGCCACCACCGGCATTGGAGCTCACCCACTCTCACAGGATGGTAAGTTGAATAAAATACAGTATGTGTTGGAGTGCTCTCATGTCATGTAATGTAATGTAACTGTAATAGAAACATAGAAAATAGGTGCAGGAGTAGGCCATTCGGCCCTTCTAGCCTGCACCGCCATTCAATGAGTTCATGGCTGAACATTCAACTTCAGTACCCCATTCCTGCTTTCTCGCCATACCCCTTGATCCCCCTAGTAGTAAGGACCTCATCTAACTCCTTTTTGAATATATTTAGTGAATTGGCCTCAACAACTTTCTGTGGTAGAGAATGTTGGCCTGATGTGATGTAATGCAATGTTGGGGGCATGTAACGCAATGCATATATATATATTGTCTATCTGCGATATGTAATACAGTACTGCAGCGGTGGTGGACATTTAAATAAGACTGCGATAAGTCATTGTACTATGTACTCATGTAACCCTAACCCCTCCCCTGCTGTAAAGCCTTTTTAAAAAAAAATGTTGCTTTGTACTTCCAGACTCTCATGATTCAGACCACACCGACACAGATGACAGACCCACTGCCTCCACCCAGTCCTCACCCTCCTTTGGCATCACCCAGCCCTCACCCGACTTCCCCATTTACAGAGATAAGGAAGACGAAGAGCCGCTGATCCTGCAGCCACTGGAGGTGGAGGTGGAGACGGAGGAGAACACACCAGCTCCATGTGGGACAGCTGGAACATCCTCCACCATGGAGTCTGTATTCAGGGGATTCCCCCATGGCTCCTCTGATCCTGCGGGACCAAGCCGTGCGCAGCAAGGCACCCCCAGTGTTGCAGCGCTTTTGCTGCAGCGACGGAGGGTGTTGCAGAAAAGGTTGGTTGCTGTAGGCATGTACCAGGTCATGGTGTGTCTGTCTCAGGCCAGCGTCGACATAGATCGAGAGCTGCTCAAGGCCATGACTACGATCGCTGCTAACATCGCAGCTCTATCAGAGCGGCAGTTGGCGGATATATGGCGTATGATCGCCGCGCCATCGAAGCCATGTGGCAATCGACAGGGTTGGGACATGGCGCAGAATCCCCTCCGCCCCACGTGCCATAATAATCACGTCGACAGCACCTGAGGGTGGGGAGCTGTTATCATCTTCCAGCCCTGAATCCGTGCCTTCCACATCACGAGCTTCTCCCGAGGGCCCATTTATTGCGCCTGCAATGTCTGACCCCCAACAACAGCAACAGCACTCTAGGTGCAGGGAGGTCCAGGCTCAGGGACACTAGTCCCAAGGGTGGTGTTGCACGCGATCGCGGACAGGGCAGAGGACAGTAAAAGGTCTTTTTGTTGTACTTGTTCATTGAATAATTGAAGT
Source organism: Pristiophorus japonicus (assembly GCF_044704955.1). Lineage (NCBI taxonomy): Eukaryota > Metazoa > Chordata > Chondrichthyes > Pristiophoridae > Pristiophorus > Pristiophorus japonicus. The sequence continues at coordinate 47,152,326 of NC_091989.1, forward strand.
TTGATTTGTAAAAGTTTATTAAAGATGTAAAAGTTTTGTTAAAGTTGTTATTAAAGTTTAAAGTTGTTGCAGTTGTTTTATAGTTATAAGTTTTACAAAGTTTTAAAATTGTTGTATATTTTTGAGATTTTTACATAAACATTGGAATTGAATTTAAGCACTCTTAAACACAGTGTCAAACTTTTGGGCTAACAGTCATCAGGGTCCCAAAACGCAGCTCTATTAACTCTGCTCAATAAACCTTCTTCACATCTGGTTCCTCCATTAGACAGCTTGTTAGCAATACAGGCTGAGATAGTACATGCTCCATTCTTTTTAAATCTCCACAATAATTTTCGATGAAAAAAAAAACTAAAATGCCTTCTATCTTATTAAGTTACTCAGTAACAATTAAAAATACCTTTTCTGCTGTAAATTGCACAGTAAAATCACTGTTCACCTCAGAAATACAGAGGTGCTGTTTTAGCTGACAGCTCCCGATTTCCAAAATGGCGGATCCATGCACTCCGCCCATTCCTGCCCACTTAACATCATTTAAAACCACGTGTACCAGGATGGTATGCAGCTCCAGTGGTACGCGATGAAAATCGGATTTTTTGGGTGGTATGTGGGTGGTCCTGTACAGCGACTGCCTAAAAATGCGATTTTGGTCAAAAAACACCTACATACCACTCGGAGGTATGTCAATGCTGAATGTTCCGTGGTATGTAGGTGTTTTTTGACCAAAATCGCATTTTTAGGTGGTACGCGGGCGGTATGTCGACCAATTTTGGGCCCTTAGCATCATAGAGAACCATATATCCAAGTGACACAAAGATAGGTGGCATAGGAAGTAGTATAGAATTAAAATTACAAGACATTAATAGATTAAATAAGTGGGTGAAACTGGCAGATGAATTTCAACGCAAATAAATGCGAGGTCATCCAGTTTGGACCAAAAGAGATAGATTTGAGTATTTTTTTTTAAATGGCGAAAAGACAGGAATGGTGGAGGTGCAAAGAGATTTAGAGGTTCATGTACTCAGATCATTAAAATGCAATAGTCAGGTACAAAAAATAATCAAAAAGGCTAATTGAACAAGGCTAATAGAGGGGGCTATAATATAAAGGGGAGGGGTTTTACTACATCTGGAGAACATTGTACAGTTCTGGGAATCACACCTTAGAAAGAATATAATGGCCTTAGAGGGAATACAGCACAGATTCATCAGGATGTTACCAGGACTCCAAGGGTTAAACTAGGAGGAGATTTTACATAAACTAGGCTTTTAATCTCTTGAATATAGAAGATTAAGGGATGATTTGATTGTGTTTTTTTAGGATTTTGAATGGAATTGATATGGCAGATATAGATCAAACTTTTTCCGCTGGTATGGGGACATAACCTTAAAATCAGACCCAGGCCATTCAGGCGAGAGGTAAAGAAACACTTCTTCACACAAAGTGTGGAATTCTCTCCCACAAAAAGCAGTAGATGCTGGTTCAATTAATAATTTTAAATCTCAGATCGATAGATTTTTGTTATCCAAGAGTATGAAGGGATATGGAGCCAAAGCAGGTGGATGGAGTTACGACACAGATCAGCCATGATCTCTCACTGAATGGCAGAACAGAGTCATGGGGCTAAATGGCCTACTTCTGTTCCTATGTTCCTCAGCTGTCAGTGATTAAGTAGGATATTCAGCAAAAAAATCCTGCCAAGAGTGAAAATAAGGCAGCTTCAATATAAAAAAATCATGAACTTCCAAGTAGAACTAGATACTTGCTATAGACAGAACAGTTGTATGGAATTTCCATAGTTCCCTGATCTCCTGCCACAGTTTCAGTGGAAACCTGAGGGAAACGATGTAAACAGTCTTCTCCGGGGGTTCCATAGAAGTTATGGCAGGAGATTGGGGATCACCATGGAAATTCTACCTCAGTATAAATGTACAATATCATACTAAACAGACCCACACCAATGACTACTTACAATAAAGGCAATTACTGAAGTGTATACAGAGTGCCAATTTGATAAGGCTGACAGGTTCTTTAAGAAACTGGTAACTGGTTTGGCACCTCGTTCTGAAAGCAAATGGGAAAAAGGTGATTCTGTGGCCTTTCATTAAAAATATATTCAGATCAATAAAATTCCCCCTCCTCTTGTAGACAAGAATTACATTTATTGTAAATTACTCTGACTTTTGCTACTGAGAATCCAGAATAGTTCTGGTTTAAACCAGAAGATTAATTTTAAGAAAGTTAACTGTACATTGTCACAAAATGCATCATTGAGCACAATGACGTCTTGTAATACATTCTAGAGCCCATGGCTGGCTTGGAATTGTACCGCAAGGTGCTGAGCAACCTGGACAGGAAGCCGCAGCAATACCTGTGTTCTGTTTTTTGCCAGTTTGAGATCAAGTCTTCATTACAATGGAACACTTCTGGAATTACATTTTACAGCTGTTCCGTTCAAAAAGTACAATATGGAAAGAATTTACATTTTATGTCGCCTCATCACATCATAAAATCTGAAAGTGCTTCTCAATCAAGGGGTTGGCAAACTAGAATAATGCTCTCTCTTCTTGCCCCACCCTGTTTAATTCCGACCTCTGCAGAAAATGTTGATAGGCTGTTCTAAACAAAGACCAAATGTAGTGGAATATTTTACTACGGGCACATTTGAAGCAATATTTTCAATTACGTTCAAGAACTTTGAAAACAACTGCAGACATTCATATTCTCTTTTTTGGGAGAGGGGAGAAGGATAACTGAACCATAGTTCAAATGTGAGTTCAATTGATACATGCAGCTCTATATTGTTCTTTGTAAAAAAATTTTTGCCAGTTTGAGATCAAGTCTTCATTACAATAGAACACTTCTGGAATTACATTTTACAGCTCTTTTACCATTTTTATTAAACAACGTTAATTTGAGGTCAGAAAAATCTATTTTAATAAAAGCCATTTAACAATATGAAGAATTGCAATGCTCTACAAGAAAAAATACATTGCAAGGTGAAAAATACAAGTTTCTAATCATGATTCCAGTAATTCCACCCTCTTTTCACACATGATAAAAACAGAGACCCTTTCCCTCCTACCCACATCACAAATGTGCATATAGCCAGTTTACTTACTTAATCTTCTCATATTTTCAGTTAACCTAAAGAAACACAAATTGATGAAATACCAATTAACATCATACTTATTGCACTGACATATTTTAAAGATACAAAACTAACTGTAAACAGATCTTCAGATACTAACCCAGAAGTTAAAGCTTTGATATCAATCATCTTCACCTCCTGTGAAGCAACTGCTCCAAACACTTCAAGTTTTGCATTGGTAGCTGCACTATTGACGTGTATTTAAATGCTCTAGGACATAGGGAAGGATACTCATTGAAAAGAATGGGCTAACATCACCACTTGCTTTTTCAAAGCCGGCAATCACCCCTCTCTACAGTTTAATTCCCTTCCACAAGAACTTCAGATAATAACAAACATTAATTATTAAAATAGCTCATCATTGTTTCATTTATGCTCCAGCTGTTTCACAAAATGTATTCTGCGAGTATCTCATGCGTGGAGATACCACCTGTGGCTCACTGCAGCTCCTCTTACAGATAGAAAGTTACACTGCTTTGCAAGCAGCAGCAACAAGAAAAACATGCTGCAACAACTCAGATTATTTGCAAACAGCTCAGTTTACAAATTTGTTTTCTTAGTGCAGTCATCATGTCTTTTAGGGAGAAGTTGAATTTTCCAAGAAAGTATTGGAAAACATTTATTCCATCAGGATATCATACGTCCTTAGTTTCTAATGTTCTAAAGCAATGAGCAGACAAGAGGTAATTTGGATCAATGGGGGGCTAAATTGGATAGCTCCCGGAAATGGGCGCGGGGATTACAATGCTCAAATAGCCACGCCTGTTGATTGAAATGCAGGCAGCATGCGAACTTCATGCTGTCTGCTCATTATAATGATTTGTGTGTGAAGCCAGCGCTAACCGCGTTGCACTGCTAAAAGCTAGCCTGCACCGCTTAAAGGGGAGGTGCATTGTGGCTGGAGCAGTTGCTGGGAGTTGTGCAGGATGTGAATCTGTCCTGGGAAACAGTGAGGAATGGCACAACATGGGAGGGAGTGGGATCCAAAGCTTTTGGACGCTGAACTGGAGGTATTGGTGGAGGAGGTGGAGGTGGAGGAGGAGGAGGAGATGCCCCGTATCGCAGGGGTTGGGTAGGGGGTGGGGGGGAGAGAAAGAGAACAGGAGGCCCTTCAGTCACATGGTTAAAAGGCAATGAGAACAGATAGCCATGGAGGTTAATGCCAGGACTCAAATCCCGAGGACCTGGATGCAGTGCCACAAGAAGTTCAATGACCTCACTTGAGTGGTCAAGGTCGGTGAATGCATCTTCAAATGCCATATCTTACCAACTGCACCACTAGCCTCTGCCACTGCTCAATTCACCACACCCCCATCACTCATCAACCAACAATCTCTATCAGGACTCAGACCTAACATTCATACGCTTCACCTCACCCTCAGACATTTAGCACTGCTACAAGCCTCACACCCACACCTCACAGCTTGCACACACCATCAGCTATTCAACCATGAAACCCACATCAACGAAAAAGATTGTACGGCACTCACTGACACAGTTCCCTCTCTCTTGCAGGACAAGGTGGTGCACAACCGGAGGCAGCTGCAGCTAACCGGAAGGGAGACAGCCGCGCCTGCATGTCCTAACTCCCAAGGAGGACATGGTGCTGGACATTACTGGAACGGCCATTACTGAGGTTGTGGCCAAAGGCAGGGCTGAAACCATCAAAGGTAATGGTATCCTCATACCTAATGCTCCATCTCACATCCCACTACCCCTCATTGTATAATCTCTTCTGTTCTACAAACTGCAGATGGTGTAAGGATGCACCTCTTACTCTTGTTTGGTGCATTGGAAAGCCTGCCAGAAAGCATCCAATGTCAAGAACATGGAGGAGTCCAGTACCAACTTGGCACAGGGCTTTGTGCAGAGCTTGGAGCCCATCCTTTCCAACACAGAAGTGGTGGCCAACTCCGTGCGCACACTTGTGGACCCAATCATGATGCAGCAACTGATGGCCGATGTCCCCAAATCCACTGCAGCACAAACAGCAGCCACCCAACATCTGAGTGCTGCAGTGGAAGCTTAGACTGCTGCCATGCAAGCTCAGACTGCTGTCATCGTGGCTGTAGATTACAGTGTTCCAAGGGGCTTGCGGGATGCCACAGCAGTCCAGCAATCTGTTCTCCAACAGATTACGAGGTTTACTGAGGCACAACATTCCCTTTAAGGGCCATGGATATAAGATAGGCACTAATAAATTCAACAGGGAATTCAGGAGAAACTTGTTTACCCAGGGAATGGTTAGAATGTGGAACTCGCCAACACAAGGAGTAGTTGAGATGAATAGCATAGATGCATTTAAGGGAAAGCTAGGTAAACGCATGATGGAGAAAGGAACAGAAGGTTGTGCTGATATCTGCTGGTCTAAGATGTGACCACTTACTAGTATTTGATATTGGGCCTGAAATTCCAGCCTCCCCAGGTCCATATGGACCAAGGCATCGCAAAAGTCGGTTTTCGGCGCACAATGTGCATGCGCTGAAAACCAGCTTTTCCGATCTGTCAAGTTCTGGCTTGACAGATCCAATACATCTCGGCAGCAAGGACATTTGCATGGGCAAGATTGCGCTATTTGCCCATCTTTTGCCCAGCGAATGTCCTTAAAATTCTTGGTGCTGGTAAAAGCAGGTGCATAGCCTACTTTTACCAGCGTAAGAGTTTTAAAACATCTAAAAAACACATATAAATATAAAATTTAAAACCAGATTTTTCTGTTAAAAACGCTGTCCACTAAGTTACATTTATTTTAAACCATAATTACAAAACTTTTTTTTTTAAATCAGGAAAATATGTATTTTTTTGTAACACATTTATTAACTTTAATTTAAATAATTGGGGTATTTAAAAATTTTTTTATTTGTGTTTAGATGTTTGGAAGGGGGGGGGGCTCTCATTCATAATAATGAGAACTCCTACTTACGGAGTTCCCAATATGTATGAGAAAATACTTTACCTTGATTGGGTGTCCAGGCCCATGTGACTCCAGCTCCAGCTCTCCGTCCATTCAGACGTGCATGCGCTCCGATGCGCATGCCTCTTAGGCCTAAAACCGCAATCGCTGGTGGGCGCCTGAGCTAAAAGGTAGGTGCGCATCTTTTCTCTTTTCAGGCGACTGCCCGCGGGAAACCCAGAAACGGGATTTCAGGGTCATTATTTCTGTATGCAAATAAAAAACATTTTCTGCAATGATAGCATGGTTTTCCTTTTGGTATTTAAAATTGATATTTTGGAAGTTATATACAGGGTCTGCAGGAGCCTGTCACTATCTGCTGGGGATCCCCCAAAACAGAAAAGTTTGAAAAGTGCTGGCCTACAACAACACTAATGGAAAAAAATAGCATTTACATAAGAACATAAGAAATAGGAGCAGGATTAGGCCAAACGGCCCCTCGAACCTGCTCTACCATTTAATACGGTCAAGGCTGATCCGATCATGGACTCGGGTCCACTTCCTTGCCCGCTCCCTATAACCCCTTATTCCCTTATCGGTTAAGAAACGGTCTTTCTCTTTCTTAAATTTATTCAATGACCCAGCTTCCACAGCTCTCTGAGGCAGCGAATTCCACAGATTTACAACCCTCAGAGAAGAAATTCCTCCTCATCTCAGTTTTAAATGGGAAACCCCTTATTCTAAGATTATGCTCCCTAGTTCTAATCTCCCCCATCAGTGGAAACATCCTCTCTGCATCCATCTCGTCAAGCCCCCTCATAATCTTATACGTTTCACTAAGATCACCTCTAATTCTTCTGAATTCCAATGAGTAGAGGCCCAACCTACTCGACCTTTACTCATAAGTCAACCCCCTCAGCCCCGAAATCAACCTAGTGAACCTTCTCTGAACTGTCTCCAAAAGCAAATATTTCCTGTCATAAATATGGAAACCAAAACTGCACACAGTATTCTAGGTGTGGCCTCACCAATACCCTGTATAATTGTAGCAAGACTTCACTGCTTTTACACTCCATCCCCTTTGTAATAAAGGCCAAGATTCCATTGGCCTTCCTGATCTCTTGCTGTACCTGCATACTAATCTTTTGTATTTCATGCACAAGTACCCCAGCACTTTGTAATTTTTCTCCATTTAAATAATAACTTGCTCTTCGATTTTTTTCTGCCAAAGTGCATAACCTCACACTTTCTAACATTATTTTCAAATTTTTGCCCACTCACCTAGTCTGTATGTCCTTTTGCAGGTTTTTTGTGTCCTCCTCACACACTGCTTTTCCTCCCATATTTGTTTCGTCAGCAAACTTGATTACGTTACACTCAGTCCCTTCATCCAAGTCGTAAATATAGATTGTAAATAGTTGGGGTCCCAGCACTGATCCCTGCGGCACCCCACTAGTTACAGATTACCAACCCGAGAATGAACCAATTATCCCGACTCCCTGTTTTCTGTTAAGTTAGCCAATCCTCTATCCATGCTAATATATTACCCCCAACCCCATGAACTTTTATCTTGTGCAGTAACCTTTTATGTGGCACCTTGTCAAATGCCTTCTGGAAGTCCAAATATATCACATCCACTGGTTACCTTTTATCTACCCTGTTCGTTACATCCTCAAAGAATTCCAGAAAATTTGTCAAACATGAATCATAAATCCATGCCTGACTGAATTTTGCTTTTCCAAATGTCCTGCTACTGCTTCTTTAATAATGGACTCCAACATTTTCCCAACCACAGATTTTAGGCTAACTGGTCTATAGTTTCCTGCTTTTTGTCTGCCTCTTTTTAAATAGGGGCGTTACATTTGCAGTTTTCCAATCTGCTGGGACCTCCCCCAGAATTCAGGGAATTTTGGTAAATTACAACCAATACATCCACTATCCCTGCCGTTACTTCTCTTAAGACCCTAGGATGCAAGCCATCAGATCCAGGGGATTTATCCGCCTTAAGTTCCATTATCTTACGGAGTGATCGTCATTGTGTTAAGTTCCTCCCCTCCCCCTTTAGCCCCTTGACTATCCACTGTTGGGATATTTTTAGTGTCTCTACCATAAAGACTGATATAAAATATTTGTTCAGAGTTTCTGCCATCTCCATGTTCCCCATCACTAATTCCCCGGTCTCGTCCTCTAAGGGACCATCATTTACTTTAGCCACTCTTTTCCTTTTTATATACCTGTAGAAACTCTTGCTATCTGTTTTTATATTTCGTGCTAGCTTACTTTCATAGTCTATCTTCCTTTTTTTATTCACTTTTTCAATCATGATTTGCTTGCTTTTCAAAGCTTCCCAATCTTCTGTCCTCCCAGTAGTTTTGGCCACTTTGTGTGTCCTTGTTTTTAATTGGATACCATCCTTTATTTCTTTAGTTAGCTACGGATGGCTATCTTTTCTTTTACACCCTTTCCTCCTCACTGGAATATATTTTCCTTGAGAGTTATGAAATATCTCCTTAAATGTACACCATTGTTCATCACTGTCCTACACTTTAATCTATTTTTCCAGTCCATTTTAGCCAACTCTGCCCTCATACCGTTGTAGTTTCCTTTATTTAAGCTTAGTACACTGGTTTGAGATCCAACTTTCTCACCCTCCATCTGAATTTGAAATTCAACCATGCTATGATTACTCATTCCAAGGGGATCCTTTACTAAAAGATTGTTTATTAATCCTGTCTCATTACACAGGAGCAGATCTAAGATAGCCTGCCCCCTGGTTGGTTCTGTTACATACTGCTCAAAGAACCCATCCCTTATGCACTCTATGAACTCTTCCTCAAGGCTACCCTGACCAATTTGATTTGTCCAAACAACATGGAGGTTAAAATCACCCATGATTGTTGCTGTTCCCCTTTTACAAGCCCCGACTATTTCTTGGTATCTCATTACATTTTTAGCTGTCATTCGGACCAGGAAAAATTGGTTCTGCCAAAATATTCAGCAGATTTCCATACCATTGTAAAATGAAAACAGTGACCAAGGAATCTATAAAAGCTAGAGTGTCACTAAATTATATTAACTGAAGAGGACCATACCTTTTTGCTAGACTTATACTTGGTACTATTTATTTTTGACTATATACTGATCTGCCAAAGTTAGTTCTCCTACCGTTTAGCACTAAGTGGTTCTTCAGTTTCCACAAGGTTCTCTTCTTGTTGGAATTGGAAATTCTCAATGTACTCTGAAAACTTCTCAAAGAACCATTTTTGAATCTTGGAGTAGAATGTCCGACCACGTTTTTCTAGAAAATGTAAAAATTCAAGTTATCAGAAAGTACAAAACTGGTATTATGCCCTTTAAGAGCAATACAAATCCTACTGCAGTATTAACTAATTTGGCAGATCAAAAATCACAATAATTTAATGAAATTCTATGCTGGTTATTTTACAAGGGGACTGATTATGGCAAAGTAGCAACTCAGTTTCCCCAGGACTACGGCACTTTTAAAAATTCAAACACTTGGAGTAATACATTTGTTTTTAATTATTCCATAATTTGTACTCTTACAACTGTGCATTCTTTAGACTCTTTCAGTTTGTCTCTCTAATACTTTCTACTGAAGTATAAAATATTGCATTACACATTAGAAATGTAGCTTATCTACTCTAGTAACTTTTTTTTGCATCCAATGAAATTGTGAGCACTTTTATAGGAAGTATACAATGAGATTAATGCTATGACATCATGTTAATCTTTTCCTGCTGCTAAGCTAATGATCTAATGTGCTTGGAGACAGATTATAATCAATTTAAAATTGCAAGGCTAAAATTCTAAAAGTATTTTGACTTTAAGGAGATATTAGATCATATTTCAATAAGTTCACCAAATGTTATCCACTTAGGTGACTTCATCTAAGCTCAATTACAGCCATGGTGGTGCATGTGCAGAAAGAGAAATATGAATGCTATATTGAAGTCCTTCCAGTTCTCATCAACAGTGAACTAATCATTTTAAGGATGCATGGCCTTCAAGAAGAAACAATGAACTTGCATTTATATAGCAACTTTCACATCCTCAAAGTCCCAAACTGCTTCAAAGCAAATGAATTACTTTTGAAGTACAGTCAATGTTATGGCAGCAAATTTGCACACAAGGTCCCACAAATATTAAGTGATATAATCCCTTTTAGTGGTTTTGGTTGAGAGATAAATACTGGCCAGAATACCAGGAGAATCCTTTACTCTTTTCCGAATAGTACCACGGGATTTTTTACATCCAGCTGAACAGACAGATCGGCGTTAGTTTAAGGTTTTATGAAAAAAATAGCACCTCCGACTCTCTCACAACACTAAAGTGTCAACCTAGACTATGTGCTGGAGAGGAATTGAACACAAGACATTTAGAGGGAAAAAATCTGCATCGTTTGCACCTCCCGTTAGCGCTCAGGTCCTGCGTAATTAGGCAGGAGTTAGCGAAGGTACAAACCGGCAGCGCTCTGCCCCAGGCCGCTGATGAAGTCATCGGCGTGCGCAGTAACCAGTTTTCGCCCCAGGGTGGAAATTGGGTAGCGCCCAGCGAGGCCACTGCGGATGATGTCAGCGCCAGCTTCGCGGGTCGCGAAACGGGCTGCACTCCACTCGCGAGGTGTAAAGTAAAGGGGAGGCGCACGGCACCTTTTTCTTTTGCACGGCCGACTTACCGGTCCGGCCTTCCGTTACCCATTTTGCGGGGTCCCTGTCGTGAAGGTGCAGCCATCGCACCCCGCATCCCCGGTGGCATAGTTGAGGCCGCTCGTCCCACTGCAGAGCTTGCAGTATGCCCTCCCCTTTAAAAGGAAGGGAAGTGCCTGGTGCTTGTGCCACTGCAGAAAAATTTGCGCGCTTATCGTCCCGGTCCCGCCTCTGAGAGGAAATGGAGCCCAATGTCGGGCTCGATACCAAATTTCGCTCCCTCTGATGCTCATGAGGAAACTCTAATGGCACTTCAACAGGGACATCACTGTAATGAGAGATGATCCAGCAACGGAACTTAAAGAGGCAGAATTGTTCTTAAGGTCAGAAACCAAGACTCATTGAAGGCCTTGGCAGAGATTGAAGCCTTCAACAGGCAAGGCCGTGAGGACAGAATGAAGGGAGTGGAGGCCGCTACACTGTCCTTTCTCTCCACGGGGCATCTCAGGGCAGTTACTGCTGCTTTTCTGGGCACACTACAACTTTCCCCATGGCAGCCCTAGGAAGTGGAAGCAAAAAGGAGGAAAATGCACCAGGACTCAAGACCAGCCCCCTCTCCCATAATTTGCATGTGGTGAACAGGGTTGCAGCAGGCAGTAATCCCTGTGGGGGGGGGGGGGGGGGGGGGGGGCGGGAAAGGGAAATCCTGGTCAAGGTGGTGATGTAGCAGTAAGCTTCACCACCCCACTTTCCCAAGGTTTCCAGGACAATCTTGTCTGATTTAGAGCAAGATCAGAGAGAAAAATATTCTCTTAGTACCCAGGTTGTGAGCCAGGCTAATGGGATTAGGAGCCACAGCCCATTTTGATGACAAGTGATGAGATCCTGAGGGTGTTTTGATGGTTGTGACCCAAGACTGTCTAGAACTTGATAATGTGAGGCTGTCAGGCAGTCAGTTGAGCAGCTGTTTGAGGCAGTTTAGGATCAATAGTTCAAGACTATTGATCATAATAGTCAGTGACCTGGAGAGGAGAAAGTTTGTATCGGATGTGAATAATATTGCCTTGATCCTATGGGATCTCACTTCTTGCCAGGTTTGGCACAATCCTTAGGTGTAGCCAGGACTCAGTCTTGATGTTTTTTGTCTTGAGCTGGGAACTGATCAGGAGCACTGTCAGCCAGCTTACCTCATCATCATCATAAGCAGTCCCTCGGAATCGAGGAAGACTTGCTTCCACTCTTAGCATGAGTTCTTCGGTGGCTGTACAGTCCAATACGAGAACCACAGTCTCTGTCACAGGTGGGACAGATAGTCATTGAGGGAAGGGGTGGGCAGGGAGCCTGGTTTGCCGCATGCTCCTTCCGCTGCCTGCGCTTGATTTCTGCACACTCTCAACGTTGAGACTCGAAGTGCTCAGTGCCCTCCCGGATGCACTTTCTCCACTTAGGGCGGTCTTTGGCCAAGGACTCCTAGGTGTCAGTGGGGATATCGCACTTTATCAGGGAGGTTTTGAGGGAGTCCTTGTAACGTTTCCGCTGCCCACCTTTGACTCGTTAGCCGTGAAGGAGCTCCGCACGTGCTTTGGGAGTCTCGTGTCTGGCATGCGAACTGTAGCTTGCCCAGCGGAGCTCATCAGCTTACCTACACCCCTCGGAAAACCCTTGTATACAAATGTACAACACAAGGACACATAAAAATCCACAATTGTGTCACCTGTGCGTGGCACCACTATAATGAAAATTACATGTCGCTCTTCTTCCCAAAATGCAAAAAGCTTCACAACTTCCTATTTCTTGAAAACAATGGCCCTTTAAAATGTAGGAAGGATACTCACATTTCAAAACTCAGTAAATATGAATTTATGTGTATGCATTTCAAGTTTTTTTTTTATATCGGATAAGTTACTACATTTGTTTCAGTCAATACACAACAACTACAATGAATGCCATAAGTTAATAATTTTGCACTTTCTAATTCCAGTAGAAAATGTTAACAGTAATCAACCAAATACATAATTATTCCATGTAAAGGTTAAAAAAAATCCTGTCCTAAGCTGAACTCAAAATTAATCAGTAGGTTTTCAATATGCGAGATATGGAGAAGTCATAGTAATTAAAAAATGTTTATAAAAGTGATCGTTTACAAAAACAGTTCATCTTTCTTAAAAGCATAATTCACAGTAATGTATTATGTCACCACAAGATACACCAGCAAGTTATACATAAAAGCACCGCTTCCGGTCTCCCAAGCACTTCAGTTTAGATATGCTGATGTCTGGAACCCACAAAAAGGAAATTCTCACAAATCAACCAGTTTACTCTGCTCGTGTACAATTGCCCCAAACTACCAGTTTACGATTTGTGAGAAGTTTCTTGAGCATCAGTGTGGAAATAGTGTCCTTAATCTTTAATCAAATATTGTGCATTAGTTTTGTTTTTGGCACGACAAGCAAGGAGATGCATTATTGAGCTACTCAAAGACATTAACTGGTTTTGTTTGAAACTGTTTAGAGTGTCATGTCTGGTTAGAGATTATATAGTAAATTCACAAATCCTGCACTCCCATTGAGACTCCATCCCTGAGCATGGCTGCCTGCTGGGAGCATGGGATCAGTGAATTTACCCTCAAATGGTATCTTAAAGAAGATAAAAAGCAAATTATTTCAGATGCTGGAAACAGGAAGTTAGGTGGTATCTGTGGCGAGAGGAAGGCAAGGTTAACATTTCAGGTCGAACGACCCTTAGTTAACCTGAAACGTTAACCCTACCTTCCTGTCTACAGAAGCTGCCTGATGAGCCTTTTCTGGTTTTATCTTTAAGATGTGCTGTAAAATGTCAGCTATGGACCAATGGAAATTAATCTAATTTTTAATTTTCTACTTTATAATTTTTCCTTCACGTACAGTCACTCCCACCTCCCTATTTGCGGATTTTGTTTCTTTGTTACAATAAAGTGCTATTTACGTTTCAACCACTGCTCAATACCTTTTAATCAGACAGTAAAAGACTTGGATCCAGCAAGAGTATGCGTAACTGACAGAACTGAAGCCTGGATTTTCCAATTAGTGTTATTTTAATGCCAGCATTAACCAGTTTAAAATGAATGCTTTATGTGGCATTTACCAATCGGAAAATCTAGGCGTTATCAGAGTCGTACAGTAAAGGTGGAACACAGAGATCTTTTTTGTGCTCTACACAAAGACTAAGTTCTTCATTAATCTTTCATTCCACACAGTGAGATGCTCAAATTAGATTTTCCAGAAATTTATATTGACTATTAGCAGGTGTTAAATCTAGCTTAAGACATCTGCACAGCAAAATCAGTTAACTTGCAGCAATGTCAATGTCATGGCCTTGGAATGGAGCCATTCTCTTGACATCCGAATATGAAGTTAAAGTAGTAGCAGGACATTTTTAAAGCATTTCTGTTTGGTTTGCTATTTAGCCTTATTGACATGCTGGCTTTTTGCAGTCGATCCAGCAAGCTCCAAAACTAGATACACAATTTCAACACGAGAAGGGGGATAGTTGTTGAAGTACGTGCTTGCAGCAGTGGGAAACCTCACATGCCCCTAGTGCATGTCAGAAAATAGTGTCCAGTTGAGCTTGTGATTTCCAATATTCACTGCCAGCAAGTGAAGTTCCCCAACATGACCTTATTCTCGTAAAATAACGCCCAGGATACAAACATTTCCATCAGCTGTGCATGAGCAGTCAGGGACATGCAACTCATTCATCTGGTAGATTTTAAAAGTGATGCTATTCTCTTGATGATTAAACTATCCCTGCAGATTGATTGCTTCTCCATCTAAAGACATGCAGGCAATGATTCACTGCCAGCAAAACCACAGAGAATTAGACAATGAGGGTCCGAAATGCTCCCCCGCCAAAAGCAGGTCGCACCGACTGTGTTTCGATTGTTTTTACTGCAGCTGTGGTGTGGTGGCCTCTTGCGCGAAATTTCGCTCTTTGGCTTTTTTTTTCCCTGAGCGGCCTTGGAAGGGGGCAGAAGTGTGGCGGTTAGCGGAAGTTCGGTAAGTAGAGGGACAGAAGTTGGGGGCGGGCGGACTGTCCGCGGCTGTCACTCATCAGCATAGCGCTGATGAGGTCATTATGCTGCCGCGCACCACATCTCTCCCCTTCACCTAAAGAGGAGAGTCACTGCGATTCTTTAAGTTAGGTCCACTGGGCCACCAGGGAGGGTTTTGACCGGGCCAGCAGGGTGCCAGGTTGCCTGCTGGCGGCCCGGCCGAACCCGGGGGCATAATTATCGGCCAGACCTGGCAGTCGGCCGACAAAAAAGGTAAGATGGCGTCCACGGCAGTAGGTCCTCCCCTTTAAAGGCAGATGCACCGCCATTTTGAAAGCACTCCAAGCACTGTACACCGACAGAAAAAGCTGTCGGTGGCACAAAGAGCGGAAGATTTTCCGTGCGGAATTTTGCGTTCCAGGGGGAGGGCGGCCATTCCACGAAAAATCGGCGGCCATTCCACTCCGCAGCGTGGCCGCCGATTTCTGGCAGTAACAGGTCTTAAAGGAAGGGGCAATTTCAGTCACCGAGTCTTCAGCACTGATGGGACCAAGTCAATGATGGTCAATAAATAAATTGGTTTCAAATTTGAAGGGAAGCAGAAATATAGACACTTCTAGTAGTTTTCCAAGAACACATAGGAAACAGCTGTTTAATATGAAGCAACATGGCCAAACAGAACATGGAATTCCAACATACACCAGACACAAAGAAGTAGATGCCACTCCCGAAAGTAAATAAGATTCTCTGTAAACAATGATTGTTTTATATTTACAATTCAAAACAATGAAAGTGATAAGAGTTCAGATTACATTTGTCTCTCAGCAGTAAAAAATTGAACACCTAACATTAGTTTAAATATTCTCCAGCAGGTTTTCATATCATTTAGATAAATTAAGAAACTCAGATAGCCTGTTAGAACATAAATGCACACGCCCTGGCAGTTGGTGAGTTACACTGCTGCATGCTGGGAAATACTGCACATGCTCAGACTGCAGTATCGAGTGAACTACATGCACAGAGTGATAGTTCTTGGGAAAATATCAACTGCAATTCCAAGCTTTTCGGAGAGGTTGGTTGGGGCGTTCAAATTTAAAATGAAAGTGCTCAGAGACACAGGAGACAATTTTACAGATGAGTGTAATCATGTTATTTGTGAAGTATGCATTTTTCTAGATGAGTTACGAACCTTACTTTGAGCCCTTAGTCAGCTGAACAGGGAAAAACAACAGATGAAAAAGTTTTCAAAAAATACTTTTGAGCGATTGGATTAATACACCTTTCTTTTATTGGTTTAATATCATCTAACTTGAATGCTGCCACCCGGTCACCCTGGGCTGCAGTCTATTGTGCCGTTTTATTTCTCAAAACAAACTCAGCAATAATTTTAGCAATTTTACTGAGGAATCCCTTCATACCCTTCTGGAACATGTAAATCGCCAATCGATAGCCAAATCCATTCAGGATTGATTACTTTTATAAATCCTTGGTAAGTTTATCAATACTAACTACTTTGCTTGCTTTTGAGTTGTGCATTCCCTACCTTCTTAGTTACAATTTGATACTGTTTTACTTGAATTAATTAACAAAATGTGGCAAAGAAAGTGTGAAGCCAGTGTGTGATGGGCAAGTGACAGACAGGAAGTGCAGGCAGATACAGTTTTTATATAGATCTCAACACTGTGAATTCTGGATTATACATTGCACTATACAAAGTACATATTTATATTTTAACAAAAAATGCAAGATTTATCTTGCAATCGATATTTTTGATTTCACATTTAATTAGTGAATGAATGATATAATTTGATTGTGTACAAATACTTTCAAATTAACTATTTATAGTTTATAAATACTCATTAAAACATGAAATTTCTTGGGTAACTACTTTTCATATTAGGAGTCGAATGTTAAATATAAACGATTTCATTTAAATTAAATTGAATTGAAAAAGTACTTAAGTTCAACATAGTTTTAATAGAACAAGTATACACTTAGGGGCCGAAGGTACCCCTTTTGATAAGGCCTCTGACCGCCTGAAAGCGGCGGCCACAGGACAGCGTGGAATGGCAGCCGACTCTCCATGGAGGGGACGCCATTTTGTAAATTGCCATTATTCAAGAGCGGAGTGGTGTCCGAGACCGCTCCGCCCATTTCCCTGCCTCGGCGTGCACGAGCCGACCCCTTACCATCTATCTGGCGGGGACCCCCTCGCGAAATTGCCCTGCCAGAGCAGCGCCACCGACAGCAAAGCACTCTCTGTGAAAAGGCAGCGCTGCCGTCAACATGTTTCTTTTCTTTGTCGGCCAACTGCCACATTGGCCCGACAATTATGGCCGCGGGTTCGGACGGACCGCCGACAGGAAGTCTGGCACCCCCTCTTGGGTACCAGGCCACTGGCCCAGCCGAAACCCTCTCTGATAGCCCAGTGGACCTAACTAAAATGAATGCAGAGTTCGCAGCGGCTCTATCCTTTAAGTGAAGGGAAGAGATGTTGTGATGTATCGGCGCTGATGACCGACAGCGGTGGACACCCTGCCCCGCTAGTGATGGTCACTCCGCTCTACCTCCACTTCCGGCAGAATTTCGACGGATAGGCTGCTGCATCCATTGTGGCGGCCAGAACACTTCAAAAATGGTACGTGTGCCCCGTTTTGGGTGGAGGTGAATTTCTACCCCTTAGTATCAAGCAATTATCCCTTAACTTGATTTTTCTTTTAAAACTTAAAAAAAAATTTACTATAACCTATGTTGATTTATGTGAAATCATCCATTTCTGTACTTAGACTATACTGTACTTTTGCTAAGAAAACCATTCAGGAATTTTGTGCTCAACAAAATGAGGGATGTTAGTTTTGGTGAATAAAACATTTTTCTTTTTGAGTACCCAAAATCAGCATCAAGCATTCCTCGATATTTACATGGTTAGATATAGAATAATGATCCCTCTACTTAGTCCCAACAATGCACTTCAGCCTAGACGTCAGAAGACGACACCTAAATGCGTGTGTGGCATTTTCCCATGCACTATACTGGCCATCCTGTAGCATCAAAGCAAGATATAATGCCAAATTGGGGGCAGTTTCTTAGGCCCCAAGTTTCCACATGATTTGCTCCTGATTTTTTAGGAGCAACTGGTGTAGAACGGAGTATCTTAGAAATCGGAATTCTCGTCATTTAGTTTGCTCCAGTTCTAGTCAGTTAGAACAGTTTCACTTTGGAACAGAATTTATTTTTCAAAAGGGGTCGTGTCTGGCCACTTACACCTGTTTTCAAAGTTTCGTCAGTGAAAACTTACTCCAAACTAACTTAGAATGGAGTAAGTGAAGATTTTTGTACGCTCGAAAAAACCTTGTCTACACTTTAGAAAATCAGGCATAGGTTACAAATCAGGCGTAGGGAATGGTGGGGGGGGGGGGGGGTTTAAAGGGAAGTTTACAAACATTAAACACTTCAGTTTTACAAATAAAGAGCCATCATCAATAATAAATGATAAATACATCAATAAATCAACCAAAAAAATTAATAAGAAATAATTTTTTTTTTAAATCAATCAATAAAACATTTTCTACTTACCGACTGCAGCACCGGGAGCCCTCCAACAAAGTGCTGGGATGCCCCCCCAAGTGTGTCTCTGTCAGTGTCTCTATCTCTCTGTCTGTCTGTGTGTGTCTCGCATTCTCTGTCTGTCAGTGTCTGTGTTTCTGACAGCGAGGGGAGGGGGAGGAGGGGGGTAGAGGGAGAGAGGTGGGGAGCAGAGGAAGGGAAGGGGGAGAAGGGGGAGGGATGGGGGGGAAGGGGGAGAAGGGGATAAAGGTGATGGGGGGGAAGGTGATGGGGGGGGGGGAGGAGATTGGGGGGGGGGGAGAAGGAGATTGGGGAGGGGGGGGAAGGAGATTGGGGAGGGGGGGGGAAGGAGATTGGGGAGGGGGGGGAGGAGATTGGGGAGGGGGGGGAAGGAGATTGGGGAGGGGGGGGGAAGGAGATTGGGGAGGGGGGGGGAAGGAGATTGGGGAGGGGGGGGAAGGAGATTGGGGGTGGGGGGGGAAGGAGATTGGGGGGGGGGGGGGGGAAGGAGAAGGGGGAGGGAGGCTGAACGGGCCGGGCCCGTGACTTCGGGCAGAGATTTACAGGTAGGTGGCGTTGGGTCGGGTCGGGGGGGTGGTGGGAGGGAGGTCGGTTCGGTTCGGGTCGGGGGGAGGGAGGAAGAGGGAGGTAGGTCGGGGGGAGGGAGGTCAGGTCGGATCCAGTCCGGGGGCAGGGGGGGGGGAAAGAGAGCGGGAGTCGGTTCGGGTCCGGGGGCGGGGCGGGGGGGAGCGGGAGTCGGTGTCGGGTCCGGTCCGGGGGCGGGAAGCGGGAGTCGAGTCGGGTCGGCAGGAAGCAGGAGCTGGCCATGGGAGGAGCCGGCCATGGGAGGAGCCTTATTCACGCAGCCCCAGTGAGGCCATTCGCCCAGGGCTAGGGGAAGGGGCTGCGTGCTTCGGGCCCCTCCCACATAGTTTCGGGCGCCTGGAGCTACTGCACTTGCGCGCCCACTGTAGCGCGCATGTGCAGAGGTCCCGGCACTGTTTTCGGCGCAAGGACCTGGCTCCGCCCCCTACAGTTCTTGCTGCGCTGCACCGAGGGCCAGAGGACCTGCAGGGACGTGGAGAACCTGGAGGTTTTTTTTAGGCGCACTTTGTGGCGCGAAAAACGGGTGTCCAGGTCAGGACTGCGCCGTTCTAGGCGCGGCTCGAAACTTGGGCCCATAATTACGATGAATTAGGTTGAGACTGCCCAAACTCATTTTATATGCAATCCTTGCAACTAAAGAAAATTGTCATCCCAATCTGAAGTAAAAGACCAGTGTCTATCCACTACATCAATACTGTGGAAAAACCATTAGTAATTATAGTTTTTAAACTTTGTGCAACATTTAAAATTGTAAAATGCTCAGATTACACCAAATAAAGTCCTTTAACATTGCTCTAACATGTAACATTTATACTTTTGCTTAGCACTGCATTAATCTTGAAAAACACAACTGTAAATTACCTGTTCCATTCACTGAAGTTTGCACTTTCAAAGACTGCTGACTTGAAGAATCTTCACCTCTAAGAGAGCAGAAGAAGAAAATGTCGACATACACTTCAGGAAATTAGACAACTAAATACTATACAATATTTAAAAATGTATAATTGTTTCATTTTTTTTAAAAAAACTAATTCACTTCATTCATATTTTTTTTAGTAACTCCAATAAAGATTGCATTTTTGAAGTACCGAACACTTTGGTATATATTTGTTTGATAGATCACAGGCACGCAAAGAATGAGTTAATCCAGAAGTGTTTTTTATTGTAAAAGTGAATTAGCGTAATACCAAGAAAAGAACATTTGTAGCAAAGGATTTTCAAAAAGAATGACAAAATTCCTGCATGGTGTGCTCAGCGCTTATTATTCTTCAACTCGGTCAAATATTTTCATATTTCATAGAGATAGAGTCTCAACTGAGAATTAATGTTTTAGTAACATTACCAGAACCATTCCATAATTGATGCATCAATTTAGTTCCCATTTTAAAATGAGGAAAAGATGTCAATTCTAATCATTTACCTAACATGGTACAAACAAAATACATACAAGATGATGCTGTGGGATACAATCTGTCTACAGAAGTTGCATTGAAATTACCAGTGAAAACAAAATACCAATCATACAACTAGCTGTAGTTACGTCATGAGAAAAACAGACTCAGATGCTCAGTCACACTTCTTCCATGACAGTCACAAATATTAGCAGTCTTCAAATTGAAGAATAAGCTTTTTATTTTAAATAGATAAATGGTCTACAAAATAAATGGTATATCACAGGATTAATTTCACTCCTATGGCTTCATAATTCATTTATACTGTGTGACTTGTGTATTGTGTTTTTAATACCAATGAAATAATCATTTAATGTATCATCTTCATGCAATATCCTATATACAGATAAACTGAAGGTCATTAATACTACTTTAAACTCTTGAACAAGAAGGTATATCAATAGTCAGTTACATAATTAGTACTACCAGGACCTCAAATATCATAACCTCTTTCTTACTCTACAGTTATTACCCCTCTGGAGTATCTACGCTTTTGTAAATATACTGATGTACTCTTCCAGTCATCATCTACAGATATGCAATCTCAATTAGCTCTATCAATTGTACCTGGTTTTAAGCACATCAGAGATTTTCTGTTCCAGCTCTATTCGCTTCAATTTTTCCTTTTCTAGTTCTTGCTTTAGAGTTTCAGCATTCGTCTCTTCCCTCAGCTTCCTTAGCTCCTCCTCTGTTCAGGGAAGAAGTAACAGGACAGATTTTTAATAGGAATCAATCACATTAGAGTGGTTATACAATAATCATAATTTACCCTCAATATTAGAAGTACCATATTAAATGTTAAATAAATATCTGACTGCAAGGTTACAAAGCTGACTGCGTTATTGTAAGCAATTTGGTGGGCCAAATTCCATTACAATCTCGAATTTTCTAACTTTAAAAATTATTCAGCTGGTTTGTGTGGTGTGCCTGTGACCAGCTTGATGACCACTTTCGGCACATACATTGCTGTCTGTTTTCCTCAATTTTGCAATAATTACAGGAGAAATCGTCCCAAGGAAGAAAGGACAAATAGACAGACAGAACTGCTTTTGTAAAACGTCTTGTTACATCTCTCATACCATCTCAAAAAGGTTCACATCCAAATTAATTTGAAATGCAGGTGAACTAAACAACCATTGTGTGCACAGCAAGATCCCACAAAACACGATGAGATGAAAGGCCAGCTGATCTAAATTTTGCTGGAGTTGGTTGAAGGGGTTAATGTTAGCTAGGACACTAGAAAAACTCCCTGCTCTTCTTCAAATAGCACCATGATTTTTCTTTTAAACATCCATCTGAACAACCAAGAGACAATTGGGACCTCAGCTAAATGAAAACATCCAAAGTATGGCACCTCTGGCAGTGCAGCACTTTCATACTGCTACACTGTATAGACTATAAGCTCAAATCCTGGACTTGGATCCACTCTGAACGAGATTGCTTTCTAAATTTCTTTATTTAAAATAAACTCCTCTACGAAAATGTTTTTAGACGTTCAACAATGTCTGGTACTATCTATTTGCAGGCAGTACTGCAACTGCTATTGTGTACCAGGGTAATTTGTCAGTTTCTTTCCACAATCACACTTAGCCTGCTATACAGCATATAAAATGCAAAATCCCTTGAAATTTAAAATCAATTGCACATTACAGCTTTGCTTGAAACTTCAACCAAAATTCCATCAACACAGCTTCAGCATTTCAAGCTGTAGGAAATGCAGTTGCCAATTTAATCTTTTCTTTGCTTATAAATGTTTGTTCAGGTTGGATTTATTTATATAAGTATAAATAAGGATTGATTGTAGAATTTAATGAGTTCCCTTCCCCCCCTACATTGCTATTTGTGGGAGTTTGCTGTTTGCAAATTGGCAACTGCATTTCCTACAACTTGAAATGCTGAAGCTGTGTTGATATTGACTGAGGGATAAATATCGGCCGGGTATATATATCCACTGCTCTTCTTCGAAATAGTGCCATGGTATCTGTCCACTGCAGACAGTACTGCAATGCACTGCCAGCCTAGATTTTTGTGCTCAAGTGTATGGAGTGGGACTTAAATCCATAACCTTCTGACTCAGACAAGAGTACAGGTACTACCCACTCAGTCACGACTGACAGAGTCAGTACTTGCTCCTTTTTAGAGATTCCAGCCCATCAGTCTCCGATTAGATTAAATTAAAGTAGAAGCCATAGCATTTTACTTATACTAAATAAGTAATGTATGCTTGAACATTGTTAGTTCTTTATATTAATCTGTAGAGCAGAACATTTTCCTAGATATGCAATTTAATTCCTCAAGTTACTTCAAATAAACATAATTTTTAAAATTTTGAATAAAATTATAGCATTATTTTGTTTGAAACCTTGTCAGAAACAAGCAACCTCCCCTTTAATACTATTTCCCTATCACCAGGGCAGGCAGATCACTGCAAACAAGGTTCTCTCATCCTGCATTACTTTTGTGCACCACAAGATGGTGGACAAGAGTAATGCAGGTCAACTTTTCATTTTGTTCATGCAACTGTATCCACATTTCCCATGCCTCTGATCTCACCCTCTCGCTTTCTCACTATTGCGGAGCCATTGTCTCCATCTTCCATCCCATTCGCGGCTACATTTTCCAGATCATCTTCCACTATTTCTGTTATTATAGCGTAACCTCCATCATAAAATCATAGAATGGTTTCAGCACAGGAAACTATTCGGCCCGTTGAGCTCGTGCCAGCTCTCTGCAAGAGCATCTCAGCTAACCCCAATCTCCCGCTCTTTCCTCGTAGCACTGCAAATTGTTTTCCTTTAGGTACTTATCCAACTCCCTTTTGAAAGGCATGATTGAGTTTGCCTCTACAACCCTTTCAGGCAGTGCATTTCAGATCCAAACCACTCACTGCGTAAAAAAAGTTTTTTCTTATGTCGCCAAATACCTTAAATCTGTGTCCTCTGGTTCTCGACCAGTCTACCAATGGGAACAGTTTCTCTCAAATCTACTCCGTCTAGACCCGTCATGATTTTGAACACTATCAAATCTCCTCCGTGTGTTCTCTGCTCTAAGGAGAACAAACCCAGCTTCTCCAGTCTATCCATGTAACTGAAGTCCCTCATTCCTGGAATTATTCTCGTAAATCTTTACTGCACCCTCTCCAAGGCCTTCACATCGTTCCTAAAATGCTGTGCCCAGAATTGGACACAATACTGCAGTGTTTAATACAGGTTCATCATAATATCTGTGCTTTTGTACTCTTTACCTCTCTATTCATGAAACACAGGATCCCGTAAGCTTTTTTAAACAGCTTTCTCAACCTGCCCTGCCACATTCAACGATTTGTGCACGTATACCCCTCGGTGTTTCTGTTCATGCACCCACTTTTGGACTGTACTCTTTAGTTTATATTTCCTCATTCTTTCAACCAAAATGTATCACTTCACACTTTTCTGCATTAACTTTCATCTGCCACATGTCCGCCCATTCCACCAGCCTGTCTATGTCCTTTTGAAGTCTATCAGTATCCTCCTCACTGTTCACTATACTTCCAAGATTTGTGTCATCTGCAAATTTTTAAATTATGCCCTGTATATCCATATCCAAGTCATTCATATACATCAAGAAAAGCAGTGGTCTTAGAACTGACCCCTGGGGAACACGACTGTATACCTTCCTCCAGTCCGAAAAACAACCGTTCACCATTACTCTCTGTTTCCTGTCACTTAGCCAATTTTGTATCCATGCTGCCACTGTCCCTTTTATTCATTGGGCTTCAAATTTGCTGGCAAGCCTATTATGTAGCACTTCATCGATCACCTTTTGGAAATCCATGTACATCACGTGAACCGCATTCACTCATCAACCCTTTTGTTACCTCATCAAATAACTCAATCAAGTTGGTTAAACACAATTTTTCTTTGACAAATCCGTGCTGGCTTTCCTTAATTGTCCAAGTAACTGTGAATTTTGTCTCTGATTATAGTTTCTAAAAGCTTCCCCATTACCAAGGTTAAACTGACTGGCCTGTACATAACATAAGAAATAGGAGCAGGAATAGGCCATTTAATGCGATCATGGCTGATCCTATCTTGGGGCCCAGTTTCCACATGATTTGCGCCTGATTTTTAGGAGCAACTGGTGGAGAACGGACTATCTTAGAATTCGCAATTCTCCACATTTTTTTTTCTGCAGTTCTAGTCAGGTAGAACAGTTCTACTTTGGAACAGAATTTTTTCTTCAAAAGGGGGTGTGTCCAGCCACTGACGCCTGATTTGAAAGTTTCCACAGTGAAAATGTACTTCAAACTAAAGTAGAATGGAGCAAGTGAAGATTTTTGTAGAACTGAAAAAACCTGTTCGACACATTAAAAAATCAGGCGCAGGTTACAAATCAGGCGTCCAGAACGAGGTGGGGGGGGGAGGGGGAGGAAGGGAACTCATTAAGTTCTACAATCAATCCTTATTTATACTTATACAAATAAATCCAACCTGAACAAACATTTATAAGCAAAGAAAAGATTAAATAAACCATCTTCCTACCTGTGTGAAAGTGCTTCAGCCAGGAAGAATGGTGCAGCAAGCCTCACAAAACGAGGGAGCCGACCGAACGCGGGTGGGGGGGGGGGGGGGGAGGAGGGAGCCGACCGAACGCGGGCTTGGGGGGGGGGGAGCCGGCCCAATGCGGGGGGGGGGGGGGGGGGGGGGGGGGGGGGAAATGGAGCCGTTCCAGGCGGCTGGCGGGAAAGAGAGAAGGCTGCAGGAAGCCTCAGAAATTGAGGAGCCATTTCCCGAAGGCAAAAGGGGGAGGTCGTCGGGAAACGGCTGCCTCAACTTTCTGAGGTTTCCTGCAGCCTCTGTGCTGATGGCAATGTACTTTTATTAAAAAATGTTCAAAAACTAAACAGCTACAAAGAACTACAAAAATGGCCGAGTGCCAATGTTTTTTTCACACTGAGCATGCGCGAACGCTCCAATGCGCACGTGCAGCGTTGCCGGCAGGAAAAAAACTAATTTAAATAGTACCCGCCCCCTTCCACTTACAAAATCGGCTCGAGTGTAGGCTCCGCCCCCCTGGGCGCCACGCCAAGCAGACAAGGAGCTGCAAAGCGCTCCAGAATCGCTCTTTTTTTCCGGCGCCATTTTAGACGCGAAAAACGGTCGCCCAGCTCGGAGGGGCGCCCGTTTTTTATCATGTGGAAACTTGGGCCCATGGACTCAGGTCCACTTCCCTGCCCGCTCCCCATAACCCCTTATTCCAATATCGGTTAAGAAACTACCCACCTCTGTCTTAAATTTATTCAATGTCCCAGCTTTCTGAGGCAGCGAATTCCACAGATTTACAACCCTCAAGAAATTCCTCCTCATTTCACTTTAAAATGGGCGGCCCCTTTTTCTAAGATTATGACCTCTAGTTTTAGTCTCCCCTATCAGTGGAAACATCCTCTCTGCAGCTACTTTGTCAAGCCCCCTCATATACGTTTCGATAAGATCACCTCTCATTCTTCTGAATTCCAATGCGTAGAGGCCCAACCTACTCAACCTTTCCTCATAAGTCAACCACCTCATCTCTGGAATCAACCTTCAAAGTATATCCTTTCATAAATATGGAAAGCAAAACTGCATGCAGTATTCCAGGTGTGGCCTCACCAATACCCTGTATAACTAGCAAGACTTCCCTGCTTTTATACTCCATCCCCTTTACAATAAAGGCCAAGATTCCATTGGCCTTCCTGATCTCTTGCTATTCCTGCAAACTAAACTTTTGTGTTTCATGCACAAGTACCCCCAGGTCCCACTGTACTGCAGCAGTTCGCAATTCTTCGCCATTTAAATAATAATTTGCTCTTTGATTTTTTTCTGCTAAAGTGCATAACTTCACACTTTCCAACATTATATTCCATCTGCCAAATTTTTGCCCACTCACCCAGACTATGTCCTTTTGCAGGTTTTTTGTATCCTCCTCACACATTCCTTTTCCTCCCATCTTTGTAGCGTCAGCAAACTTGGCTACGTTACACTCGATCCCTTCATCCAAGTCATTAATATAGATTGCTAATAGTTGAGGTCCCAGCACTGGTCCCTGCGGCACCCCACTAGTTACTGATTGCCAACCAGAGAATAAACCATTTATCCCGACTCTCTGTTTTCTGTTAGTTTGCCAACCCTCTATCCATGCTAATATATTACCCCCAACCCAGTGAACTTTTATCTTGTGCAGTAACCTTTTGGGCCCAAGTTTCCACACGAAAAAAAACGGGCGCTCCTCCGAGCTGGGCGCCCGTTTTTCGCGCCTAAAAAAAACCTCGCTATTGTGGAGCGCCCTGCAGCTCCTTGTCTGCCTGGCGCGGCACCCAGGGGGGCAGAGCCTACACTCGCGCCGATTTTGTAAGTGGGAGGGGGCGGGTACTATTTAAATTAGTGTTTTTCCTGCCGGCAATGCTGCGCGTGCGCGTTGGAGCGTTCGCGCACGCGCAGTGTGAAGGAAACATTGGCACTCGGCCATTTTTGTAGTTCTTTGTAGCTGTTTAATTTTTGAACATTTTTTAATAAAAGCACATTGCCATCAACACATCAGCACTTGCAGCCTTCTCACTGTCTCCTCGCCACCCCCCCCCCTCCCCTCCAGGAACGAACGGCTGCTTCCTTCCCCCGCCCCCCCCGCTCAGCGGCAACGAACGGCTGCAGAATTCTCCCTGGCTGAAGCACTTTCACACAGGTAGGAAGATGGTTTATTTAATCTTTTCTTTGCTTATAAATGTTTATTCAGGTTGGATTTATTTGTAGAAATATAAATAAGGATTTATTGTAGAATTTAATGAGTTCCCTTCCCCCCCCCCCCACCTCGTTCTGGACGCCTAATTTGTAACCTGCGCCTGATTTTTTAATGTGCAGAACAGGTTTTTTCAGTTCTACAAAAATCTTCACTTGCTCCATTCTAACTTAGTTTGGAGTACATTTTCACTGTGGAAACTTTCAAATCAGGCGTCAGTGGCCGGACACGCCCCCTTTTGAAGAAAAAATTCTGTTCCAAAGTAGAACTGTTCTACCTGACTAGAACTGCAGAAAAAAAAATGTGGAGAATTGCGATTTCTAAGATAGTCCGTTCTCCACCAGTTGCTCCTAAAAATCAGGCGCAAATCATGTGGAAACTTGGGCCCATAATGTGACATCTTGTCAAATGCCTTCTGGAAGTCCAAATACACCACATCCACTGGTTCCCCTTTATCCACTCTGTTTGTTACATCCTCAAAGAATTCCAGCAAATTTGTCAAACATGACATCCCCTTCATAAATCCATACTGACTCTGCCTCACCGAATTATGCTTTTCCCAATGTCCTGCTACTGCTTCTTTAATAATGGACTCCAACATTTTCCCAACCACAGATGTTAGGCTAACTGGCCGATAGTTTCCTGCTTTTTGTCTGTCTCCTTTTTTACATAGTGGCATTACATTTGCAGTTTTCCAATCTGCTGGGACCTCCCCAGAATCCAGGGAATTTTGGTAAATTACAATCAATGCATTCACTCTCCCCTGCTTCTGCAGTTGCTGGGTTTATCCTTACACCCTTTTTTGAACAAAGGTGCAACATTTTCAATTCTCCAGGTCTCTGGCACCACACCTGTTTTTGAAGGAGGATTGGAAGATTATGGCCAGTACCTCTGCAATTGCTTCCTTCACTTCCCTCAGTTTCCTAGGATGCATCCCATCTGGTCCCAGTGACTTATCTAATTTAAGTACAGCCAGCCTTTCTAGTACCTCATCTTTATCAATTTTTATCCCATCCAGTTTCTCCTCTAGCTCCTCCTTCACTATTTCTATGGCAGCATCTTCCTTGGTGAAGACAGATGGAAAGTATCATTTAGTACCTCAGCCATAACCGCTGCCTCTATGCATAGGTCTCCTAATCAGCCTCACCCCTCCTCTTACTACACATTTACTATTTATATACCTGTAGAAGACTTTTGGATTACCTTTTATGTTAGCTGCCATTCTATTCTCACGCCCTCTCTTTGCGCTTGTTTTCTTCACTTCTCCTCTGAACTTTCTATACTTAGCCTGATTCTCAGATGTATTCTCGACTTGACATCTCTCATACATGCTCTTTTTCTGCTTCTTCTTACTTTCTATCTCTTTCGGCATCCAGGGAGCTCTGACTTTAGTTGCCCTAACTTTTCCCTTAGTGGGACTGTACCTCGACTGTACCAAAACTATTTCCTCTTTAAAGGCAGCTCATTGTTCTTGGACAGTTTTGCCTGCCAATCTTTGATTCCAATTTACCCGGGCCAGATTCGTTCACATCCCACTGAAATTAAGTAATTTTACTCTAGCTTGTTCCCTGACTTTTTTTTTAAAGAAAGAAAAGACTTATATTTATATAAAGCCTTTCATGACTACCAGACATCTCAAAGCACTTTATAGCCAATGAAGTACTTTTGGAGTATAGTTACTGTTGTAATAGAAACATAGAAAGTAGGTGCAGGAGTAGGCCATTCGGCCCTTCGAGCCTGTACCGCCATTCAATAAGATCATGACTGATCATTCCCTCAGTACCCCTTTCCTGCTTTCTCTCCATACCCCTTGATCCCTTTAGCCGTAAGGGCCATATCTAACTCCCTCTTGAATATATCCAATGAACTGACATCAACAACTCTCTGCGGCAGGGAATTCCATAGGTTAACAACTCTGAGTGAAGAAGTTTCTCCTCATCTCAGTGCTAAATGGCCTAGCCCTTAGCCAAAGACTATGTCCCCTGGTTCTGGACTTCCCCAACATCGGGAACATTCTTCCCGCATCTAACCTGTACAGTCCCGTCAGAATTTGATACGTTTCTATGAGATCCCCTCTCATCCTTCTAAACTCCAGTGAATAAAGGCACAGTTGATCCAGTCTCTCCTCATATGACAGCCCAGCCATCCCTGGAATCAGTCTGGTGAGCCTTCGCTGCACTCCCTCAATAGCAAGGACATCCTTCCTCAGATTAGGAGACCAAAACTGAACACAATATTCCAGGTGAGGCCTCACTAAGGTCCTGTACAACTGCAGTAAGACCTCCCTGCTCCTATACTCAAATCCCCTAGCTATGAAGGCCAACATACCATTTGCTTTCTTCACCGCCTGCTGTACCTGTATGCCAACTTTCAATGGCTGATGAACCATGACACCCAGGTCTCGTTGCAACTCCCCTTTTCCTAATCTGCCACCATTTAGATAATATTCTGCCTTTGTGTTTTTGCCCCCAAAATGGATAACCTCACATTTATCCACATTATACTGCATCTGCCATGCATTTGCCCACTCACCTAACCTGTCCAAGTCACCCTGCAGCCTCTTAGCGCCCTCCTCACAACTCTCACCACCACCACCTAGTTTAGTGTCAACCACAAACTTGGAGATATTACACTCAATTCCTTCATCTAAATCGTTAATGTAGATTGTAAAGAGCTGAGGTCCCAGCACTGAGCCCTGCGGCACTCCACTAGTCACTGCCTGCCATTCTGAAAAGGACCCGTTTATCCCGACTCTCTGCTTTCCTGTCTGCCAACCAGTTCTCTATCCACGTCAGTACATTACCCCAAATACCATGCGCTTTGATTTTGCACACCAATCTCTTGTGCGGGACCTTGTCAAAAACCTTTTGAAAGTCCAAATACACCACATCCACTGGTTCTCCCTTGTCCACTCTGCTAGTTACATCCTCAAAAAATTCCAGAAGATTCATCAAGCATGATTTCCCTGTCATAAATCCATGCCGACTTGGTCCAATCCTGTCACTGCTTTCCAAATACGCTGCTATTTCATCCTTAATGATTGACTCCAACATTTTCCCCACTACTGATATCAGGCTAACCGGTCTATAATTACCCGTTTTCTCTCTCCCTCCTTTTTAAAAAAAATGTTGTTCCATTAGCTACCCTCCAGTCCATAGGAACTGATCCAGAGTCAATAGACTGTTGGAAAATGATCACCAATGCATCCACTATTTCTAGGGCTACTTCCTTGAGTACTCTGCGATGCAGACCATCAGGCCCCGGGGAATTATCGGCCTTTAATCCCATCAATTTCCCCAACACAATTTCCCGCCTGATAAGGATATCCTTCAGTTCCTCCTTCTCACTAGACCTACTATCCCCTAAGTACATTCGGAAGGTTATTTGTGTCTTCCATTGTGAAGACAGAACCATAGCATTTGTTTAATTGGTCTGCCATTTCTTTGTTCCCCATTATAAATTCACCTGAATCCAACTGCAAGGGACCTACGGTTGTCTTCACTAATCTTTTTCGCTTCACATATTTATAGAAGCTTTTGCAGTCAGTTTTTATGATCCCTGCAAGCATCCTTTCGTACTCTATTTCCCCCTCTTAATTAAACCCTTAGTCTTCCTCTGTTGAATTCTAAATTTCTCCCAGTCCTCAGGTTTGTTGCTTTTTCTAGCCAAATTATATGCCTCTTCCTTGGCTTTAACACTATCCTTAATTTTCCTTGTTAGCCATGGTTGAGCCATCTTCTCAGTTTTATTTTTACTCCAGACAGGGATGTACAATATCTGAAGTTCATCCATGTGATCTTTAAATATTTGCCATTGCTTATCCATCATCAACCCTTTAAGTATCCTTTGCCAGTCTATTCTAGCCAATTCACGCCTTATACCGTCGAATTTACCTTTCCTTAAGTTCAGGACCCTAGTTTCCGAATTAACTGTGTCATTCTCCATCTTAATAAAGAATTCTACCATATTATGGTCACTCTTCCCCAAGGGGCCTCGCACAACAAGATTGCTAATTAGTCCCTTCTCATTACACATTACCCAGTCTAGGATGACCAGCTCTCTAGTTGGTTCCTCGACATATTGGTCTAAAAAAACCATCCCTAATACACTCCAGGAAATCCTCCTCCACCACATTGCTACCAGTTTGGTTAGCCCAATCAATATGTAGATTAAAGTCGCCCATAATAACTGCTGTACCTTTAGTGCACACATCCCTTATTTCTTGTTTGATGCGACCCCCAACCTCACTACTACTGTTTGGTGGTCTGTACACAACTCCCACTAGCGTTTTCTGCCCTTTGGAATTCCGCAGCTCCACCCATACCGATTCTACAGCATCCAGGCTAATGTCCTTCCTTACTATTGCATTAATTTCCTCTTTAACCAGCAATGCCACCCTGCCTCCTTTTATTTTCTGTCTATCCTTGGAGCCATGTCTCCGTGATGCCAATTACATCATACCCGTTAACTACTATCTGCGCAGTTAATTCGTCCACCTTATTCCGAATACTCCTCGCATTGAGGAACAGAGCCTTCAGGCTTGTCTTTTTAACACACTTTGCCCCTTTAGAATTTTGCTGTAATGTGGCCCTTTTTGTTTTTTGCCTTCAGTTTCTCTGCCCTCCACTTTTACTATTCTCCTTTCTATCTTTTGCTTCTGACTCCATTTTATTTCCTTCTGTCTCCCTGCATAGGTTTCCATCCCCCTGCTACATTAGTTTAACTCCTCCCCAACAGCACTAGCAAACCCTAGGACATTGGTTCCGGTCCTGCCCAGGTGCAGACCGTCCGCTTCGTACTGGTCCCACCTGCCTCAGAACCGGTTCCAATGTCCCAGGAATTTGAATCCCTCCCTTCTGCACCACTGCTGAAGCCACATATTCATCTGAGCTATCCTGCGATTCCTACTCTGACTAGCACGTGGCACTGGTTGTAATCCTGAGATTACTACTTTTGAGGTCCTACTTTTTAATTTAACTCCTAGCTCCTTAAATTCGTCTCATAGGACCTCATCCCGTTTTTTACCTATGTCGTTGGTACCTATATGCACCACGACAACTGGCTGTTCACCCTCCCTTTTCAGAATGTCCTGCACCCGCTCCGCGACATCCTTGACCCTTGCACCAGGGAGGCAACATACCATCCTGGAGTCTCGGTTGCGGCCGCAGAAACGCCTATCTATTCCTCTTACAATTGAATCCCCTATCACTATGGTTCTCCCATTCTTTTTCCTGCCCTCCTGTGCAGCAGAGCCAGCCACAGTGCCATGAACTTGGCTGCTGCTGCCCTCCCCTGATGAGTCATCCCCCTCAACAGTACCCAAAGCGGTGTATCTGTTTTGCAGGGGGATGACCGCAGGGGATCCCTGCACTACCTTCCTTGCATTACTCTTCCTGTTGGTCTTCCATTCCCTATTGGCTATGTACCCTTTCCCTGCGGTAAGACTAACTCGCTAAACTTGCTATTCACGTCATTCTCAGCATCGTGCATGCTCCAGACTGAATCCACCCGCTGCTCCAGTTCCGCAACGCGGTCCATCAGGAGCTGGAGGCGGATGCACTTCCCGCACACGTAGTCGTCAGGGACAACGGAGGAGTCCCTGACTTCCCACATAGTACATGAGGAGCATAACACGTGTCTGAGCTGTCCTGCCATGACTTAATCCTTAGATTAACTTAAATTGGCAACAACAATGCTAAATGTTACTTACTGATAGAGAAAAGAAAAGGAAAAGCTACTTGTGGGAAACGTGGCAGGCAATTTGCGCACAACAATCTCCCACAAACAGCAATGTGATAATGACCAGATAAACTGTTTTATGATGCTGACTGAGGGATAAATATTGGCCAGGACACCGGGGATACCTCCCCTGCTCTTCTTCGAAATAGTGCCATGGGATCGTTTATGTCCACCTGAGAACACAGGTGGGGCCTTGGTTTTTCTAAATCTTATGATTCTATGATCACTATTCCCTAAATGTTCACCTACTGACACTTACTCCACTTGACCGAGTTCATTCCCCAGGACCAGATCCAGTAATGCCTCTTTCCTCGTTGGGCTAGAAACAGACTGTTCAAGAAAGTTCTCCTGAACACACTTCAGAAATTCTTCCCCCTCTCTGCCCTTTACACTATTACTATCCCAGCTGATATTAGGGTAGTTGAAGTCCCCCATTATCACTACTCTTATAGTTCTTGCATCGCTCTGTAATTGCTCTACAAATTTGCTCCTCCATTTTTTTCCCACTAGTTGGTGGCCTATAGAATACACCAAGCAGTGCAATGGCACCTCTATTATTTATTAACTCTAGCTGTATTGATTCTGTCCTTGACCCCTCCAGTACATCCTCTCTCTCCAGCACTGTAACATCTCATTAACCAATACCGCTACACCACCTCCCATCTTTCCTGAACACCCTGCCCTTTTTTGAGTCAGGTCTCCATCATTGCACGACATCATATTCCCATGTGGCTATTTGCGTCTGCAGCTCACCAACCTTGTTTACTCTGCTTCGTGCGTTCACATACATACACTGTAAACCAACCTTAGGCCATCCTGTGTTTTCTTAGTCTGACCCCACCTTGCCTTATTATTTCTTACTTAAGTGCTATCCGTCGCTTCCAATCTTTTGTGCCCCTTGTTTCTCCTTTCTAATGCGACATCCTGGTGCCCATCCCCCTGCCAACTTAGTTTAAATCCTCGCTCACAGCACTAGCAAACAAGGATATTGGTATACTATGTTGAGGTACAACCATTCGGCCTGTACAAGTCCAACATCCCTAAGAACCGGCCCCAATGCCCCAGGAATCTGAAGCCCTCCCTCCTGCACAATCTCTCCAGCCACGCATTCATCTGCTCTATCCTCCCATTTCTATATACACTCGTGCGTGACACCGGGAGTAATCCCGAGATTACTACCTTTGAGGTCCTGCTTCTTAATCTCTTTCCTAGCTCCCTAAAATCTGCATGCAGGACCTCATCCCTCTTTCTACCTATGTTGTTGGTACCAAGATGGATCTCGACTTCTGGCTGTTCACCCTCCTCCCTCAAAATGTTCTGCAGCCGCTCAGTGACATCCGCACCCTGGCACCAGGAAGGCAACATACCATCCTGGAATCACGTCGGCAGTCGATGAAATGCCTGTCTGCTCCCCTAAATATCAAATCCCCTACCACTATTGCTTTTACTATCTTCCTCCTCCCCCACTGTACAGCTGAGCCTCACGTGGTGCCATGGACTTGAACATAAGAAATAGGAGCAGGAATAGGCCATACGGCCCCTCGAGCCTGCTCCGCCATTCAATAAGATCATGGCTGATCTGATCATGGACTCAACTCCACTTCCCCACCCGCTCCCCATAACCTCGTTTATTTAAGGAACTGTCCATCTTTCTCTTAAATTCATTCAATGTTCCACAGCTCTCTGAGGCAGCGAATTCCACAGATTTACAACCCTCAGAGAAGAAATTTCTCATCTCTGTTTTAAATGGGCGGCCCTTATTCTAAGATCATGCCGGCTAGTTCTAGTCTCCCCCATCAGTGGAAACATCCTCTCTGCTTCCACCTTGTCAAGCCCCCTCTTATACGTTTCGCTAAGATCACCTCTCATTCTTCTGAATTCCAATGAGTAGAGGCCCAACCTACTCAACCTTTCCTCATCAGTCAACCACCTCATCTCTGGAATCAACCGAGTGAACCTTCTCTGAACTGCCTCCAAAGCAAGTATATCCTTTTGCAAAAATGGAAACCAAAACTGCACACTGTATTCCAGGTGTGGTCTCACCAATACCCTGTATAGCTGTAGCAAGACTGCCCTGCTTTTATACTCCATCCCCTTTGCAATAAAGGCCAAGATTCCATTGGCCTTCCTGATAACTTGCTGTACCTGCATACTATCCTTGTGTTTCATGCGTAAGTACTGCAGCACTTTGCAATCTTTCTCCATTTAAATAATAACTTGCTCTTTGATTATTTTTCTGCCAAAGTGCATGATCTCACACTTTCCAACATTATACTCCATCTGCCAAATTTTTGCCCACTCACTTAGCTTGTCGACATCCTTTTGCAGATTTTGTGTGACCTCCTCACACATTGCTTTTCCTCCCACCTTTGTATCGTCAGCAAACTTGGCTACGTTACACTCAGTCCCATCTTCCAAGTCGTTAATATAGATTGTAAATAGTTGGGGTCCCAGCACTGATCCCTGCGGCACCCCACGAATGAACCATTTATCCCGACTCTCTGTTCTCTGTTAGTTAGCCAATCCTTTTTCCATGCTAATATATTACCCCCTACCCAGTGAACTTTTATCTTGTGGAGTAACCTTTTATGTGGCACCTTGTCAAATGCCTTCTGGAAGTCCAAATACACCACATCCACTGGTTCCCCTTTATCCACCCTGTTCGTTACATCCTCAAAGAATTCCAGCAAATTTGTCAAACATGACATCCCCTTCATAAATCCACGCTGCCTCTGCCTGACCGAATTTTGCTTATCCAAATGTCCTGCTACTGCTTCTTTAATAATGGACTCCAACATTTTCCCAACCACAGCTATTAGGTTAACTGGCCTATAGTTACCTGCTTTTTGTCTGCCTCCTTTTTTAAATAGGGGCGTTACATTTGCAGTTTTCCAATCTGCTGGGACCTCCCCAGAATCCAGGGAATTTTGGTAAATTACAACCAATACATCCACAATCCCTGCCGCTACTTCTCTTAAGACCCTTGGATGCAAGCCATCAGGTCCAGGGGATTTATCTACCTTTATCCCATTATCTTACTGAATACCAGCTCTTTAGTGATTGTGATTGTGTTAAGTTTCTCCCTCCCCCCGCCCCCCCCATAGCCCCTTGACTATCCACTGTTGGAATATTGTTAGTGTCCTAAACCGTAAAGACTGATACAAAATATTTGTTCAGAGTTTCTGCCTTTTCCATGTTCCCTATTACTAATTCTCCTGTCTCGTCCTATAAGGGGCCAACATTTACTTTAGCCACTCTTTTCCTTTTTATATACCTTTAGAAACTCTTGCTATCAGTTTTTATATTTCATGCTAGTTTACTTTCATAGTCTATCTTCTCTTTCTTAAGCCTTGGCTCTGGCTATAATCTCCACTTGTACTCGGAACAGAATACTGGTTGGAGAGCAAGATGCACTCAGGGACCCTCTTCGAGCTTCCGAAACCGGAGCTCGAGTTCCTCCAGCTGACAACACCTCCTACACACGCGGTTATCCAGGACACGGGAAGCATTCCCTCTCTGCCTGTGCACTCCTTAGCTGCGGGGTGATCACCTCCTGAAACGTGCTATCCACATAGCTCTCAGCCTCACTGCTGCTCCAGCTCCGAAACCTAGAGCTCGGGTTCCTCCAGTTGACAACACCTCCTACACACATGGTTCGTGGTTGTCCAGGACACAGGAAGCATCCTGGAGTTCCCATATGGCACAGGATCTGCATTCTGTTGGATTGAGCTGCTCTGCCATGCCTTTATTTATTCAACTATTAACTTCACTTTACAGAAACTTAAGACGAAGATGTATCTAATTCATAAAGCACATCTTCACCTCCTCACTCCTTGCTTTCCAAATGTACTTTTCCTTCCTTTAACATTTGTTCACTCTATCACCACTCTGATCCTCCCCGGAATTCTTATGTAACACCTTCCTATTTGTTCCTACCTACCCAATAATTTTTTTTGAAAGACAGAGATTCACATGTATTCCTTACAATGTATAACACTGGATTTACTGTTAAATAAATGCTTATAACACAAACTGGGTAAATGTTTCCATTCTGTTCACAAGCATAATCCTGACCTCTGCGTAGATTGCTACTTCAGCTTCCTTTACTTTCCAATTTAATTCAACCTCGGGCCTCCTACACTGTTCAAACCAAACTCAGCTCAGATTTTCAGGAACACTCCTGGACACACCAAAAATCACCTTCAAACTTCATAAGAACATAAGAATTAGGAACAGGAGTAGGCCATCTCGCCCCTCGAGCCTGCTCCGCCATTCAACAAGATCATGGCTGATCTGGCCGTGGACTCAGCTCCACTTACCCGCCCGCTCCCCATAACCCTTAA
Source organism: Pristiophorus japonicus (assembly GCF_044704955.1). NCBI lineage: Eukaryota > Metazoa > Chordata > Chondrichthyes > Pristiophoridae > Pristiophorus > Pristiophorus japonicus. The sequence continues at coordinate 47,189,523 of NC_091989.1, forward strand.
TTCCCTTATTGGTTAAAAATCTATCTATCTGTGATTTGAATACATTCAATGAGCTAGCCTCAACTGCTTCCTTGGGCAGAGAATTCCAGAGATTCACAACCCTCTGGGAGAAGAAACTCCTTCTCAACTCGGTTTTAAATTGGCTCCCCCGTATTTTGAGGCTGTGCCCCCTAGTTCTAGTCTCCCCGACCAGTGGAAACAACCTCTCTGCCTCTATCTTGTCTATCCCTTTCATTATTTTAAATGTTTCTATAAGATCATCCCTCATCCTTCTGAACTCCAACGAGTAAAGACCCAGTCTACTCAATCTATCATCATAAGGTAACCCCCTCATCTCCGGAATCAGCCTAGTGAATCGTCTCTGTACCCCCTCCAAAGCTAGTATATCCTTCCTTAAGTAAGGTGACCAAAACTGCACGCAGTACTCCAGGTGCGGCCTCACCAATACCCTGTACAGTTGCAGCAGGACCTCCCTGCTTTTGTACTCCATCCATCTCGCAATGAAGGCCAACATTCCATTCGCCTTCCTGATTACCTGCTGCACCTGCAAACGAACTTTTTGGGATTCATGCACAAGGACCCCCAAGTCCCTCTGCACCGCAGCATGTTGTAATTTCTCCCCATTCAAATAATATTCCCTTTTACTGTTTTTTTTACCCAAAGTGGATGACCTCACACTTTCCGACATTGTATTCCATCTGCCAAACATTAGCCCATTCGCTTAACCTATCCAAATCTCTTTGCAGCCTCTCTGTGTCCTCTACACAACCCACTTTCCCACTAATCTTTGTGTCATCTGCAAATTTTGTTACACTACACTCTGTCCCCTCTTCCAGGTCATCCATGTATATTGTAAACAGTTGTGGTCCCAGCACCGATCCCTGTGGCACACCACTAACCACTGATTTCCAACCCGAAAAGGACCCATTTATCCCGACTCTGCTTTCTGTTAGCCAGCCAATTCTCTATCCATGCTAATACATTTCCTCTGACTCCGCGTACCTTTATCTTCTGCAGTAACCTTTTGTGTGGCACCTTATCGAATGCCTTTTGGAAATCTAATTACACCACATCCATCGGTACACCTCTATCCACCATGCTCGTTATATCCTCAAAGAGTTCCAGTAAATTAGTTAAACATGATTTGCCCTTCATGAATCCATGCTGCGTCTGCTTGATTGCATTTCTTCCTTAATGATAGTTTCAAGCATTTTCCCCACTACAGATGTTAAATTAACCAGCCTATAGTTACCTGCCTTTTGTCTGCCCCCTTTTTTAAACAGAGGCGTTACATTAGCTGCTTTCCAATCCGCTGGTACCTCCCCAGAGTCCAGAGAATTTTGGTAGATTATAACGAATGCATCTGCTATAACTTCCGCCATGTCTTTCAATACCCTGGGATTCATTTCATCAGGACCAGGGGACTTGTCTACCTTGAGTCCCATTAGCCTGTCCAGCACTACCCCCCTAGTGATAGTGATTGTCTCAATCCAGGTCCTCCCTTCCCACATTCCTGTGACCAGCAATTTTTGGCATGGTTTTTATGTCTTCCACTGTGAAGACCGAAGCAAAATAATTGTTTAAGGTCTCAGCCATTTCCACATTTCCCATTATTAAATCCCCCTTCTCATCTTCTAAGGGACCAACATTTACTTTAGTCACTCTTTACCATTTTATATATCTGTAAAAGCTTTTACTATCTGTTTTTATGTTTTGCGCAAGTTTACCTTCGTAATCTAGCTTTCCTTTCTTTATTGCTTTCTTAGTCATTCTTAGCTGTTGTTTAAAATTTTCCCAATCTTCTAGTTTCCCACTTATACGCATCTTTAGTTTCCGATCTTTAGTTTCTCCCGTTCACATTTAGCTTCATCCAATTTGGATTTGATTTAGTCACCTTCTGTGTTGTTTGTACCTATTCACAGCCTGACTGAGGGGCTCTTTGTATTTCATTTAGCACTTGTTATCTCTTCCAGTTTTTCCTCTGAAATCCAGTCCAGATTGTAAAAACCTATTAGCATTTCCCTTCATCTAATGGCACTTCCCATAAGTAAATATTGTAGTACTCATGAGACACCAATATATACCTGAAACAATATTGCGATAATGCTGCCATTAACAAGGCCCACCTAAATTGCGTAGCGTATCAGCACACTTTAAAGAGGTATTTGAGCTGTAATTTAATTTTCTTTTGGGAGGACACAAGGTAGGGCTTCACGTGATAGAGGAAAAAAGGGAAAGTGTTCTCATGGTGATTATGTTGAGTAGATTAGCTTTGAATTGAGTCCCCGTGTACAGTATTTAAGTTGGACATTTTTGGTCATTTAATTCGGTAAATGTTCTTGTCTTTAGTTAAATTCAGAAACACATTTTAAACATACTTCTGCCCTTCTGGTGAATTAAACCATTTCTCTGACATAAATATCAGGAAAATGAGAACCAACAGAAACTAGGTTTCAACTTATCACTACTTGCAGTTTCCTACACAGCTGGGTGATAAAGAGTCACAAGGAGGATAATAAGATGTTCACAAATAAGTATTGAAGAAAAGGCTGCACATATCAATTCTCATCACATCTTCAGGTCATCTCAAAGTGCTTCACAATCAATGAATTACTTCTGAATCATTGAATTACTGCTGAAGTGCAGTCACTATGGTTATGCAAGAAAACCTCTAGCAGCTAATTGCACACAGCAACAACTCGCAAACAGAAAGCAAGATCAACGGTTTGTTAAAAAATCTAGGGCAAAAAACATCACTGCACAAACTTTATTTCTTACTTTAGGTGAACATCAAATCCACTGAGTAAGACTCAATCAAATGTAATATTAAGGCACTAGCATGATGATAGCATGTTGTCAGTAGCAGGAGTGCAATACTCCCACAGTAACAACACACAATAATGTAAACTAAAAGAACTCTCTCTCTTCGTGGTGCTTGGATTCAATTTTCTGTGGGACCAGAGTGGCAGTCAGAAGCACAAAATAAAAACACTGGGTGACTTCATTAGCCCATCAACTGGTCCAATGGCATGCTGGTTTCTGTACATTGTCCATGCCTCTGATCCATACAGGAGGGCGGGTATTACTACAGCCCTGAAGACCATGAGCTTGGCGACAGATTTGAGGGCCTGGTCTTCGAACACTCTTTTCCTCAGGCGACCAAAGGCTGCACTGGCGCACTGGAGGCGATGTTGAATCTCCGCATCAATGTCTACCTTTGTTGATAAAAGGCTCCCAAGGTATAAATCAGAGGCATGGACGATGTATAGAAGGCACCTCAAGTCGCTGGAGGTATATCACCAACGATGTCTGCGCGAGATCCTGCAAATCCACTGGGAAGACAGGCGCACCAACATCAGTGTCCTCGCCCAGGCCAACATCCCCAGCATTGAAGCACTGACCACATTCAATCAGCTTCGCTGGGCAGGCCACATAGTTCGCATGCCAGACAAGAGACTCCATAAGCAATTGCTCTATGCGGAGCTCCTTCTCGGCAAAAGAGCCAAAGGTGGGCAGTGGAAACGTTACAAGGACACCCTCAAAGCCTCCCTGGTAAAATGCAACATCATCACTGACACCTGGGAGTCCCTGGCTGAAGGCCGCCCTCGGTGGAGAAAGTGCATCTGGGAGGGCGCTGAGCTCTACAAATCTCAACGCCGTGAGCGCGAAGAGGTTAGGCGCACGCAGCGGAAGGAGCGTGCGGCAAATCAGTCCCACCCTCCCCTTCCCCCGACGAATGTCTGTCCTACCTGTGACAGGGTCTGTGGCTCTCATATTGGATTGTTCACCTACCAAAGGATTCACTTTAGGAGTGGAATCAAGTCTTCCCCGATTCCGAGGGACTGCCTATGATGATGCTGGTTTAGTAAAAAAGGGAGTGTGAAACTTGGAGCTAACAGATTTCCTCTGCAATGTCCCTTTCCCTGAGCTTTAGCAGTGTAAAAAAAAAGTGTTTTGAATTTGGAAAAGTGGTATATTAAATTCCAAATGCACTTGTGTTTTCAGAAACCTATATTTAGCCAGTGTACAGCATTAGCTTTGTTTTAGAGTTTCTCCACACAATTGCTTGCTTTCAACTTCGTGACAATCTCATTAAAACTGATCACTGGAAGGACTTACAGTTGCAATAGGAATTAGGAACAACTGGAAAATACAGGAGACCATATGGATTGCACATATTCAAGTAATGGTGTTTGTTTTAATTGTGCAATAGATATTTGATATACAGCTCTATGATTGATACACTTGCTTGCTGACAATACAAAGGCTAGGTGGGAAAGTAAGCCGTGAGGAGGACACAAAGAGCTTAACTGGTTAAACTGAGTGGGCAATAACGTGGCAGATGGAGAATAGTGTGGGGAAATGTGAGGTTATTCACTTTGATAGGAAGAATGGAAACACAGAATATTTTTTAAATGGTGAGAAACTATTAAATATTGGTAATCAGAGAGATTTAGGTGTCCATATACAGTAAACACAGAGTTAGCATGCAGGTACAGCAAGCAATTAGGAAGGCAAATGCCATTTTGGTCTTTACTGCAAGGGGGTTGGAGTACAAGAGTAAGGAAATCTTGCTACAATTGTACACGGCTTTGTGAGATCACACTTGGTACTCTGCACAGTTTTGATCTCCTTATCTGAAGGAGGATATACTTGCCTTAGATGCAGTGAACGAAGGTTCACTAGATTGATTCCTGGAATGAAAGGGTTGTCCTATGAGGAGAGCTTGAGTAGATTGGGCCTATACTCTCTGGAGTTTAGAAGAATGAGAGGTGATCTCATTGAAAGATACAAGGTTCTGAGGGGGATTGACAGGGTAGATGCTGAGAGGTTACTTCCCCTGTTAGTCTAGAATGAGGGCACTTTGGGCTAGATTTTCCCCAAGCAGTTTTGTTGGCGCACTGACCTCAAGCACGCCGACTTTGCGCGCTGGAAACGGCGCCGGCAAAAACTCGTCCCTTCCTGGCCACTGCGTACAGTCCCCGGAGTCCTGGCATGGCATTGATGAAGTGGGGGGCGGAGCCAAACGCCCACACCGAAAACACTGTCGGCACCTTCGCGCATGCGCAGTGGTGCCGGCCCCGACGTGTGCGCATGCGCAATAGACAGAGAGAACGAAAACTTGGCACTCTGGCATTTTTAAAGAGCATCACAGCTGTAATTGCTGCCTGTCAGGAGAGCTCGGACTCTAACTAGCTGGTGTGCTGAATGAAAGCTGCAGTATCCTGCCTGAAATTAACTGTTGCATGCCTGGAGAAGTCTTGGGGATCATTGCAAAAGTGCTGTCAAGTGTCTCAGAGGACTGTCTGAAAAGTCACACTTTCACTAAGTGCAGTGGAAAAGTGTGTCAGAGCATTGCAAAAGTCCCGTTAGTGTCTCGGAACAGTTGCAGCAATAATGCAGCAACGTCCACCAAGAACAAAGAATTTCTTGCATGACGAAGTAGAATCACTAGTTACTGTCATTGAGAACAGATGGCAGCACCTGGATACCAGCAGAGGTCACACAAAAGTGACAAAAAGATGAAGAAACGCTGGAACAAAGTTGCAGAAGAATTCTGCGGATTGGTGATCAACAAGAGATCTGGAAGGCATTGTTAAAAAGTGGCAGGACCTTGGTCAAGTAGTTAGTGTAAGTAATATTTCCATTTTATTTAATGGAATAAATGTGACCAGCTGTGCAAGTCCCACCCAGCAGAAAGACACCCTCTCTAAAAAGTTGCATTTTAATCTTTGCAGAAGAAACTGGCCCACAACAAAAGGGAAAGAACAAGAACAGGAGGAGGACCGTAAAATCTGCACCCACTGACACCCTTGGAAGAGAGGATCGCTGCTTTGATGGGTGCCTGGAGAAGAACCATCAGTACCGCACAAGCTGGGCCCGCACGCAAGGGAGTGGGTAATTCATGAAAAGTCATCGTGGCCCTTCAAATCAACCTGCTGCCTGGCTTGCTATGTGTGAGCCTACTCATGCCACCCATTTCACTCTTCTGTTATATGTTGCAGAACTTGAGGACAATCCTCCTGATGATCCAAAGATTCAGATGTGGATGAGCCTGAAGAAACATAGAAAATAGGTGCAGGAGTAAGCCATTTGGCCCTTCAAGCCTGCACCGCCATTCAACAAGATCATGGCTGATCATTCCTTCAGTACCCCTTTCCTGCTTTTTCTCCATACCCCTTGATCCCCTTAGCCATAAGGGCCATATCTAACTCCCTCTTAAATATATCCAACGAACTGGCATCAACAACTCACTGCGGCAGGGAATTCCACAGGTTAACAACTCTCTGAGTGAAGAAGTTTCTCCTCAACTCCATCCTAAACGGCCTACCCCTTATCCTAAGACTATGTCACTGGTTCTGGACTTCCCCAACATCGGGAACATTCTTCCCGCATCCAGTTCCTTCAGAATCTGATACGTTTCTATGAGATCCCCTCTCATCCTTTTAAACTCCAGTGAATAAAGGCACAGTTGATCCAGTCTCTCCTCATGACAGCCCAGCCATCCCTGGAATCAATCTGGTGAACCTTCGCTGCACTCCCTCAATAGCAAGAACGTCCTTCATCAGACTAAGAGACCAAAACTGAACACAATATTTCAGGTGAGGCCTAACCAAGGCCCTGTACAACTGCAGTAAGACCTCCCCGCTCCTATACTCAAATTCCCTAGCTATGAAAGCCAACATACCATTTGCCTTCTTCACCACCTGCTGTACCTTCATGCCAACTTTCAGTGACTGATGAATCATGACATCCAGATCTCATTGCACCCCCCCTTTTCCTAATCTGCCACCATTCAGATAATATTCTGCCTTCGTGTTTTTGCCCCCAAAATGGATAACCTCATATTTATCCACATTATACTGCATCTGCCATACATTTGCCCACTCACCTCACCTATCCAAGTCACCCTGCAGCCTCTTAGCGTCCTCCTCACAGCTCACACTGCCACCCAGTTTAGTGTCATCTGCAAACTTGGAGATATTACACTCAATTCCTTCATCGAAATCGTTAATGTTTATTGTAAAGAGCTGGGGTCCCAGCACTGAGCCCTGCGGCACTCCACTAGTCACTGCCTGCCATTCTGAAAAGGACCCGTTTATCCCGACTCTCTGCTTCCTGTCTGCCAACCAGTTCTCTATCCACGTCAGTACATTACCCCCAATACCATGTGCTTTCATTTTGCATTCCAATCTCTTGTGCGGTATCTTGTCAAAAGCCTTTTGAAAGTCCAAATACACCACATCCACTGGTTCTCCCTTGTCCACTCTGCTAGTTACATCCTCAAAAAATTCCAGAAGATTCGTCAAACATGATTTCCCTTTCATAAATCCATGCTGACTTGGTCCAATCCTGTTACTGTTTTCTAAATGCGCTGCTATTTCATCCTTAAAGATTGATTCCAACATTTTCCCCACTACTGATGTCATGCTAACCGGTCTATAATGACCCGTTTTCTCTCTCCCTCCTTTTTGAAAAAATGGTGTTACATTAGCTACCCTCCAGTCCATAGGAACTGATCCAGAGTCGATAAGACTGTTGAAAAATGATCACCAATACATCCACTATTTCTAGGGCCACTTCTGTAAGTACTCTGACTATCAGGCTCTGGGGATTTATTGGCCTTCAATCCCATCAATTTCCCAAACACAATTTCCCGCCTAATAAGGATATTCTTCAGTTCTTCCTTCTCACTAGACCCACCGTCCCCTAGTACATTCGGAAGGTTATTTGTGTCTTCCTTCGTGAAAACAGAACCGAAGTATTGGTTCAATGGGTCTGCCATTTCTTTGTTCCCCATTATAAATTCACCTGAATCCGAGAGCAAGGGACCTACATTTGTCTTCACGAATCTTTTTCTCTTCACATATTTATAGAAGCTTTTGCAGTCAGTTTTTACGTTCGCTGCAAGCTTCCTCTCATACTCTATTTTCCCCCTCTTAATTAAACCCTTAGTCCTCCTCTGTTGAATTCTAAATTTCTCAGTCCTCAGGTTTGCTGCTTTTTTTAGCCAATTTATATCCCTCTTCCTTGGCTTTATCATTATCCTTAATTTCCCTTGTTAGCCAGGGTTGAGCCACCTTCCCCGTTTTATTTTTACTCCAGACAGGGATGTACAATTGCTGAAGTTCATCCATGTGATCTTTAAATGTTTGCCATTGCTTATCCACTGTCAAACCCTTTAAGTATCCTTTGCCAGTCTATTCTAGCCAATCCACGCCTCATACCGTCGAAGTTACTTTTCCTTAAGTTCAGGACCCTAGTTTCCGAATTAACTTTGTCACTCTCCATCTTTATGAAGAATTCGACCATATTATGGTCACTCTTCCCCAAGGGGCCTCGCACAACAAGATTGCTAATTAGTCCTTTCTCATTGCACATCACCCAGTCTCGGATGGCCAGTTCTCTGGTTGGTTCCTCGACATATTGGTCTAGAAAACCATCCCGAATACACTCCAGGAAATCCTCCTCCACCGCATTGCTACCAGTTAGGTTAGTCCAATCAATAGGTAGCTTTAAGTCGCCCATGATTACTGCTGTACCTTTATTGCACACCTCCCTTATTTCTTGTTTGATGCGGTCCCCAACCTCACTACTACTATTTGGCGGTCTGTACACAACTCCCACTAGCGTTTACTACCCTTTGGTATTCCGTAGCTCCACCCATACCGATTCCACATCATCCAGGCTAATGTCCTTCCTTACAATTGCATTGATTTCCTCTTTAACCAGCACCACCACCCCACCTCCTTTTCCTTTCTGTCTATCCTTCGTAATTGCTGAATATCCTTGCATGTCGAGTTCCCAGCCTTGGTCACCCTGGAGCCATGTCTCCGTGATGCCAATCACATCATATCCGTTAACTGCTATCTGCGCAGTCAATTCATCCACTTTGTTCCGAATACTCCTCGCATTGAGGCACAGAGCCTTCAGGGTTGTTTTTAAACACACTTTGCCTCTTTAGAATTTTGCTGTAATGTGGCCCTTTTTGTTTTTTGCCTTGGGTTTCTCTGCCCTCCACTTTTACTATTCTCCTTTCTAGCTTTTGCTTCTGACTCCATTTTATTTCCCTCCGTCTTCCTGCATAGGTTCTCATCTCCCTGCCATATTAGTTTAACTCCTCCCCAACAGCACTAGCAAACACTCCCCCTAGGACATGGTTAAAGCACATGGGATTGGGGGTAGTGTGCTGACATGGATTGAGAATTGGTTGTCAGACAGGAAGCAAAGAGTAGGAGTAAATGGGTATTTTTCAGAATGGAAGGCAGTGACTAGTGGGGTACCGCAAGGTTCTGTGCTGGGGCCCCAGTTGTTTACACTGTACATTAATGATTTAGACGAGGGGATTAAATGTAGTATCTCCAAATTTGCGAATGACACTAAGTTGGGTGGCAGTGTGAGCTGTGAGGAGGATGCTATGAGGCTGCAGAGTGACTTGGATAGGTTAGGTGAGTGGGCAAATGCATGGCAGATGAAGTATAATGTGGATAAATGTGAGGTTATCCACTTTGGTGGTAAAAACAGAGAGACAGACTATTATTTGAATGGTGACAGATTAGGAAAAGGGGAGGTGCAACGAGACCTGGGTGTCATGGTACATCAGTCATTGAAGGTTGGCATGCAGGTACAGCTGGCGGTTAAGAAAGCAAATGGCATGTTGGCCTTCATAGCGAGGGGATTTGAGTACAAGGGCAGGGAGGTGTTGCTACAGTTGTACAGGGCCTTGGTGAGGCCACACCTGGGGTATTGTGTACAGTTTTGGTCTCCTAACTTGAGAAAGGACATTCTTGCTATTGAGGAAGTGCAGCAAAAGTTCACCAGACTGATTCCCGGGATGGTGTGACTGACCTATCAAGAAAGACTGGATCAACTGGGCTTGTATTCACTGAAGTTCAGAAGAATGAGAGGGGACCTCATGGAAACGTTTAAAATTCTGACGGGTTTAGACAGGTTAGATGCAGGAAGAATGTTCCCAATGTTGGGGAAGTCCAGAACCAGGGGTCACAGTCTAAGGATAAAGGGTAAGCCATTTAGGACCGAGATGAGGAGAAACTTCTTCACCCAGAGAGTGGTGAACCTGTGGAATTCTCTACCACAGAAAGTTGTTGAGGCCAATTCACTAAATATATTCAAAAGGGAGTTAGATGAAGTCCTTACTACTCGGGGGATCAAGGGGTATGGCAAGAAAGCAGGAAGGGGGTACTGAAGTTGCATGTTCAGCCATGAACTCATTGAATGGCGGTGCAGGCTCGAAGGGCCGAATGGCCTACTCCTGCACCTATTTTCTATGTTTCTATGTTTCTATGACATTGGTTCCGGTCCTGCCCAGGTGCAGACCGTCCAGTTTGTACTGGTCCCACCTCCCCCAGAACCGGTTCCAATGCCCCAGGAATTTGAATCCCTCCCTTCTGCACCACTGCTCAAGCCACGTATTCATCTAAGCTATCCTGCGATTCCTACTCTGACTAGCACGTGGCACTGGTAGTAATTCTGAGATTACTACTTTTGAGGTCCTACTTTTTAATTTAACTCCTAGCTCCCTAAATTCGTCTCGTAGGACCTCATCCCGTTTTTTACCTATATCGTTGGTACCAATATGCACCACGACAACTGGCTGTTCACCCTCCATTTTCAGAATGTCCTGCACCCGCTCCGAGACATCCTTGACCCTTGCACCAGGGAGGCAGCATACCATCGTGGAGCCTCGGTTGCGGCCGCAGAAACACCTATCTATTCCCCTTACAATTGAATCCCCTATCACTATCGCTCTCCCACTCTTTCTCCTGCCCTCCTGTGCAGCAGAGCCACCCACGGTGCCATGAACTTGGCTGCTGCTGCTCTCCCCTGATGAGTCATCCCCCTCAACAGTACCCAAAGCGGTGTATCTGTTTTGCAGAGGGATGACCACAGGGGACCCCTGCACTACCTTCCTTGCACTGCTCTTCCTGTTGGTCTTCCATTCACTATCTGGCTGTGTACCCTTAACCTGCGGTAAGATCAACTCTCCAGAACAACATGGGCGTGAGGGGCACTTTGAGTGGATGTGGGAGGGGTTCGCTGACAGGAGTGTTCTACTGAATCTTGGAGGAGGTCATCATATCTCAGTTGCCAGGTTCTTCCGTTATTAGTGATTCGACATTCTATGGTTTCCCACCGTCCGAGGTTGCAGTTCCCAGTGGTGCTGCTGGTGGTGTTGTTGTGCCGCAGCATCACAGATCTGTGGCCCCACCGTTCGAAGTTGCAGGTCCCAGTAATGGTGGTGGTGTAGTATCGCAGCATTGCACACCCGTGGCTCCACCTTCCGAGGTTACAGGTCCCAGCAGTGGTTGTGGTGGTGGTGCAAATCAGCAGGGAACACCCAGGGTCCCAAGGTCCCAGCGGGATGCCGCGAACCAGATCCAGGGGGAACGGAAGGAGACAAGGACCACGCTCTCCTGAGATGGAGGATGCAACAGATGTGGTTCAGATGATGGCATTGGGTGGGGAGAGCGTTGAGCTTACCCGATCACTCCTGGACACCATAATTGGGGTGAATGAGGAGGTAACGGGACTGTTGGGAGAAGTAATAGTAATGGCACGGGAAATAGGAACCATGTCCGCTAACATTAGTGAGGGAATGGTGGCCATGAGGGATGGAATGTCAAAGATAGTGGAAAGAACGACAGTTGCAATGACCAAGGCCATGAGGGAGGGAATGTCCGAGTTAGCTGCTGCAATAAGGGAACACACCCAGACCCCGCGCCCATTGACAGAATCAACTGCCACTCCCACTCCAATCCCCGCACCAAGCTCTGACCAGGCCGAGGTCGCACCCTCCAGCTTGCCGGCTGGGCCTTCCAACTTGCCACGTTACATTGACACCCCCAACCCTCAAGAGGTGCCCAGTGGCCGAGATGTTACAAAGAAGAATCTTGGTGTGCACCCCAGAAACACTGCGCCACCCCCTGCGGGCAGGGGTAGTGGAGAACCCATGACCAAGCGCAGCAGGCAGTCTTAGACTAAGGGGGATGAGGGATGGGTGCAGCCTTTCTTTGCTGCTGTTGTTTTTGTTGTTTATGTCGTTTATGTCACATCACTCACTGTTCTGACTGTTCTCACATTGGGTGTTTTTTAGTAAGTTATGTAACGGTGCAAGTTTGTAAGTGATCTTAACGTTTAAGGGATCTTAAAGAGTAAATTTTGATACAAGAATATTTTTATTACAATAAAGTTAAGTACATTGCAAAGTTTTCAATAAAATATATTTTACATTCAAAATTAATTATGTTCAATTAATACAACACAGGAACAGCTCCAAAAAATAAACCTGCCTCTCTCTCTCTCCTCTCCCCGCCACCTCCCTTCCACCTGATTAAACGCGCAGCAGCTCCAGCTTCTCCGGTGCATCTTCCCTCCCCTGTCCCAGGCCGAATGGCCTCTCACACAAGCCAGCCCGCTGCCTTTCCCAGGCAGACTTTAAAGATAAGGTAGGATTTACTTCTTTTTTTAAATTGTATTTTATTGGTTTGAGCTTTTCCCTACTGTTTGCTGCTTGGTTGAGGTCCTCTCCAGTTCCCTTCCTACCCCTATCCCTGCCCTAATGTCTGCTGAATGAGCGTTGCTTTTTCTTAACTGCCCGCAAGGATTTTCAGAGCTGGCCACATACACTGACCCAAGTGGATTTCGAGTACGTTTTTGCTGGCCAAAGTGGCATAAATGGCCAAAACTGGCCTAAGTGACTGGGAACGCCCCCTTTTGAAAAAAAAACTGACAAAAAAAAAAATCGGACCTAACTGACTTACTCTGGAGCAAATATTTGGGAGAAAATTGCATTTTCTAACTTACGCTAGAAAAAACAACTTACTCCCAAAAAATTGATGCAAGTCATGGCCAAAATTGGGCCCATAGTCTCAAAATAAGGGGTCGGCCATTTCGGATTGAAAAGAAGAATTTCTTCACTCAGAGGGTTGTGAATCTTTGGAATTCTCTACCCCAAATGCCTGCGGATGCTGAATTATTGAGTATATTTAAGGCCGAGCTATACAGATTGTTCGGGACCAAAAGGGACGGCTACCGCGGGGTTTGGGCGGCCGATCAAAAAAAAATCGATCGGCCGCCGCAGTCAGGTGTTTTTCCCTCCCAGAGCCATATTCAGCTGGGGGGCAGGGGGGCTGAGGATTTGAGCAGTGCGCACTTCCGCCGGAAGTGAAGCCGCAGTAAAGGAAGATTTTCAGTGGTGACATCAGCAGCGTGTGGGCCGCTAAAAAGCGGCCAGGCCAGCGATATTGAGTATCCAAAAAGGTAGGATTTTTCCCGGCGAGGTTTTACAGTCGGTGCACAAATGTGACACTGCTGGAGTTTTGATGCAATCGGGTCCGTTTGGTAGGGATATTTTTTTATTAATTATTAGTGCTTTTAGTTCAGATTCCAGCATCCGCAGTATTTTGCTTTTGAAAGTTTTATTAATTGTTTTGGCTCCATTAGACCTGCTGAGTACTGCTCAGAGGTTTTCACAGACTTTAGTACAACTTTCAGGTCTGACTCTTTAGTAGAGGTCTGTGGGCTGCAGAGACCCTCTTGGCAAGGTTCACCCTGAGGATGGGAGGAGTGGAAGGGCAACACCTGGTCAGAAGCAGAGCGGCACGCAGGAGACAGCGTCGTCGTCAGCACCGTGCAGAGAGGCAGCGGGCAAGGGAGGCAGCAACCATGATTTGTTCATTCTGCGTCAGACCAGTTTGCCCGCCGTCTTCACCGGCCACCGGCCCAAATTGCGGTTGGCTGCTTGGGGACAAGGGATATCCCGTCCACTTGGCTGCTCACTCCACTGTGGAACCCCAGGACAGTGCCAGCGCATGCATACGATTAAGCTCATTGTGCCATTAGGTGCATCATCGAGCAGTGCATGGGCATCCTTAAGCAGAGATTCCGGTGCCTGTACCACTTGTGGCACCTTGCAGTACTCTCCTCAACGGGTCTCCATCATCGTCATGGTCTGCTGCATGCTGCACAACCTGGCCATCATGAGGGGACAGCCGCTGGAGGTCGAGCCAGCACCTGAGGAGGAGGAAGATCTCCGTCTCCCCAGAGCTAGGGAGGTGTTGACCCATCGCTACCCTGGCAGGGCCGGGTGCAGACTGGCCAGCATCCTCCTGTGCCTCACACCTCCCCTGCAATCTCCCTCCATGCATTATGTACTGGTGGTCTGCCAGGTCTCCCCATGTCAGGAAACAGTATTCTTCTTCTGTCCTCCACGCCGTCCATCAGTGTCTCCAGCTCCATATCAATGAACCTTTTGGCTCTCCTTGCACTTCTTACATCAGCCGAACTCCTTCCCCCCGCAGGCCTTGCTGCAAACTGTGGCCTTTAAAAAGGCCAGGGAGCAGCTGGCTCGCTAGAAACCCTTACCTGCGTGCTGCATTTCTCAGTGTCATAAAGCTTAATTAAGACCGCTGAAAAATCCACTTTGGAAGGGTTCATTAGCACTGAAACCCATTTTTTCACTTTTGGAACTGAATATGGGGTGGCCCTGCCACGAAAACATTTTCGATGCTAATGGCCCCAAAAGGGAGGTGGGGTGGGTGAGCACCAGCTTTCCAGCGGTACTGAATTGCGGGCTCTCAGACTCTAGAAGAATCAAAGGATATGGGGATCGGGCTTGAGGTTGAAGATTTGCCTGGATCTTACTGAATGGCAGAGCAAGCTCGAGAAGATGTATGGCCTACTCATGCTCCTAACTTGTATGTTTTTATACAAAACTGCTTTGGTCAAGGTCATGACAAAGTTCAGTTGAAAGCTACAGCATCTATCCCTGCAGATCAATCAGCTGTTTACTTAAAAGCCATCTTAATTCAAAAGCATCCTAAAGTATTATTTACATGTTGTACAAAAATATTACTTGTATTATGCACTTTATTGCATAATACAACTTCACAGAAAAGGAGGAACCACAACAACATAAAAATATAATTGCCAGAACACTGTAGGTGAAACTATTATGCTTTCTGGGTGTATTCTATTTTAGAAAGCAGATCGTCAATACACACAATGCATTATGACTGAAGTGTTTAACAGCTAAACACTGCGAACCCCTCTTTTCCACACAGTCCAATTGGAGCCCTAAGCACATACTGACTGCTGGGAAAAAATCTATCAAAAGTTAAGTCTTTCCAGAGTAAAGCCCACTGCATTGTTTTTGCATTCCTCTATGTTTGCAATGCAGCCAAGACACAACTGGCTCATAAATTAAGAACTCTGAAAATTTGAGAAAAAGGGAGAAAATATGCAAAAAATTGGAACAAAACTAAAGCCAGAAAGGTAAGCTAGGGCATATTGACAACCATTTAACAGTTTGACAACAAATCCTAAAAATGTATAGTAATTTATGACAAGTTTAAAAAAACTATCCTTGCAACGTTCGAACATATTTTTAACCAAAAGTATATGCAGAGCCTTTTTAAGAAGTCAAATCATGACAATGAGCTAGAATTTCTAAACAATGCGTCAGCGCCCGATTGCCGCCCAAAATACTGCTAAGATTCCTAAAATTATCGCCAGTGAAAAATTCCCCCCAAAAAAGAAAAAAATCCACCCAGCGAAAAAAAAATGGGCCTTGCACCCTGATTCTTGGCGAAAAAAATTGAATCTTGGGCCGATCTTAAAGAAAATGGGCAATAATTAATAAATTTACTAAAAATTTACACGGAGGCTGCGGGTTGGACCAAGAGGAGAAAAAAACAAAAAATATATTTTTTAAAATACAGAAAATTAAAAAATCATAAAAACACTCTCGACCCTTTTCACTTAATCACTACAAGAGAATTTAAAAATAATTGGAAAAAAACAATTACTTACCTTTTTCTGGCAGGGCTATTTACCAACTGTCCAGCTCCGCTGATTCTCGGGGAAATTTTTTTTCAACTTACCTACGGATCACCACTAAGCCAAAAATCGCGCCATGGTGGTCTATGGACGGTGCACGCTGGTGGTCCGCTCACCAGCGGTACTTTGAAACTGTCACTGGAACTCAGCTGGGGAATTTTTCGCCAATCTGGTTCTCACCCAAAACGGCCAATACCGCTGAGAAACCAGGTGGTGAAGCACTGGAAATTCTATAGTTAACTGCTGTTCTGGGAGATTGTTCCATTTTTAGATTAAAAATTTGCACAGGGAATGCACTTCCTGTCCAAAAACCTTATTTCCTGCTCTGAAGATTGCTGGTTATGCTTTTGTGTCAACACTCATCATTGTAAATTGCTGTGCCAACATGTCCTATTCAATGTTATGTCAATTGTCACAATGTAGTTGCAAGCTCTGGACAGTAGGTGGGTTTGTGGAGTGCGTTCCTGAAGTCTCTCTCCATATCTTTTTTCTAAATGTATTGGCAATAGGAGTAGTATTTTTCCGCAACTTTTAATTCTTTAAAAATGGCTTCTGATCAGTGATCAATAATTCTGATGTTGCGTTGGAGTAGCCTGGCAAATTTAGATAATATCGTTTTAAACATTCAAAACACTCCTAAACATGCTTTAAAAGGTTCATTAAACAAAATAGAACATCTCTCCTCCTAAAAATAATAATTTAAATGATTAAAAGTATTATTTTATTCTATCAGATTAAGGCTGCAGTGTGTTGCAATAAACAAACAGGGAATCTGCATTTAATCATTGCAAATCCTCTTATGACCCCATCAGAATATTGTACTTCAAACAGATGTCTGCAGTTGTATAATTGATATTGAACTGGCCTGTAAAATCTTAGTTACGCTGTCAAATAGGATAACATCAAGTTCTAACTATCCAGCTTTGTATTCTATTCAGTACAACATGTAGCATTCAAAATCTGATTGAAAGTACTATAAGCATCATAAACATCAGAATGCTGCTACCACCCATCTAAAATATTAAGTTCGCAAATCCCACAGTATTGGGATGTGTGTTTTTTGAAAAATATCAACACCGTCTTTCCAGAGTGCAATTTTAATTTGGCAGAAACTAATTAGAGGTCATGTGGAAACTGGATGTCAATAATAATGGTATAATTGCCAAAGTTATTTGTGAAAAAGGAAATCATATATTTTCTTTCAACATACACTGTACACAACTGTTCTTCGTTATTTTATCGGACTAATTTCACGTTAGCTTCCTATTTAACTTGGCACTTACAATCTATTCAAAATTAGATCATTTTTTTGTTAACCACAAATTAGGCTTTGTTTAAACTAGTACAATGAAACAACAATAATTTAGAGCTGTTAATGTAATTCAATTTATATAAAAGAAAGTTTCTTTCCCTGCAAGCCATACAGCATGCCCCAGACAAAAAAAGCTCACGAGATTTTGACGTTAATGTCACTCTATAAGCAGAAGAGTGCAAGACTGACTCACCCACAGACATTCTCTTCTGCATGGTCATGATGCAACTAACCTCCATTGAACTGCTCCCTCAAGGCAAGTTGATATTTGAAACACAACACAGCCATGACCCTACTCCAAGGTAAAGTATGTTGAAACACCAATGTGCTGTGAAATAACAAGATGAATGCACCCTTGAACGCTCAGTGATGTGGTTTGAGCCAGAGGCACGCCCCAGGTTTGGCATGGCACTCAAGGTATGCATCTTACCTTTGTTAATGTTAATGCTACAAGATTTTATTTCCTTTTAAAAGATTTCTCCGAGTGCATTTAAAAAGTGCCTTGGTCTTTCTGAATTTGAAATTTGAAAATAGAAAAATGTATTATCACTACTTAGCCATATTTTTCCTGCACACCAATTCTATCACATATTTTTTTTGTAAAATGATTATATTTTGGAAAACTTCAGCTTCAAATGTCTTAAAACATTGGAAAAAAAATTAGGATTCTTCCAATTTAATTTTATAATTTTATTTTTTAATTACATCGGTATTCCTCAAAAGGAAAAATTATTGCATGGGATCATTGTTTGCACCAGAATTAAAAGCTATCAATCCATGTATAGACTGAGTATAGAATGAACTAAGTAATGTTCAAATATTTGCTTCAATTCTTTTTGACAGATCACCGAAAAAACACAAGATAATGTAACTGAAAAAAAATCACCCAGATAAGCATCAAAAGTAAAACATTAAAATCCAGAAATTCTATTTATTAGATAACATAATAAGAGTGCATCCAGGCCTGCTGCTGAATGAAATGCTAGGTATGAAAAGAGACTCCTTCTCTGACTTTATACTTGAAAAGTGATTGGGCTTTCTTCATACTTCTTATCTGGTGGTAGACAGCCCTCTTCATGGCTGCATGATGACTCAATCATTTCATATTTATGTGGAAAAGGAATTGATTAATCGTTCATCGTGCAGCTGTTACAGTAGACAGATATTTAGAATGCAGTTTGAAGCACTGCTGGCTTCATACCAAATAATTAAAGATACTCAGTAACTAATATGCTTGTTACACGAAGAGCTGCAGCCTAAGTGTGGAGCATTAAATAACTTTGTTTCACTTGTGCTTGCTGGATTCCTCGTCTCAGATGGTAGCACTTTCGTCTGCGTCAGAAGGTTGTGGGTTCAAGTCACACTCCAGAGATCTGAGCACAAAAATAGAGCTGCACTGTCTGAGGCGCTGTCTTTCAGAGGAGATGTTAAACTGAGATCCTATGTGCGTCTCTCTCAGGTGAAGTAAAAGATCCCATGGCACTATTTCAAAGAGCAGGGGCACTATCCTAGGTGCCCTTGCTAATATTTATCCATCCAACATCACTAACACAAATTATCTCATCAATGTCACATTGCTGTTTTGGGAGCTTGTTGTGTGCAAATTGGCTGCCATGTTTCCTACATTACAACAGTGATCACTTAATTGGCTGTTAAGCGCTTTGGGAGGTCCGGAAGTTGTAAAAAGCGCTATATAAATGCAAGCCTTTCTTTCTTTTTATTTATAGACAGTACTGTTCAGTTTCAGAAGAAACTATTGTCTGTCCCATTTCACATGGTTGCATGCAATCTTGAAATATTTCCAGATTGGTGCTTAGGATCCTTATCAATGTTAAAATGTTTTATGCCAACACATTGCAGTGGCCCAGTGCACACGTCATTTCCAGGCAAAAATCATCACAGCACAGGCTTCTGTCCCCTCAGTGCTAGAGTCATGTTACAAATGGAAACTATTCCATATGCTGTATACTGTAAGCGGGAATGCTTGCAAGAACAGGAATTCCCACACTGTGTACATCAGCTGGGAATGGTGCTGATGGGAGAGGTAAGGAAGAAAATGAATGGCACGTAAGAGGAGCAGGAAAGGGAAATGGTGAGGGACATAAGCAGAAGTTGTGAGCAAAGCTGGCGAGGGGGTTGGGTAAAGAGTAAAGGGAAGATCGGCACTCAAGGCTGTGACCTAGGCCCAACCATCTTCAGCTGCTTCATCAATGCCCTTCCCTCCATCATAAGGTCAGAAGTGGGGATGTTCGCTGATGACTGCACAGTGTTCAGTGCCATTCATAACTCCTCAGAAAATGGAACAGTCCATGCCCGCATGCAGCAAGATCTTAACCGTGAGCCAATGTAGGTCAGCGAGCTCAGGGATGATGAGTGAATGGGATAAAATCCCTATATGGCAATCTTTTTTTTTTGCAGGAACTTGAACAACAGTAGTCACTGTAAAGCCAATTTTCCATTTTTGTTGCAAAGACAGTGGATCTTTGTTGGGACAGAATTTCCATCGCAACAATGGACACCAGGAACGCACTCGCTTCCTGGCACTCGGCATTGCTCGGGTGCAACTGACAAGAAAAAGTTGTATGGGCCCTATATGGGCGGACATATTAGACTTCGGATATCAGTTCTGGTGTAAAATCCCAGAAGTCATGTCAGCTGATGGGGAAGTAGCAGAATATCGTTTTGATTGATTTTCCTCTACCCAACCATCCAATATGTGTAACGAGCCAGGAAAATTAGGCATTGTATATTCAACTCAACTCAAATTAACTGTTAAGAATATACGTAAGACATATATTCAATAGTCCACAGCAAATATACCAATTCTGCTACACAGACTGTCGATGCTGGGTGTTGCCGTCCTGAGGACACTTTGAAACTTCTACAAGTGAACAACAAAAAAACATTCGTTCTTTTGGCACTGGATGAATGATCTCATCCTGGTCCAACCACACAGGAGATCAGTTATCCGTGGCACAACCATATCAATCTTTATGCTTCTTATATTGATTAGCTTAAAAGAAAACATTGACTTCGAAGTCAGATTTCAGCCAGAGGCCAATTTTTCCAAAGTTATTCACACTTCCAAAATGGCAAATGAGACACCAAAAGTACATGGAATAAGGCATGTAAAACATTATAAACTAGCAAAGCTTTTGATAAGGTCCCACATGGCAGACTGGTCACGAAAGTAAAAACCCATGGGATCCGGGGCAAAGGAGCAAGTTGGATCCAAAATTGACTCAGAGGCAGTTAGCAAAGGATAATGGTCAATGGGTGTTTTTGTGACTGGAAGGACGTTTCCTGTGGGTTTCCGCAGGGCTCAGTATTAGGGTCCCTTGCTTTTTGCGATATACATCAATGATCTAGACTTGAATATAGGGGGTATGATTAAGAAGTTTGCAGATGATACTAAAATCGGCTGTGTGGTTGATAATGAAGAAGAAAGCTGCAGATTGCAAGAAGATATCAATCAACTGGTCAGGTGGGCAGAACAGTGGCAAATGGAATTTAATAGAGAGAAGTGTGAGGTAATGCATTTGGGGAGCTTTAACAAGGAAAGGGTATACACATTAAATGGTAGGACACTGAGAAGTGTAGAGGAACAAAGGGACCTTGGAGGACATGTCCACAGATCCCTGAAAGTCAGCCAGGTAGATAAGGTGGTTAAGAAGGCATACAGAATGCTTGCCTTTATTAGCCAAGGCATTGAATACAAGAGCAGGGGGGATATGCTTGAATTTTATAAAACACTGGTTCGGCCACAGCTAGAGTACTGCGTGCAGTTCTGGTCACCGCATTACTGGAAGGACGTGATTGCACTGGACAGGGTACAAAGGAGATTTATGAGTATGTTGCTGGGAGTGGAGAATCTTAGCTATGAGGACAGATTAGATAGGCTGGATTTGTTTTCATTGGAACAGAGGAGGCTGAGGGGAAACCTCATTAAGGTGTATAAAATTATGAGGGGCCTAGATATAGTGGATAGAAAGGACCTATTTCCCTTAGCAGAGGGGTCAACAATCAGGGGGCATAAATTTAAAGTAATTGGTAGAAGGTTTAGAGGGGATTTGAGGGGAAATTTCTTCACGCAGAGGGTTGTGGGGGTCTGGAACTCTCTGCCTGAAAGGGTGGTAGAGCCAGAAACCCTCACCACATTTAAAAAGTACTTGAATGTGCACTTGAAGAGCCGTAACCTGCAGGCTGGATAGCCTCTTGTTGGCTGGCAAGGACACGATGGGTTGAAATGGCCTCCTTCCGTGCTGTAAACTTTGATGATTCTAGTTAAACTAGGAGACAGAGCATGTAGGAGACAGAGCATGAGGAATAGATCGAAAATAAGCCCAGCAAAAATGTTCAAAAATATTTTAATTTGAAATTGTTTTCAAAAGTTAATTATAATAATAAAGCGACTTCTGATAATTGTAGCTGTATTACTGTAAGACTAATGTTTGTTTTCAGCGCCAAAACATTATGGTCAGTCTAGGGAGACGAGAATTTCCCCAAGATCAGCCAGTAATATTGGGATGGAAAGAGTACTAAAGACAGTTTCTTACTCCCGATTGCTACCCAGTGATCCCTCCAGAGGTGCACATATGTGGACACGATCAGACTGTAATATGAACACCCACTATTAAATCTTGCATGTGAATAATGGTCAGTTTAGTGAGGTACTGGAGGGTGTTCCACATGCATGGAATCATACCTCAGCATGACGACACAGAAAATGAACAAGAACAAAAAAAAATGGTCCATTAAGGGCACAGGAGGAAGAAGATTGCACAGTGCAAACAAGTCCTCTACAATGTTCTACAACAAACTGTTATTTAAAATGTATTCCTCAGTCACACTTATAAATATGAACAGGAAGGTTAAGCTTGTACGGCAATGCTGCATGTGTCTATTTAAACTACATTCTGTCTGACTTCATGCAAGTATTTAAAAAATAACCATGGTTAAAAATCAACTGATTAAGCATAGCAGTACCAGCATTCACTGACATTTCAAGATGTATTATGTTTTATTGCGCAGCTGGTGTCATGTTGTATCTCAATTAGGAATTGCTCAGATAAGTACTTAGTGCAAAAAACACATCCTATCTGAATCCAAGCATGTAGTAGCAGCAGGTTTGGAGATGCGTGTGGTCCGACCACAGGGCCTTCCATTTGAAGAATATGAAATTAGCTGAATAAATGAGTTGCAGCACCAGAACACTGCACTGTGCCAATGGGGAAAAATTGCCTCCATTTTCCATGCTCTGTTATATCTCAGTCATGCTGCTTGGACAAGCTGACATCAGACATCCAAAGTGTGAAGTAGGGGGATAAACACACTGGTTGCTCCATGTTTTCTTCCTGAAAGTAGTGACACCTGCTGGAGTGCAACCCACAGGCATCAGGAGTCCCTCAGTACCTCAAATAAATGGCTATTTTTCACTCGTGTACCTAGGCAGCATGGATCATCAGTAATTTTATTTTAATTGTTCCTGGGATGTGGGCGTCGCTGACAAGGCCAATATTTATTGCCCTCGAGAAGGTGGTGAGTCACCTTCATGAAGACGCTGCTGTCTGTGTGGTGAAGGTACTCTCAGAGTTGTAAGGGATGGAATTGCAGGATTTTGAGCCAACGACGATGAAGGAACAATAATATATTTCCAAGTCAGGATGGTGTGTAACTTGGAGGGGAAATTACACGGGATGGTGCTCCCATGCACCTGCTGCCCTTATCCTTCTAGGTGGTAGACTGAGGGGATTCGGCAATGGTAATGTCAAGGGGCGGTGGTTAAACAGTCACTTTTTGGAGATAGTCATTGCCCAACACTTAAATGGTAAGTAACATTCACGCCACACATCAGCCCAAGCCTGAATGTCATCTAGATCTTGCTGCATTAGGACATGGACTGCTTCATTTTCTGAAGAGTCACAAATGGAACTGAACATTGCAATATTTAGCGAACATCCCCACTTCTGACCTTGTGATGGAGGGAAGATTATTGATGAAGCAGCTGAAGATGGTTGGGCCGAGGACATTGCCCAGGATCTCCTGCAGGGATGTCCTGAGGCTGGGATGATTGACCTTCAACATCTACAACCATCTTCCTTTGTGCTGGGTGTGACTCCAGTCAGTGGAGAGTTTTCCCCCTGATTCCCATTGACTTCAATTTTACTCAGGCTCCTTGATGCCACATTCGGTCAAATGCTGCCTTGATGTCAAGGACAGTCACTGTCACCTCACCTCTGGAATTCAGCTCTTTTGTCCATGTTTGGACCAATGTGGTCATGAGGTCTGGAACAGAATGGTCCTGGCACAACCCAAACTGGGCATCAGTGATCAGTGAGCAGGTTATTGGTGAGTAAGTGCTGCTTGACAGAACTGTAAATGACACCTTCCATCACTTTGCTGAAGATTGAGAGTAGACTGATGGGGCGGTAATAGATCGGATTGCATTTATCCTGCTTTTTGTGGACATGACATATCTGGGCAGTTTTCCACATCGTCTGGTAGATGCCAATGTTGTAGCTGTACTGGAACAGCTTGGCTAAAGGCACGGTTAGTTCTGGAGTACAAGTCTTCAGCACGACAGCCAGGATGTTGCCAAGGCCCATAGCCTTTGCTGTATCCAGTGCGCTCAGCCGTTTCTCGATATCACATGGAATAAATCGAATTGGTTGAAGACTGGCTTCTGTGATGGTGGGGGTTTCAGGAGGAGGCCGATATGGATCATCCACTTGGCACTTCGTGTGCTAGGCTCTGCTATCATTGAGGATGGGAATAGTCATGGAGCCTCCTCCTCCAGTTAGTTGTTTAATTGCCCACCACCATTCACGACTGGAGGTGGTAGGACTGCAGAGCTTTGATCTGATCCATTGGTTGTGGGATGGCTTAGCTGTTTCGGCTGTTTAGCAGGCATGTAGTCCTGTGTTGCAGCTTCCCCAGGTTGGCACCTCATTTTTAGGTATGCCTGGTGCTGCTCCTGGCATACTCTTCTGCGCTCTTCATTGAACCTTGCTTGATGGTAATGGCAGATGATATATATGCCAGACCATGAGGTTACAGATTGTGGTGGAGTATAATTCTGCTGCCGCTGATGGCCCACAGCGCTTCATGGAAGCCCAGTTTTGAGCTGCTAGATCAGTTCTGAATCTATCCCACTGTTGTGCACTGTGTCAGTGTGTGTGCGGGGATCGGGAGTAGCAAAATAATATCAACCCTAGCCTTGTCTAATAGCTGCACAGTATAAGTCAGTGTGTAGCACTTAGGAAGCCAGTCTGCTTTTCCCTCTGCGAAACGCAGGATGCCAAGGACAAATGCAACGACCCCACAACAGCCCAAACTCAACACAGAACAGGAATCGAAGCTGGGACTTGTGATCTTAATGATTTAGTGCTATGTCACAAGGATAATTTACCCACTGAGTCATAAGGGAAGCAGGGCATAAAATAAACAAATTATTAACCTGTTTATCTTTTCCAGTTTTCTAGTTATCAGTAGAATTTGCATACAGTAAAAGTCACTGTAAACAGAATGCAACTATTGATTTACTAGATTATGACTAAGATACTTGCAAACTGTCTCGTTAGCAAACAAAAATTTGAACATATTGTACAAGAATTATTGTTGCTGTTGTATTGATAATCAGGAATATTTACAATACTGCCCTGAATATTTTTTGAGCTGTAGAAAAGAGCAATTAAAATCAGAACTAAGCCATATTCCCACAAAGCTTTAAAAACTTGATGCCTACTGTAAAAATATTTACCCACAAAGGCATCCAATATCAACAGGAAAAAGAAATTTATCCACAACAGCTATACGAGACTTGGGTGTCGGCACCACGTAAGCAATGTGAGCAGTGACTCACAAACTGACAACGGTGCGTGTACCAGATACATGCTAGTTCCACATACAGTTGTTAATCCCTGCCTACCCAGAGACAGCATTCAATTAGTATAGTAGATATGATTTTAAAATTCACGCACACACAAAACTAGAATCTTCATTTTTCACCAGTAGATGATTTCCTCAAGATTGATTTGAAAATTAAAATAAAACGTTGAGGTCTGTGCACCAAGTTTGGATTAGTCTCTTTAGGTTTTTCTTAAAATCACAACACACACATTTGTGCATTATAAATGAAACCTTATTGGTCAGTTACTCTGATAGGAGTAGGCCATTCAGCCCCTCAACCTTGCTCTACCGTTCAATTAGATCATGACTGATCTGTACCTCAACTCTATTTACCCGACTTAATTCCATACCCCTTGATACTCTTACCCAATAAAAATCTATTCACTTCAGGCTTGAAAACTCCAATTGCCCGAGCATCCACAGCCTTTTGAGGGAGAGAATCCAGATAACTTTTCTTGTTATGCTTACAAATTCTTTCACATATTTAAAGAGATAAAGATTGGCTAAACAAATTCTAACTATGCCTTAAAGAATTTGGCAACAATATGTTTAAAAAAAACAGTAAACAGCTGCAACATTACATTCAACAAATGGTCAAATAAAATTATTAAAATTTTTCAAGTGAACAATTAATCATACTATATAACTTGCAAACAGTGTACTGTAAACTACAGTTACAACATACTAAGCAATAAGCCAAGTATCTATCTCTTCTTGGGAGTTCAGATTTAGGATAACTTAAAGTTGTCAGAAAAACAGCAGAGAGAAGATATTGCTTCCTACCATCAAGCTAACCTCCCTGTGATCTAGTTACTTAAACAAATTTTTCTTATACAAGCATGTTTGCCTCAAACTAATGTAATCTGGTGCAGTTTAGACATACCTTAATAGCACACCACAAAGACCAGACAAATAAACAAAACGTATTTTCTGTTTATGCACTGTCGGCTACACAGTATTAGTACAAACTACACTCTGCAGAGACCGTAAACTCTGCTCCATTCTAAATGTCAAAGTTATCTGTATAGAGCATCTCGTACCCAAAACTGTCCACCGGCTGGAGTAACCAGCTGGTGGTATGGGGGGGGGGGGGGGGGGGGGGAAACCAGCTGGGGGTACAGGAGGGAGAGGGGGGTCAGTAACCAGCTGGGAGTTGGGGGGGGGGGCGGTGTCAGTAACCAGCTGGAGGTATGGGGGGATGGGGGTCAGTAACCAGCTGGGGGTACAGGAGGGAGAGGGGGGTCAGTAACCAGCTGGGGGTATGGGGGGTGGGGGTCAGAAACCAGCTGGGAGTCGGGGGGGGGGGCGGTGTCAGTAACCAGCTGGGGGTATTGGGGGGGAGGGGGGGGGGATCAGTAACCAGCTGGGGGTATGGGGGGGGCCAATCATCTCCCTCCAAAAATTTCTCCAGGATGTCCGAGCACAAATAAAGATGGTTGTGGTGGTTGGAGGTCAATTATCACAGCCCCAGGACATCGCTGCAGGGGATCCTCAGGGCAGTGTCCTTGGACCAACCATCTTCAGTTGTTTCATCAATGACCTTCCTTCCATCATACGGTCAGAATTGGGGCTGTTCGTTGATGAATGCAGTGTTCAGTTCCATCTGCAACTCCTCAGATAATGGAGCCGTCCATGCCTGCACACTGCAAGACCTGGACAACATTCAGACTTGGGCTGATAAATAGAAAGTAACATCCACGCCACACAAGTGCCAGGCAATGACTATCGGCAACAAGCGAGAGTCTAACCACCAACCCTTAACATTCAATGGCATTACCATCGCTTCCCCTTCCATCAACATCCTGGGGGGTCACTATTGACCAGAAACTTAACTGGACCAGCTACATAAAAACTGTGGCAACAAGAGCAGGTCAGAGGCTGGGTATTCTGCAGCAAGTGTCTCACCTCCTGACTCCCCAAAACCTTTCCACCATCTACAAGGCACGAGTCAGGAATGTGATGGAATACTCTCCACTTGCCTGGATGAGTGCAGCTCCCACAACACTCAAGCTTGACACCATGCAGGACAAAGCAGCCCGCTTGATTGGCACCCCATCCACCACCTTAAACATCCACTCCCTCCACCACCGGCATACCGTGGCTGCAGTGTGTACCATCTACAAGATGCATTGCAGCAACTCACCAAGGCTTCTTCGACAGCACCTCCCAAACCCGCCACCTCTACCATTTAGAAGGTCCAGAGCAACAGGCGCATGGGAACACCACCACCTTCGCGTTCCCCTCCAAGTCACACACCATCCTGATTTAGAAGCATATCGTCGTTCCTTCATCGTCGCTGGGTCAAAATCCTGGAACTCCCTCCCCAACACCATACGAACTGCAGCGGTTCAAGAAGGTGGCTCACCACCACCTTCTCAAGGGCAATTAGGGATGGGCAATAAATGCTGGTCTTGCCCACATCCCATGAACTAATTTTTTTTTAATTTTAAAAGTGAAGTCTGAAACTTGTGACCTAAATTCTAATGCACCTCATTAATATTCTCTTCACACTGTGGCATATACTTAGTACTACAGTAAAGAGCTTTATGAAATTGATTCAGTTTTCATAAATAGTGTTATTACATTAAAAGGAACAAAATTTCTGACTGGCATTATAAAAACAAATATATATTGAAAAGCAACTTCCAGAAGGATGAGAGCAAACAGTAAGCTAATGGCGGACGTGGCGGGAAAACGGGCGGAGCGGAAACCCGTTGCCGCCGCTTCAGGCCCAGGGGCAATTTTGGACGGGTAAAAGTGTTGTTGGAGCTGCACTCATCCAGGTAAGAGAGTACTCAATCACATTCCTGACTTATGCCTTGTAAATGGTGGAAAGGCTTTGAGGAGTCAGCAGGTGGTCACTCGCTGCAGAATACCCAGCCTCTGACCTGCTCTTATAGCTACAGTATTTATCTGGCTGGTCCAGTTAAGTTTCTGATCAATAGTGACCAAGATATTGATGGTGGGGGATTCAGTGATGGTAATACCATTGAATGTCAAGGGTAGATGGTTAGACTTTCTCTTGTTGGAGATGGTCATTCTCTGGCACTTGTGTGCAGCAAATGTTATTTGCCACTTATCAGCTCAAGTCAAATGTTGCCCAGGTCTTGCTGCATGCAGGCATGGACTGCTTCATTATCTGAGGAGTTGCGAATAGAACTGAACACTGCGCAGTCATCAGCAAACATCCCCACTTCTGACCTTATGATTGTGGGAACGCCATTGATGAAGCAGCTGAAGACGGTTGGGCCTAGGACACTGCCCTGAGGAACTCCTGCAGCGATATCCTGGAGGTGAGATGATTAGATTATTTTTTGAACACCTCCCACTGATCTGTCGTTTTACCTATTAACAGAGTTACCCAGTTTACTGTGGACAGTCTGTCTCATCACATTGAAAAGTCAGCCTTACCTAAATATAGAATCTTAGTAGCTGTTTCACATTTCTCCCTTTTAAACACTACGCTGAACTCAATCATATTATGATCGCTATTAAATAAATGTTCATGCGCCGTTAGGCTTTTAACTAAATCTGGCTCAGTACTCATTACTAAATCTAATATGGAATGCCCCCTTGTTGGTTATAGGACATATTGTTGCAGAAAACTATCCTGAACACACTTTAGAAATTCACTACCTTTCTGACAAGAGCTAGTCAACTTATCCCAATCTATATGAAAGTTAAAATCCCCCATTAAGACCACTTTGCCTTTGCTACATGCTGGTCTAATCTCTGCATTTGTATATTCTACCACTTGACAAGTGCTACCGGGGGGCGATATCCAACTCCCTCTACAGTCTTCAGTCCTTTTTTATCCCTTAATTCTACCCATAAAGTCTCACTGCCTGCTTACCTCTGGTTATATCCGCTCTCATCATTGATGTGATTTCATCCTTAATCGCTAAGGCTACGCCTCCCCTCTACCGTTTTCCCTATCTTTCCTGTAGACCTTATAACCCGGTATATTTAGTTCCCAGTCCTGATTCTCTTGCAGCCTCTTTCAGTATGGCTATGGCATCATACTCTCCAAGTTGAATTTGCACTTGCAATTCATTCAATGTGTTGCTTATACTCGATGCCTTTGTTTCAAGAATGATTATTTGGGCCATCCATCCTTACCTGTCCTTCTGTTCAAATGCTTTACTCGCATATTTCTTATTTCCCTCTCCTGGTTTAATTACTTTACATTTTTTAGTTTTCCCTTTATCTGTGTACAAAGTACAATTTCTGAACAATTATACTTCGTGCTTCCATTATATCTTTCCCAACTTCCTTCAGTATTTGGAGACGCATACCATCTGGGCTTGGTGACTTTCCTATTTTCAGTTTAGTCCCATTTAGTGTCCCTTTGAATATTTATCTCCATTAGTGGC
This sequence comes from Pristiophorus japonicus, assembly GCF_044704955.1. NCBI lineage: Eukaryota > Metazoa > Chordata > Chondrichthyes > Pristiophoridae > Pristiophorus > Pristiophorus japonicus. Next base: position 47,218,974 of record NC_091989.1, read on the forward strand.
TCTTCCACATCCTCAAAACATTCCTACAGCTCCACTCTCAGCTTGGTCTATAAAAACGGATGCAAAATACTTAGAATGGCCGTTATTCCCTCACTCTCCAATCCAACAGCACCTCTATTTCCAAGGACTGCAGATATTCCCCTTAAAAAGCTTGCTAAAGTGGTGCATACGAAGCCAAGAAAAAAAAGTTTTCAAGCATGGCATTGATCCGAATGATTATCTTTTCTCATTCCTGCATTCTTATGTTTTCATTATACAGCTATGATTCTGGATTATACTTCGTGCTCCAAATTATCTCCAAATCCTTTACTCAATCTGACCGTTGTCCATTTTTCCAGGGTATAAACTGATTTTGTATACATTATACAACAACATGTATTTATATAGCACCTTTAACATAATAAAACGCCTCTAGGCACTTCACAGGAGTATTATAAGACAAAAAATGACATCGAGCCACATAAGGAGAAATTAGGGCCAGTGACCAAAAGCTTGGTCAAAGAAATAGGTTTTAAGAAGCGTCTTAGAGGAAAGAGAGGTAGAGAGGCAGAGAATTCCAGAGCTTAGGGCCTAGGCAACAGAAGGCACGGCCAACGAATGGTTGAGCGATTATAATTAAGGATACTCAAGAGGGCAGAATTACAGGAGTGCAGAGATCTTGGGAGATGTGGGGCTGACGGAGATTATAGAGATAGGGAGGGGCGAGGCCATGAAGGGATTTGAAAATAAGGATGAGAGTTTTGAAATCGAGGCGTTGCTTAACTGGGAGCCAATGTAGGTCAGCGACCACAGGGGTGATGAATGAATGGGACATGGTGCGAGTTAGGACATGGTCTGCCGAGATTTGGATCACCTCAAGTTCACGTAGGGTAGAATGTGGGAGGCCAGCCAGGAGTGCGTTGGAATAGTCAGGTCTAAGGCACGGATGAGGGTTTCGGTAGTGGATGAGCTGAGGCAAGTGCGGAGATGGGCGACATTATGGAGGTGGAAATAAGCGTTCTTAGTTATGTTACGGATATGTGGTCAGGATCAAATATGATACCAAGGTTGCAAACAGTGTGGTTCAGCCTCAGACAGATGTTAGGGAGAGGGATGGAGTCAGTGGCTAGGGAACGGAGTTTGTGGTGGGGATCGAAAATAATGGCTTCAGTCTTCCCAATATTTAACTGGAGAAAATTTCTGCTCACCCAGAACTGGATGTCGGACAAGCAGTCTTGACAATTTAGGGACCTTGGAGGGGTCGAGAGAAGTGGTAGAGGTAGAGCTGGGTGTCATCAGCGTACATATGGAAACTGATGCCGTGTTTTCGGATGATTTTGCTATGGGGCAACATGTAGATGAGAAATATTTGTGACTTTGATGAGAGCCGTTTCGGTACTGTGGCAAGGGCAGAAACTTGATCAGAGGGATTCAAACATGGAATTGCGGGAAAGATGGGCGCAGATTTTGGAGGCGACAACATGTTCAAGGACTTTGGAGAGGAAAGGGAGGTTGGAGATGGGGTGGTAGTTTGCAAGGACGGAGGGGTCAAGGGTTGGTTTTTTGAAGAGGGGTGATGATGGCAGATGAGAGGGAGAGGGGGACAGTACCCAAGGAGAAAAATTAACAATGTCAACTAACATGGGAGCCAGAAAAGGAAGTTGGGTGGTCAAGAGTTTGGTGGGAATAGGGTCAAGGGAGCAGGAAGTTGGTCTCATGGACAAGATGAATGCAGAGAGGTCATGAGGGGAGATCGGAGAGAAACTGGAGAAAGATGAGAGTTCAGGGCTAGGGCGGGGGGGGGGGGGGGGGGGGGGGGGAACCTTAGAGGAAGTTTGGCCCGGTGGACTCGGGATAAAAATGGAAGTGGCAGTGGCAGGTGAACAGATGGTCTCAATCTTAGAAACAAAGAAGTCCATGAGCTCTTCACAATTGTTGTCGGAGGTGAGGGTGGAGGAGACAGGGGAGAGAAGTTTAAGAAGATGGTTGGCAGTGGAGAATCGAAGCAAGGGTTTATCTTTGCATTCCAGAAAGATTGCGGAATAGTGAACAATTTTTGCAGACGAGTGCAGGACATAATAATGTTTTATGTGGTCCAGCCAGATCTGGCGGGCGATGAATGGCTAAACCAGTTGTTCGCCACATCCGTTTAAGTCTGCGTTCCTTGGACTTAAGGGAGCGAAGAAGAGGGCCGTACTGGGGGGACAGCCAGGGTGAGAAAGAGTAATTGTTTTAATAGGGACTAGGGCATCAAAGGCGGTGGTGAGGGTGCGGCTGAGCAGGTCGTTGCAGAAATGTCATGGTAAACGGAGGGCCAACGGCTGGACAGTTGGGATTTCATAAATGCCGTTGTAATAGAATTGGGGGAAGAGTTTTTTTTCCAGGGGTGGACACAGTAGGAAGTAGGGCTGGCAGATGGGGAGGGGGGGGGGATGTGGGTCGAGAGCGATATGAGGTAATGGTCAGAGATGGCCGTATCTGTGATTGCCACAATAGATGGCAAGGTCGAAGGGGTGGCCGTGATTATGGGTTGGGGAGTTTACATGGAGGGAGAGATTAAGGGAAAATAGGAAACTAGTGAACTCAGAAGAGAGAGAACATGATGAATTGAGATGGAGGTTGACATCACCGAGGATGAGAAGTCGTTCGGTGCAGGGGCTGAGAGAGGAAAGCAGTGAAGATATCTCGGTAATAAAATACAAAATAGTCAAGCTACTCATGCGTTTGTGGTCATCACTAGTTGGGGTTTACATATGGATGGCATGGAGTCCACTGGAAATTAATATAGGTCTTTATACACCTGTAATTCACCCCAGTTTTCACTATACATACTACATCAAAGGTAGATTTTCCTGGCAACTACATATTTATTGCAAACCTACAGCAATGAGGTCAAGGAGAAACAATTTGGCACTGAAAAGTTAATACTAATATTTAATCAAGCAGAAACAGGCTGCACATACTGTGATAAACAGCTGCTGTTCCAGGATAGATAGTGGACAGAGAACATTCATAAACTGTTGCTTATGGTATCATCTGGGTCGCTTAATCAAATTGCATAGAATTTGGTTTTAAAAACAGAATATTCTACCTCCTTTCTTACCCCTTTGCTTAAAACAGGCTATAAATATAACAGACTACTTCCTCACTTTCATTCATACAACTTATACTTATATAGCAAGAATAATTAAAAGATGTTTCACAGTTCAATGTCAGACTCAGGCTGCGGTAGAAGGGGATTGGGGAGGTGACAAAGTGCTGCCGAAGAGGTAGATTTTAAGGAAGCTTTTGAAGATGGGGAAGGATGAAGCAAGGCAGAGGAGTTTGGGGTGAGTATTCCAGAGTGTGGGGGTGAGATGACGCAAGTCTCTACCACTGATTTGAGAGAGTAGAGAACACAGTAGATTAGAGCTGGAAGAGCAGCGGAGCAAAGCAATATGTAGGGCTGGAGATAGTTGCATTGTAGAGGGAGCAAGAGAGGGTCAGTCTGGAAACGTGACCATACCACCATGCTCTGTCTTGCACTCAACAGAATGATATGTAATGTTTCATTGGTTTGTTTGTTTATAACGACTAACCACTAACCAAACACACATCACTTATTCGGTATAATTTTCCAGTTTCTGTATTTGGATCCATACACAGTTCCAAATTACAAGTTGTGAAATGAAGCTATTCGGATTGTTTTCAATCAAATTAGAATATAACCATTTCCGAGCCTTATCTGACCTCTGGAAATAATGACTAAAATCATGTCAAATCTGAAAAGCTGCAAATTTTTTTGAATGTAAAATGTAATCAGAAAAATGGCAGGTAAACTCAAGCTTGGGAAGAAAGACAAACACCTCAGGCCGAGAAGGACAAAATTCCTTCCAAAATGAAATAAGCACAAGGGCGCAAGTGGGTACACTGCAGGAGAATACAATCCTTTATATTGTCGCAGCCCAAACACTTACATTGCAACTGATGAAATGGGGAGGTGTACATGCCTTCACAGAAATTAGATTTTTTTTTAAATATAAAAAAACCTAATGACAATTTCTTAATCCTTGTACTTACTGGTAGAGTTATATAATGAATAGTTTCCTATAGAACAAATCAACAGTCTTGAAAGTGAGGGATATAGAAAATATTAGTAAAATTTGAGCATGAGAACATTATGCATATGTGGATTCATCTCCCTCACAAAAGCTGAAGCTACTGAAGAACACACAACAAAAAAAACCTAAAATCTTTTAAAAAATCATGTCAAAATTAATCCAATGGCGAGAAAGGCAAGAATTACATTATGTGGAGTATAATTTTTTTTCCAAGAATAAATCCTATATCTGATCCTACTCTATGCACCCTTATCACACAAGTGCTTCACTGTGAATGGGGAGAATTAGTCTGTCTAAAATCAAGAGAAAAACTCAACAAAACTCTGCCAACATGCAGGTCTTTCTTAGCAGTCAAGCTGGTAGAATAATGATTGAAGAAAGTGAATGGTTACTTCAAATTTCTGATTTGCAAGAGTCTTAAAGTATCACTTCCCTTAAGTAAGATCAGGTAGGAGGTACAACACAATTGGAATACAATACTTGCATTTACACATCGGCTCATCATGTCAAGGTATCTTGAATGTTTCACATAGGGCAATGAATTAAGTTTCAACTGCAGTGTCTATTATATATACAGACATGGCAACAATTCAAAGAAGGCTTGAATCAGGGGTACATTAATTTATGAGGAACTAAATTAAGGTCCCAGTTGGGAATAATCAAGGCCATACTTTCCAAATAGCTTGCAGTAACCAGGGCACCAACTGGTGATTCTCCAACAATCCAAACTCAAATAGGTCATGAAAGACTGGAACTGCCATAACATAAATTCAACAGAACTCAGCTTTAAACCAATACCAAACAGATGTTGGAGATAATCCACAATATGCCAGATAGTGTAAGGCAAGACGATTGACTTAGTAGATCAACGGACAAACAGCTTCCATTTTGTATTATACATTCTATTAATGAATGTCCTATGGAAATTAATCCAAGTATCTATCAACAAGGATGGAAGATTCTAATCATATCATCTTCAAATACAGAAATGTCTGCAGTACATATTTGGTTTAGAGCCAGGAAACACATGAGTAACACAACCAATTCTGAACTATCTAGTTTGCCAATTATTCTTTTCCTCATTTTGATATATGAAAATGAACAGCACTTTATTCGGCTGAAGCAATTGGAAACAGAAACAGAGGAGCATTGGTATTGGTGTTAAAATGATAGTGCCAAAACACTCATGCTAAAAGTGAAAAATAATCTGCACAATGATTCTCACAAAGGCTTGCAGAAAACATGGACTAAAATATTTTTTTTTTCAAAGAAGAGATAGAATAGGAATAGTTTTTTGTCTGTCGTTAATTTGATCTGCTGCAGATATACAGATAAAATTTAATATACACACACACACAAATATTTGTGCTGTCATGTAATGTGTATCTTACAAAATACTTACGTAAAAAATGTTTTTCCAACAAAGCAATTTCAAGATGTCCCTTGATTTCATTCAGTCGTTCAGATTCTGTCCTGTTGAAATCTTGAGTTCCTGAAGCCATAATCGATGCCCCTGGGCCTGCCTGAAACAAAATTTAAAATACTTACAGGAAACAAATAATCTACCAAAAGCACCCTGCATGAATCATCGTAAACGGCACAGAACATATACTTAAGATTGTGCTTCAACTGGCTGAATGCTGCAACCAACTAAATTTTGCTGATACAGTTTACTGCATACAAGAAAATATTTCAATCTGCTCATTTCCTTTAAAGTGAATCAATAAGATCCAAGTCTTTGTTTAATACCTTATATACTGTATTCCTTCTCTGCCTCCTCCAACAAGAATGGGAAGCTAATTTATCCAGAACCCAGTCAGGTTTACCACACTAATACAGCATATATTCTAGCAAAATTATATAATATTTTACATTTATTAAAAACCCAGCAAATCCATTTATGGAACTTGATTTGCAATTCACAAAAATCTATGGGGGTTAAGATAGCACTGTGCACAAAGCATCGGTTGAATAATACACAGAATAAGATGGGATACTGCAGGGACTACATGTCCTCTTTAATATGGAGAGGTAAGAAAAACAAAACATCGGACAACATAATGGGAAATAAAATGTATGTACTTCCTGTGCCTTCGGTAATAGATGCTTAACAGTAAAAGGCTGCACATAGTTTCTGCATTTGCAAATAAAAATCTTCAATTCAGTAATCTATTACATCCCTCACAAGGGAGAACACTACCAACACCTCAGGAACAGGGCTTTAGTCTGTAGAAAGTTGCGTGAGGTTCATAGCAACAACAACTTGCAATAATATCCCGCCTATATCATAGTAAAATATCCCCAGGCGCTTCAGGAGCATTATCAAAAACTGACACTGAGCCACATAAGTATTAGGACAGATGACCAAAAGCTTGGTCAAAGAGGTAGGTTTTAAGGAGCGTCTTAAAGGAGGAGAGGTGGAGAGACAGAGATGTTTAGGGAGGGAATTCCAGAGCTCAAGGCTTCGGCAGCTGACGGCACACCAATAGTGGAGTGATTAAAATTGGGGATGCACAAGAGGCCAGAATTGGAGGAGCGCAGAGATTTCGGATGGTTGTAGGGCTGGAGGAGATTGTAAAAAAAAGGTAGGGCGAGGCCATGGAGAAATTTGAAAACAAGGATGAGAGTTTGAAAAGCAGACTTTTACAATGCCTGCTGACGCTCAACCAACAAGTACTGCACATACAATACTTATCAACTTAGCCTAACACTGCTTCATAATTCCTTTGCCTAACATTTTGTTATCAAATAAAAACAACTGCTTAAGTTTGCAAATATGTTTGGATTTATCAATACAGAAGAACCAGACTCTACGAAGCAATGAGTAAAAGAAACAAAATTGGGTAACTGCAGCCATTGAAATAGAAAATCATGTTATAACAGCAGTGACTGAAATGTGGCTGCAGTTGGGTCAGGATTGGCAATTAAATATTCCTGGACATACAACTTTCGGATTGGTATGCAAATCGTTTAGATTGTATAATCATGGCACTTAACAACCATTCTCTTCCCCAGTCATGTGTTGAATATAAGATAGATTATTTTTATTCATGTGGGCGTCGCTGACAAGGCTAGCATTTATTGTCCATCCTCCAGTTCTTTGGATTTTCTTTATTCAAACTAATTTAAAAACATCCAACACACAATGCATGCATGCACACGTGAACACACTAACTTACCAACCACGAAAGGAATGTACATTTTCAGATTTTTGGCTTCTTGTATTTTATACAGTTAGTCTGCTCAAATACATCTCCTTTGATTGAATCTTACAAACGATTCTGGTTATTATTTTAAAAAATGGTGAAAAAGCATCTGAAGTATCTCATACCAAAAAATGTGAGACCATTGAGTCGCACTCAACTGTCCTGACTCCCATAGCAAGATCTAAGCAATCTTCTCTTCTGAAAAATTATGAGATTGTTATTTGCTGAACGGCATGTCAAACAGAGAGCTGTTTGTCAATACCCATTTAAGGCATCCATGAAATTCTGTATTGAAAGGAATTGAGAGAGAAATTGGGCAGAAAAGATAGTGGGGGATTTTCACAAATCAAAAGCAATTATGTGTAACATTTTGCCATAAGATGGTTAAAATTGAAGAGGGCCTAAGAGAACTACAATAATAAGTGAAAAAACTGAAGGAGAAAATAAGAAAATAAGAGCAGGATAAGGAAAGCCAAGAGAGAATAAAAATTTATTTGTAAAAAAGAATAAAGTATTTTACAAATATATCACTGAAAAGAATTGTTAAAAGCGAGGTTGGGCCCTTGAAAGGAGAAGATTGTCAATTTGTAGATGATCAAAAAAATAACAAAACCTAAACTATTCACATTACTTTGACTGCTCTTAAAAATGGCTTCCCTGGGTGTTTTATCCTCAATAATTGTGTTGTCAATATATAGTGATGGAGGAGGGGCGGCGATTACAAACAATAAGTCTTGTTATGCTGGTCAAGTATACTGCAAGTCATATAATTCCTGAAGTATTGACACACACTGGGAATTGTAGCCTGCTGTGTTGTTGGGTCTCTTAGCCGACAGTGGTAGCTCTGGGAAACCCACAAACTCAACTTGTAGGCTTCTCAAATGCATAATCTTCTGAAGAGAAATATTGTTAAACACATTTTAAAACACAAAAATACTAATATGTTGATAAATGTAATGATTATTTAGGTCATTATGTTACAAGCTCCTAATCTTAGTGAGAGACCAAGTTGGCAGCTGAAAGGATTTTCACACGATAATTAGATTGGTTTGCCTTTTTCCCCCCCGACTGATGGCTTTTTCTGATTGCTCATGGTTGATCGATTATTTTTATTAGTATTTTTTACATTTGAAGGTTTAGGTACCCTCATTGCTTTCTTGTGATTGATATGCTGCCTAACTACTCAGTTCTGAGGTTACCATTTCAGGATTTTAGGAAATTGCATATTCAAGACATTGGTCTGGAATTTCCTGAAGTACCGCCACAACCGATTTCTCGGCGGTAATCGCGGATTGTGTTTTTTTTAACCGCTGGAATATCGCCAAGAACGAAGGCTGCTAGTTTGATCAAAAGTTGACAGGTGATAGCGGTAGCGGTATGTGTCCGGCGGTGGTGGTATTCATAGTGGGTTTTTTGGGAGGCTGGGAAAATGGGGCCTTCTGTGCACGTGCGATTTTTTTTTCCTCCAAGTCCTTTTTCCCGTGATTCTGGCTCGGGGTCATCCGCGCATGCACAGAATGTCCGATTTCAGCGAGAGTGAGTCGGAGCGAGCGAGTCGGAGCGCGCGAGCGAGTCAGAGAGAGTGAAGAATTAAACTAAACAGAAAGAATAAAAATTAAAGAATACTGAACATAAACCTGATTTTCTTCTGAATTCCACCAAAAAAAAATGCAGAAAGGAGAGCAAGGAGAGGTGGTGGGGTGGGGGGGGAGTGGAGGAGGAGGGCAAGGAGATTTACCCTGGATGCCCAAGAGGCACTGGTTTGTGAGGTGGACACCAGATGGGGTCAATTGACAAGGGGTGGGCATAGGAACCCCCCCCCCCCCAACCACCCCGCCCCGACCGTGTACCAGAGGATCTGTCGCGCAATTTCAGAGGCCGTGTCCTTAGTTGCATAAGTCCATCAGGGGGTCAACCAGTGCCGGAGGAGATGGAACGACCTAGTTTTGGCCACGAGAGTAAGTAATATTTTTAATCATGCACTCCTTCATTACCTAAAATGTAAATCTGACACGATGATGTAGGTAGGCTTAGTGTCAAGCCTTACTTGCCATGAATGATCTTATTACGATGGTTTTATGAGATCTTTAAAGATGTTTGCGCACTTAGATGTGTTCCTCATGGAGAATGTGCAGCTTTATGGGACATCAATAGGACACTGAACAAAGGACTGTATTAAATGCACAAAATATGTTACTAGTACTGAGATGGCTATCTGCCGTAAGAGCAGACGGGCAACTCGGTTAAACATTGCTATTGTCATCTTTGCAGAAGAAAATCGCTAACAATCGTGCGGAGCAGCAACTCACGGGGGAAGGCCCACCAAATATAGTCGAGTTAACGGACCAGGACGAGCGTGCCGCAGCCCTGGTGGGTGCGCACAACAGGACGGCTACCCGTGGTGGTGCTGATCCGGTGACAGCCGAGGGCAAGTCCTGCATAACCCCCGGGTTGTGTTGCGGTCATTTAATGTTATGTCAATATAATGTAATGTAATGTTGGGGTCATGTAATGTAATGTCATGCAGTTTCTGTACATTCATGGTTAGGTTCATTTCATGTAGTGTCTCAGCGACATAGAATGCAGTACAGGTGGTCCTCTAAATAAGCCTGCGCTACGTGACTGCATTCATGTTACACTGACCCCCTCCCCTGCTGCTAACCACTCATATTTTGTTTTCTAGTTGTTCATGAGGTGTCGCATGTGCTCCAGCTCACCACAGGAGCCTCCACCTTCGTCTCCTTCAGGGAATACTGGCTGGATGATAACGAAGAGCAAGAGGAAGAAGAGGGGCGCTGAGGACCCGCTCCAAGCTGTTGTGGCCTGGGGGCGGGGGGGGGGGGGGCGTCGTAAGAAGTTGAGGAGGTGTTGGAGGAGGGGGAGGTGGTTATTGTGAGCTCAGATATTTTACCTGTGGCCACCTCTTTGTCATCGGGATCCAACTTTCTTGGGTTTACCGCCTCAGAAGTAGTGGGACCAAGCGGTGTGCAGCAGCGCACCCAGAGTGTTCAAACCCGTATGCCGCATCCTCGGAAGTTGATCTGGCAAAGCGGGTATGCTCCGAGACAGGCAGACGCCAACCTGGACATGGTGGGACTGTCAAGGGCGAGCATCGATGTCGGTTGAGAGCTCAACCAGTCCGCGGTGGAATAGCCAGGAATATCGCTGCACAATCCGCATGGCAATCGGAGGACATGTCAGAGCTGATTGCGGCGGTGTGGCAAAACACCGAGTCAGTCAATGCCATGCGGCAATTGATGGTCTTGGCATTTGGCACTGCACCCCACAGTGTCAGACCATTCAGGCAGACAGCACCTGGGGGTCAGGAAGTAGATCTACCTTCTGACTCAGAAGCTGGGTCTTCCACACCTCGAGCTTCTCTAGTAGATCCACACATGGCGCTATCATTGCCTATCCCCCCCAGCAGCAGCGCTCTGGATGCCGTGCTGCACAACGCCCTGATCCCAACACGGGTAGGGGTAACAGGAAGCAGCAATTGGGGAAAAGGATCAGGGGGGAAAAGACAGTGGGAGTAGTGGCCGCAGGTAAAATTGGGGGGGGGGGGGGGGGGGGCGTGTTGGTTGTTTTGTTGTTGTTCTTGTTGCTGCTGTTTTTGTTATTGAAAAAAATTATTTTTGTTTACACATTTCATTTAAAAAAATTATTAACTTTTAATTTTTACAGAAATTCAACTTTTATAAAAGTCTTCTTAATCAACTTAGTCATTCTTGTACAGTGTCTCACTCATGTTTAGAAAATGAGGGTTAACAGTCATTATAAGGGTTGCATACGGTGGCCAAGCAAAGGTGAAACATAACTCTCACCGTTCAAGCAAAGCGTTTATTTATGAGCTGCTGACGTAACAGTTTTGCAATCGCGAAAGCTCCATGAGGCTTCCTCTGTGGTGTTGGGGTGGAGGGTGGTGGCATGGGTTCATCGTCAGGCTCCTCGACCTCATCATTCTCCCCTCTCTCCTGAGGTGGTCCTGCAGTCCCCTATGGCAATTCCTGTCCCCTCAAGATGCCCAAGTTGTGCAACATGCAGCACACCACAATTAACTCAGCAACCTGCTCAGGGTGGTATTGCAGGCTGCCTCCAGAGTGGACCAGGCATCGGAAGCGCTGCTTGAGCACTCCGATTGTCTTTTCAACGCTATTGCATGTGGCTATGTGGCTGTTATTGTAGTGATGCTCGGCTTCTGTCTGAGGGTTCCGGAGGAGGGGCATGAGCCAGGTGGCGAGGCCATATCCTTTGTTCCCTAGCATCCAGCTGTGACCTTGTGGCCGAGTCTTAAACAGGTCAGAGACAGTGCTCTCATGCAAGACGCAAGCATCATGGATGCTCCCTGGAAAATTGGCATTTACTGCCATGATGCACTGCGTATGGTTGCAGATGAGCTGCACATTCAGGGAGTGGAATCCCTTACGGTTTCGGTACACCTCTGCCGCCTGTAAAGGAGCTCGCAGGGCGATGTGCGCAGTCAATGGCACCCTGAACCATGGGGGTGTCAGCAATTTGTGCAAAAATCAAAGCCCTCTCACTCTGTGCCTCCCTGGTCATTGGGAAGTTTATAAAGTCCATCCTGCATGTGTACAGTGCATCAGTTACCTAACGAATGCAGCAATGTATGGCGTGCTGAGAGATGCAGCATATGTGCCCAGTTGATGCCTAAAAGGAGCCAGATGGCTTGAAGGCAAGTGCCGCAGTCACCTTCACCTCGACGGGCAGTGCAGTCCTGTTGGTGCTGGTAGGCTGCAGGTCTGCCTTTATGAGCTGGTATATCTCATTGATCACCTCTTTTCAGAAGCACAGCATTCTAACGCTGTACGTATCAGACAGATGCAGATATGAGCGCTTCTCCCTGAAAATTCGTTGGGGGTAAGGCCTCCTCCTCCTAAGTCTGTGACCTCTTCCATGGCACCGTGGGTGGCTCTGCTGCACAGGAGGGCAGGAAAAAGAGTGGGAGAGCTATAGTGATAGGGAATTCAATTGTAAGGGGAATAGATGGATGGTTCTGCGCCCACAATCGAGACTCCAGGATGGTATGTTGCCTCCCTGGTGTAAGGGTCAAGGATGTCTTGGAGCGGTTGCAGGACATTTTGGAGGGGGAGGGTGAACAGCCAGTTGTTGTGGTGCATATAAGTACCAACGATATGTGTAAAAAAACAGGATGAGGTCCTACCAGGTGAATTTAGGGAGCTCGGAGCTAAATTTAAAAGTAGGACCTCAAAAGGTAGTAATCTCAGGATTGCTACCAGTGCCACGTGCTAGGCAGAGTAAGAATTGCAGGATAGCTCAGATGAATACGGGGCTTGAGGAGTGGTGCAGAAGGGAGGGATTCAAATTCCTGGGATATTGGAACCGTTTCTGGGGGAGGTGGGATCAGTACAAACCAGACGGTCTGCACCTGGGCAGGACCGGAACCAATGTCCTAGGGGGAGTGTTTGCTCGCACTGTTGGGGAGGGGTTAAACTAATATGGCAGGGGATGGGAACCTACGCAGAGAGACAGAGGGAAGTAGAATGGGGGCAGAAGCAAAAGATAGAAAGAAGAAAAGTAAAATTGGAGGGCAGAGAAACCCAAGGCAAAAATCAAAAAGGGCCACAATACAGCAAAATTCTAAAGGGGTAAAGTGTATTAAAAAGACAAGCCTGGAGGCGTATTTGGAATAAAGTGGACAAATTAACTGCACAGGCAGCAATTAATGAATATGATATAATTGGCATCATGGAGACATAGCTCCAGGGTGACCAAGGCTGGGAACTCAACATCCAGGGGTATTCAACATTCAGGAAGGAGAGGCAGAATGGAAAAGGAGGTGGGGTAGCGTTGCTGGTTAAAGAGGAAATTAACGCAATAGTAAGGAAGAGCATTAGCTTAGATAATCTGGAATCTGTATGGGTGGAGCTGCAGAATACCAAAGGGCAGAAAACGCTAGCGGGAGTTGTGCACAGACCACCAAACAGTAGTAGTGAGGTTGGGGACAGCATCAAACAAGAAATTAAGGATGCGTGCAATAAAGTTACAGCAGTTATCATGGGCGACTTTAATCTACATACAGATTGGGCTAACCAAACTGGTAGCAATGCAGTGGAGGAGGATTTCCTGGAGTGTATTAGGGATGGTTTTCTCGACCAATATGTCGAGGAACCAACTAGAGGGCTGGCCATCCTAGACTGGGTGATGTGTAATGAGAAAGGACCAATTAGCAATCTTGTTGTGCGAGGCCCCTTGGGGAAGAATGACCATAATATGGTAGAATTCTTTATTAAGATGGAGAGTGACACAGTTAATTCGGAAACTAGGGTCCTGAACTTAAGGAAAGGTAACTTCGATGGTATGAGATGTGAATTGGCTAGTATAGACTGGCGAATGATACCTAAAGGGTTGACGGCGGATAGGCAATGGCAAACATTTAAAGATCACATGGATGAACTTCAACAATTGTACATCCCTGTCTGGAGTAAAAATAAGATGGGGAAGGTGGCTCAACTGTGGCAAACAGGGAAATTAAGCATGGTGTGAAATCCAAGGAAGAGACATACAAACTGGCCAGAAAAAGCAGCAAACCTGAGGACTGGGAGAAATTTAGAATTCAGCAGAGGATGACAAAGGGTTTAATTAGAAGGGGAAAATAGAGTATGAGAGGAAGCTTGCTGGGAACATAAAAACTGACTACAAAAACTTCTATACATATGTGAAGAGGAAAACATTCGTGAAGACAAACGTAGGTCCCTTGCAGTCAGATTCAGGTGAATTTATAATGGGGACAAAGAAATGGCAGACCAATTGAACAAATACTTTGGTTCTGTCTTCACGAAGGAAGACACAAATAACCTTCCGGAAATACGAGGCGACCGAGGGTCTAGTGAGAAGGAGGAACTAAAGGAAATCCTTATTAGGCGGGAAATTGTGTTAGAGAATTTGATGGGATTGACGGCCGATAAATCCCAGGGGCCTGATAGTCTGCATCCCAAAGTACTTAAGGAAGCGGCCCTAGAAATAGTGGATGCATTGGTGATCATTTACCAAAAGTTTTTCAACTCTGGATCAGTTCCTATGCACTGGAGGGCAGCTAATGTAACACCACTTTTTTTTTTTAAAAAGGGACAGAGAAAACGGGTAATTATAGATCGGTTAGCAGGACATCGGTAGTGGGGTAAATGTTGGAATCAATTACTGAAGATGAAATAGCAGCGCATTTGGAAAGCAGTGACAGGATCGGTCCAAGTCAGCATGGATTTATGAAAGGGAAATCATGCTTGACAAATCTTCTGGAATTTTTAGAGGATGTAACTAGTAGAGTGGACAAGGGAGAAACAGTGGATGTGGTGTATTTGGACTTTCAAAGGGCTTTTGATAAGGTCCCGCACAAGAGATTGGTGTGCAAAATTAAAGCACATGGTATTGGGGGTAATGTACGGACATGGATAGAGAACTGGTTGGCAGACGGGAAGCAGAGAGTCGGGATAAACGGGTCCTTTTCAGAATGGCAGGCAGTGACTTGTGGAGTGCCGCAGGGCTCAGTGCTGGGACCCCAGCTATTTACAATATACATTAATGATATAGATGAAGGAATTGAGTGTAATATCTCCAAGTTTGCAGATGACACTAAGCTGGGTGGCGATGTGAGTTGTGAGGAGGATGCTAAGAGGCTGCAGGGTGACTTGGATAGGTGAGGTGAGTGGGCAAATGTATGGCAGATGCAGCATAATGTGGAAAATTGTGAGGTTATCCACTTTGGGGGCAAAAACACGAAGACAGAATATTATCTGAATGGCGGCAGATTAGGAAAAGGGGAAGTGCAACGAGACCTGGGTGTCATGGTACATCAGTCATTGAAAGTTGGCATGCAGGTATAGCAGGCAGTGAAGGCGGCAAATGGTATGTTGGCCTTCATAGCTAGGGGATTTGAGTATAAGAGCAGGGAGGTCTTATTTCAGTTGTAAAGGGCCTTGGTGGGGCCTCTGATTAGGAGACCAAAACTGAACACAATATTCCATACCCCTTGGTCCCTTTAGCCGTAAGGGCCATATCTAACTCCCTCTTGAATATATCCAATAAACTGGCATCAACTCTCTGCGGTAGGGAATTCCACAGGTTAACAACTCACTGATTAAAGAAGTACTTGCTATTGAGGGAGTGCAGCGAAGGTTCACCAGATTCCCGGGATGGCAGGACTGACATATGAGGAGAGACTGGATCGACTGGGCCTATATTCACTGGAGTTTAGAAGGATGAGAGGGGATCTCATAGAAACATAGAAAATTCTGACGGGACTGGACAGGTTAGATGCAGGAAGAATGTTCCCGATGTTGGGCAAGTCCAGAACCAGAGGACACAGTCTAAGGATAAGGGGTAAGCCATTTAGGACTGAGATGAGGAGAAACTTCTTCACTCGGAGAGTTGTTAACCTGTGGAATTCTCTACTGCAGAGAGTTGTTGATGCCAGTTCATTGGATATATTCAAGGGGGAGTTAGATATGGCCCTTACGGCTAAAGGGATCAAGGGGTATGGAGAGAAAGCAGGAAAGGGGTACGGAGGTGAATAATCAGCCATGATCTTATTGAATGGTGGCGCAGGCTCGAAGGGCTGAATGGCCTACTCCTGCACCTATTTTCTATGTTTCTATATTTCATTAGGTTCATAATGTTCTTCAACAAACCTTCTTCCAGCCCCATTCCACATCATATAAGTAATCAGCAATATTGGCAGAAAAATTATAGGCTCCTTTCCTTTAAATGTCCTCAAATATCCTCAAGTATCCTCAAATAACCACAAATGTCCTTTACATTTACTCCGATGTGCTCAAATACTCTCCAAAAGCTTCAAATACTCTTTAAATTCTACTCTCCACGAACTAATGCTCTCACTAACCTCAATCAGCCTTCTTTCAAGAACCTCCGATTTTCAAAATGGAGTCCTTAACATAGAAACATAGAAAAGAGGTGCAGGAGAAGGCCATTCGGCTCTTCGAGCATGCACCACCATTGAATAAGATCATGGCTGATCATTCACCTCAGTACCCTTTTCCTGCTTTTTCTCCATACCCTTTGATCCCTTTAGCCATAACTAACTTCCTCTTGAATATATCCAATGAACTTACATCAACAACTCACTGCGGGAGGGAATTCCACAGGTTAACAACTCTCTGAGTGAAGAAGTTTCTCCTCATCTCAGTCCTAAATAACTTACCCCTTATCCTTTGACTGTGTCCTCTGGTTCTGGAGATCCCCAACATCGGGAACATTCTTCCTGCATCTAACCTGTCCAGTCCCGTCAGAATTTTATATGTTTCTGCGAGATCCCCTCTCATCCTTCTAAACTCCAGTGAATAAAGGCCCAGTTGATCCAGTCTCTCCTCGTATGTCAGTCCAGCAATCCCGGGAATCAGTCTGGTGAACCTTCGCTGCACTCCCTCAATAGCAAGAACGTCCTTCCTCAGATTAGGAGACTAAAACTGAACACAATATTCCAGGTGAGGCCTTATCAAGGCCCTGTACAACTGCAGTTAGACCTCCCTGCTCCTATACTCAAAACCCCTAGCGATGAAGGCCAACATACTATTTGCCTTCTTCACCGCCTGCTGTATCTGCATGTCAACTTTCAATGACTGATATACCATGACACACAGGTCTCGTTGCACCTCCCCTTTTCCTAATCTGCTGCCATTCAGATAATATTCTGCCTTCGTGTTTTTGCCCCCAAAGTGGATAACCTCACATTTATCCACATTACACTGCATCTGCCATGCATTTGCCCACTCACCTAATCTGTCCAAGTCAGCCTGCAGCCTCTTAGCATCCTCCAAGAGGAGATTAATGCAATAGTTAGGAAGGACATTCAGCTTGGATGATGTTAGAATCTATATGGGTAGAGCTGCAGAACACCAAAGGGGAAAAAACGTTAGTGGGAGTTGTGTACAGACCTCCAAACAGTAGTAGTGATGTTGGGGAGGGCATCAAACAAGAAATTAGGGGTGCATGAGTTATCATGGGTGACCTTATTATGCATATAGATTGGGCTAACCAAACTGGAAGCAATACAGTGGAGGATTTCCTGGAGTGCATAAGGGATGGTTTTCTAGACCAATAGGTCGAGGAACCAACTAGGGGGGGAGGCCATCTTAGACTGGGTGTTGTGTAATGAGAGAGGATTAATTAGCAATCTCGTTGTGCGAGGCCCTTTGGGGAAGAGTGACCATAATATGGTGGAATTCTACATTAGGATGGAGAATTAAACAGTTAATTCAGGGACCATGGTCCAGAACTTAAAGAAGGGTAACTTTGAAGGTATGAGGCGTGAATTGGCTAGGATAGATTGGCAAATGATACTTAAGGGGTTGACAGTGGATGGGCAATGGCAGACATTTAGAGACCGCATGGATGAACTACAACAATTGTACATCCCTGTCTGGCGTAAAAATAAAAAAGGGAAGATGGCTCAACCGTGGCTATCAAGGGAAATCAGGGATAGTATTAAAGCCAAGAAAATGGCATACAAATTGGCCAGAAATAGCAGCGAACCCGAGGACTGGGAGAAATTTAGAACTCAGCAGAGGAGGACAAAGGGTTTGATTAGGGCAGGGAAAATAGAGTACGAGAGGAAGTTTGCAGGGAACATTAAGACATATTGTAAAAGTTTCTATAGATATGTAAAGAGAAAAAGGTTCGTAAAGACAAACGTAGGTCCCCTGCAGTCAGAATCAGGGGAAGTCAACGGGGAACAAAGAAATGGCAGACCAATTGAACAAGTACTTTGGTTCGGTATTCACCAAGGAGGACACAAAGAACCTTCCGGATATAAAAGAGGTCAGAGGGTCTAGTAAGAAGGAGGAACTGAGGTAAATCCTTATTAGTCAGGAAATTATGTTGGGGAAATTGATGGGATTGAAAGTCGATAAATCCCCAGGGCCTGATGGACTGCATCCCAGAGTACTTAAGGAGGTGGCCTTGGAAATAGCTGATGCATTGACAGTCATTTTCCAACATTCCATAGACTCTGGATCAGTTCCTATGGAGTGGAGGGTAGCCAATGTAACCACACTTTTTAAAAAAGGAGGGAGAGAGAAAACCTGGAATTATAGACCGGTCAGCCTGACATCGGTAGTGGGTAAAATGATGGAATCAATTATTAAGGATGTCATAGCAGCGCATTTGGAAAGAGGTGACATGATAGGTCCAAGTCAGCATGGATTTGTGAAAGGGAAATCATGCTTGACAAATCTTCTGGAATTTTTTGAGGATGCTTCCAGTAGAGTAGACAAGGGAGAACCAGCTGATGTGGTATATTTGGACTTTCAGAAGGCTTTCGACAAGGTCCCACACAAGAGATTAATGTGCAAAGTTAAAGCACATGGGATTGGGATAGTGTGCTGACGTGGATTGAGAACTGGTTGGCAGACAGGAAGCAAAGGGTAGGAATAAATGGGTACTTTTCAGACTGGCAGGCAGTGACTAGTGGGGTACCGCAAGGTTCTGTGCTGGGGCCCCAGCTGTTTACATTGTACATTAATGATTTAGACGAGGGGATTAAATGTAGTATCTCCAAATTTGCAGATGACACTAAGTTGGGTGGCAGTGTGAACTGCGAGGAGGATGCTATGAGGCTGCAGAGTGACTTGGATAGGTTAGGTGAGTGGGCAAATGCATGGCAGATGAAGTATAATGTGGATAAATGTGAGGTTATCCACTTTGGTGGTAAAAACAGAGAGACACACTATTATCTGAATGGCAACAGATTAGGAAAAGGGGAGGTGCAACGAGGCCTGGGTGTCATGGTACATCAGTCATTGAAGGTTGGCATGCAGGTACAGCAGGCGGTTAAGAAAGCAAATGGCATGTTGGCCTTCATAGCGAGGGGATTTGAGTACAGGGGCAGGGAGGTGTTACTGCAGTTGTACAGGGCCTTGGTGAGGCTACACCTGGAGTATTGTGTACAGTTTTGGTCTCCTAACTTGAGGAAGGACATTCTTGCTATTGAGGGAGTGCAGCGAAGGTTCACCACTGATTCCCGGGATGGCGGGACTGACATATCAAGAAAGACTGGATCAACTGGGCTTGTATTCACTGGAGTTCAGATGAATGAGAGGGGATCTCATAGAAACGTTTAAAATCGTGACGGGTTTGGACAGGTTAGATGCAGGAAGAATGTTCCCAATGTTGGGGAAGTCCAGAACCAGGGGTCACAGTCTAAGGATACGGGGTAAGCCATTTAGGACCAGAGGAGGAGAAACTTCTTCACCCAGAAAGTGGTGAACCTGTGGAATTCTCTACCACAAAGTTGTTGAGGCCAATTCACTAAATATATTCAAAAAGGAGTTAGATGTAGTCCTTACTACTAGGGGGGTCAAGGGGTATGGCAAGAAAGCAGGAATGGGGTACTGAGGTTGCATGTTCAGCCATGAACTCATTGAATGGCGGTGCAGGCTCGAAGGGCCGAATGGCCTACTCCAGCAACTATTTTCCATGTTTCTATGTTTCCTCACAGCTCACACCGCCACCCAGTTTAGTGTCATCTGCAAACTTGGATATGTTACACTCAATTCGTTCATCTAAAGCATTAATGTATATTGTAAAGAGCTGGGGTCCCAGCACTGAGCCCTGCGGCACCCCACCCCACTGCCATTCTGAAAAGGACCCGTTTATCCCTTCTCTCTGCTTACTGTCTGCCAACCAGTTCTCTCTCCACATCAGTACATTACCCCCATACCATGTGCTTTAATTTTGCACACCAATCTCTTGCACGGGACCTTGTCAAAAGCCTTTTGAAAGTCCAAATACACCACATGCACTGGTTCTCCCTTGTCCACTCTATTAGAATTTTTAGAGAATGTAACTAGAAGATTTGTCAAGCAAGATTTCCCTTTCATAAATCCGTGCTGACTTGGACCGATCCTGTCACTGCTTTTCAAATGCGCTGTTATTTCACTTTTAATAATAAATTCCAACATTTTCCCCACTACTGATGTCAGGCTAACCGGTCTATAAGTACCCGTTTTCTCTCTCCCTCCTTTTTGAAAAAGTGGGGTTACATTAGCTACCCTCCAGTCCATAGGAACTGATCTAGAGTCGATAGACTTTTGGAAAATGATCACCAATGCATCCACTATTTCTCCCAGTCCCCGGGTTCGCTACTATTTCTGGCCAATTTGTATGCCACTTCCTTGGCTTTAATACTATCCCTGATTTCCCTTGATAGCCACGGTTGAGCCACCTTCCCTTTTTTATTTTTACGCCAGACAGGGATGTACAATTGTTGGAGTTCATCCATGCGGTCTCTAAATGTCTGCCATTGCCCATCCACTGTCAACCCCTTAAGTATCATTCGCCAATCTATCCTAGCCAATTCACGCCTCATACCTTCAAAGTTACCCTTCTTTAAGTTCTGGACCATGATCCCTGAATTAACTGTTTCATTCTCCATCCTAATGTAGAATTCCACCATATTATGGTCACTCTTCCCCAAAGGGCCTCGCACAACGAGATTGCTAATTAATCCTCTCTCATTACACAACACCCAGTCTAAGATGGCCTCCCCCCTAGTTGGTTCCTTGACATATTGGTCTAGAAAACCATCCCTTATGCACTCCAGGAAATCCTCCTCCACCGTATTGCTTCCAGTTTGGTTAGCCCAATCTATATGCATATTAAAGTCACCCATGATAACTGCTGCATCTTTATTGCATGCACCCCTAATTTCTTGTTTGATGCCCTCCCCAACATCACTACTACTGTTTGGAGGTCTGTACACAACTCCCACTAACTTTTTTTGCCCTTTGGTGTTCTGCAGCTTTACCCATATAGATTCCACATCATCCAAGTTGATGTCCTTCCTAACTATTGCATTAATCTCCTCTTTAACCAGCAATGCTACCCCACCTCCTTTTCCTTTTATTCTATCCTTCCTGAATGTTGAATACCCTTGGATGTTGAGTTCCCAGCCCTGATCATCCTGGAGCCACGTCTCTGCAATCCCAATCACATCATATCTGTTAACATCTATTTGCACAGTTAATTCATCCACCTTATTACGGATGCTCTTTGCATTAAGACACAAAGTCTTCAGGCTTGTTTTTTTAATACCCTTTGTCCTTTTAGAATTATGATGTAGTGTGGCCCTTTTTGTTTCTTGCCTTTGCTTACTCGGCCTTCCACTATTGCTTTTTACCTTTCTACCATCTGTTTCTGACTCCATATTACTTCGCCCTGTCTCGCTGCATAGGTTCCCATCCCCCTGCCATATTAGTTTAAACACTCCCGAACTGCATTAGCAAATGTTACCCCCAGGACATCAGTTCCAGTCCTGCCCAAGTGCAAACCGTCCCTTTTGTACAGGTCCCACTTCCCCCAGAACTGGTTCCAATGTCCCAGGAATTTGAATCCCTCCCTCTTGCACCACTGCTCAAGCCACGTATTTATTCTAACTATCCTGCTCCCTCGACTCTGATTAGCACGTGGCACTGGTAGCAATCCAGAGATTACTACCTTTGAGGTCCTACTTTTTAATTTAACTCCTAGCTCCCTAAATTCAGCTTGTAGGACCCTCTTCCTACCTATATCGTTGGTACCTACATGTATCACGACAACTGGCTGTGCACCCTCCCTCTCCAGAATGCTGTGTCAACTGTGGCTCAGTGGGTAGCACACTCGCCTCAGAGTCAAAAAGTTGTGGGTTCAAATCCCATTCCAGGGACTTGAGCACATAAATCTAGGCTGACACTCAAGTGCAGTGCTATGGGAGTATTGCACTGTCAGAGGTGCCGTCTTTCAGAAGAGACAATAAAGCAAGGCCCCGTCTGCCCCCTCAGGTGGAAGTAAAAGATCCCATGACATTTTTTCTAAGAAGAGCAGAGGAGTTATCCCTGGTGTTCTGGCCAATATCTCTCCTTCAATCAACATCATAAAAAAGTTTATCTGGTCATTATCACATTGTTGTTTGTGGGAGTTGCTGTGCGCAAATTGGCTGCTGTGTTTCCCACATTACAACTGTGACTAAACTCCAAGAGTACTCCATTGACTGTAAAGCGCTTTGAGACGTCCGGTGGTCGTGAAAACCGCTCCATAAATATAAGTATTTCTTTTAACAAATCAAACACAGCCAATTCTAATGAAAGCCTTTCTGCTTGCCTGAAAAACTTTCAAAATTCAATCGATTTAATTTTGAAAAACGAAGAGCTACAATAGGCTGTGTGTGTTTTCACACTTCAGTATAGTCCACCATACTGAAGTGTGAAAACACACACAGCTTCTTTTTATTATAAAAAAAACTCACTACAATACTTCACTTGAACAACATTTTAGAAATTTTTCCTCTAGCTTTTCTTCAAATAATTTTTTAGAAGCTGAAGAGAAACAATTAGGCTGACTAAATGCCTTTGAAGTGTAGGAGATTATGCACTTTGCACATGCTCAGGTGACGGGCTCCGCCTTCTCTGCATAGAGTTAAAGCTTTGGGAAAGATTATCGTCCAAACTAGGCTTTTTGTGCCTCATGCAAAAACTTTAATGAACATATTAAAAGATTCAAAAAAGCCAGTAGGTAAATTAATCGTGTTATTGTTAAATATATCAGTTTTGTTTTGGAAGAAATCTTATTTCAGGCATTAGAAATTTGAGGAAAAAGATGGCAGCCAAAAGTCTTTTCAAAAAGTGTTCAATGTGTTCCTTTTTTGGGAAAAATTATTGATAAGTTCTTCTAACTGTTTACTCAGGATTGACTGTTTTCATAAGTCTAGTAGTTTCTTACAGGCAGTTTTCGAACCATTTCTTGGCTTTTGATTTTTTACATTCAGTTGTGATTTGCTGCTGTTTTATCTTGAACTAAGTGTTATAGCAAAAATAAGAGAGTGTGACAAACAGAAAATGTGAGACAGTTTGATAGAAAGTGTGAAACTATTAACTCGATACAAGACCGGCACAGACTCGATGGGTCAAATGGCCTCCTTCTGTTCTGTAAATTTCTATGATTCTATGAAGACTTTTTATATATTACAGCGACATTTACATTTCAGAGTATAATATTTTGTGTTCTGTAAAAATTATGAACCACCCTTCAATGTATTTCAATGTACAGTACTGCAAGTGTATGAATATTTGGCAGGAGTATAGGACATTAGGCTAATTAGAAAGCATGAATTGTAATAAACTAATCCCGCCCACAGGGACACACTTCAACCAAATTCCAGGGAAACCACAAGCACCAATTGTGACAAACATGAACAATACTGGAAGGACATGGTGAACTGGTTATTTCTACTTTCTAAATTGCAAGACTTCAATCTTTCAGAACCAACTAATAATTATACCTCTAAAATACTACTTGTTAAAGAATGGTTCTAATATTAATTCAAAAGACAAAGTATGGGCGTTGCAATTTAAAACAAATGTGAAAATGCTTTTTATAGTTAAAATATAACATAGCTATTAAAAAACAGTTCATACCACACAGTATTTACTGTTTCTTCTGTTAGCACATTAAAAAAGTTTCTAATTTTAAATTACTACAGGAATGCTTTTCTAAAAGAGTCAAGAAAAAGCTCAAATATTACCTGTTGCAAATAATTGTAACGCAGAAAAAGACTTTGCCACTGCCGACCCACCCGCCAAAAATGGTGAATACCATTAAACAAGGTCCTTCACCCTTAGTGCTGCATCTGATGGCAGACCTGACCTCAGTGACACCACAGTAAAATAATGTAGCAGCAAGTGCCTCCAGCAATGTAGACAGTCACTGGAGTAAGATGTTCATGCCATCATCAGCCAGCTATACACATACCTCTCCCAGCACTGCAATATCAAGTCCTGGATGAGTTAAAAATTTCCTTCAGTTTAACAAAACTGAAACCATCCTTTTTAGCTCCAACTAGCTGCAGTCTCAATTCACTGGTACAGCAACTTAGCACCACACTGGAATCATCGAATCTTACAGCACAGGAGGAGGCCATTCAGCCAGTCATAGCTGTGCCAGTTCTATGAACGAGCTGTCCAATTTAGTCCCACACCTTGTAAGGAGATGAGGAGGAATTTCTTCTCTCAGAGGATTGTAAATCTATGGAATTCTCTGCCCCAGAGAGCTGTGGAGGCTGGATCATTGAATATATTTAAGGCGGAGATAGACAGGTTTTTGAGCGATAAGGGAATAAAGGGTTGTGGGGAGCGAGCGGGGAAAGTGGAGCCGAGTCCATGATCAGATCAGCCATGATATTAAATGGCGGAGCAGGTTCGAGGGGCCAGGTGGCCTACTCCTGCTACGATTTCTTATGTACCCCAGCTTTTTCCCCATAACCCTGATAATTAGTCTTATTCAATCCATGTCCAATTACCTTATAAATGTAATCTGATTATGGAATCTGATCCACGACCCATTCAGGTAATACATTGTACATTTCAACAGACCTCTATGAAGAAATTGGTCCTCATTTCCCCTCTAGTTCTTTTGCCAATTATTTTAAATGTATACCTTCTGATTTCCAATCCACTGACCAGAAGAAACAGTTTCTCCCTACGTGCTCCATCAAAACCCCTCAGAATTTTGAATAACTGTATTAGGTCTCCCCTTCACCATCTCTGCTCTAAGCAAAACAATCCCAGCTTCTCCAATCTCTCCACATAACTGAAGTCCATCATTCAGGACCCTCTGGAGCCACTCCAGGACCTTGACATCCTTCCTCAAGTGTGGTGCCCAGAAGTGTACACAATGCTCCAACTGGGGCCGAACCAGTAAAGGTTTAGCATGACTTCCTCGTTTTTGTATTCAATGCCCCATTGACGAAATCAAGTATTCCATATGCTTTCTTAACCACGTTATCAACTTGCCCTGCCACCTTCAAAGATTTGTGATATGCACCCCACGTCCCTCTGTTTTTGCAACCCTTCAAAATAGTACCATTTGGATTATACTGCCAAAATGTGTCACTTTGCACTTTTCTGCATTAAACTGCATTGGTCATGTGTCTGCCCATTTCACCAGTCTGTCCATGTCCTCCTGAAGTCTGCTACTATCATGTTCATACTTACTACATTGCCAAGTTTTCTATAATCCACAAACTTTGAAATTGTACTCTCTATAGCGAAGTCCAGGTCATTTATATACAACAAGTAAAGCAATGGTACCAATACCAGGGGGACCCCACTGAATGCTTCTCTCCAGTCCGAAAAACATCTGTTCACCACTCTCCACCTCCTATCCCTTAACCAATTACGTACCCAAGTTATCACTTTCCCTTTAATACCATGTACTGGTATTTTCCAAGTCAGTTTGTTATGAGGTACTTTATCAAATGCCTTCTGAAAGTCCATTTATACATCTACTGCACTAACTTCATCAACTCTCTGTTACTTGATCAAAGAGCTCAATCAGGTTAGTCAGAGATGATTTGCCATTAATAAGTCCATACTGGCTGTCCCTTATTAACCCATGCTTCCAAGTGAGAATTAATTTTAACATAAGAACACAAAAACAAGAGCAGGAGTAGACCATTTGACCCCTCAAGCCTGCTCCGCCATTTAATAAGATCATGGCTGATCTGATCATGGACTCAGCTCCACTTTCCTGCCTGCTCCCCTTAGCCCTTTATTCGCTTAGCGCTTAAAAATCTGTCTATCTCCGCCTTAAATATATTCAATGACCTAGCCTCCACAGCTCTCTGGGGCAGAGAATTACAACCCAATTATAGAGTTACAAGCCTCAGAAGAAATACCTCCTCATCCAGTTTTAAATGGGCGGCCCCTTATTCTGAGACTATGTCCCCTAGTTTTAGTTTCCCCGATGAGTGGAAATATCCTCTCTGCATCCACCTTGTCGAGCCCCCTCATTATCTTGTATGTTTCGATAAGATCACCTCTCATTCTTCTGAACTCCAATGAGTATAGGCCCAACCTACTCAACCTATCTTCCTAAGTCAACCCCCTCGTCTCCGGAATCAACCTAGTGAACCTTCTTGAACAGCCTTCAATGCAAGTATACCCTTTCCTTAAATACGGAGACAAAAACTGTACGTAGTACTCTCGGTGTGGCCTCACCAATACCCTGTACAGTTGTAGCAAGACTTCTCCGCTTTTATACTCCATCCGCCTTGCAATAAAGGTCAACATTCCATTTGCCTTCCTGATTACTTGCTGTACCTGCACACTCACTTTTTGTGTTTCATGCACAAGGGCTCCCAGGTCCCTCTGTACTCCAGCACTTTGCAATTTTGCTCCATTTAAATTATAATTTGCTTTTCTATTTTTTCAGCCAGTGTGGATAACTTCACATTTTCCCACATTATGGGCCCAAGTTTCCACATGATTTGCGCCTGATTTTTTAGGAGCAACTGGTGGAGAACGGACTATCTTAGAAATCGCAATTCTCCACATTTTTTTTCTCTGCAGTGCTAGTCAGGGAGAACAGTTCTACTTTGGAACAGAATTTTTTCTTCAAAAGGGGGCATGTCCGGCCACTGACGCCTGATTTCAAAGTTTCCACAGTGAAAACGTACTCCAAACTAAAGTAGAATGGAGCAAGTGAAGATTTTTGTAGAACTGAAAAAACCTGTTCTACACATTAAAAAATCAGGCGCAGGTTACAAATTAGGCGTCCAGAACGAGGTGGGGGGGGGGGGGGGGGGGGGGGGGAGAAGGGAAGTCATTAAATTCTACAATCAATCCTTATTTATACTTCTACAAATATTATACAAATAAATCCAACCTGAATAAACATTTATAAGCAAAGAAAAGATTAAATAAACCATCTTCCTACCTGTGTGAAAGTGCTTCAGCCATCGTTTGTTGCCGCGGAGGGGAGGGAGGGGAAGGAAACCGCCGTTTGTTGCTGCGGAGGGAGGGGAAGGAGACAGCGGTTTGTTGCCGTGGAGGGAGGGGAGGGAGGGGAAGGAGACAGCGGTTTGTTGCCGTGGAGGGGAGGGGAAGGAGACAGCGGTTTGTTGCCGTGGAGGGAGGGGAAGGAGACAGCGGTTTGTTGCCGTGGAGGGGAGGGGAGGGAGGGGGAGGAAACCGCCGTTTGTTGCCGTGGAGGGTGGGGAGGGGAAGGAGACAGTGAGAAGGGTAGCCTCAGTGCTGATGGCAATGTGCTTTAATTAAAAAATGTTCAAAAATTAAACAGCTACAAAGAACTACAAAAATGGCCGAGTGTCAATGTTTTTTTCACACTGCGCGTGCGCGAACGCTCCAACACGCACGAGCAGCGTTGCCGGCAGGAAAAAAACTAATTTAAATAGTACCCGTCCCCTCCCACTTACAAAATTGGCGAGAGTGTAGGCTCCGCCCCCTTGGGCGCCGCGCCAAACAGACAAGGAGCTGCAAAGCGCTCGAGAATAGCGCGTTTTTTTTCTGGCGCCGTTTTAGGCGCGAAAAACGGGCGCCCAGCTCGGAGGGGCACCCGTTTTTTATCCTGTGGAAACTTGGGCCCATAATTCCATCTACCAAATTGTTGCCCACGAACTTGGCCTGTCTATATTCCTTTGCAGATCTTTTGTGTCCTCCTTACAATTTGCTTTCCCACCCATCTTTGTATTAGCAGCAAACCTGGCAATATTACACTCGGTCCCTTCATCCAAGTCATTAATATAAATGGGAAATAGTTGAGGCCCCAGCACTGATCCCTGCGGCACCCCACTATTACTGTTTGCCAAATGGAAAATTACCCATTTATCCTGACTCTCTGTTAGTTAGCCAATCCTCCATCCATGCTAATATATTACCCCCAACCCAGTGAACTTTTATCTTGCGCAGTAACATTATGTTGATAAAGTTATGTGAACGCCATAGGCCCAGAATTTCGACAGGGCTCTCCCGATCTCCTGTCACAACTCTTGTCAAGCGGCGTAAACGCAGGAATTCCAGGCAATGCGCAGGATGAACTACACTTGAGCAGGGATCTTCATTGAGTGTTAATGAACGGATTCCGACACTCCAACCTCTTGTATTGGGAAACTAAATACAGGTGTTTCTAAAACTAAGCGCAAATTCTATAAACTACAGGAATCAGCAATATGCCTTTGTGTGCAACTTAAAAGTAGAGATTATCTGAAATCTCTGCGCTCCTCCAATTCTGGCCGCTTGATCATCCTCGATTTTAATCGCTCCACTATTGACAGCCGTGCTTTCAGCTGCCTGGGTCCTAAACCTCTCCGCCTCCCGACACTTCTTTCCTCCTTTAAGACACTTCTTAACACCTACCTCTTTGACCAAGCTTGTCACCTGCCCTAATATCTCCTTATGTGGCTTGGTGTCAAATTATGTCTGGTAATCACTCCTGTGAAGTGCCTTGGAATGTTTTACTATGCTAAAGCTGCTATATAACTGCATGCTGTGGTTGTTGTTGTTGAGATTATGGCCCTGAATTTGCACTTCTCAGGGGTCTTCTCAGGTCCCTGCTGTAACTCTGCTGCGAAACTAGCAGAGCCCCCAGGAAAATGGTGGAGACTTCGTAAGACAACCCCCTGATCATGGGTGACTTTAATATGCATATAGATTGGGCTAACCAAACCGGAAGCAATACGGTGGAGGAGGATTTCCTGGAGTGCATAAGGGATGGTTTTCTAGACCAATATGTCGAGGAACCAACTAAGGGGGAGGCCATCTTCGACTGGGTGTTGTGTAATGAGAGAGGATTAATAGCAATCTTATTGTGGAGGCCCCTTGGGGAAGAGTGACCATAATATGGTGGAATTCTACACTAGGATGGAGAATGAAACAGTTAATTCAGAGACCATGGTCCAGAACTTAAAGAAGGGTAACTTTGAAGGTATGAGGCGTGAATTGGCTAGGATAGATTGGCGAATGATACTTAAGGGGTTGACAGTGGATGGGCAATGGCAGACATTTAGAGACCGCATGGATGAACTACAACAATTGTACATCCCTGTCTGGCGTAAAAATAAAAAAGGGAAGGTGGCTCAACCGTGGCTATCAAGGGAAACCAGGGATAGTATTAAAGCCAAAGAAGTGGCACACAAATTGGCCAGAAATAATAGTGAACCCAGGGACTGGGAGAAATTTATAACTCAGCAGAGGAGGACAAAGGGTTTGATTAGGGCAGGGAAAATAGAGTACGAGAGGAAGCTTGCAGGGAACATTATGACGGACTGCAAAAGCTTCTATCGATATGTAAAGAGAAAAAGGTTAGTAAAGACAAACTTAGGTCCTCTGCAGTCAGAATCAGGGGAAATCATAACAGGGAACAAAGAAATGGCAGACCAATTGAACAAGTACTTTGGTTTGGTATTCACCAAGGAGGACACAAACAACCTTCCGGATATAAAAGGGGTCAGAGGGTCTAGCAAGAAGGAGGAACTGAGGGAAATCCTTATTAGTCAGGAAATTGTGTTGGGGAAATTGATGGGATTGAAGGCCGATAAATCCCCAGGGCCTGATGGACTGCATCCCAGAGTACTTAAGGAGATGGCCTTGGAAATAGCGGATGCATTGACAGTCATTTTCCAACATTCCATTGACTCTGGATCAGTTCCTATCGAGTGGAGGGTAGCCAATGTAACCCCACTTTTTAAAAAAGGGAGAGAGAAAACAGGGAATTATAGACCAGTCAGCCTGACTTCGGTAGTGGGTAAAATGATGGAATCAATTATTAAGGATGTCATAGCAGCGCATTTGGAAAGAGGTGACATGATAGGTCCAAGTCAGCATGGATTTGTGAAAGAGAAATCATGCTTGACAAATCCTCTGGAATTTTTTGAGGATGTTTCCAGTAGAGTGGACAAGGGAGAACCAGTTGATGTGGTGTATTTGGACTTTCAGAAGGCTTTCGACAAGGTCCCACACAAGAGATTAAATGCAAAGTTAAAGCACATGGGATTGGGGGTAGTGTGCTGACGTGGATTGAGAACTGGTTGGCAGACAGGAAGCAAAGAGTAGGGGTAAATGGGTTCTTTTCAGAATGGCAGGCAGTGACTAGTGGGGTACCGCAAGGTTCTGTGCTGGGGCCCCAGCTGTTTACATTGTACATTAATGATTTAGACGAGGGGATTAAATGTAGTATCTCCAAATTTGTGGATGACACTAAGTTGGGTGGCAGTGTGAACTGTGAGGAGGATGCTCTGAGGCTGCAGAGTGACTTGGATAGGTTAGGCGAGTGGGCAAATGCATGGCAGATGAAGTATAATGTGGATAAATGTGAGGTTATCCACTTTGGTGGTAAAAACAAAGAGACAGACTATTATCTGAATGGTGACAGATTAGGAAAAGGGGAGGTGCAACGAGACCTGGATGTCATGGTACATCAGTCATTGAAGGTTGGCATGCAGGTACAGCAGGCGGTTAAGAAAGCAAATGGCATGTTGGCCTTCATAGCGAGGGGATTTGAGTACAGGGGCAGAGAGGTGTTACTACAGTTGTACAGGGCCATGGTGAGGCCACACCTGGAGTATTGTGTACAGTTTTGGTCTCCTAACTTGAGGAAGGACATTCTTGCTATTGAGGGAGTGCAGCGAAGGTTCACCAGACTGATTCCCGGGATGGCGGGACTGACATATCAAAAAAGACAGGATCAACTGGGCTTGTATTCACTGGAGTTCAGAAGAATGAGAGGGGATCTCATAGAAACGTTTAGAATTCTGAAGGGTTTAGACAGGTTAGATGCAGGAAGAATGTTCCCAATGTTGGGGAAGTCCAGAACCAGGGGTCACAGTCTAAGGATAAGGGGTAAGCCATTTAGGACTGAGATGAGGAGAAACTTCTTCACCCAGAGTGGTGAACATGTGGAATTCTGTACCACAGAAATTTGTTGATGCCAATACACTAAATATGTTCAAAAAGGAGTTAGATGTAGTTCTTACTACAAGGGGGATCAAGGGGTATGGCGAGAAAGCAGGAATGGGGTACGGAAGTTGCATGTTCAGCCATGAACTCATTGAATGGTGGTGCGGGCTCGAAAGGCCGAATAGCCTACTCCTGCACCTATTTTCTATGTATCTAGGTATCTATAACATCTTATGTGGCACCTTATCGAATGCCTTCTGGAAATCCAAATACACTACATCCACTGGTTCCCTCTTATCCACCCTGCTCGTTACATCATCAAAGAACTCCAGCAAATTTGTCAAACATGACTTCCCCTTCATAAATCCATGCTGACTCTGTTTGATTGAATTATGCTTTTCCAAATGTCCTGCTACTGCTTCTTTAATAATGGACTCCAGCATTTTCCCAACAAACAATGTTAGGCTAACTGGTCTATATTTCTCTGCTTTCTGTCTGCCTCCTTCTTTAAATAAGTGTGTTGCATTTGTGGTTTTCCAATCCGCTGGGACTTCCCTAGAATCCAGGGAATTTTGGTAGATTACAACCAATGCATCCACTATCTCTGCAGCCACTTCCTTCAAGACCCTAGGATGCAAGCCATCAGGTCCATTATTTAGTCCCATTATTTTACTGAGTACTCCTTCTTTAGTGTTAGTGTTTGTATCAAGTTCCTCCCTCCCTATAGCCCCTTGATAATCCACTATTGGGATGTTTTTAAGTGCCTTTTATCATGAAGACCGATACAAAATACTTGTTCAACGTCTCTGCCATTTCCCTGTTCCCCATTAATTGTCTTTGACAATGGTCTCGAGTAGTTTTCCCACCACTGTCATTAGATTGTAGTTACCAGGTTTATCCCTCTCCCCTTTTTTGAACAGGGATATAACATTTGCAATTCTGGATCTGATCCCAGCTTCTGATCCCCATATTGTATACGTTGCTTTCTACTTGCAGAATACAGGAACATAGAAATATACAGGACTGGAAAATATACATTGCAGTTTATCGGGTCACGCCCAAACATTATCCTCTCCCTCACCACTGTTGAAAGTTTAATCTGCACACTTATCACCTCAATGACTGCCTTTTCCGAAGCACTTTGACAGTCCCTCCTACTATTAAACAATAGGATGCAGGATTGCTCCATAGAGTCTCCATGTGGCTAGTTCCCAATGTAGCTATTCCATCACAGGAGTACCAAGGACTTCTTAATGGTGGTCGGAGATGGGGAATTAGTGGACAAGTTAACACAGGCTACATTTAATTACTACCTGGAAGCCATTTCATCAACATGGACATGCTTAGGCAGCATGCTAGGCTTTTCCACCAAGGACACCACATAAATAAAATCAGGGAAACCCCAAAGATGTTTTATAAATATATTAAGAGCAAGAGGATAACTAGAGAAAGAGTGGGGCCTATTAGAGACCACAAAGGAAATGTGTGTGTGGAGGCAGAAGATGTGGGTATGATTCTTAATGAATACTTTGCATCTGTTTTCACAAAAGAGAGGGGCAATGCAGACTTTGCAATGAGGGAGGAGGAGTGTGAAATATTAGACAAGATAAACATAGTGAGAGGGGAAGTATTAAGGGGCTAAGCAGCTTTGAAAATGGATCAATCCCCAGGCCCGGATGAAATGTATCCCAGGCTGTTGAGAGAAGCAAGAGAGGAAATAGCAGAGGCTCAGACCATCATTTTCCAGTCCTCTCTGGTTACAGGTGTGGTGCCAGAGGATTGGAGGATTGCTGATGTGGTACCTTTGTTTAAAAAGGGAAAAAGGGATAGACCGAATAATTACAGGCCAGTCAGCCTGACCTCAGTGGTGGGAAAATTATTGAAAAAAATCCTGAGGGACAGGATAAATCTTCATTTGGAAAGACATGGATTAATCAAGGACAGTCAGCAAGGATTTGTTAAGGGAAGGTTGTATCTGACTAACCTGATTGAAATTTTTGAGGAAGTAACCAGGAGGGTCGATGAGGGCAGTGCGTATGATGTAGTGCATATGGATTTTAGCAAAGCTTTTGATAAGGTCCCACATGGTAGACTGGTCACGAAAGTAAAAGCCCATGGGATCCAGGGTAAAGTGGCAAATTGGATCCAAAATTGGCTCAGAGGCAGGAAGGAAACAGTAATGGTTGATAGATGTTTGTGTGACTGGAAGGCTGTATCCAGTGGGGTTCCACAGGGCTCAGTGTTGGGTCCTTTGCTTTTTGTGGTATATATCAATGACTTTGACTTGAATGTTAAGGTATGATTAAGTAGTTTGCAGATGACACTAAAATCGGCTGTGTGGTTGATAATGATGAAGAAGAAAGCTGAGGATTGCAGGAAGATATCAATGTACTGGTCAGGTGGGCAGAACAGTGACACATGGAATTCAATCCGGTAAGTGTGAGGTAATGCATTTGGGGAGGTCTAACAAGGCAAGGGAATGCACATTAAATGGTACGACACTGAAAAGTAGAGGAACAAAGGGACCTTGGAGTGCAGGTCCACAGATCCCTGAAGGTAGCAGGCCAGGTAGATAAGGTGGTTAAGAAGGCATACGGAATATTCGCCTTTATTAGTCGAGGCATGGAATACAAGAGCAAGGACGTTATGCTTGAACTGCATAAAACACTGGTTAGGCCACAGCTGGAGTAGTGTGTGCAGTTCTGGTCACCACATTACAGGAAAGATGTGACTGCACTGGAAAGGGTGCAGAGGAGATTTACGAGAATGTTGCCTGGACTGGAGAATTTTGGCTATGAGGAAAGATTGGAGAGGCTGGGTCTGTTTTCTTTGAAACAGAGGAGGCTAAGGGGAGACCTGATTGAAGTGTATAAAATTATGAGAGGCCTGGATAATGGATAGGAAGGACCTGCTTCCCTTGGCAGAGGGGTCAACAACCAGGGGGATGTGCACTTAAAATGCCGTAACCTACAGGGCTACGGACCAAGAATTGGAAAGTGGGATTAGACTGGATAGCTCTTGGTCGGCCGGCACGGACACAATGGGCCGAAATGGCCTCCTTCTGTGCTGTAAATTTCTATGATTACATATCATACTACTTTGTCCTGGTTTTATATATATCTAGGAAAGAAAGGTTGTTGATCCGGTAAATAAATTCCAATCCGATAATGGTGGCGTATTTGCAAGTGCATTTATCCCATTCAAAATTTCAGCCTCCTATAAGTGCAGTACGCTACAAAATATTACTAACAATTAAAAGATTTTTTAAGCAAGGTTATTAAATTTGAGTGAAGTGGTTTATATTGTAAGAGTTGCTTCATCAAGTTTCCTTACAGTTAAGGAACTCTTTTGTTTGCTGAGGTGCTGTTAGCCAAGTCAGGCTTACAGTCTACAGACTCCCTTTCTGTAATTGGGCACATTGTACTCTTTTCAAACAGTACTCATTAGTATTCATCAAAGCTACCACAGAGCACAGGGGTATTTAAAGTACTTTTCATGTCTTGTCAAAACCAATACTAAAATTTCCCCTTCACGCAAACCTTATGGATCTATCAGCCAGTTGCAGTTTACACCCACACACAGTTAAATATTTCTGAAGCAGCAAGAAATCCTTTAAATTTTAGCGAGGCAGACAGCAAAAACAGGCTAATTGTTAGACAGGAAACAAATCAAATCACTTTTCCCACAATCAAAAACTAAGTTTACTTTTATTCTTTCTGACAAGTTCACTTGGGACACATCCACTCAGGAAATATTGCTCCGGTACAGGTTTTTTGTATGAATTTTGCAAGCATGTTAGTGCCAGAGAATGGAATAATTTCTACTTTAGACATCAATCACTCCTGCACCAGATGCAGCATGGTTTGATGCAACAAAAAAAAGCTCTCCCTCCCCAGCTCAACAAAGTACCTTAGAAGAGCACTCCATGGTGATTTTATTTATTTTTGGTCCAGCCACCCTGAAGCCTCTCTACGAAATCGGGGACAATTTTATTTATGGGTTCACAATGGTTCTTTACCAGCAGCAGAGAGAAGGGATTTCCATTCCATGGCATGCATTTGAAACCAGATCCCAGATATGAAAAGCCAGGATCTAATCCACTGCAACACACAGTTTCTCATTAAAAAAGTAGCCTTGTTGCAGATCCAAGCATTACAACAACTCGTATTTATATAGTGCCTTTAACGTAGTAAAAAATTCCAAGGTGCTACACAGGAATGTTATAAAACAAAATTTGACACCGAGGTACACAAGGAGAAATTAGGGCAGATAATCAAAAGCTTGGTTCAACAGGGTTTAAAGGAGTGTCTTAAAAGAAGAAATAGATGTAGCAAGGCAGAGAGGTTTAGGAAGGGAATTCCAGAGCTCAAAGCCTGGGCAGCTGAAGGCATGGTCATCACTGATTGAGTAATTAAAACCAGGGATGATCAAGAGGCCAGAATTAGATGAGTGCAGATATCTCGGGGGCGGGGGGGGGGGGGGGGTTGTGGGACTGGAAGAGATTACAGATATAGGGAGGGATGAGGCCATGGTGGGATTTGAAAACAAGCATGTGAATTTTAAAGCAAAGCATCGCTTAATCAGGAGCCAATATAGGTCAGCGAGCACAAGAGTGATGGCTGAGTGAGACGGTACAAGTTACGACACGGGCAGCTGAGTTTTGGATGACCTCAAGTTTACATAGGATAGAACATGGGTAGCCAGCCAGCAGTGCATTGGAATAGTCAACCCTAGAGGTAACAAATGCATGGATGAGAGTTTCAGCAGCAGGTTAGCTGAGGCAGGGGCAGAGACAGGCTATGTTACGGAGGCTGAAATCGGTGGTCTTATTTGCAGTGCGGATATGAGGTCGGAAGCTTATTTCATGTTTAAACAAGACACCAAGGCTCAGGATTCCACTATGTTTCAGCAAAGAAAATGGATAAAATTAAGTATTGATTAGGCCATGCAAAGCTCGACTTTTAAAAGCATGTAGATTATAGGAAGACAACAAGACTAAAGGAGATTGTGAAAGAGTGAGGATGACAGGCATGAAAGAAATCCTTTTTGTACCTTAGATGCAACGTCAAAGAAATCAAAGCAGAAATTACCTCAATAGCATCAACAAAAGTAAGCCAAGAGAGGGGTTGGAAACTAGGGGTGATAGTAGATTGGCTATCAGACAACAACTTTTTTAAAAACTGAATCCTAATCAATAGAGCAAGTGATGTCTTAGAAGAGCCTTCCCTTAGGGAGCAGTGTTCAAGTTTAGACAGACTTGGTGTTATAGTGTTAAGACCCGTCAAGAGGAAAAGAAGTGTTTGGCATGATAGAAGAAACCAAGCTTTGTGGAGGCAGCTTTCACGATGAAGCAAGGTCAAAGGCAGCGAGGCTAAGAATATCAATAGATGGGGATTAAAGGAGAAATCATTGAGCCAAGCCACAGTCTCACCAATCACCTCCCTGAGAAACAGAGTCAATCACAATGTTCGGCTTCAGTTTGTTTATATGCCACATAGTACACAGTCATCATTACATCGTTCGGCTCGAAATCCCTTCTTTTAGGGCAGGAACTATAGCTCATAAATAAAATGTCTGTCGTCATAGTAAACAAATGACAGAATTTGCAAGGGAAGTTTACCTAGAATATTTCTCTAAACCACCAATTCCCAGTGATGGCCTCTTCTCAATAGATCTGGGGCCCGAAATTCACCACTGTAAGGATCAATTTCGCTCCATTTTTTGGGTCCTTAAAAAATAATAGTTTATTTTTTTTTTTTGAGGACCATTTTTGTGACATCACTCAGGGTCAAACCCAACGAAAGCAAAATTTTTTCCGCATTTCCCCAATAAGGATATATATATATATATATATTTTTTTTTAAGGACAGTACTAAATACCACTTTAAAAAGCTTGCCGTCCCTAGTCGAGTCTGAACGAAATCGGCGTTAACGGGGCCATCTTGGAAACGGAGCTAAAAGTTAAAGTTTTGGGAGGAAACAAAATCTATATTTTATATAAACACAACTTAAAAATGTTTACAGCAGTTCCTACAAATATTGAATACAACCCAAGATATTTTAGAGGTTAGTGGGAAGAAATTTATGCTAGAGGACACAAACAATATCCCAACAGTGGATAGTCAAGGGGCTATGGGGGGGGGGGGGGGGAGGAACTTAATACAATCACAATCACTAAGGAGGTGGACTAAAGGCAGATAAATCCGCTGGACCTGATGGCTTGCATCCTAGGGTCTTGAGAAGCAGCGGCAGGGATAGTGGATGCAGTGGTAATTTACCAAAATTCCCTGGATTTTGGAGAGGTCCCAGCAGATTGGAAAACTGCAAATGTAACGCTCCTATTTAAAAAAGGAGGCAGACAAAAAACAGGAAACTATAGACCAGTTAGCCTAACATCTGTGGTTGGGAAAATGTTGGGAGTCCATTATTAAAGAAGCAGTAGCAGGACATTTGGAAAAGCATAATTCAGTCAGGCGGAGTCATGATTTATGAAGGGGAAGTCATGTTTGACAAATTTGCTGCAATTCTTTGACGATGTACCGAACAGAGTGGATAAAGGGGAACCAGTGGATGTCGTGTATTTGGACTTCCAGAAGGCATTTAACAAGGTGTCACATAAAAGGTTACTGCACAAGATAAAAGTTCACAGGGTTGTGGGTATATATTAGCATGGATAGAGGATTGGCTAACGAACAGAAATCACAGAGACGGGATAAATGGTTCATTCTCGGGTTGGCAATCAGTAACTAGTAGGGTGCCGCAGGGATTAGTGCAGGGACCCCAACTATTTACAATCTAGATTAACGACTTCGAAGAAAGGACCGAGTGTAACGTAGCCAAGTTTGCTGACGATACAAAGATGGGAGGAAAAACAATGTGTGAGGAGGACACAAAAAATCGGCTAAGTGAGTGGGCAAAAATTTGGCAGATGCAGTACAATGTTGGAAAGTGTGAGGTCATGCACTTTGGCAGAGAAAAAAAATCGAAGAGCAAGTTATTATTTAAATAGAGAAAAATTACCACGTGCTGCAGTACAGCGGGACGTGGGGGCACTTGTGCATGAAACACCAAAGGATAGTATGCAGGTACAGCAAGTGATCAGGAAGGCCAATGGAATCTTGGCCTTTATTGCAAAGGGGATGGAGTATAAAAGCAGGGTAGTCTTGCTACAGCTATACAGGGTATTGGTGAGGCCACACCTGGAATACTGCGTACAGCTTTGCTTTC
The DNA here is from genome assembly GCF_044704955.1 of Pristiophorus japonicus. Lineage (NCBI taxonomy): Eukaryota > Metazoa > Chordata > Chondrichthyes > Pristiophoridae > Pristiophorus > Pristiophorus japonicus. The sequence goes on from NC_091989.1 coordinate 47,257,203, forward strand.
CATATTTACGAAAGGATATACTGGCTTTGGAGGCAGTTCAGAGAAGGTTCACTAGGTTGATTCCAGAGATGAGGGGGTTGACTTATGAGGAAAGGTTGAGCCTCTACTCACTGGAATTAAGAATGAAAGGTGATCTTATCGAAACATATAAGATTATGAGGGGGCTTGACAAGGTGGATGCAGAGAGGATATTTCCACTGATAGGGGAGACTAGAACTAGGGGGCATAATCTTAGAATAAGGGGCCACCCATTTAAAACTGAGATGAGGAGGAATTTCTTCTCAGAGGATTGTAAATCTGTGGAATTCGCTGCCTCAGAGAGCTGTGGAAGCCAGGACAGTGAATAAATTTGAGAGAGAGATAGACAGCTTCTTAACTAATAAGGGATTAAGGGGTTATGGGGAGCAGGCAGGGAAGTGGAACCGAGTCCATGATCAGATCAGCCATGATCGCATTGAATGGCAGAGCAGGCTCGAGGGGCCGTATGGCCTACTCCTGCTCCTATTTCTTATGTTCTTATGTTGTTCTTTAATTTCAATGCAGATCAGGTTGTTGAATGCAGAGCAGACCAAGCAGTGTGAATGGAAAAGATTAACTTTGCCAAGGGGAGAATAATCATTTTGAAATCCAGATGGATCAGTTATTACAGTTGAAAACTGAAATTACTGTCTCAAGTTGCCCAGAGCAAAAACAGCCTCGGGGGAAGTGGGAGCCGAGCGCCGAGGGAGCGATCCTGCTGGCCGACACGCCGACCCAGTGTGCCTCCATGCCGACCCGGTAAGCAGCAGAAACAGGACACAGTTCGGTGGAAACATTTAAATGTTGTTGAACTTAAGCACCTCCCACAATTGACTAAATTGAACTAGTCTGCAGAAGTATTAAATGCAAGTCTCGGGCGGCATCCGAGATTCTGCTACTCACACCGAGTCAGTTCTAATAGACAGCTTCGATTTTAAATTACTTTCAATTCAAAATTCAGAGATGTGTGAAATCAGTCACTCCTTCCAAAATCATTCTGTTGCATCTAATCTTTATGGTTATGATATGTTTCTGTAACACGGTGGCCGAAATCTCTGCCGAGTTGCAATTGTGCCTCGCATTACCCTTGAAACCTAAATGCTTCAAGCGTTGGGCATGCGCAGAACGGGCGTTATTTTTAAGGGGAAAAAATTTAGCTCCGTCCATAAAAACGGGAGGTATTTATGCACTGCGCGAAACTTAGGTCTTATTTTTTTGCTGTTATTTCAGCCTAAATAAACAGTCGTTAATCAGAAATTACGCCAAAAAACAGCTTATTTTACAACATGGAAAGTCCAGCCTCTGGACTTCCTAGAATAAAGTGTACAGAATATAGCTGTGGTAATGAAATATATGCACACAAGGAAACTGGGGAGGAGATAGCAGAGGCACTAGTATACATTAAAGAGTTCCATTGAAGATAGTGCCAGAGGACTGGCAGACAGCTAATGTTATTCCTGTATACAAGGGAGATAGAGCAAATTCTGGGAACTGTAGACCGGTCAGCTTAATGTCAGTGGTAGGAAAGATTCTGGAATCTCTACTAAAAGTGATAAAAGAGCATCTAGAAACAGAAAATATAATAAAGTCAGCAGGGATTCCAAAAGGCTCATCATCATCATCATAGGCAGTCCCTCGGAATCGAGGAAGACTCTAAAAAGGAGTCCTGAGGTGGCTGAACAGTCCAATACGAGAACCACAGTCCCAGTCACAGGGGGACAGATAGTCGTCGAGGGAAAGGGTGGGTGGGGTGTCTGGTTTGCCGCATGCTCTTTCCGCTGCCTGCACTTGATTTCTACATGCTCTCGGTCATGAGACTCAAGGTACTCAGCGCCCTTCCGGATGCACTTCCTCCACTTAGGGCAGTCTTTGGCCAAGGACTCCCAGGTGTTGGTGGGGATGTTGCACTTTACCAGGTAGGCTTTGAGGGTGTCCTTGCAACATTTCCTCTGCCCACCTTTCGCTCGCATGCAGTGAAGGAGTTCCGAGTAGAGCGCTTGCTTTGGGAGCCTCATATCTGGCATGCGAACGATGTGGCCTGCCCAGTGGAGCTGATCAAGTGTGGTCGGTGCTTCAATGCTGGGGATGTTGGCCTGATCAAGGACACCAAGGATGGTGCGTCCGTCCTCCCAGGGGATTTGTAGGATCTTGCAGACATCGCTGGTGGTATTTCTCCAGCGACTTGAGGTGTCTACTGTACATGGTCCATGTCTCTGAGCCATATAGGAGGGCGAGTATTACTACAGCCCTGTAGACCATGAGCCTGGTGGTGCATTTGAGGGCCTGGTCTTCAAACACACTTTTCCTCAGGCGGCCGAAGGCTGTGCTAGCGCACTGGAGGCGGTATTGAATCTTGTCGTCGATGTCTGCTCTTGTTGATAAGAGGCTCCCGAGGTATGGGAAATGGTCCACGTTGTCCAGGGCTGTGCCGTGGATCTTGATGACTGGGGGTGCGGCAAGGACAGGCTGTTGGAGGACCTGTGTCTTATGGATGTTTAGCGTAAGGCTCATGCTTTCGTACGCCTCCGTAAATACGTTGACTATGACAAAGGCTAAGTCATGCTTAACTAACGTAGTAGAATTCTTTGAAAAGGTAATGGAAAGAGTAGTCAAGAGTAATGTAGTAATTTCAAAGTTTGCAGAGGATACAAAACTCACAAATGTACTAAACAATGAGTAGGATAGCAACAGACTTCAGGAAAATGTAGACAGATTGGAGAAATGGGCAGGTGAAATTTAACACAGAAGTACAAAGTGATACTTTTTGGTAGGAAGAATGAGGAGAGGCAGAAGAACAAGGAAATCCTTATTAGTCAGGAATTGTGTTAGGGAAATTGATGGGATTGAAGGCCGATAAATCCCCAGGGCCTGATAGTCTGCATCCCAGAGTAATTAAGGAAGTGGCCCTAGAAATAGTGGATGCATTGGTGGTCATTTTCCAACATTCTAGACTCTGGATCAGTTCCTATGGATTGGAGGATAGCTAATGTAACCCCACTTTTTAAAAAAAGGAGAGAAAATAGGGAATTATAGACCAGTTAGCCTGACATCGGTAGTGGGGAAAATGTTGGAATCAATTATTAAAGATGTAATAGCAGCGCATTTGGAAAGCAGTGACAGGATCGGTCCAAGTCAGCATGGATTTATGAAAGGGAAATCATGCTCGACAAATCTTCTAGAATTTTTTGAGGATGTAACTAGTAGAGTGGACAAGGGAGAATCAGTGGGTGTGTGGTGTATTTGGATTTTCAAAAGGCTTTTGACAAGGTCCCACACAAGAGATTAGTGTGCAAAATTAAAGCACATGGTATTATGGGTAATGTATTGATGTGGATTGAGAACTGGTTGGTAGACAGGAAGCAAAGAGTGGAATAAACGGGTCCTTTTCAGAATGGCAGGCAGTGACTAGTGGGGTACCGTAAGATTCAGTACTGGGACTCCAGCTATTTACAATATACATTAATGATTTAGACAAAGGAATTGAATGTAATATCTCCAAGTTTGCAGATGACACTAAGCTGGGTGGCAATGTGAGCTGTGAGGAGGATGCTAAGAGGCTGCAGGGTGACTTGGACAGGTTAGGTGAGTGGGCAAATGCATGGCAGATGCAGTATAATGTGGATAAATGTGAGGTTATCCATTTTGGTGGCAAAAACACAAAGGCAGATTATCTGAATGGTGGCAGATTAGGAAAAGAGGAGGTGCAACGAGACCTGGGTGTCATGGTACATCAGTCATTGAAAGTTGGCATGCAGGTACAGCAGGTGGTGAAGGCGGCAAATGGCATGCTGGCCTTCATAGCAAGAGGATTTGAGTATAGGAGCAGGGAGGTCTTATTGCAGTTGTACAGGGCCTTGGTGAGGTCATACCTTGAATATTGTGTACAGTTTTGGTCTCCTAATCTGAGGAAGGGCATTCTTGCTACTGAGGGAGTGCAGCGAAGGTTCACCAGACTGATTCCCGGGATGGCAGGACTGACATATGAAGAAAGACTGGATCAACTAGGCTTATATTCACTGGAATTTAGAAGAATGAGAGGGGATCTCATAGAAACATATAAAATTCTGACGGGATTGGACAGGTTAGATGCAGGAAGAATGTTCCTGATGCTGGCAGTCCAGAACCAGGGGTCACAGTCTAAGGATAAGGGGTAAGCCATTTAGGACCGAGATGAGGAGAAACTTCTTCACTCAGAGTTGTGAACCTGTGGAATTCTCTACCACAGAAAGTTGTTGAGGCCAGTTCGTTAGATATATTCAAAAGGGAGTTAGATGTGGCCCTTACAGCTAACAGGATCAAGGGGTATGGAGAGAAAGCAGGAATGGGGCTGCAGGCTCGAAGGGCCGAATGGCCTACTCCTGCACCTATTTTCTATGTTCTATGTTAAAATGAACTAAATGGTACAATTTTAAAATGGGCGCAGGGAGAGAGAGACCTGAGGATGTATGAACACAAATCTTTGAAGTTGGCAAGACAAGTTGAGAAGGCATTAAAAAGCACAAGATCCTTGGCTTTATTAATGGAGGAATAGAGCACAAAAGCAAAGACGTTATGTTAAATCTTTATAAAACACTGGTCAGGCCTCAGTTGGAATATTGTGTTCAATTCTGGGCACCACACTTTAGGAGGATGTCAAGGCCTTGACGAGGATGCAGAAGAGATTTACTTGAATGATACCAGGGATGAGGGACTTCAGTTATGTGGAGAGTGGAGAAGCTAGGGTTGTTCTCATTAGAGCAGAGAGGAGATTTGATAGAAGTGTTCAAAATCATAAATGGTTTTGAGAGAGTAAATAAAGGGAAACTGATTCCAGTGGCAGAAGGGTCAGTAACCAGAGGTTACAGATTTAAGGTGATTGGCAAAAGAACCAGAGGCAACATGAGGACATTTTTTTTTTTTTACTTTAAACACAGCGAGTTGCAGTGATCTGGACTGCACTGCCTGAAAGGGTGGTGGAAGAAGATTCAATAGCAACAGTCAAAAGAGAATTGAATAAATACTTGAAAGGAAAACAGTTACAGGGCTATGAGGAAAGAGCAGAGGTGGAGGATTAATTGGAAAGCTCTACCAAAGAACCAGCACAGGCATGATGGGCCGAATAAGCTCCTTCTGTACTGTATCATTCTAGGATTCTACATAATTAATATACTGCCTTTGCTAATGGCGCAACAGTCCCACACCATTTAAAAAAAATAAAGTTATACTTTTTTAAACCTTAAAACATCAAGCTATAAGGTAGCTGGTACATCAGATGCCACATGCTAACTGGGGTCAATAACACCCACCAAAAAATAACTATTCTGGGTTAGAATTTATGGAAATTATATGAAGAAAGTATAAGCAAAAAACAAAATATGCATTTTCTTCTTAAAACAGCAATAGAAAAAGGGCGATCTATTATTACAAGTCACATTAGTTAAATAAAAGATACAATTATACATTAATATATATCTATTGGCAAACCAATTTCAAGCAGATAATCCAAAACTTGCTGTTGTAATCGTGTTTGATGCTGCTGACATGGAGGTGGTATTGTACAAGGTGTTGCTGAGGTGGGCAGGCCTCTGTGCCACTCCACAGAAACTACCCTGTAGGTTTAGCATTGTAGCATGGCTGCTTGCAGGTGCAGTCAAGTCTTAGGATACAGCTGACCACTGCTATCCCTGCATGCGTCAAGCCTATGGTACAAGGTTATTGCAGGTATCCTTGTAGCAGATGGTACAGTACAGCATTTGCCTCTTGCTGATCCTGAGAAAACAGATTCCCAATCCCAGGTTAATGTATTAGGGCCTACAGAAATGGTTTATGGCATCTTGGCAAGTGCAGTTAGAATTAGAAGGCTAATTTGTAAAGCAAAGTAATCCCCTTATTGGTACAGTGTGCCATATTATTATCTTTCTTCTTGAGGAGGGTTCTGTTGTTTGTAGAATCAAGTTGAAATTATAACTGTTACGCTGTACATTCACTTGCTGTGTAAAATAAAGCAACTTAAATGGTCTGTATCTGGTCTCATCTTACAGAAGTGTTCCACTCTGCCGTGGGAAATACTGGAGAAATGCACGTGCAACAGACTCAATATCCAGTTCTGACCTCAAAGGAGTCCTATTGTTACATCGCCGGATTTAAAAAATTCATTCTCAAGATGTGGGTATCACTGGCAAGTTTGGCATTTATTGTCAATTCCTAGTTGCCCTCAAGGTGGTGGTGGTGGGCCGCCTTCTTGAACCTTTATATTCAGTCATCGGATATATTCAAGAAGGAGTTAGATATGGCCCTTAAGGCTAAAGGGATCAAGGGGTATGGAGAGAAAGCAGGAAAGGGGTACTGAGGTGAATGATCAGCCATGATCTTATCGAATGGTGGTGCAGACTCGAAGGGCCGAATGGCCTACTCCTGCAACTATTTTCTTTGTTTCTATGTTTACGGGTTGGCGCTTGCCATGATGGTGCTGTAACAGTACCCCCGAGAGGCCTGTGTTATCGGCTTAATTGCAGTTATTTTTTTTAAAGCAAAGTCTTAAGTTCAATTTTTCACCATCAGTAGTCCTGCTGGAAAAAGAACAGAAACTCCATTGTGGCTTTTTCGTGCCAGCGCCCAATGGGTTAATTCATCAATCCTGATCCCCTTTCTGTTACTGAGGGAAATATCCACTCAAATTCAAAACTTTAAATTTTCAAATGCTCAAAATATTTACATTCAACTCTGCAAAAAGATGTTACTTTCTGAAGTCTGGTGCAGAGTTATCTTCCTTTTTTCACATTTTAAAAGTTTGACAAACAGAACAATGGTACCAACAATCTGTAAAGCAACACCACGCATACCAATAGCATTCATTGCAATCCTTCTGTTTTCCACGCATAATAGCATTCCCTCCCTTTTCTCCACTGGTCACAGATTCTGGAATTGGTCAGAAAATTTATATTTTAAAATACCAAATATATGTGATTACCTCATGTCTGGAACTGGAGCTTTTTCACACAATTTAAACCAACCAAAATTCCACCATGGCCAAAATGAAAGTTTGGTTTTCACAGGTTAATTAACCTCAATAACTCCAAATTAATTCAAACTAACCAGTGCCAGTTGAAAAACTACAGACACAAATAAACATCTACGTGGTTTTTAACTTTACCATTCACACTGAAGCATCGCACACAATACATTTCATAACTTTTCAAACATACATAGTAGCACATTCTATGTTCTATTTTCTTCGATTCATATAGGCTTTTCTATTTTTTTCGTCTCTTAAACAAACGCCTTATTAGCATAAACACAATGCTTCCCTGAACCACAAATATACATTGCCATGCTTTGTACTTCCTTTTGGATCCCGCAGGCTCCTTCTGCTCACCTAGTTTCATTGTTTCTTGAAAACTCTTGCTGTCAGCTTTCAGATTTTTATAACTGCTTTTGCAGCTACTGAAGATCTGCTTCAAGTTCACATCCCCCAACTCCGGTTTACCCAAGTTAACTTCATCTGTCAATTTTCCTGTGTCTCTCTAAAGTCCTGATTTTCGTGCTCCCATTGATTTTGTGAAGTTTTCTTAAGGTCTCTCCGCTTAAGTAATTCTGCATAACATGCTGCCATTAAGACTCATTTAGACTCCCTCTTTTTTAGTTTTATCGAAGAATGAGTCTCCTCCGGGAAATCCGGGTAAGCTCATTGTTTCAAGCCATCCCGACATTTTCGATCAGGGTCTGGTTAAACTGCTCTTCCCACGACTGGGAGATTCCACCTTTTCCTGTCATTTCTCTTCTGTCTTTCTTAATTTAATTTATTTTAACTCCGAATAGTCCCACCTGGGTCGCCAATGTTGCGCAAGCGACAATTTCGCTAGTCGTGTGACTTGCAGTTGCCTGCGACGGTTCCAGAGTTAAATAACAAATTACACACTAGACAAATTACAGTATCGTTAATGTTCATTTAATACAGAAAAAGTACAAGACTCACTACTTATACTCTATAATTCTCCGAAACAGAAGAAGTACAAGACTCACCACTTATACTCTATTTAACCCTGCTGACAAGATGTTCCAAAAGGTGTTCCTTTCCGCTCAAAATACTAACTCTGTTCAACTCAACACTGTTTAACTCAACATACTCTCATAGTTACCCAATACATCCCGAGTGATTAATCCGGTCGTGACACTTTGCTTCAAGGGTCGTTCCCTGGTCCCTGCTTCAAGGGTCGTTCCCTGGTCCCTGCTTCTGTCGAGTGTTGTTCCCGGGTTCTCACTCCGGACTGTCCGAGCTTGTCTATCTTCATACCTTTTTTGTTCCTCAGTTAACCATGTGTGTTGCTATTAATTCTCTGCTTGTTTTTACAAGATACAGAGACATTCTGCTGTTATCTCAACTTGTCTCTCGCCTCCAAAAGTTATCAAATCGGGAGTCTCCCTTCCCGTGTGTGAACATTATCTTGATCAATTAAATTCTTTCTTACCACCCCTTGCTGTTTCCAAAGCTGGTCCTGTTATGGTAATTCCCTCCTGTCCGTTGGCCTTCAATCTGTTATTCCTACACCTGACCTTTTCGTTCATTAGCAATTGCTGGAACTTTAATTGGCATTCAGTATTTGCACACTATCTCTTTACTTAGGGCGACTCCTTTGAATTTGCCTTTATTATCCTGTAGCTTCCCTGCAGTTTTACAACTTTACCTCATCTCTTATCTCATTGACCCTGAGGTTAACACCTGCTTGTTTTTTGTGCAAGAGAGTTTTAGTTTTTTAGACCCCAGGTCTGAACTAACTTCTTAATCCTTTGATATTTCCACAGGGCAGATGCAATTGTAGTCAGGGATGGCGGGGGATGGTGAATAGCACAATGTTGTGATTTTAACTACCTGCATCCTTGTTCTTGTCGAGTGTGGGTTAAAATTGTGGCTTTGGATTCCAATCTGGATGAATTTGCAAGTGATGACTCAATCAGTATACTTGCACTGGACCAACTAAAACTTTTGGGCTTAATTAATACAATGGAACAGGTGCAGCGTCTCAAATCCGGAGTTCCGGACTCCGGACCGATCGGTGGCAGGGTTGTCCAGAATCCGGAAACTCGCCCCCGCTCGCCTCACTGCCGCTGTCATTACCTCGGGGTCACCTTGCCAGCCTGCCCGACCACCTCGGCGGGGCTTCACCCGCCCGGACACCATTTCGGAAGGGCTCTCTCTCCTTGGCCGCGGCGCCCCCACCCCCCCCCCCACCCCACCCCCCGACTTTCTGACCGTCCGAAATCCAGAAATACCCAAACCTGGGCTTGGGTGTTTCCAGATTCATGATGCCAGAAAGACTATCGAAAGCCCGGAATCTGGAACGGCCTCGGTCCTGAGGATTCCGGATTCTCGAGGCTGCACCTGTACTGTTATTGGATGTGCTTCAACTCAGTTACTAGAGGTATTTTACCGCAACTGATGCCAAATTGCATCAGCTATTGAAATGTGAATATAAAAATGTGTTGCTTAAAGAAACTAAGGCTTTTCATGTTATTGGGATGTAGAATTTCTACCCATTCCATTGTAGGCAGCCTTGGGAGGCACCACCTTAACTGAAAATAATAAGAGCAAACCTCAGATTATTTCATTGCTACGAGCAATTAATTCTATTGGTAACATTTTTAATTTGTCTAATTAAATGGTAAACCAGCAATTAAAGATTGTATGTTAGATGTAATTGGTCTTTAAGACCACAGTACTTTCTTGTGGGAGAATTGAATCTATTCTGATCACAGAAGGTCAGTTGTGCCTTTTTGTCATGCTTTCATTTCCTTATCATTTTAAATTTGAACTCCCTGTGCAAGATGATGAACTTGTGGTTGGATGATAACTAATCTCTCTCAAACATGACCTCCTGTTTGTGTAGTTTCTACGCTTGTGATTTTCCTGATGTGGATGGCCCTATTAGTGGCAAGGCCACCACCAGCTTCAGTCATCAGACATTGGAAACACACAAGTAACTTCATTACTGGTGCAGTCAAGGAGGAGAAACTCTGGGTACGATAGTGAAGGGAAAAACGCTGACATCATTCAATGAGTATTGTGGAGATTGTTGGGTCTTTCTGATTAAATTAGATAAAATTGGCTGAATGACCACCTTCTTCTGAATCTATATTGTGATTATGTCAAAGTTTGTTTACAGTTTGCAGTATTTTTTCATGTCATTGAAGAGGGTAGATTTCCCTGATTTTAGAGGTGAAAGGCTACGGTCGAGCCTTCTGCATCAGTCATGTGAACTTCGAAAATGCTATTTGCCTATCAAAGACAGTTGTCATTCGCCCAGTTTCACTTCCTCTTTCTCATTTTGTCCCCTCAGCTGCTGAACGTCATACTATGTTAAGTATGGGTATGTAACCATTCTTCATTTGTGAACACACCTTGCCAGTAAATAGGCTGTTTGGCCAAGAAGTGGAGGGGTGGGGGTTGCATTATAACCAAGCTCAATCCTGATCTCTCTCAATAGTTACACGTATATTTTCCACAGGGGCCACTGGATAGAATCGGCGCAGTAACTTTGGCGCTCGAGTCTAGAAAAGTCGAGATCAATTGTAGACTCTCTTGCATTGTGCTGGCAGAGATTAGATAAAACAGCACACACCCAAGATTGAGCCTGAGGCCTTCCTGATGCATATGTGCAGTGCTTCAACCACTGAGCAGTCAGGGCGATTTATTTCTAAACTTCTCATTCATGCTTGGCTAAATTAAAAAAGTTGTCTCAAACAAATTCTGGAATTCCCTCCCTAAACCTCTCCGTCTCTCCTCCTTAAGACACTCCTGAAAACTGCCCTCTTTGACCAAGCTTTGACCCTGTCTTAATATCTCATGTGGGTCGGTGTCAAATTTTATTTGATCACTCCTGTGAAGCGCCTTGGGACATTTTACTACGTTAAAGACGCAATAAAAATGCAAGTTCTTGATGATGTTGAAGTAGGGTGAGAGAAGGTTCGTGTGGAACACAAACTTGGATGGAGACCATTTGGACCGAATGGCCTGGTTCTGTGCTTTAAATTATATGTAATATGTAAAAACATTGTTTGAGGAATTCTGTTTTCAACAATTAGCCTCTTCTAAAATTACTTTCCAAGTACTTGGCCAATACTTGGTCATTATGCATTGTGGTAGCACCTTCACTAATTGACTGAATATAAAGGTTCAAGAAGGCGGCCCACCACCACCACCTTGAGGGCAACTAGGAATTGACAATAAATGCCAAACTTGCCAGTGATACCCACATCTTGAGAATGAATTTTTTTAATCCGGCGATGTAACAATAGGACTCCTTTGAGGTCAGAACTGGATATTGAGTCTGTTGCACGTGCATTTCTCCAGTATTTCCCACGGCAGAGTGGAACACTTCTGTAAGATGAGACCAGATACAGACCATTTAAGTTGCTTTATTTTACACAGCAAGTGAATGTACAGCGTAACAGTTATAATTTCAACTTGATTCTACAAACAACAGAACCCTCCTCAAGAAGAAAGATAATAATATGGCACACTGTACCAATAAGGGGATTACTTTGCTTTACAAATTAGCCTTCTAATTCTAACTGCACTTGCCAAGATGCCATAAACCATTTCTGTAGGCCCTAATACATTAACCTGGGATTGGGAATCTGTTTTCTCAGGATCAGCAAGAGGCAAATGCTGTACTGTACCATCTGCTACAAGGATACCTGCAATAACCTTGTACCATAGGCTTGACGCATGCAGGGATAGCAGTGGTCAGCTGTATCCTAAGACTTGACTGCACCTGCAAGCAGCCATGCTACAATGCTAAACCTACAGGGTAGTTTCTGTGGAGTGGCACAGAGGCCTGCCCACCTCAGCAACACCTTGTACAATACCACCTCCATGTCAGGAGCATCAAACACGATTACAACAGCAAGTTTTGGATTATCTGCTTGAAATTGGTTTGCCAATAGATATATATTAATGTATAATTGTATCTTTTATTTAACTAATGTGACTTGTAATAATAGATCGCCCTTTTTCTATTGCTGTTTTAAGAAGAAAATGCATATTTTGTTTTTTGCTTATACTTTCTTCATATAATTTCCATAAATTCTAACCCAGAATAGTTATTTTTTGGTGGGTGTTATTGACCTTAGTTAGCATGTGGCATCTGATGTACCAGCTATCTCTATAGCTTGATGTTTTAAGGTTTAAAAAAGTATAACTTTATTTTTTTTAAATGGTGTGGGACTGTTGCGCCATTAGCAAAGGCAGTATATTAATTATGTAGAATCCTAGAATGATACAGTACAGAAGGAGTTTATTCGGCCCATCATGCCTGTGCTGGTTCTTTGGTAGAGCTTTCCAATTAATCCTCCACCTCTGCTCTTTCCTCATAGCCCTGTAACTGTTTTCCTTTCAAGTATTTATTCAATTCTCTTTTGACTGTTGCTATTGAATCTTCTTCCACCACCCTTTCAGGCAGTGCAGTCCAGATCACTGCAACTCGCTGTGTTTAAAGTAAAAAAAAATGTCCTCATGTTGCCTCTGGTTCTTTTGCCAATCACCTTAAATCTGTAACCTCTGGTTACTGACCCTTCTGCCACTGGAATCAGTTTCCCTTTATTTACTCTCTCAAAACCATTTATGATTTTGAACACTTCCATCAAATCTCCTCTCTGCTCTAATGAGAACAACCCTAGCTTCTCCACTCTCCACATAACTGAAGTCCCTCATCCCTGGTATCATTCAAGTAAATCTCTTCTGCATCCTCGTCAAGGCCTTGACATCCTCCTAAAGTGTGGTGCCCAGAATTGAACACAATATTCCAACTGAGGCCTGACCAGTGTTTTATAAAGATTTAACATAACGTCTTTGCTTTTGTGCTCTATTCCTCCATTAATAAAGCCAAGGATCTTGTGCTTTTTAATGCCTTCTCAACTTGTCTTGCCAACTTCAAAGATTTGTGTTCATACATCCTCAGGACTCTCTCTCCCTGCGCCCATTTTAAAATTGTACCATTTAGTTCATTTTAACATAGAACATAGAAAATAGGTGCAGGAGTAGGCCATTCGGCCCTTCGAGCCTGCAGCCCCATTCCTGCTTTCTCTCCATACCCCTTGATCCTGTTAGCTGTAAAGGCCACATCGAACTCCCTTTTGAATATATCTAACGAACTGGCCTCAACAACTTTCTGTGGTAGAGAATTCCACAGGTTCACAACTCTGAGTGAAGAAGTTTCTCCTCATCTCGGTCCTAAATGGCTTACCCCTTATCCTTAGACTGTGACCCCTGGTTCTGGACTGCCAGCATCAGGAACATTCTTCCTGCATCTAACCTGTCCAATCCCGTCAGAATTTTATATGTTTCTATGAGATCCCCTCTCATTCTTCTAAATTCCAGTGAATATAAGCCTAGTTGATCCAGTCTTTCTTCATATGTCAGTCCTGCCATCCCGGGAATCAGTCTGGTGAACCTTCGCTGCACTCCCTCCCTCAGTAGCAAGAATGCCCTTCCTCAGATTAGGAGACCAAAACTGAACACAATATTCAAGGTATGACCTCACCAAGGCCCTGTACAACTGCAATAAGACCTCCCTGCTCCAATATTCAAAACCCCTAGCTATGAAGGCCAACATACCATTTGCCTTCTTCATCACCTGCTGTACCAGCATGCCAACTTTCAATGATTGATGAACCATGACACCCAGGTCTCGTTGCACCTCCGCTTTTCCTAATCTGCCGCCATTCAGATAATATTCTGCCTTCGTGTTTTTACCACCAAAGTGGATAACTTCACATTTATCCACATTATACTGCATCTGCCATGCATTTGCCCACTCACCTAACCTGTCCAAATCACCCTGCAGCCTCTTAGCGTCCTCACGGTTCACACCGCCACCCAGTTTAGTGTCATCTGCAAACTTGGAGATATTACACTCAATTCCTTCATCTAAATCATTAATGTATATTGTAAAGAGCTGGGGTCCCAGCACTGAGCCCTGCGGCACTACACTAGTCACTGCCTGCCATTCTGAAAAGGACCCGTTTATCCCGACTCTCTGCCTCCTGTCTGCCAACCAGTTCCCTATCCACGTCAGTACATTATCCCCAATACCATGTGCTTCGATTTTGCACACCAATCTTTTGTGTGGGACCTTGTCAAAAGCCTTTTGAAAGTCCAAATACACCACATCCACTGGTTCTCCCTTGTCCACTCTGCTCGTTACATCCTCAAAAAATTCCAGAAGATTCGTCAAGCATGATTTCTCTTTCATAAATCCATGCTGACTTGGACCGATCCTGTCACTGCTTTCCAAATGCGCTGCTATTTCATCCTTAATGATTGATTCCAATATTTTCCCCACTACTGAGGTCAGGCTAACCGGTCTATAATTACCCGTTTTCTCTCTCCCTCCTTTTTTAAAAAGTGGTGTTACATTAGCTACCCTCCAGTCCATGGGAACTGATCCAGAACCAAAGTATTTGTTCAATTGGTCTGCCATTTCTTTGTTCCCCATTATAAATTCACCTGAATCCGACTGCAAGGGACCTACGTTTGTCTTCACTAATCTTTTTCTCTTCACATATCTATAGAAGCTTTTGCAGTCAGTTTTTATGTTCAGGCAAACTTCCTCTTGTACTCTATTTTCCCCCTCTTAATTAAACCCTTAGTCCTCCTCTGCTGAATTCTAAATTTCTCCCAGTCCTCAGGTTTTTGCTTTTTCTGGCCAATTTATCTGCCTCCTCCTTTGAGTTAACACTATCCTTAACTTCCCTTGTTAGCCACGGTTGAGCCACCTTCCCAGTTTTATTTTTACTCCAGACAGGGATGTACAATTGTTGAAGTTCATCCATGTGATCTTTAAATGTTTGCCATTGCCTATCCACCGTCAACCCTTTAAGTATCATTTACCAGTCTATTCTAGCCAATTCACACCTCATACCATCGAAGTTACCTTTCCTTAAGTTCAGGACCCTAGTTTCTGAATTAACTGTGTCGCTCTCCATCTTAATAAAGAATTCTACCATATTATGGTCACTCTTCCCCAAGGGGCCTCGCACAAGATTGCTAATTAGTCCCTTCTCATTCCACATCACCCAGTCTAGGATGGCTAGCTCTCTCGTTGGTTCCTCAACATATTGGTCTAGAAAACCATCCCTAATACACTCCAGGAAATCCTCCTCTACCGCATTGCTACCAGTTTGGTTAGCCCAATCAATATGTAGATTAAAGTCGCCCATGATAACTGCTGTACCTTTATTGCACACATCCCTTATTTCTGCCCTTTGGTATTCCGCAGCTCCACCCATACCGATTCCACGTCATCCAAGCTAATGTCCCTCCTCACTATTGCATTAATTTCCTCTTTAACCAGCAACGCCACCCGCCTCCTTTTCCTTTCTGTCTATCCTTCCTAAATGTTGAATACCCCTGAATGTTGAATTCCCAGCCTTGGTCGCCCTGGAGCCATGTCTCCATGATGCCAATTACATCATATCCATTAACTGCTATCTGCGCAGTTAATTCATCCACCTTATTCCGAATACTCCTCGCATTGAGGCACAGAGCCTTTAGGCTTGCCTTTTTAACACACTTTGCCCCTTTAGAATTTTGCTGTAATGTGGCCCCTTCTGTTTTTTGCTTTGGGTTTCTCTGCCCTCTATTTTTACTATTCTCCTGCCCCCTTTTTATTTCCCTCTGTCTCCCTGCATAGATTCCCATCCCCCTGCCATATTAGTTTAACTCCTCTCCAACGGCACTAGCAAACACTCCCCCGAGGACATTGGTTCCGGTCCTGCCCATTTGCAGACCGTCCACTTTGTACTGGTCCCACTTCCCCCAGAAACGGTTCCAATGTCCAAGGAATTTGAATCCCTCCCTTCTGCACCACTCCTCAAGCTACATATTCATCTGAGCTATCCTGCAATTCCTACTCCGACTAGCACATGGCACTGGTAGCAATCCTGAGATTACTACTTTTGAGGTCCTACTTTTTAAATTTAGCTCCTAGCTCCCTAAGTTCGTCTTGTAGGACCTCATCCCGTTTTTTACCTATATCGTTGGTACCTATTATGCACCACGACAACTGGCTGTTCACCCTCCCTTTTCAGAATGTCCTGCACCCACGACGAGACATCCTTGACCCTTGCATCAGGGAGGCAACATACCATCCTGGAGTCTCGGTTGCGGCCGCAGAAACGCCTATCTATTCCCCTTACAATTGAATCCCCTATCACTATAGCTCTCCCACTCTTTTTCCTGCCCTCCTGTGCAGCAGAGCCACCCACTGTGCCATAAACTTGCCGGCTGCTGCACTCCCCTGATGAGTCATCTCCCTCAACAGTACCTAAAGCGGTGTATCTGTTTTGCAGGGGGATGACCACAGGGGACCCCTGCACTACCTTCCTTGCAGTGCTCTTCCTGTTGGTCACCCATTCCCTATCTGGCTGTGTACCCTTTACCTGCGGTAAGACCAACTCGTTAAACGTGCTATTCACGTCATTCTCAGCATCGTGGATGCTCCAGGGTGAATCCACCCGCAGCTCCAGTGCCACAATGCGGTCCGTCAGGTGCTGCAGGCGGATACACTTCCCGCACACGTGGTCGTCAGGGACACTGGAAGCGTCCCTGACTTCCCACATAGTACAGGAGGCGTGTAACTTATGCCTCATGCGTCATAACACCAGTAGAAGCAACTTTCCAACCCTGCGAGAAGAACCTTCTCAGTGTCTTTTGGGCGGTACATAAATTCTCCCCCATAAAATTGGACTTAGCCCCCTTATTATCTTAATGCCACACACCCACATCAAAATGCTGATGGATGGAAATCTCAAGGAAGATTCAAGTCAGTTCCCAGCGAATCGCACGATGGACCCTCCTTCTCCAAGGACGGGACATTACAATCCAGTACTAACCCAAGACCACTAATCTAGCTCACAACATGTTGTACCCCGGCAACCCACATCAGTGCGAGATTCTGACTTCAGGGACCTTAGATGGTCCCCTTTCAGTCAGAAAGGGAGGGAGGAAGAGACAACAGTCACGAAGTCGAATTTAAAACCCACGTGTACATGGACAGCTCTTCCGCAATTATAAACAGGCAGCAGTGCATAGGATTCTCAGTAATAAAAATGACCCCGGACGGCAAACAGGCTTCCACGACGGAGTAGTACTTAAAGACAGCAAATATGTAGCCCCGGTGTCAGAATTGATTTACCAATGCCACGATATCAATGGGCATCAAGGAATAGATAAGATCACGGCCAAATTGAAGGAGCTATTCTGGTGGCCTGGACTACAGCAAGAAGTGGAAGGGTATGTCAAAAACTGCCTGATATGTGCTCAGAACAATCCAACACGGTACAAAAACCAGGAAAAATTAGGACATACTAGACAGGGCAAGGGCCCTTGGACTCAAATTCAGATAGACTATGTCAGACCTTTACCCATCTGTCCCGGTGGCAAGAAATACATCCAAGTAGCGGTGGACGTATTCTCCAAATGGATCGAAGTATTTCCAACTAACAATAATTTGGCCGCCACAACCGCAAAAATACTGATGGAAGAAGTGTTCTCCAGATGGGGATTGCCAGAGGGCATCGATTCTGACCAGGGAACACATTTCACGGGACAAGTAATGCAATTGGCAGGGGTAAAACAGGAATTCCATATCGCCTACCACTAAGCAGAGTGGTAGAGTGCATGAATCGAACATTAAAAACAATGTTACAAAAATTAGTGCAACAGAACCACACGTCCTAGAACAAGATCCTCCCTTATGTATTAATTGCCATCCAAAACACAGAGGTAGCCTCTACAGGCTATTCACCCCACGAGAAGGGTCATGAGAGGTGTTCAAGCCTTCATGGGATTACATTTGAATGAGATCCAGAAAACTTCTCTGTCCTCAGAGAAATATGTCAGACTTGATTAAGTATTTGGAAGCGGCGAGAATAGCTGCCGCAATGAAATCGGGAAACAAACATAAACAAAGTAAGGCCTACTTTGATGGAAAGGTACACCCATGGGAACTAAAAATCGGGGACCAAGTAATGGTAAAAGTACAGAAGGAAGGAACTTTTCTTGCCCCAAAATACGCAGGACCATTTCGTAGAATGGAAAAGGCTAGTGCCTCAGTGTTCAAGGTCATGGATGGCCAAGGGAAGTATAAGTGGCACCACCTTAACCAGCTAAAACCCTTTGGGAAAATAAACAGTCACGTGCACCACATCATGTTAGATTCAGGGGAGACCGAGTTCGTTCCACCCGACCCAGCAGCTAACCCGATCCCAGCCCAAAATATAATACCCATCTTGCCGCCTACCCAAAATTTAGAGGCCGCAAGTAGTTCAGAGGAAGCCACCACAGAAGGAGGTGGTAGTAATTCAGAAGATAACCAGGTACCTGCCCCAGGGACACCTGACGAAGCCCACACATCCCACAATGAAACGGCACCAAGTCCAACAGATGGCTTGTCACAGAATTTCGAAGCTATGAGTCTCACACCTCGAGCTACCCCGCACACCCTCGGCCAGGAAAAAGAAACAACGGTTCCCAGAGAGAGAAAGGAACGCAGTTGCTTGGACTAGAAACCATCCAATACCCTTGCCTGGCTCTGCCTTGGGTTCGAGATTGAGAAGACCTACTCCATAAGGACAGCAATTGATACTATGTTTAATTATCCTACAGGATGGACCTATATGCCAAAAGTAATCCCATACCACGAATCAGAACATTTTTGGGACCTTCCTAACGAATGGAGTAGTCAGCTGAAATATGGACTAATAATTTTGAATTTTGTGTTTATTACTGTAGTTTGCCTCTATTGAATCAGGACCAAAGGGAGGTGTTGTGTTACGAGAGACTAATCAGGTTGTGTGACAATGTACAGTATGAGTTGATACCTGTTGTACTGAACATAAGTAATATTCAGTTACCCAACTGGTGCCTGTACAATTTAAGGAAATTGTATCAGGACTTGACTTCACTACTATTGAGACAAGAAATAGGGCTGAGTGAAACAGAAAGTAAGAGTAGGCAGAAAAGAAGCATTATAAATGACTTAGGTAACAGCGTATGGGGCAGGAATGGCCACAGTCAATACCTCAGATATTACTAATTTGAACGCTAAGATAAAAGGATTGACCGGACAAATAAAGCAGGTTTTAAATAGTTTAAATAATAATCAGAGACAGGTAGCGGAGGCAGGAAAAAATGGTAGTAAGCTGGAGAAAAGAGTGGTCAACGTATTGGAAAGCCACGCTCAGACTACCAACCAATTAATCAATACTGCCAAGACAGCAGAGAATCAAACTCAGGCGCAAGTTTTGTGTGGTATTTATGGAAACTGGATGATAGAACAATTACGGGAAAACCTGCAGGAAGCCAATGAGGGTAAAGTCCCCACCTGGACTAACAATACCCAAATTCAGACTCTGATCTCGAATAAGGAACACCATCCTCTAGATGGATGCCAATTGCGAGAACGCTGCAAGGTGTGGTTCAACGAGGAATGCGCCGGGCCAACAGGAACGCCAGCGATTGGAATAATATTGGGGATACCAGTATTCAATAACCAAACCGGTATGACTCTGTTTGACGTAAGGAATGTCGGAACCATACAAGACGGAGTATGGATAGGCCTGACCAATATGAAATCATATGCGGTAAATCTACCTATAGGAATGACTGGGACCAGTCTGCACCAATGCAGCCGAACTATCCGGACTGTGCTCTGCCCATACAAGATCTATCCTACCAACGAGGCCCAGTGTGGTTTCAAGAACAACACTGCTAAGAACTGTACTCTGACCATGCAGAATGTGAAGGCCCAAACATTCGGCAGGAATGCTTATTTGGGAAATGGGATTTATTGTTTCATTGCCACCGAAAAGACATACCATTACGGAACACAAATTTGCCCGATACCCAAACCAAGCTTCTGCACTCACCCGTTGATACCTGAGAATCGGAAATGAAGAAGTTATTAATATCGAAAGAGGAGGAAACTTACTTCGCCAGAAGTGACAACAACATCCAGTTACAAAAGGAACACTTAACGGAAATCAGACACAAATTAAATTTGGTCTACAGAATTTACGAAAAAGTGGAAATAAATACAAGAGACGTTAAAGCCAAAATTACCCGAATTAAGATCCGACACTTGGTGGGACGAGATTTGGAATTGGGGAGAGAATGTGCATATCCACCCCTGGATCAGACTTTTCTCTCATCTTACGGTCATCTTGATAGCAATAATTTTTCTAGCATGGATAATAATGGTATCATATGTGAGAAAGTTGGTACGTAGATTGGAGCTACAGCTGGGATGT
Source organism: Pristiophorus japonicus (assembly GCF_044704955.1). NCBI lineage: Eukaryota > Metazoa > Chordata > Chondrichthyes > Pristiophoridae > Pristiophorus > Pristiophorus japonicus. The sequence continues at coordinate 47,277,507 of NC_091989.1, forward strand.
GTACAAGTAGGAACAGCATTACAAAAGAGACTAAAGGGACCCCGTATATGATTGATCAAAGGGAGGAATGTGGAAATATCAGAAAAGGATTAAGATGTTAGTTCAGAGCTGAGATCTAAAAAACTAAAACTCTCTTACACAAAAAACAAGCAGGCATTAACCTCAGGGTCAATGAGATAAGAGATGAGGTAAAGTTGTAAAACAGCAGGGAAGCTACAGGATAATAAAGGCAAATTCAAAGGAGTCGCCTTGAGCAAGAGATAGTGTGTAAATACTGAATGCCAATTAACAAAGTTCCGCCAATTGCTAATGAACGAACAAAAGGTCAGGTGTAGGAATAACAGATTGAAGGCCAACAGACAGGAGGAAATTACCATAACAGGACTAGCTGTGGAGACAGCAAAGGGTGTTAAGAAATAATTTAATTGATCAAGATAATGTTCACACACGGGAAGGGAGACTCCCAACTTGATAATAACTTTTGGAGGCGAGAGACAAGTTGAGATAACAGCAGAATGTCTCTGTATTTTGTAAAAACAAGCAGAGAATTAATAGCAACACACATGGTTAACTGAGGGGAAAAAAAAGGTATAAAGATAGACAAGCTCGGACAGTCCGGAGCAAGAACCCGGGAACAACACTCGACAGAAGCAGGGACCAGGGAACGACCCTTGAAGCAAAGTGTCACGACCGGATTAATCACTCGGGATGTATTGGGTAACTATGAGAGTATGTTGAGTTAAACAGTGTTGAGTTGAACAGAGTTTGTATTTTGAGCGGAAAGGAACACTCTTTGGAACGCCTTTCTGCAGAGTTAAGCAGAGTTAAATAGAGTATAAGTAGTGAGTCTTGTACTTCTTCTGTATAGGAGAATTATACAGTATAAGTAGTGAGTCGTGTACTTTTCCTGTATTAAACGAACATTAACGATACTGTCATTTGTCAAGTGTGTAATTTGATATGTAACTCAGGAACCGTCGCAGGCAACTACTAGTCACATGACTAGTGAAATTGCCGCTTGCGCAACAGCCCTCCCCCACAATCCTCTCACCTGGCTGCCGGGGACCATTCCTGCGGGACCCAGCCACAGCCTCCTGCACATCATTGCTGCCGGGTTCAGGTGGAAGTCAGGCCCGGACTATGGTAATCAGGTCCAGGAGTTAAAGTAGCCTGAGCCTCACACAGACAAGTCGGTGCTTGCTGCCCTCTCGCTCAGAATCAGGACTCAGGTGTCCAATTTCACTTCATTTATAAAAATTTTTTTTTTTTTTTTTTAAAAAGACACCTATATTAAATCTCCCCTTAGCCTTCTCTGCTCCAATGGAATTAGTTCTAATATCGCAAGTTCTTCTCAGAACAGTAGTTTCCCATCCCTGGCATCATCTTGGCAAACATTGCTGTATCGCCTTTTCTGTAATATTTGTGTGTAAATATTTCAAACAGGAATCTTAATGCTATGCCTGTTTGTATTCGTAGCAGAAGAACTTTTGAAAAAGGAAAAGTCCAAACAAGGCCATTACTTTTTTGACAGATCAAGTCCACCTTCACAATATACCATCTCTCCAGCAGCACATCTCAGGATAAATTCATTGATCTTGCTCTCTCAAGCTCGAAGACAGCATGAGTCACAGCAGGCCTGCCACACTTCAACCAATTCTCTGATCAATAAATTGTAATTCCCTCTCCAACCCATCTCTGTTCTCTAGTATGCACAAGATAAATGCAGTGCTGAAGTATGAAATGCATTGTTGTAAAACATTTAGCAGCATTTACTCTTTTTCCTGTCATTTTTTCAATAGCAACAACTTGTGCCTTTAACGTAGGAAAACGTCCCAAGGCGCTTCACATTAGAGTTATAAAATAAAATTTGACATTGAGTCATGCAAGGAGAAATTAGGGCAGATGACGAATAGTTTGATCAAAGAGGTAGGTTTTAAGGAGCATCTTAAAAGGGGAAAAGAGAGATAGACAGGCAAGATGAAGTATGTAGCTCCACAAATGCCGACAGCCCTCGAGCACCTCATCATGACAGTCCTGACGGCAAGCATCAGCAGGGCATTCTTCCCCAGGCAGGCTTTAAAGCACAGTCCAATCCTCTCCTGCCATCCACACATTAAAGGGATTCTAACCGATTTTCCCCTCTCCAGCCTAGGTGCAGCAACTGTCGCATCCCCTTCCCTGGTTTATATCAGATGAAATGATAATTCTGGCTAGTGTCGGTGACTGCAGGTTTGGTTCTGATCTCTCTCAATAAATTCAGAGGATTTTTTGGGGGGGTGGAAAAAGTGACATTGTAAAGTCCTCTCTACGATGGTGCATGTGTAATAATAATAGCATTGATTTCTTCTCTAAAAATGATTAAATTATCCTTTAGATCTCAGGAAGCTATTGTAACCTCAGCTGTCTCAGGTCAATGTCAAGTAATTAATCATAATAGTCACATGAAAAGTTATAATCTGAGGAAGAAATATTCAGAGTATGTTTTTAATTCAGTTGGGAAAACTTGGTATGGAGAAATACTGTGTATGCATTACACATTACTTTTAAAAAAATCAATCAGGTAGCAATCATATTTTCAATTAAACTGAATATACTACAATTATTCAGAACAAATTATGCAGGTTTGATTTTATTTAATAGACTGCTCGTTTTAAAAATCATAACTTCTCGCTCAACAATTCTTTGGCCTAGAAATTAGTCTTGGGCAGTGGCACAAAACGGGAGATATCGGGTTGGCTACCAGTTATGTGCAGCGCCCGATATTTACTTCCATTGCTGTCCGTTTTGCACCACCACCCAAGACGAATTTCTAGGCCTTTCTTTTCAACAAGATACATTCTATTTACATTGTTCCAGCAAGAGAATTTAATTTTCATCAAAATATTTTAGTGGGAACTGTAAAATCAACGAATAAATTGACTTACCGTTCAATTGCTCAGATCTGACGCAATACATTGAACCTAGTTGAGCACTTTAGAAATTAAACATGGCTTATTGCAATAAGTGAAATACAGAAAATGTTTAAGCCTGAAGCGAAAGCTCAACAAGCTGAAATCTGCTTATTCAGCACGATGAGGATAAATTCTAGTTGAAGAGGCAAATTGAATCGAAGCCACAGTTGGGGGAAGCACAGAGTTGTCGGGGGGTTGTCGCGCTAGATGAGGCTGCAGTCATATGGAGGAGCAAGATCATAACAGGATTTGAAGATACCGGCCCGCAGCTAAAAGCTCCCAAACTGGAATGCTTCCTAATTCCACAATATTTAATTGAAGAAAATTTCTGCTCATCCAGTACTGGATGTCGGATAAGCAGTCTGACAATTGAGACACCTTGAAGAGGTCAAGAGAAGTGGCGGTGAGTTTGAGCTGGGTGTCGTAAGCATATATGTGGAAACTGACACCTTGTTTTCGGATGATGTCGCCAAGGGACAGCATTTGGAAGAGAAATAGAAGGGGACCAATGATTTTCTCTTCTTACACAGTCCCCCATAGTCGAGGATGACTTAACCTGCTGATAATCCCCCCCTACCCCTGCTTATAATCCATTCCTCCGCCCCCCCCACCCACCCCGGCTGATATCCTTGAGGGACACCAGAGGCAACAATGCGGGATTAGGAACAGAAGCCATTTCAGGTGATTTTCTGGCTACGATTAGACACATAAGAATGGAACTAAGCGAGTGCAGCCCTACCCAGCTGGACGATGGTGGAGAGGCTTTGGAGGAGGATGGAGTGGTCAACCGTGTCAAAGGCTGCAGAGAGGTCGAGAAGGACGAGGAGGAATAGCTTACCTTTGTCACAGTCACAAAGAATGCCATTTGTGACTTTGATGAGGGCTGTTTCGGTACTGTGGCAGGGGCGGAAATCAGATTGAAGAAATTCAAACATGGGAGATCCAGGAAAGATGGGCACGGAATTGGGAGGTGACAGCACGTTCAAGGTCTTTGGAGAGGAAAGGGAGGTTGGAGGTGGGATGGTAGCTTGCATGCACAGTGGGGACAAGAGTTGTTTTTTTGAGAGGGGGTGATGACGGCAGATTTGAAGGAGAGGGGGACAGTACCTGAAGAGAAAGAACCGTTAACAATGTCAGCTAACATGGGAGCCAGAAAAGGAAGTTGGGTGGTCAGCAGTTTAGTGGGAATAAGGTCAAGGGAGCAGGAAGTGAGTCTCATGGACAAGATGAGTGTGGAGAGGTCAAGAGGGGAGATCAGAGAGAAACTGGAGAGAGATGAGAGTTCAGGGCTAGGGCAGGGGGGAACCTCGGAGGAAGTTTGGCCTGGTGGGCTACGGGAAGGAAGGGAAGTTGCAGAGGCAGCTGTTTGGATGGTCTTAATCTTTGAGACAAAGTCGACCAGGAGCTCCTCGCACTTGTTTGAGGCGAGTGTGGTGGAGACAGGGAAGAGGGGTTTAAGGAGATGGTTAGCAGTAGACAATAGTAGCCGGAGGCTATCTTTGCATTTCAGAATGATCCTGGAATAGTGAGCAATTTTGGCAGACAAGAGAAGGACCCGATAATGCTTTGTTTGGTCCAGCCAGACCTGGCGGTGAATGACTAAACCAGTTGTTCGCCACATCCATTCAAGTCTGTACCCTTTGGACTTGAGGGAGTGAAGATGAGGGCCGTACCAGGGTGAATGGCCAGGGTGAGAGAGTAATGGTGTTAATAGGGACTCGGTCATCAAAGGTGGTGGTGAGGGTGTGGTTGAGCAGATCAGTGGCTGCAGAAATGCCATGGTGAATGGAGACCAAAGGCTGGACAGTTTGGAGTTGTTAAGTGCAGTTGTAACAGAGTTTGGAGAGAGTGTTTTTCCAGGGGAGGACGCAGAAGGAAGTATTTTAAATGAGAGACGAGAGGGGTGGAATAAGGTGAGATGTTCAAAGGAGGAGAAAGTGCCAGAGGATTAGGGGGACAGACCAAGGTACGATTTGAGCCACACTGCCACCACGGCAGTCTTGACAGGGCAAGTGGTGCAAGGTATAACCAGGCAGGGAGGCTTCGTTTAAAGGTAAGGTGTTATCACCCCTCAGCCAAGTTTCCATCAGGGTCATGATGTTGATGCAATCATCCACGATAAGCTCATAGATGGCAAGGGCCTTGTTCGCAAGCGAACTGACAATCTGCAAGGAGATACGGAGAGGATCAGTGATGGTATCCACAGGGTCAGCACTTTGAGGGTTGAGTTGGACAGGGAGAAGATTGGCAAGGTTAGCCCCCCGTGGGCAAGCTGGGTGGCAAGGTTGGTGAGAGAGAGTGGGATGGTACAGTTGGGGTTGCTACTCGTGAGGAAACAGCGACGAGTGCCACGGTGGGCCCTTCGAAGGATGTCAAGAGAGGTACTGAGGGAAGCTGTAGGCTTATCTAAGAGGCAGTCGAGCCTGAGACAGTAGCAGGAGAGTAGGAAGGTCAAACAGTAATGAAAGGTTGGGATAGGGATTTGGGAGGACAGAGTATCCAAGAGAGGAGAGATGAAAGTTGGCATGACAACAGCAGAGACTGGTGAGGGAGGGAGAGAGAGAAAAGAAAAAAAGTGGGAGAAAGAAGTGGAAATAGAAGTGAATGGCTCAGGTCCAAAGTGGCAGCCAAAATGCGCACGCAAATGGACACAGGGAAAAACTCATGTTACAAAGGCCTGGTTATGTAGCAATTATAGGGATGCATATTTCCTGGTAGTAACAGGGAATAGATTGGTGACAATAGTAAAGAGTCCAGAGTTAAAGTAGGAAATCCCGTGGAGGGCAGAAGTTGACAATCGGTAGGATGGAATCGGTTTAGAGCATCAATGAACTGTTGTCCAAGTTCAGAGACAGGAGTAGCAAGCGAGAGAAGTCCAGAAGAATGGAGGTTATTGGCTTGGTAATGAGAGTCGGTTTCAGTGCAGGTAGATGATGGCGAAGTTTCTGCAAAGTTGGAGGTCACCGTAGATCAGAAGCAGCCGAAAAAATATAAAACCATACAAGCCACAAAGCAGAAAAGCCAGTAGAACGAGTCACGCAACTCAGCAGAGAGAGGACAGCAGTAGCAGTAGCCAACAGGGCTGAAAAAAGTGTTGAATGAGTCACCCAGCTCAGCACAGTAAGGAAGATAATTTTTTGTTTTAGCAGCAGATTTTTGACACAGCAAATGAGTCTCACGGTGTATTCCAGTGCAGGAACGTAATGAGATTCAGTTAAGCCCAGGAATTCAGAAACCAAATTTGGGAAGCAGACAGCAGGGATGAGGGATGGGTGATGATGGTTAAAACAGTTAACTTGTAACTAGGGCTAAAATACACCAACTAATGAAGCCAGGGAAACTTGAACAGCGGAAGCGAGGAGATTTTGGAGAGAGGATGGCTGGAGATTCCCATGGATAGAAGTGAAAAGCTCCAGAGCTCCTTCTGGAGCTGCCAGCCTAGCAGCGGCCATTTTATCCACTACCTAGAGAAGTATGGTATGACAAATTGGAGGCAGCGTGAATTTATAGGAGGTCTTGCCTAGCAAATTTCCTGGGTTTCTTGAACAAAATTCTGAACATTACCGTCAATGAAAATGTTTTGAATGTGATATATTTATCTAAAAACTTGATGTAAACTATTCATAGAATCCTATAATCATACAGCACAGAAGGAGGCCATTTAGCCCATCGAATCTGCATTGGCTCCTTCGAAGAGCAATCCAGTTAGTCCTACCCCCACTCTTTCCCCATATCCCTGCAATTTCTTCTCCTTCAAGTATTTGTCTAATTTTCTTTTGAATCTCTATCTACCCCTCCCCTATCAGGCAGTACATTCCAAATCCTAACCATCGTTGTGTAAAAAGGTTTTTCCTCACGTGGCCTCTGGGACTTTTCCCAATCACCTTAAATCTGTGCCCTCTTGTTATCAACCCTTCAGCCATTGGAAACAGTTTATCTATCTAAATATTTCATAGTGTTAAACACTTCTATCAAATCTCCTTTTAATCTTCTCCGCTCCAAGGCGAACAACCCCAGCTTCTCCAGTCTATCCACGTAACTGTATTCTTTCATTCCTGAAACCATTCTAGTAAATCTCTGCTGTATCATCCCAAAGCCTTCATGTCCTTCCTAAAGTGTGCCGCTCAGAATTGGGCACAATACTCCAGATGGGGCCAAACTACTGTTTTATATAGGTTTAATGTATGATATATGCAAAACCTGAACAATCTTGCATGTGTATAGCACCTCTCATGTCCTCTCGATGTCACGAGGTGCTATACAACCAATAAATTACTTTTGAAATGTAGTCACTGTAGTTTTGTACTCAAATGTCCAGTTAATCTGCTTTTGGTGGTGTTGGCTGAGGGATAAATGTTGGCCGGGATAGCAAGAGAACTTCCCCGATTCTACATCTTGATTTTCTGAGCTAAGAATACTTTGGGGTAGAAATTGATCAGCCTACTGCTGGGTTTTTCAGCAGTATTTTCTTGTTTTGGGCGCTCTTTTATTCATTGGGAAATTCATTGTAGTCTTCCGCCAATGGTTTTGAAATACTGCTGGGGAGCGGACGGCCGGCGTGCAACGCTGGGAAAACCGCTCCCGCCCGAGTTTGGTGGGAGCGGTGATCCGTACTTCAAAAAAAAACACGCCCTGTCAGACCAGCCTTTCGATGGACGGTAGGTATGAAACCCTGCAAAAAAAGGTAAGTGAATGTTTTTTTTTATTATTTTGCAGCGATTCAGTGGGAAAAGGGTCCTCTGAATGGTTTCCGATGTTTTATTTTTTATAAAAATATTTTTCATGTTATCCCCCCTCCCTAGGCCGACTCTAGCCTTGGACTTAATTTGACCAGGAATGCCGAGAATCCACGTGCAACGCCCATTTTTCCCGCTGGACGTTTTCTTTTCTATTTTTTGATCAATTTTCCGCTGGTGTTAATTGCAGAATCTTAGCGGCATTTTGGGCAGTAAATGGGCGGTGGCGGCCTTTGATCAATTTTAAGCCCATTCTCTCTGCTGTCTTTATCCCATCCCTCATCAGGGCTACCCCTCAAGTATCCTGGAATATTTAGTTCCCAACCTTGGTCACTCTGCAACCACGTCTCCGTAATGGCTATTAGATCAAACCCATTAATTTCTATCTGTGCTATTAATTCATCTACTTAGTTACGAATGCTTCGTGCGGATATAGTGCCTTTAGCTTTTAACTTTTTTCTATTTTTCCCTGTTGTGACCTTCGTCATTAACACCATATTAACTTTGTTGAGCTTTCTGGCCCTTCCTAATCCACTCTCTTTTTACCCAAAATCGTTACTCTGCTCTACAGCCTAGACATTTCTCTTACTGGTTTTGAATTTACCATTTCCTGACTCCTCCCACCGCCCCCCCCACCTCATTAGTTTAAAGCCCCGTCAATCTACAGAGCATAATTAGCGCCTCATTGATCTCATTGTGTTTATTTTCAGCTATTAGGCCTTATGGCCTTAAAGGGACTGGCAAGGCTGCACTGCTCAAACTACTAGCAGAATAATATGTTGTGAATTATGTGCCCCTCCTATACAGCATATCTGTGACATCCTGCGAGCAATGCTATGGCAGATACTTCAGCAATACATTCAATAGTACATCACTGCAATACAAAATGTCCATCATGCTTTTCTCATTGGTTCCTAAAAAAGTTGAGCCAGATCACTATCCATTTACCTTTCATGGTCTCACCATATTTTTCCATAAGAAACACACAGCAGATCCACTAACTAACTATCTAATACATGTTACAGACATGGTTACTTAGTAATTTCTTCTGCCTGTAGTTTCCCTCCCTTCCTTGTAAACTGTAACTTTCTTTGGACGCAAGAGTTCTTTAATTAAAAGTAGAAGCTTTTTCAGGATACTTTTTGGAAGCGGCTTGCTTTCATCGGAGCGTCTCAGCATCCAAATTTATGCCACTCAAGTTATTAAACATTTTTTGCATCGAGTTTCCAATAAGAATACTTTTAGGAACAAGATAAATCTAGGCCTCTCCAGCAGACCTTCGACTTACCTTCTCCGGTGTCATGTATGTAACCTCAATGTAACACCACTGTATTACGGTATACACTCAACCTAGATGCACACCTTGAACACAAGAGGTGAACTTGTGGGAGACACTCCTTACCTGATCACACAGATATAAAAAGGGAGGTCCCATGCAGGGTCATCACTTGGAGTCCTATGAATAAAGCGTTAAGGTCACAGAGTGACCTTGTTCCCAGAATGTGCCTCGTGTGGTTTCATGCTGTAGAGTAAGGGCTTTACATTGGCGACGAGAAATGGGAATTCACGACCCACGCGAATGGCTATCAGTAGCACAGAGGAACGGTACTGTATTGGGGAAGACTGGGACGATTTTGTCGAGAGGCTTCAGCAAAGCTTCGTTACAAAAGAATGGCTGGGGGATGCAGCGGCCAACAAGCAAAGAGTTCATCTTTTGACCAGCTGCGGACCAAAGACTTACGCGCTCATAAAGGACTGACTAGCACCCGAAAAGCCGGCAGACAAAACTTTTGAAGAACTTAGCAAATTAATCGGGGAGCACCTCAAATCAGCGAGTAGCAGAAACAAAGGAACATAGAAAAATAGGTGCAGGAGTAGGCCATTCGGCCCTTCGAGCCTGCACCGTCATTCAATAAGATCATGGCTGATCATTCATTCAGTAACCCTCTCCTGCTTTCTCTCCATACCCCTTGATCCCCTGAACCGTAAGGGCCATATCTAACTCCCTCTTGAATATATCCAGTGAACTGGCATCAACACTCTGCGGCAGGGAATTCCACAGGTTAACAACTCTGAGTGAAGAAGTTTCTCCTCATCTCAGTCCTAAATGGCCTACCCCTTCTCCTAAGACTATGTCCCCTGGTTCTGGACTTCCCCAACATCGGGAACATTCTTCCCGCATCTAACCTGTCCAGTCCCGTCAGAATCTTATATGTTTCTATGAGATCCCCTCTCATCCTTCTCAACTCCAGTGAATAAAGGCCCAGTTGATCCAGTCTCTCCTCATATGACAGCCCAGCAATCCCTGGAATCAGTCTGGTGAACCTTCAATGCACTTGCTCAATAGCAAAAACGTCCTTCCTCAGACTAGGAGACCAAAACTGAACACAATATTCCAGGTGAGGCCTCACTAAGGCCCTGTACAACTGCAGTAAGACCTCCCTGCTTCTATATTCAAATCCCCTAGCTATGATTGCCAACATACCATTTGCCTTCTTTACCGCATGCTGTACCTGCGTGCCCACTTTCAGTGACTGATGAACCATGACACCCAGGTCTCGTTGCACCTCCTCTTTTCCTAGTCTGCCGCCATTCAGATATTATTCTTCCTTCGTGTTTTTGCCCCCAAAATGGATAACCTCACATTTATCCACATTATACTGCATCTGCCATGCATTTGCCCACTCACCTAACCTATCCAAGTCACCCTGCAGCCTCTTAGCATCCTCCTCACAGCTCACACCGCCACCCAGTTTAGTGTCATCTGCAAACTTGGAGATATTACACTCAATTCCTTCATCCAAATCGTTAATGTATATTGTAAAGAGCTGGGGTCCCAGCATTGAGCCCTGCGGCACTCCACTAGTCACTGCCTGCCATTCTGAAAAGGACCAGTTTATCCCGACTCTCTGCTTCCTGTCTGCCAACCAGTTCCCTATCCACATCAGTATATTACCCCCAATACCATGAGCTTTGATTTTGTACAACAATCTCTTGTGCGGGACCTTGTCAAATGCCTTCTGAAAGTCCAAATACACCACATCCACTGGTTCTCCCTGGTCCTTCATGATCGATTCCAACATTTTCCCCACTACTGATGTCAAGCTAACCGGTCTATAATTACCCTTTTTCTCTCTCCCTCCTTTTTTAAAAGGTGGTGTTACATTAGCTACCCTCCAGTCCATGGGAACTGATCCAGAGTCGATAGACTGTTGGACTGTCAGACTGTCGGACATATGGCCCGACACAGATTCTACACTCACAGACGTCAGGAAGGACAGAGCATACCGGACTTCGTAGCGGACCTCCGGCGTTTGGCCAGTCTCTAAGTTCACAGATGCCTGCAAGGGGGAGATGCCAAGGGACTTCTTTATCGAGGGCATCGGTCATGCGAGAATTTTCCGCAAATTAATTGAGACCAAGGATTTGACCTTGGAAGCGGCGGCATTGCTAGCTCAAACTTTTATGGCAGGGGAGGAAGAGACGAAAATAATATACGCGCGCAATTCTGCCTCTCATGCGGCGAGAGATCAGGAAATCAACATCATCAATACAGCTCAGGATGGCAGTTTGACACCCCCCAGGCAGCCACAGACGCCAGAGTAGGTCTTCCACAGAGACAATGGCAGGCTGAATGGACATTCACTCCATCACAGCAGACAATGCGGCCTGGGATGGGGCCATTCACACCCACTAATAGGGTACTTAAGAGCAGTCCAAGGGACAGTCAGCACAGAATGCCTAGCCACAGTCCCTTTGTTCCCAACAATGGAAACTTTAACTCATGCTGGAGGTGTGGGGGAAAACACCCAGCCAGATCTTGCAGATTTCAACAGTTTGTCTGCAGGAACTGCAATCTCAGTGGCCACTTAGCTCGAATGTGCAGAAAGCCTGCAACCAGACTAATATGAGACGGATGGACCAGAAGGTGGTCCTCTGAGGCAGGATGACTTTTGGGGCGAATCGATGGACGCTGAGGTTCAGCGGGTCCGTGTGGCGAATACTCACAGTTCATACACCAAAACAACACCCATGATGAAGGTTTTGTTAAATGGTATCCCTGTAAGCATGGAGCTGGACACTGGGGCCAGCCAGTCACTCATGGGAGCTCAGCAATTTGAGAAGCTATGGCCATGACCATTTAAAAGCCAGTAGACCAAAATTAGCATGTGTTGAGACACAATTACGGACATACACTAAAGAAATCATTCCGGTGCTAGGCAGTGCAATGTTGGCTGTCACACACAACGGGTTAGTGAATCGGCTGCTGCTCTGGATTGTCCCGGGCAATGGTCCCCCCACTGTTGCGGAGGAGCTGGTTAGCCAAGATGAACTCGAAATGGGGGGGGGATGGTCATGCAATGTCATCGGTGGAGCGAAGTACGTGCTCACAAGTTCTGCAACAATTCGATTCACTATTCCAACCTGGCGTCGGGACTTTCAAAGGCACCAAAGTAGTGATGCACTGGCCTGGCGTCCGGGGTGATGTGTACAACAAAGTCAGAGCGGTGCCGTATGTAATGCGGGAAAAGATCGAGAGCGAATTGGACCGGCTGTTGAGAGAGGGCATCATCTCGCCCGTTGAATTCAGCGACTGGGCGAGCCCCATCGTTCCCGTCCTAAAAGCGGATGGCTCTGTCAGGATCTGTGGCGACTACAAGGCCACCATCAATCGGGTGTCTCGTCAAGATCAATACCCGCTCCCGAGAGCGAGCACCTTTTCGCCACGCTGGCAGGCGGCAAGCTGTTCACCAAGTTGGACCTCACTTCAGCCTATATGACCCAGGAACTGGCCGACGAATCCAAACTACTGACCACCATTACCACGCACAAGGGACTGTTCGTTTATAACAGGTGCCCATTTGGCATTCGATCAGCGGCCGCGATCTTTCAACGGAACATGGAAAGCCTGCTCAAATCTATTCCTGGAACGATCGTATTCCAGGACGACATCCTCATCATGGGTCAAGACACCATGGAACACCTCCACAACCTGGAAGGGGTGCTATGCCGACTGGACCAGGTAGGCCTGCGACTCAAGAAGTCTAAATGTGTGTTTTTGGCTCCTGAGGTTGAGTTTCTGGGCAGGAGGGTTGCTGAAGATGGGATTCGGCCCACCGAATCCAAAACAGGCGATTCGACGAGCACCCACGCCCTGCAACACATCGGGATTGTGTGCATTCCTGGGACTGCTGAACTATTTCGGGAACTTTCTGCCGAACTTGAGCACGTTGTTGGAGCCGCTACACGGGCTCCTGTGTAAGGGTTGCGATCGGTTTTGGGGGGACTGTCAGGAACGGGCTTTTGATCGGGCGCGAAACCTAATTTGTTCAAACAAGTTGTTGACCCTGTACGACCCTTGTAAAAAAATTGGCTCTTACATGTGATGCATCGTCCAATGGGGTTGGGTGCGTGTTGCAGCAGGGCAATGCTGAGGGTCAACTACAACCTGTGGCTTATGCCTCCAGGTCGCTCTCTCAAGCAGAACGGGGATATGGCATGGTCGAGAAGGAAGCGCTTGCATGTGTCTATGGTGTAAAAAAAATGCATCAGCACCTCTTTGGTAGGAAGTTTGAGTTAGAGACGAACCACAAGCCATTAACATCCCTGTTATATGACAGCAAGGCTATCAATGCCAACGCATCAGCTCGCAGACAGCGATGGGCCCTCGCGCTGGCTGCTTATGACTACTCCATCCGGCACCGGCCCGGCACTGAAAATTGCACTGACGCGCTCAGCAGGCTTCCCCTGGCCACCACTGAGGGGGCAGCAGAGCAAAGCGCCGAGATGGTCATGGCTGTCGATGCCTTTGACAGCACAGGCTCCCCCATCACAGCTCACCAGATCAAAATCTGAACAAACAGAGATCCCCTTCTATCCCTGATTAAGAAATGTGTCCTGACTGGGGATTGGGCGCCTGCACACGGAGCATGCCCTAAGATGGCCAGACCGTTCCACAGACGGATGGATGAGCTCTCCATCCAAGCCAACTGCCTACTATGGGGCAGCTGGGTAGTTATGCCCCAGAAGGGCAGGGTGGCATTCATCAGGGAACTCCACAGCGAGCACCCAGGCATTGTGCTGATGAAGTCCATTGCCCGGTCACACGTTTGGTCGCCTGGAATTGATTCAGATCTGGAACACTGTTCGCAGGTGCACTACGTGTGCCCAGCTGAGGAATGCCCCCAGGGAGGCCCCGCTCAGCCCATGGCCCTGGCCCACCAGGCCATGGTCACGCATTCATGTTGACTACGCGGGCCTGTTCATGGGTAAGATGTTCCTCATTGTGGTAGATGCGTACTCGAAATGGATAGTTTTTTTTAAATTTCAAAATATACTTTATTCATATAAAAATTTGTACAGTACATTCAAAAGCAGTTCAGTACATTTAGCTGCGGTCAGCAATCCCATACACTACATTTGGGTGCTGACAGCAGTTCCGTTCGATACATTTCCTTGCTTTTCAGTTCAAGTACAATTCGGTCCAATCCGGGATACATTGTAGTACGTTCAACAAATTTCATTACGTGTCACTATACAGTGCAAAGAATGGTTAACGGTACATTTACATTTTTTCTTTCCAACATGCATTACGAAACAGACCTTGCATTATACATGGCACTACATAGGTGTTCACAGATCATGGTGCTCCATGTACACAAAAAAGAAGTTACAAGTACAGCCCGAGGGGAGTTTTGTACTGATTCCTGCCTCGGGGTTTACTGTGGCAAAAGGGCTTTAAACTGTGGTCCTTCCCCACCGTGCCTTTGCGGCGACTGCACCAATTTTAAGTGCGTCCCTCAGCACGGAATCCTGGATCTTGGATTGCGTCAGTCTGCAACACGCAGACGTGGACATCTCCTTGCTCTGGAAGACCAGCAAGTTTTGGCAAGACCAAAGAGCGTCTTTGACCGAGTTGATGGCCCTCCAGCAGCAGGTGATGTCTGTTTCGGTGTGTGTCCCTGGGAACAGCCCGTAGAGCAGAGTTGTGTGTTACGGAGCTGCTCGGGATGAACCTCGACAGCAACCACTGCATCTCTTTCCAAACCTGCCTTGCGAAGGCGCAATCCTGAAGGAGATGGGCGACAGTCTCGTCCGCCCCGCAGCCGACTCGGGGGCACCGTGCCGTGCTGCTGAGACGTCGGCTGTGCATGAACGCTCTGACGGGTAAGGCCCTCCTCACCGCCAACCAAGCTACATCTTGGTGCTTGTGTGACAGCTCTGGCGATGAGACGTTCTGCCAAACGAGTTCGACAGTCCGCTCAGGGAACCACCAGACAGGGTCCACCCTCTCCTTTCGTAGGGCGTCCAGGACGCTACGTGCTGACCACTGTTTTATGGCCTTGTGTTCAAAGGGGTTTTTTGTGAGAAACTTTTCCACGAAGGACAGGTGGACAGGCATGGTCCAACTGGTGGGGGCGTTTCACGGCAGCGTAGCCAGGCCCATCCTTCGCAACAAAGTGGACAGGTCGAACCTCAGCACGTAGTGACACTTGGTGTTTGCGTACCGGGGGTCTGTGCACAACTTGATGCAGCCGCACACAAAGGTGGGCGTCAGGATGAGGGCCACGTTCGGAACATCCTTTCCTCCACTGTCCAGAGATTTGTACATCGTGTCTCTGCGGACACGGTTCATTTTGGACCTCCAGACAAAGTGGAAGACGGCCCGGGTAACTGCCGCGGCACAGGAGCGAGAGATGGGCCAGACCTATGCCACGTGTAGCAACCCCGAGAGCACCTCACTCCTGATGACCAGGTTCTTTTCTGCCATGGAGAGGAAGCGCAGCTTCCACCATCCCAGTTTTTGCTTCACTTTGGCGATACGCTCTTCCCAGTTTTTGGCGCACGCACCGTCCGCTCCGAACCATATTCCCAACAACTTCAGGTAATCTGGTTTAACGGTGAAGGGAATAAAGGATCGGTCGGTCCAGTTGCCAAAGAGCATGGCCTCGCTTTTGCTGCGATTGACCTTTGCTCCTGAGGCCAGTTCAAACTGGTCGCAGATTGCGGATCCGAGCAAAAGACGGCAACGTCGTCCATGTACAGGGAGATCTTGACTGAGCGCCTCTGCTGCCTGGGATCGTCATCCCTCTAATGCCCGCATCCCTCCTGATGGGACTCGGCAAAGGGCTCGATACAACACACAAACAAGACAGAGGAGAGGGGACAGCCTTGCCTGACTCCAGATCTGATTGGAAAGCTTTCAGTTTCCCACCCGTTGATTTGAACTGCACTACTGATGTTTGTGTAGAGCAACTGGACCCAATTGCGGATACCGTCCCCAAACCCCATTTTGGAGAGCACGTCCATCAGGTAAGTGTGCAATATCCTGTCAAAGGCTTTCTCCTGGTCTAAGCTGATTAAGCAGGTGTCCACCCTCCTGTCCCGCACGTAGGCGATCGTATCCCTGAGTAACGCGAGGCTATCAGAGATCTTCCTGCCGGAGTCATCGCCGGTCTGGTCCGGGTGAATCACCAGCTCAAGAGCAGACTTGATCCTGTTGGCAATGACCTTTGACAGGATCTTGTAGTCCACATTGAGCAGCGAAATGGGCTGCCAGTTTTTGATTTCCTCCCTCTCCCCCTTCTGCTTGTAGATGAGGGTGATGATGCCTTTCCTCATCGATTCTGACATGCTGCCGGCCAGAATCATACCCCTGTACACTTCCAGCAGGTCTGGGCACATCCAGTCCCACAGAGCCGAATACAACTCGACCGGTAAGCTGTCGCTTCCGGGAGTTTTATTCGTCTCGAAGGACCGAACGGCCTTTGTCAGCTC